>NC_050097.1:154796403-155412756 GCF_902167145.1 Zea mays | reverse complement strand
AGCCCTAGACTTTTAAATATTCACAGAATTAGACCTAATTTCATATTTTGAATTCCCAAATTTGTTTATTTCATAACTTTTGCATATGAACTCCAAATTTAGTGATTCAAATTGCAAAATGTTCATAGAATTATTCTCTGTTTAAATAAAATGGTTTCACTTACTGTCTGCACATTCTAATTTTTATGATTGAATATGAACTAATATAGATGTAGTTTTATTTATTTAATAAAATAAATAAAAGGAGAACCTTAGAGATTTAAACATGTGTAAGCTTGAGAGATTAATAAAGTGTATTACATGAGTTTACCTCTGTTCTAAATTATAGGTCACAATAAAATAAATTGATCTATGATTATGTACTTGTAAATAACATTTAGGGAAATAACAATCTATTTTCAAATAAAGTTAATTTATGTTATAGTTCATGTTATACTTTGGACTCATTATCCCTTATGTAGTATTGTGTCTTTTTAAGATGTATTCCAATGTTTGTACATGTTTGGTGTGATGTTCATTTATACTTCTCCAAATGTATTGAATGTATGCTCGCTTTACTTAGACAACGAGCAGT
Source organism: Zea mays (assembly GCF_902167145.1). Lineage (NCBI taxonomy): Eukaryota > Viridiplantae > Streptophyta > Magnoliopsida > Poales > Poaceae > Zea > Zea mays. The sequence goes on along the minus strand of NC_050097.1, from coordinate 155,412,182 downwards.
ACGAGGTTCCTGAGTGTGTTGTTGGAGACCTCCCTAAGCAACAACCTGGTGAAGGCAAGTGTCCTTAGACCTATCATGTCCTACTTTACTTTATAATTCACTGTCCCGCATTACATTATTGGAACCTAAGGATTGACTAGTTTGTATTTCCCTTACCCTTGTTTACCTTTTTGGGTTAATCATGGTTAGCTTATGCTATTGCTTAAACTTAATCAATGAACATGATGTGATCTTTTATGATACAATGATGTTATCCCAATGGGGTCCTTGTGATTACTTTAGGGGGCTCAGGCTCTTTCCTGAGTACCTCTCCGTAAGGACCTATTTGGGGAGTGACAACCCGAGATAACAGTGCAACCATGAGGGTGGAATGGGACACCCTTAGCTGATTAATTAGAGCAACCAGAGGAATAGTTGGCTTTGCCGTAGGGCCGTCAATGGGGTCTGGGCACAGTACTTGCTCTGCCGAGGTTGGTTGTAGAGGTTCTTTCATTTGGTTTTGTTAGTCACCCTTCCTTTGGGGAGATGTACTGTGTTTATCAAACTGGAGAAACCTAACGGGCGGCTATGTCCTCTGGGAAATCTTTGTAAAGGCTACGTAGTGAGACCCTGCTAGGTCACCTTGGTAGTGATCAATGGGGAGGCTAGAACCCTGAGCTGAATGGGAATCACGGCTTGTGGGTAAAGTGTGCAACCTCTGCAAAGTGTTAGAAACTGGTATATCAGCCGTGCTCGCGGTTATGAGCAGCCTTGGGATCCTCTTCAATTAGAAGAACAATGGTTACTTTTATGATGATGATTAACAATGGTGATTATAATCCTGATCTCTGGTATTTCCTCTTGGAGGGAGTGCCTCTGGGTAATAACTGGGTTATTACTAAAATTTGGCTCTACTTATAATAATAAAACTTGACCAACTAAAAGCAACTGCTTAACCTTAAACTCCACATACAGCTAGTCCACTTTAGCCAAATGGGACATTTGCTTAGTACGTTGAAGTGTACTCACCCTTGCTTTACAAACCACCCCACCCCAGGTTGTCCCCACTATTCTCAGTGCTCAGGAGGTGAAGTTGGCAACATGGATGACTTTGAGGAGTTCTAGGAATATAACGAGTTCTAGTTCTTTCTTAGTGACAACCCCCAGTCAGCTGCCTATGTAGGCTTACATTCTATGTTTCGTAATTTTGCACTTTGATATTTATGTTGAACAATGGTTATGTATTAGACTCTGTGGATGTCTTGGACATCTTGATGTAACTAAGTACCTTTCCACTATTTAAGTCAAGCATTGTGTGATGATGTCCAATTATGTAATCGCTGTGTACGTGAGTTCTGATCCTGGCACGTACATGGTTCGCATTCGTTTTACCTTCCAAAAACCGGGTGTGACATAAGTGGTATCAAAGCCTTGCTGACTGTAGGACCACTAACCTAGACTAGAATGGTCGACCTAAGGACTATAGACCCCTACTCTTACCTTGACCTTAGTGTCTTTTCAAAAGTTGGTCATCTTGACAAACTCTATGTTATTTACTCATCTCAAAAAGTTTTGTCTCACTTTTCTTTTTGCTTACTTTCTGGTCTCATAGTTCTACTCTTACTCTTGAGCTTACGATGTCTTTTGTAGATGGCTCATCTTAGGTGCACCACACATAAGTCTGTGATCCCCTTTTTGCCTTCTCGCTTGGCGAAGCGTCCACTGCGTCGCACGGTGTCAGGTCAGTCCAGCCACCTAGAGAGACTGCATCGTCGCCTGCACGAGGAGGAGCGCTGACGCCAGGAGGAGGAGCAGGAGCAGCAGGACTCTTCCCCCTCGCCTCAGCGAGAGGTGGAGTCTGAGAGGCCGCCTTACCCTGCACCTTAGCCAGAGATGCCCCCTGCACCACCTCAGGGCATCCCGGCTGCTGGAGGAGACCCTGACAGAGACGAAGACGATGACGACGTCGGTGGCAGTTCGAGCCACGACACGGAGCTCTCGGAGGAGCCGGAGGGATGGATCGCTAGACCCATCACTCGTGACACCGCTCACGGGTGTCACTTCCACGATGCTCTCGATACCCTGTTGCGTCAGGCCTTCGACCGACACACTTGGTCTATCGAGTACCGTTGTGTAGTCTACCAGCATCATCGCGGGCTATACCCAGACCAGTGGGAGGCTACTTGTTTGGTGCGCCATCCGGACGATGATCTCCGTGGTGCAGAAGCCTTCTCAGAGCACTATTCTATTACTGAGAGGGACACTGCAGAGGCAGCCATGCAAGATGCAGCACGACGGGCACTTTCTCAGTATTGCTCGTTGTTCAGCGAGGTAGCTTATGGCCTCGACTTGAAGTACTACCCTCGTTGTTCGACCGACAGTGCTGGAGGTGTGATTGCTTCGCTAGTTGGTGAGGGCAATCCCAGGCTGAACAGCATGGTCAACTTGGCTGCCGTGCTCAAAACAGAGTTGGACCATGCCCTTGACGAGTTGGGCAAGGTTCGGGCGGAGGCTGCGGAATTGCGTGTTGAATGCACGGCACGCCACTATCTGGATGGTGGTTCTCCCGCCCCTGTCGGGATTCAGCACCCTTACCGTTCACCGCCTCGTGGTTGCTTCGACTATGGTACCCCAGACTACAGGACCCGTATAGATTTGGATCCCTAGATCGACAGAGTCAGAGTCTGTAATAATGCTTAGTTTAGTGTCTTAGTCTAGGCAGTCTTAGTTAGAGCTAGTTTGCTTATCTTATGTTGGATGCTTGTTATGATGGACCTGTACTGAATTTGGATCTTTGTAATGATTGTCATCAAGCTGTGGGTATCCCCTACAACTTGGTGTAGTTATTAATAAAGTCAGTTATTTAGTTGGGTAATCCATTTAGTTCCACTTTCCTCTTTATCTGAGAAGTTGTCAGTGAAGGTCATCAATTGTTCAGTGCTATGAAGATTTCTGTACATATTTTCTTATGCTGAAAGACTACAGAGTCAAATTTGATATATGGGTGTGATTTCTACAGATGTTTGAGAACAGGCGCAGAGGTGGCGAGGCATGCTTAGCCAGAACAGCAGGCACCCCAAGAGGAGGCAGCCCTGCAACAGCATTTGCCACTGCCACCCCCGATGACTATTGAGCAAATGTTCTTGATGCAGACCCAAGTAGTCCAGGCAATTGGTCAGACCTTAGCAGCCATGCATTAGGTGCAGCAGCAGCCACCACCGCCTCAGCCTCCAGTGCAAGTTCAGATGCTGCAAGTGCCCAGAGACAAGAGGGTAGAGTTCATGAGGGGCCATCCCCTGTCTTTGCCCACTCTGTTGACCCCATGGATGCGGAAGATTGGCTACGTACCGTGGAATGTGAGTTGCACACTGGCCAGTGCAACGATCATGAAAAGGTGTTGTATGGTCCCCGAAAGATGAGGGGAGCAGCATAGTCTTGGTGGGAGTCTTACCTCGCCACCCATGCCAACCCTGAAGCCATCACATGGGAGGAGTTCAGGGACAACTTCCGTCGCTACCATGTGCCCGAGGGACTGATGATAGTAAGGAAGGAGTTTCTCGCCCTGAAGCAAGGTCCCCTGTTCGTCAGTGAGTACAGGGATAAGTTTCTGCAGCTGTCACGTTATGCCCTAGAAGATGTTAACACGGATGCCAAGAGGCAGTACCGCTTTCTGAGAGGATTGGTTGATCCCCTCCATTATCAGTTGATGAACCACACTTTCCCCACCTTCCAGCACTTGATAGACAGAGCAATCATGACAGAAAGGAAGCGTTGAGAGATGGAGGATAGGAAGCGCAAGATTGGTGGACCTCAGGCTGGGAGTAGCAGTCGTCCCTGCTACTCAGGCAACTCGCCACAGCAATTCAAGCAAGGTCACCAGCACCAGCATCAGTGTTAGCACCAGCACCAGTACTAGAGGCAGTTTTCTTAGTAGCAGCAGCAGTACTGTCGGTGGGAAAATCCTTCGGCCGGGTGGCAGAATGCACCCGTCCTAGTCCTAAGATGAGGAGGGGGCCTAAGCTCTTGCCTGTTTGGTGAATTTTGGGATGAACACAAGAACACTCGAGGTTTTATAGTGGTTCAGGCCGCTGGAGCGTAATACCCTACATCCACTGTCCGTAAGTTGTATTGACCGTGTCCCTTGTAATGTTGTGTCCCCTCCCTTTTATAGTTTAAGGGAGGTACATACAAGGATGCTGAGCTTCGACATGTGGGCCCAGGAGCATAATGGAAGGAATACATTATGTGAATAATTAATGCTGACTAAACCTTAAACAAGGGAGCCGTTCAGATTCCCTCCGCCTTAGTAACGCATGAGTAATCAGCGGGAGTCATGATGGCTGCAGTCCATGCAGCATTGATAGGCAGTGACCCTTTTCATGGAAACGCGCGAGTAATGGTGAGTCATTGTCCTTGCTATGGTAACGTGTGAGTAACAGCACGGCCCACGCAGCGTGGACTGGGCACGTCGCCTGTCACTGGAATGGACAGGCGCACGTCTTATCCGTAATGAATGCAAAGACGCGTGTAGCCCAGAGGCTTCATGCCAGGTTCCGCTTGTTGGCTTACGCCACGTGCAGTAGCCCACGTGGCAGCATCGGGTCTCCGCCTAGGCGGGGAGCAGGAGTGTATGTGATAAGGTCCAGATCCCACCAGATCAGGTCTGGACACATGTCGGCTTCGGACCCCCGCCTGGGTCATGATTAAGGCCCGAGCATGTTTTGACCTAGAACCCTGGGACCCCACTGTGGGCGGCCCGGACCCCATACAGGGGGGTTCGGATCCCATTCCAGGGGTCTAGTTCGCACACGTGGAGGTCCTGGACCAAACTTGGAGGCCCGGACCATATATACAGGGATCCAGCACCTTCCCATGGGGGTTTGGACTCACTGGTGATGCCTCAGAGTATGTCACTTTCTCTGGACACGTGGTGGCACCAGACCCGCCCATGTGGTGGGGTTAGGTGCTGTTGCTGTCCCATAGTAGTCGCCCGAGGCTTGGATGAGTCATGGCCTGGTCCCACATACAACTCTTTTACCACACGACTAAAAATAGCCGCATGGGTACTGCGTTTTTATACAACAGTAAGGGGTACCCTAGTTTCAGGTACTGACAGTGGCCCCCGGGCCCACCTTAGGGGAGGATGCGAGCCTGCAGGTGGGATCAAAGCTTTTACTTTGCCTCAACATGGCCTGATTGGTGATTGCCGCGCTGTTTTAGCACGTCTGCTGACGCGCCCACTGTCAATCCACCTTCAGTCACATCAACTGCCATATCTGTCCCTGCGGCTGAACTGACCCACGGCTCCCCACGCCTGGTGGTTTCGTCGGGTCACCCGCGGGGCGCCTCATTGCCGTTGTATTGGTTTAAAAATAACCTTTTGTCTTCTGCAGTGGCCCCAAGGAGGCGCGCTATCGCGTGTGGCAGTTCACACCCCGCTCTTTCCGCACCAGAAATCTGGCACCCAAACTGTATGACTTGTGGACCCGGGCCCCCGTGTCACAAACTGGGCGGCCTGGGTCCTAGGTGCCCATCGAACGGGATTTCTTGCGGCATTTCAGGGGCACGCGGGAGAGTTTCCCTGAAAAAGGATTCATGTTTCCCTGAAAAAGGATTCACCCCGCGTGCAGAAGTTACCATTTTGCGTTCTCTCCCAATCGGCTGCGCCCCTTTGCCTTCGTGCTCCTCTGCTCCACGCCCGCGCCGCCGCACACGCCATGGCTTCGCTCGGTCATCCTGATCGCTTTCAGGCTGAGGAGGAGCTCAATCTGGTGCGTGGCCTGCTTGGGTGGAGCGCTCCAAGGCTCGCCAGAAGGATCTGTGCCGGCGCTGTCCCCCTTGGCGATCTCGCCGCCGGGGAGTTTGTGTTGTTCACCTCATACATTTCTTACGGGTTGGTGCTGCCAATTTTGCCCTTCTTCCTGCTACTGCTAGAGGAGTTCGGGCTTCAGCTTCAACACCTCACGCCCCACTCCATCCTCCAGGCAGCAATCTTCATCCACCTCTGCAAGATGTTTGTAGGTGTGGCCCCCTGCACTTCCCTCTTCCGCTATTTCTTCGTGCTGGTCAGGTCTGGGAAGACTAGGGACCACATCGATGCCTACTACTTTCAGATGAGGCCAGATCCAGCCATAGTCTACATCCCCACCTTTGGTGGTGCGAGGTGGGAAAACTGGCGCAGCGACTGGGTGATCGCCAGCACCGAGGCCAATGACCGCCTCAACCTACCGACCAATGGGCCAGCACTCAACCACAAGCAATGGAGGGCCAAGCCACCCCTCTCGCCAGAGTTCCTGTCCGTATTGGACAGGATTAAGGTCTTGGCCACGGGCGGCCAGACATTAATGCACGTGGTCGGCGATGTCCTGAAGCGCCAGATCATGCCGCTGTAGAGGAGGCCACGCCTGTCCTGCTGGTTCACCGGCCCAAACGACATCTTTAGGATCCAGCGCAGGCCGGGTACCGATCTGTCCTAGGACGAGCTGGAACTCCTGGTGGGGGGATTACAGGGGAGACTTTTGTCCCTGAATCCTTGATACTCCCCTAGGACATCACGGTGCTTTGTGATGACCTAGGCCTGAGGATGGCGATCCTGGCCACGTTGCTGACCCTTGATGACAGCGGCGTGGCGGTTCTTCAGACCGGCAGCCGGGACCCCCTCCACGGGATCCAGATCTCTGGTGCACCGGCTGGGGGTCCCCAGCCCATCGGTGTGGCTCCCAGTGCCAATCCCGCCATGGCCCCCAGCCCCTTGGACAAGGGCAAAGGGGCTGCAAGCAGTGCCTCCGCCCCAGGTAGCTCCGGGGGGTCGGGGGAGGAGAGGCGACGCAGGTTGCGTCGCACTGACGAGTCGCTTGTTTCGGAGCCTGCCCAGAAGCGCTTTAAGGCTGTAGATGGGACCAAGGAGGCTAGCTCCCAGGCCCATGACGCGCAGAGGCGCATTAGTCCCCTGATCCCACTGCCACCACCACCATCCGGGGGTGATCACCCCTAGGAGCACCAGCAGCAGCAACAACAGCAAGAGGGGCAGCAGTAGCAGCAGCCACATCAGCAGCAGCCACAACCAGTGCAGCAACAGCAGCAGGAGCGGCAATCACCTCGCTTCCAGGGTCACTAGAAAGTCCAGGGCCCCAAGTAAGTGTAGTTCCTTTTTCCACGTGCCTAATCATCATGCCGACAAGTCTTAACCCATCATCTGTTTGCCAGGGCTTCTTCCTCCGCTGCTCCCAAGGCCACGCCTCCTTCGCCAGATACCAGGCCCATCGACGGGTCTGGCTCTCAGTAGCAGGGATCCACTGAGGGTGGTGCCGGTGGTCCGCTCCCAGCTGCTGCCAGGACAGCGCCACCGACCTCCCATGCCCTAGCTAGGGATCCGGCGGTAGTGGCGCCAGCGTCAGGCAGCGTCACAGCGGCGGAGAAGGTCCCAGCTAGGGATCTGCGCTCACTCCCAACACTAGGGGTGACACAGGGGGCGCGTCTAGCTCTGTCCCCTCGCCTGCTCTGGAGGAGATGGAGGTGGTATTTGGGCAGCGACTCTGGTCGGGTGCCGAGCGAGAAGCGACGCCAGTCCCCCTCCCCCGCATGCTGTCCCATGCCCACTAGGTTCTTAGTGAAACTGAGGCAGCATTCTTGCGGGAGTGGGAGGCACTTGAAGCTGAGCACCAGCACCTCAGTGACTGGCGCACCCAACTGGAGGAGCGCACCAAGACGGTGTCCTGACAGTTCACCTCCGAGCGGTCCCAACTCGAGCGGGACCACAAGGAGTACAAGAAAGACCTCTAGAGGGTGTGTGCCAGGGAGCTGGAGGTGACCCGGAGGGAGAAGAAAGTGGCCAGGAGGGAGGAAGCCGACCCAGAGGGAGGCCCTCACGACAGAGTACCAGGCCAAACTGAGTGCTCTAGACAAGACTTTGGAAGCCCAGCGGGCCCAGCAGGTAAACGCCGTGGAGAGGCTGTAGAAATGGCAGCAAGAGCTCGAGGGCAAGGCTAGCGACGTCGCCCTCGCCGAGGAAAACCTTAAGGAGAAGGAGCTGTCCTTGGACAGGCGGGAGACGGATCTGGCTAGGTGAGAGACAGATCTCACCTTCAGGGAAGAAATGCTCGTCCGGCGAAGTGAGTTGCTGGCCGAGCATGAGCTCGAAGCTGAGGAAAAGGAGAGGAAGCTGGAGGAGCAAATCCACCAGTTTGATGCGGTGCAGGCGGCGCCGGGTCCCCAGGCAATGGAGGCCACCAGAAAGGCCCTCGAAGATCTCCAAGCAGAACATCGCGCCGAGGTCCAGCGCATTACCGAGTGGGTCGGCGAGGCAAGCACGACACTGGTGCCACTAGGGATGAGCCCCATCCCAGTGTCGGAGCCGCCAGTGTCGATCTCCGATGCCCTCCCGGTGCTGGACTCTACCGCTGATCGCCTCCGACGCCTGGATCAGATCCTCGGTGCCCGCCTGGAGGCAGAGGGCAGCAAGCTCTGTCGAGCGGTGGTGGACTACGTCCTAACGTGCTTCCGGAGTCACGACCCCGCCATATCCTTGGCGTCGGTGATCGATGGTCCGGTAGCCGCCACAGAAGATGTCGTCCGGGAGAGTGTACAAGATGTAGTGGAGATGGTGGCCGCGCGCTTTCAGCGTGATCCTGTCGACGCCGAGTAGCTGAACCTGTAGAGATAAGGCGAGGGTTCCGCTGGGGGGCGACCGTAATAACTTTTGGCCATGTAACACATTTTAATATCCGTTAATCAAGTAGCACTGGAACTTATCTATATGTTATTTGCCCTTGTTATGTGTAGCGTCATCAACTTCCACCTGGTACTTGGCCCCCTGGGAGGTAGGCTTGATGTGTTGAGGCTGGATACTAGTATACCAAAGAAAAAAATTGGTGGCCCAACCCCTAGGAGGTAGTCTCTACAGTTTGAGACTACCTACCTCTGGACTGGGACCTGGACCTGCACATAGCTTCGGCTTTGAAGTTTTAGGAGCACACCCATAGGACCCAGCATCTGGTATCTTTCATCCTTTGATTCATGCAACATGATCTGCAGGATTTAACTTGGGAAGCCAAGCCGTATGCCCAGACCCACAGGATCACAATTCCAAATACTAGGGTACCTGTTGCAGAGTGGTGGAGCGTGCAGGCTTAGGGTATGGAACCATGCTAAGCAGGTACACAGCTCTGGACCACTCTAGGGGACGAGTGCCCATTCTCTAGAACTGGACCCCAGGTTGCCGGACACCCTGCAGCAGCAGAGGGGTCCTAAACTGCAAGCCTGGCTACTCAATTCGGATGTCCTCATACCAGCAAGGGTGGGAAACTGTATGGGTGGCTTAGATAAAAAATAATGCTTGTAAACTGAAGTAGAATAAAACCATCACAAAAGCACATCTGGGGGTAAATCGTTTCCTTATAACTTGATATACATGGGTGTAGACCAATAGACCGGGCTTACGAGGGCGGGCCTCACCGGATTGACGTACACATATGTGCAACCTAGTTACAAAGGAAGAAAACTCAACCTCCCAGTTTTGCTTTTATCGATAGAACTTACGGAGATGCGCTATATTCCATGGATTGGGAAGAGGTACACCTTCTGTTGTGGCAAGGCGGACACACCCGGGTCGGCATATTTCCGTCACCTTGAAGGGTCCTTCCCAACTAGGAGAGAGTTTGTGGAGCCCTTCTCAGTTCAGTACTCGCCTTAGGACTAGGTCCTCGACCCTGAGCTCCCTACTATGTACAAACCGCTGGTGGTAGCGCCTGAGCGCTTGGTTGTACCGTGCATTTCAGATCGCCGCTCGCCATCTACTGAAACACCCCTAGTGTTACTGCCACTAAAACTTGAGCATAACATCATAAGCATTGACATATCATGTGTTTGTCACACCTAGAATGCATTCACTAGGCAAAAAATTCCAACAAGTTGTATTTTGTGGATGAAACTCTAGAGTTGGGTACCCAACCCTAGATTGGGCTTAATAGAGCAAACAAGGCTTAAATAGGAGAAAACTTCAAAACTCAATTGAAATAACCATATAATGTCACCATGAATAGACATACATGGTATTTAAACCCTAGAAACCCCAAAAACTCCAAAAAGAACCCTGGAAAGCCCTAGACTTAAACCCTAGGGGGCTAAGTGCAAAATTAGTGCACTTTTGGACTAAAGTGCAAAAACCATGGTATTAGGATACCTAAAGTCATAAAGTTCACATATTTGAGGATTCCTAAGTCAAAAGTTGTGAATTGGACCTATTTGCAAAAAGTACCACTTAAGCCCTATGGAACTAAGTCTGAAATTCAGTGTAATTGGCTCAACTTTGGGGCCTTGTAACTTCCAAACCATAAGGATTTTGCCCTAGGTCAGTACATCAAATTGGTAGAACTATGTAAGGGGAGCAACTTTGCTACAGAGATTATGCTTGGGTTACATAAGAAATTTGGAGAAAATTTGACTCCAAGTTGACCTGTCAGGCTGTCTTGAGTCTGAAATCAGACTAACATTGGCCTAGAACTAGGTTTGTGAGCCATTTTGAGCTAGATCCGTTGCTCGATTGGTGGTTGTTGCTATAGCAAAAGCGAACATGGATTATAGATCTATAGCTTTGATACAGATGAATTATGAGATTGTCACATAAAAATTGGAGAGAAGCTGCCTTGAATTTGCTCTGTCAGACCGACTAAATACACTTCGTGATGGTACAGTGATTGGATCAGGCCGCCAGCTCAGTCCCTCGCCGCCGGCGATCCGCGCGTCCGAATTTGCGTTGGTCGCCGTGATTCGTGCTTGGCGCAGAGGATATCCACGGGAAGGTAAAAGATCTCACGGGGGAATGGATTTGATCGCGAATTGAAGTTTATCACTGTGCCGATAGCCGTCGCGACGTGGCTGGACCACCAGCGTCGCCGTGGATGCTCCAGTTACCCCGGTTGTGCCACGCCATAACTTATTACTATGCGATACTAATCATGGCTCCCTTAGGAGTGTTATCCTTGCGTCGTTGCACCGGTGAACGCCACGGTCACAACCACTCGTATTCTTCCCTATCTCCGGCCGCCAGCACGCTGTGATCAAATTGAGAGCCACCGCCCCCGAAGCCTATAAATTAAGTGCATCATCGACTTCGTTATGTATTCAAGCAGCTAGCGCACCCACCCGCACCTCAGATCCTCCACCAGAGAGCTCCAATTTCGCATTTCCCCCAACCCACTCAAGAACACCGCTCGGTTTGCCCTCGCCGTGGCCAGCTTGCTCCAGGTTCGTTCAAGCGCTCTGGTCGTTTGTTCTAGCATCCTTAAGTCCTCCTCAGCTCCTCGACCCCTCTGTTTGAACTAGACCGTCCTGGGTCACCAAGAACGCCCATGTTCATCCGTTGTCCATACGGTCACCATGGTCAGGACGTTTCAGTGCACCATTAGTGAAATTAGTTTAGGGGAAACGATCATTAGGTCTTGAATTTGGCCTCAGCCAAAATAGGGTACCGGTCATTGCGTGAATCAGCCGGTGAGAGTTCACCGGAGCGCGGCCCGGCGTCGTTCGTCGTCGGGGACCTGGCGCAGTGAAGAATTAGAAGTGCAGGGAGATTTCTGTAAAGCGTCAGTGACTTGGATGAATAGTGTTGTGAACCTAGTTTAGGTTATTCAAAAGGACAGGGTCTTTGGTGCAAAGTCTACACGGGCGCCTGCGCGGGGGCGCTTTCCTTCTGTCGTGGGCTGACTTGGGCCAGTTTAGGTCCAATACTATTCATAGTTTTTCTTTTTCCTTTTCTACTAGAGCTAAAACAATTCTAGAAAATTGTAGAAAAATGATAAAAATACGAAACCAGTTTTGTTAGGTTTCTAATTTTCCATAGAATTTAATAAAAATAGTTTTAGGATTTTTAATCCAAACAGGAAATTATAGAGTATTTAAAACAGCCTAAGACCTTGCTTCTGGATTTTTAGAGAATAAATAATAAATCCAAAATTCACTAAACTTTTAGGGTAAACTCTATATAATATTTAGAGGCCTTGGGCAAAGTTGGATATGATTTGGACCATATTTGATACTTAGAACCCAAAACCCTAGCCCCCCAGCCCTGTGAACTTCACTATAGACTCCGAAAACCCTAAGTTCTCGGAGAACCATGAAGGAAAGTTGTATTCAAGACTTTAGATAATAAACTTTTATTATCTTTGCACTCTCATGAGCATTACATGGGCATACATTATTATGTATGGTTATATTTAGAAAACGAAGAAGAAGTAGAAGTCGAAGAAGCAAAGACTTCACCACCACCACCTGAGGAACATCAGGCGGGCAACTGTTTTTATTTTGATATCTGCGGAACAGAGCCTGATTCACCAGTAACACAAGGCAAGCCCCGATGCATTTGCCACCTCGTTGTTCTTTTTAAATCTTTCTCACTTGCTTGATGCACTAGGTGATAGGAGTTGTGTGCTAAACCAATTCCTGCATTTCCTTCCTTGAATTGATTACTTCTCCTTAAATCCCTGTTTTACAAAAGGTTTTTCTTATGCTTAGCTTCGCTTTAGAAAAACAAAATCTTTTGTTTTCTCAAAAGATGATATTGCAAAGTGGGAGGGATGTTTTCAAAAACAAAACTTGATGGTGAATCCATCATGGCCATGATGGGTTCAACATCGGAAAAGATGTACCTCTGCCAGGTACCGAACTTTGGGTTTGAAATGATAAAGCTAAGATCGGGCGGGTGACTTGCACGAGAAGAGAGTCTCGGTGTAGTATCTCCGTCTGAGTCGATTAAGGACCATGTCGATGTAGGCCTGCTGACCGAGGACCCTTTAACTGGTCACATGCCTCGTCATGGGTAAGCTTTGCCTTGGGCAAACTAATACTAGAATAAGATACCACACAATGGGAGTGGAGAGATGGCGAGAGTAGCGAGTACCCTCCGTGGCAAGAGGCTGGACGGTGGTGTATCTGTGCTCTCGGTTGGCGTGAACCTGATCTGGTCTTAAGAACCCCGGTGGCGAGTTGACATATGCAAGGGTTAAGTGCTACATATGTCGTGTGATTGGAGACCCTCAGCTGACTACAATTGATTCGGATCGCCGTAACTTCGCGGTTATGAAGACTTGGTCACTGACTTACACGTAGCAATCCAGTGAAGATGAAGGGTTGTTAAGAAATTGGCTAGTATAGGTCAAGTGAATGAATTAGGATAGAGAGAACCCTAGTTGCAGGTAATTTTACTTAACCTGACAAATAAAACTGGATTTTTAAGGATCCACTATTAGTAAGCATTTCTGCAAACAGAGTCATTGATTATTGATGAGCCTTACCTTGACTCCCTTAAAGCCAGCATATCCTTGAGAGTCTTTTATTTTGTCGGGTAAGTCTTGCGAAAGTACACTTCGTACTCAGGGCTTTGTCCCATGTGGTTTTAGGTGAAGAAGCGACAAACTTTTGCTGCTTTTGTTCAAAGGTGGTGCCCAAGGAGGAAAACCAGGAGTAAAGCTTCGGGAGGAAAGGATCCTCCGTTAAAAACTTTTTACTGCTTATTCGGGAGGAGTTTTTGCCTCCCTGGTTTGTAATAATAATAATACTCAGCACTCCTATATTTGTTTCTGGTGTGTAATATTATAACTACTTCTTACTTTTAATATAAGGTAAGTTATCGTAATTGCTTCCGCATTTTCGTATCTCTGATGTATTATAATGTCTGCGTGATGGGTGAAACGCTCTTGGAAAAGGTAAAGAAAGCAGATACCGAACTTGTCAAGTGATTCAGGGGCACCTGCAGGGTTGTCTGAGGTCCGTGGGACAAGGACAACTGTAGGTGGGCCTAATGACTTGAGGGGTTCCGTCACAGCTGGTATCGGAGTGAAGCCCATCTCTGCAGATGTTATGAGGCATCTTCAAAAAGAATTTATAAAGACTTATCTAGAAAATTTCTTTCATTCTTATCTGACTACCTTCTGAAGAACTTATTTAAAGACCAGATAATAGAATGCGATGTATAGTAGGTTGTGAATCAACTAAGGTTGATTCTGTAATTATGCATGCATCATGATAAAAACTATATTAATAAAATTTTCCCCCTTAAAGAAATGTCGCCGCGCACAAGGAAAACTATTCGCAAGTCTACCGGATCAATTGGCGTGCCTCGCCATTAACTAAGCCCCAAAGCATGAAGATAGTAGCAGCAGGAGCAATGATCCCATTGGTGATCTAAAAGCTCAGGTGGAGCAGCTTCGGATGGAGCTGCGTCATTGGAACAGGACACAGGAACAGGACAGTCAGTGGATAGCCAAACTATCAGCTGAGGTCAGCCGCTTGAGGTTTGAGATCTCGGAGCGGGATTCGGCCATCAACTGGGCCATTAACTCGCGTGCGATCACTTGGCACCGAGAGGCCAAAGCTCGAACTTGAGTGGATGAGCTTAGCGTGACCCTCGATAACCTGCAAGCGTACTGCAATACATTGCATGAAGAAGTTCATGCTCGATTGCACCCGGATGTACCTGCTAATGCTGCTGCAATGGAAGCTGGACCCTCAGAAACAGCAAATGCAGGATCTGAGGGGGAGTTGAACCTTTTTAATCCTCCTCTTACTATAAACCTAGCTGACGAGTGGGCCCCTGTAGTAGACTGTGAAGTAACCCAAGACAATGAAGACTAGCATAGTATAGTTTAGATATTATACCTATGTAGAATAAGCAATGAGATCACTATTAAGAATAAGTACCTTTTTTCCTGATCGACATTTTATTCGATCAACTTACTGGAGTACGGGTATTCAAAATTGCCCTCAGATCAGGTTACCTCCAGATCCGTATTTGACCCGAAGATATACCCAAGACCGCGTTCACTGCACGGTATGGATTATTTGAGTATCTGGTTACGTCTTTCGGACTAACAAATGCTCCTGCCCACTTCACATACCTTATGAACTCGATATTCATGCCCGAGCTGGATAAGTTTGTGGTGGTATTCATTGATGATATCTTGATATATTCCAAGAATGAAGAGGAGCATGCTCGGCATTTATGGATCGTGTTAACGCGCTTGAGAGAACATCAATTATATGCTAAGTTCAATAAGTGCGCGTTCTGGCTAGAAGAAATCCAATTTCTAGGACATGTATTATCTGCCAAGAGGATTGCGATGGATCCCAGCAAAGTCAAGGATATTTTGGAGTGGCAACCCCCAACCACTGTACATCAAGTCCGAAGTTTCCTTGAACTGGCTGGATATTACCACCGATTCATACCAGATTTTTCCAAACTTGTGAAACCAATCACAAGTTTATTGAAGAATGATACTAAATTTATTTGGTCATCAAAGTGCAATGAAGCCTTTGAACACTTGAAGGTATTATTAACCACTGCTCCGGTATTGGCTCAACCGGATATTGAAAAACCCTTTGATGTGTATTGTGACGCATCAGGCAGTGGTCTCGGCTGTGTTCTAATGCAAGAAGGCCGAGTGATAGCTTATGCTTTGAGGCAGTTGCGCCGGCATGAGGAACATTATCTAACTCATGATCTAGAGTTAGCTGCTGTGGTTCATGCCCTAAAAATCTAGCGTCATTATCTGCTGGGGAACATCTGTCACATTTATACAGATCATAAAAGTTTGAAGTACGTATTCACCCAGTCAGAGTTGAACATGAGATAGAGGTGATGGCTCGAGCTTATTAAGGACTATGAATTGGAAATTCATTATCACCCAAGCAAGGCTAATGTAGTGGCAGATGCGTTAAGTCGCAAGGTTTCCTGCCATTGTCCGATGATGAAGACTTCTGACATTACGTTATGCCAGGAGATGGAGAAGTTAAACCTGGGAATGATCCAACATAGAACCTTACATCAACTAAAGCTTGAGTCAGTCCTTTTACAAAGGATAATTGATGCCCAAGGAAATGATAAGGGTATGAAACACATCCATGAGAAAATAAAGGCCGGAAGAGCCAAATGTTTCAGAAAAGACGATCAAGGCATTGTATGGTTCAACAACCGTATAGTTTTAATAAAAGAATGAACCCCATACCACCCCTGCTTTGTACCAAGAATAAGGAAATAAAAATGTGAAGCATTTCCTTTTCCATTACTTGCCCTAGGTCTTTTAATCTTGGGACGAGATTCTTTTATGGGGGGGAAGGATGTAACAGCCCTGGTGTTACTGCCACTAAAACTTGAGCATAACATCATAAGCATTGACATATCATGTGTTTGTCACACCTAGAATGCATTCACTAGGCAAAAATTTCTAACAAGTTGTATTTTGTGGATGAAACCCTAGAGTTGGGTACCCAACCCTAGATTGGGCTTAATAGAGCAAACAAGGCTTAAATATGAGAAAACTTCAAAACTCAATTGAAATAACCATATAATGTCACCATGAATAGACATACATGGTATTTAAACCCTAGAAACCCCAAAATCTCCAAAAAGAACCCTGGAAAGCCCTAGACTTAAACCTAGGGGGCTAAGTGCAAAATTAGTGCACTTTTGGACTAAAGTGCAAAAACCAAGGTATTAGGATACCTAAAGTCATAAATTTCACATATTTGAGGATTCCTAAGTCAAAAGTTGTGAATTGGACCTATTTGCAAAAAGTACCACTTAAGCCCTATGGAACTAAGTCTAAAATTCAGTGTAATTGGCTCAACTTTGGGGCCTTGTAACTTCCAAACCATAAGGATTTTGCCCTAGGTCAGTACATCAAATTGGTAGAGCTATGTAAGGAGAGCAACTTTTCTACAGAGATTATGCTTGGGTTACATAAGCAATTTGGAGAAAATTCGACTCCAAGTTGACCTGTCAGGCTGTCTTGAGTCTGAAATCAGACTAACAGTGGCCTAGAACTAGGTTTGTGAGCCATTTTGAGCTAGATCTGTTGCTCGATTGATGGTTGTTGCTAAAGCAAAAGTGAACATGGATTATAGATCTATAGCTTTGATATAGATGAATTATGAGATTGTCACATAAAAATTGGAGAGAAGATGCCTTGAATCTGCTTTGTCAGACCGACTAAATACACTTCGCGATGGTACAATGATTGGATCAGGCCGCCAGCTCAGTCCCTCGCCGCCAGGGATCCACGCATCCGAATTCGCGTTGGTCGCCGTGATTCGTGCTTGGCACGCAGAGGATATCCACGGGAAGGTAAAAGATCTCATGGGGGAATGGATTTGATCGCGAGTTGAAGTTTATCACTGTGCCGGTAGCCGTTGTGACGTGGCCAGACCGCCAGCGTCGCCATGGATGCTCCGGTGACCCTGGTTGCGCCACACCATAACTTATTACTGTGCGGTAGTAATCGTGGCTCCCTTAGGTGTTATCCTTGCGCCGTTGCACCGGTGAACGCCACGGTCACAACCACCCGTATTCTTCCCTATCTCTGGCCGCCAGCACGCCGTGATAAAATTGAGAACCACCACCCCCGGAGCCTATAAATTAAGTGCATCATCAACTCATTATGTATTCAAGCAGCTAGCGCACCCAGCCGCACCTCAGATCCTCCACCAGAGAGCTCCAATTTCGCATTTCCCCCAACCCACTCAAGAACACCGCTCGGTTTGCCCTCACCGTGGCCAGCTTGCTCCAGGTTCGTTCAAGCGCTCTGGTCGTTTGTTCTAGCATCCTTAAGTCCTCCTCAAGCTCCTTGACCCCTCTGTTTAAACTAGACCGTCCTGGGTCACCATGAACGCCCATGTTCATCCGTTGTCCATACGGTCATCGTGGTCAGGACGTTTCAGTGCACCATTACTGAAATTAGTTTAGGGGAAACGATCCTTAGGTCTTGAATTTGGTCTCGGCTGGGTGCGGTCATTGCGTGAATCAGCCGGTGAGAGTTCACCGGAGCGTGGCCCGGCGTCGTTCGTCGTCGGGGACCTAGCGCGGTGAAGAATTAGAAGTGTGGGGAGATTTCTGTAAAGCGTTAGTAACTTGGATGAATAGTGTTGCGACCCTACTTTAGGTTATTCAAAAGGACAGGGTCTTCGGTGCAAAGTCTACGCGGGCGCGCGCGCGGGGGCGCTTTCCTTCTGTCGTGGGCTGACTTGGGCCGGTTTAGGTCCAATACTATTCATAGTTTTTCTTTTTCCTTTTCTGCTAGAGCTAAAACAATTCTAGAAAATTGTATAAAAATGATAAAAATACCAAACCAATTTTGCTAGGTTTCTAATTTTCCATAGAATTTAATAAAAATAGTTTTAGGATTTTTAACCCAAACAAGAAATTATGTATTTAAAATAGCCTAAGACCTTGCTTCTGGATTTTTAGAGAATAAATAATAAATCCAAAATTCACTAAACTTTTAGGATAAACTCTATATAATATTTAGAGGCCTTGGAGAAAGTTGGATATGATTTGGACCATGTTTGATACTTAGAACCCAAAACCCTAGCCCCCCTGCCCTGTGAACTTCACTATAGACTCCGAAAACCCTAAGTTCTCGGAGAACCGTGAAGGAAAGTTGTATTCAAGACTTTAGATAATAAACTTTAATTATCTTTGCACTCTCATGAGCATTACATGGGCATTCATTATTATGTATGGTTATATTTAGAAAACGAAGAAGAAGTAGAAGTCGAAGAAGCAAAGACTTCACCACCACCACCTGAGGAACATCAGGCGGGCAACTGTTTTTATTTTGATATCTGTGGAACAGAGCCTGATTCACCAGTAACACAAGGCAAGCCCCAGTGCATTTGCCACATCCTTGTTCTTTTTAAATCTTTCTCACTTGCTTGATGCACTAGGTGATAGGAGTTGTGTGCTAAACCAATTCCTGCATTTCCTTCCTTGAATTGATTACTTCTCCTTAAATCCCTGTTTTACAAAAGGTTTTTCTTATGCTTAGCTTCGCTTTAGAAAAACAAAATCTTTTGTTTTCTCAAAAGATGATATTGCAAAGTGGGAGGGATGTTTTCAAAAACAAAACTTGATGGTGAATCCATCATGGTCATGATGGGTTCAACATCGGAAAAGATGTACCTCTGCCAGGTACCAAACTTTGGGTTTGAAATGATAAAGCTGAGACCGGGCGGGTGACTTGCACGAGAAGAGAGTCTCGGTGTAGTGTCTCCGTCTGAGTCGATTAAGGACCGTGTCGATGTAGGCCTGCTGACCGAGGACCCTTTAACTGGTCACATGCCTCGTCATGAGTAAAATTTGCCTCGGGCAGACTAATACCAGAATAAGATACCACGCAATGGGAGTGGAGAGATGGCGAGAGTAGCGTGTACCCTCTGTGGCAAGAGGCTGGACGGTGGTGTATCTGTGCTCTCGGTTGGCGTGAACCTGATCTAGTCTTAAGAACCCCGGTGGTGAGTTGACATATGCAAGGGTTAAGTGCTACATTTGTCGTGTGATTGGAGATCCTCAGCTGAGTACAATCGATTCGGATCGCCGTAACTTCGCGGTTATGAAGAATTGGTCAATGACTTACACGTAGCAATCCAGTGAAGATGAAGGGTTGTTAAGAAATTGGCTAGTATAGGTCAAGTGAATGAATTAGGATAGAGAGAACCCTAGTTGCAAGTAATTTTACTTAACCTAACAAATAAAACTGGATTTTTAAGGATCCACTATTAGTAAGCATTTTTGCAAACTGAGTCATTGATAATTGATGAGCCTTACCTTGACTCCCTTAAAGCCAGCATATCCTTGAGAGTCTTTTATTTTGTCGGGTAAGCCTTGCAAAAGTACACTTCGTACTTAGGGCTTTGTCCCATGTGGTTTTAGGTGAAGAAGCGGCAAACTTTTGCTGCTTTTGTTCAAAGGTGGTGCCCAAGGAGGAAAACCAGGAGTAAAGCTTCGGGAGGAAATGATCCTCTGTTAAAAACTTTTTACTGCTTATTCGGGAGGAGTTTTTGCCTCCCTGGTTTGTAATAATAATAATACTCAGCACTCCTATATTTGTTTCTGGTGTGTAATATTATAACTCCTTCTTACTTTTGATATAAGGTAAGTTATCGTAATTGCTTCCGCATTTTCGTATCTTCGATGTATTATAATGTCTACGTGACGGGTGAAACGCACTTGGGAAAGGTAAAGAAAGCAGATACCGAACTTGTCAAGTGATTCAGGGGCACCTGCAGGGTTGTCTGAGGTCCGTGGGACAAGGACAACTGTAGGTGGGCCTAATGACTTGAGGGGTTCCGTCACATCTACATTCGTCTATGAAGTCAACGTCCTCACGCCGTAGTTGTTCCTGCATAGATTCATCAAAAGACTCGACCCGAGGCGAGCCCATAATGATTTCCTGGGGAAGACAGGCTTCAGCCCCGAAGACTAGGAAGAACGGGGTCTCCCCGGTAGCTTTCCTAGGTCTGGTCCGGTTCCCCCATAGTACGCACGGAAGCTCGTTGACCCAATTTGCACCATGCGTTTTTAAGCAGTCATAGGTGCGCGTCTTGAGTCCCCTGAGGATTTCTGCGTTTGCCCTCTCAGTCTGGCCGTTGCTCATGGGATGAGCCACAGACGCAAAGCAGAGCTGGGTGCCGATGCCCTCGCAATACTCTTGGAAGAGCCGACTTTCGAACTGGGTCCTATTGTCCGTAATGATATGGCTTGGGACCCTAAATCTACAGATAATCGACTTGAGGAAGGCAACAGCAGCACCATGGGTGATACTAACCACAGGGGTGGCCTCTGGCCACTTTGTGAATTTATCAATAGCGATGAAGAGGAAACGGTACCTACCGATAGCCCTAGGGAATGGTCCCAGGATATCCACCCACCATACGGCGAATGGCTAGGAGGGTGGAATCATTTGCAGAGCCTGAGCCGGTGTGTGTATCTGCTTTGCATGGAAATGACATGCTTTGCAGGACTTTACTAACTCAACTGCGTCCTGGAGAGCGGTTGGCCAATAGAAGCCGTGCTGGAAGGCCTTACCAACCAGTGTGCGGGATGACGAATGACTTCCGCACTCACCTCCATGGATCTCCGCGAGCAGCTCAAGGTCCTCCTCCTAGGTGAGGCACCGCATGAGAATGCCGTTGGCGCCACGGCGGTATAGATCCCCTTCTACCACCGTGTATCGTTTAGCCAACCGCACTATGCGCTCTGCGGACACATGGTCTTCAAGAACGACATTTTCTTTCAGGTAATCCTGGATCTTAGAGATCCATGCATCGAGACCACTCTGAGCTACTGGCTGTGGCGCTAAGAGGTTGGTAGGACCCTCTGTAGCACACACAATCTTTGGTGGGTTCTGCAGATGGAACGCCACAGGGACCGCTAGCTTCGAGGTGCTAGTCTCGCCCCCTTCACCCAGTTCGACAGGCTGGGCGGTAGGTCTCAGCAGCCGTCTTTCGAAGATGCCCTCGGGCACGGGTGCCCATGTTGATGCCCTTGTGGAGAGTTCATCTGCTGTTGAGTTGTTAGCCCGAGGAACATGTTGCAGTTCCAGGGCAATGAAATCCTTTTCCAGCTTCCTTTCATGGAGGAGGTAAGCTGCGAGCCTAGGCTCATTGTAGCTACATTCTCTGCGGACCTACTTGATAATCAGCTAGGATTCCCCCTTCGCGAGAAGCTGGCGGATCCCTAGGGATAGGGCCGCAGACAAGCCGAAAATCAGTGCTTCATACTCTGCCATGTTGTTGGTGACCTTGAACTCAAGGTGCACCATGTACTTCACTTGGGTCGACGAGGACCACTCCAGCACCACCACCCTGCTGGCGAGCGGATCCGTCGAAGAAGAGCATCCAGTGGGGCTCGGTGAAGACCGGAGCCCCAGGCTCTGGAGGTATGGGGTCCGAATTAGGATCTGGACCCCCAGGAGCGCTCAGGGAAGGGGTCCATTCCACGATGAAGTTAGCCAGAACCTGGCTCTTGACAGCATGGCGAGGCTGGAAGTCCACTTGGAACTCAGCAAGCTATGTGGGCCACTTAGCGATGTTGTCTGTGGCGTTAGAGTTGTGGAGAATGGCCCTTAACGGGAAGGAGGTCACCACCGCGACCCTGTGTGCCTAAGAATAGTGGCGCAACTTCCTGGACGCAACAAGTATAACATAGATAAGCTTGTGCGTCTTAGGGTACCTGGCCTTTGCCTCATGGAGGACTTCGTTGACGTAGTAGACTGGTTTCTGGATGGTTCGAACCCCTGCGGTTGGTCCCAATCCCTCAAACTCTTGACCTTCCATCACCATCATGGTGGTCGAACCACCACCTTCTCCTAGGGGAACTTTTTTACTCCCCTGGGGTTGTTGTGCCATCCTTTCAATGACCAGCATCATGCTCACCACCTCTGTAGCCACTGCAATGTATAAGTACAACGGCTCCCCTGGCTCTAGAGCTACCAGTATTGGTAGGGACACAAGGTGCTGCTTCAACTCTTGAAAGGCTCGTTCTGCCTCCTTGGTCCAAGAGAATGGGCCGGACTTCCATAATAGCTTGAAAAAGGGTAGCGCCCTCCCGGCCAGTCTTGAGATGAAGCGGCTAAGGGTGGCCAGTGACCCCGTAAGCTTCTAGACGTCCTTGATTCGGGCCGGAGGCCTCATTGTCTCAATTGCTTTGATCTTCTCTGGGTTTGCTTCAATGCCCCGGTGCGAAACTAGGAATCCCAGCAACATCCCTGCGGTGACACCAAAGACGCACTTTTCTGGGTTCAGCCTCGTGTGTGTTTCCTGTAGCTTGTCAAAGACTAGGGTTAAGTCTTCCACTAGGGTCGACCCCCTCTTAGTCTTGACCATGATGTCATCAACGTATACCTCTACCCTGTCCCTATTTAGGTCACCAAAGGTCTTACTCATCGCCCGTACAAATGTCAGCAAGGCGTTCTTCAGACCGTAAGGCATTACAACATAACAATAAAGCCCATCCACAGTTACAAAAGCGGTATGCTTCCTATCTTGTTTAGACATCTAGATCTGATGGAAACCAGAGTAAGCATCTAGGAAGGACAGGAGGTCGCACCCAGAGGTAGAATCCACGATTTGATCTATTCGTGGAAGTGGATATGGGTCCTTGGGACAGGCCTTATTGAGGTTGGTGTAGTCGATGCACATCAGAAGCTTCCCGTTAGCCTTGGGAAACGATGACTGGATTGGCCAGCCATACTGGGTGATGGACCTCTTCGATGAAGCCAACTTGCAGCAGCTTCCGGACCTCCTCACGGATGAAATCCTACCGCTCAATGGACTGTCTTCGAGGCTTCTGACTCACCGGTTTGGCGTCAGGGTGGATCTTTAGGTGGTGCTCGATCACCTCCCTGGGGATCCCAGGCATCTGCGATGGTTCCCATGCAACTACATCGGCATTTGCCTGGAGGAAGGCGACGAGCACGATTTCCTATTTCTCTTCTAGATTGCTAGCGATGTGGGTGATCTGGGAGGAATCCACGCCGACCTGGATGGTCTTGATGGGACCGCCGTCTGCTCCAGATGGCTGCACCTTAGGTACCTTGGTAGGCGCCTTTGTACAAGAAGTCGAGGGGTCCCTCCCCCCATCATCCGGGCGAGCGGTTTCTGTCACCAGGGCGTGCAACTTCTCGACAGCTGCAAGCGCAGCGGCACGGTCGCCCCACACGGTGAGGACCCCAGCAGGGGACGACATCTTGAAGACCAAGTACCCGTAATGGGAAATGGCCATGAACTGGTACAGGGCCGGCCTGCCAATGATGGCATTGAAAGGGAGGTTAACCTCCGCAACATCGAACTGGACGTTCTCAGTACGAAAGTTCTCCTCAGTCCCAAATGTAACCGCGAGTGCGATGCTCCCAAGGGGATACATCATTTGAGGGCCTACTCCGGAGAATGGGCGAGAGGGTCCCAGTCGGGATCCTGGGATCTGCAGCTGCTTGACCGCATCATAACTGACGATGTTGAGCCCAGCTCCACCATCAATCAGCACATGATGTAGCTTCATGTTGGCGATGACAGGGGCGGTGATGAGTGGTAGTATGCCGGCCCCTGCCATGTTTTCAGGGCAGTCAGATGCCCAATGGAGATAGTGGTGCTCCGCCACCGCTGAAGTGGGGCTGCCATCGGGACCCCTAGGATCGTCGAAAGGACCTCGCGGTGCAGGGACTTGATGTTCCTACGGGTGGTGAGCTCCCAGCTTCTGCCATACATCACGTACAGCTTCTTGCGTGCGGCTGTTGTCATCACCGGAGTTGGAGTCTCCAGTGAGGATGTCCCTGAGGACTTGCTCGGGGGACTGATACCCGAGGTCCCGTTCTCCCATGGCCGCGTCACCTTCGGGTGGTGAGCTCCCAGCTTCTGCCATACATCACGTACAGCTTCTTGCGTGCGGCTGTTGTCATCACCGGAGTTGGAGTCTCCAGTGAGGATGTCCCTGAGGACTTGCTCGGGGGACTGATACCCGAGGTCCCGTTCTCCCATGGCCGCGTCACCTTCGTCGACCTTCTCCTTGCCAGGCCGGCGACGAGGCGGTGAGCCATCCTTGGAGGCCTGCTCGCGCCGCTCACTGATGCGCTTTGCGAGCTTGAGGATCTCTCGACATTCCAAGGCCAGCCCGGTTCATGAGCCAGGTCTGGGCCAGCCCGGTCAAGGCTACATGGAAGTAGCTTGCCATTACGGTAATGTTTGCACCAGCTGCCGTAATGGCGGTGACGTAGACCTGCAAGAATTCCGACGGGTTTGACGTACCGTCGTACTTCTCCGGCAGGTGTGGCCGGAACTTGGGTGGCCAAGTCGCCGCGTGGAGATGATCCGCTAGTGTGGCACAACCCACGCCGACCAATGGGACACCCGCCTGGATTCGGGCGCCCCTTGGGGTTTGTGGTGCAACTGCAGTGAAGCCTTGGTCGAGGTTGCGACCCTCAAAGTTTTGCCAGCGCTCACGCGCCCTCTCCAGAGAGACTCGAGCATCCTCGCCCGCATGCCTGCGGTTGAGCTCTGCCTGCAGGTCGTCAGTCCGTGCACCCCTCACTGAGGGTGAGTGCACAGATGCCGACGCCTCGCGTTGATGGCGGAATGATCGAGGCCTGGACCTGGCCGAGCCAGGATGGGCCATGCCAAGGAGACGGTCGACATCTTCGTGCCATTATCTCATGGCCCCTGGTGAGGCCATGGAACTTGGAGGGTTATGTAGCAACTCCCTGGCTACAGACAACGCCCCACCAGGAGCAGCCCTCGACGAAGCCCTGGATGTCTGCGTGGGCGTGTGCTGCTGCGCAGCATGCATAGCAGCAACACCAGGTGTAGGGCGATTAGAGCCTCGTGGCGTGGAAGATGCTGCCCCTTCCTCCATCGGGAAGTCCTCGGGAGACAAGTCGCAGTGCTCAACAATCTGAACCATCATGTCGAGCAAGAAAACAGGCGAAAAACCCAAGGCCAAGCCCCCTACCTGGCGCGCCAAATGTCGGTGGGAAAATCCTCCGGCCGGGTGGCGGAATGCACCTGCCCTAATCCTAAGATGAGGAGGGGGCCTAAGCGCTTGCCTGTTTGGTGAATTTTGGGATGAACACAAGAACACTTGAGGGTTTATAGTCGTTCAGGCCGCTAGAGCGTAATACCCTACATCCACTGTCCGTAAGTTGTATTGACCGTGTCCCTTGTAACGCTTTGTCCCCTCCCTTTTATAGTTTAAGGGAGGTACATACAAGGATGCTGAGCTCCGACATGCGGGCCCAGGAGCATAATGGAAGGAATACATTATGTGAATAATCAATGCTGACTAAGCCTTAAACAAGGTAGCCGTTCAGATTCCCTCCGCCTTAGTAATGCATGAGTAATCAGCGGGAGTCATGATGACTGCAGTCCATGCAGCATTGATAGGCAGTGACCCTTTTCTTGGAAATGCGCGAGTAATGGTGAGTCATTGTCCTTGCTATGGTAACGTGTGAGTAACAGCACGGCCCACGCAGCGTGGACTAGGCACGCCGCCTGTCACTGGAACGGACAGGCGCACGTCTTATGCGTAATGAGTGCAAAGACGCGCGTAGCCCAGAGGCTTCATGCCAGGTTTTGCCCGTTGGCTTACGCCGCGCGCAGTAGGCCACGTGGCAGCATCAGGTCTCCGCCTGGGCGAGGACCAGGAGTGTATGTGATAAGGTCCGGATCCCACCAGATTAGGTCTGGACACGTGTCGGCTCCGGACCCTCGCCTGGGTCCTAATTAAGGCCCAGGCATGTTCTATCCTGGAACCCTGGGACCCCGATGTGGGCGGCCCGGACCCCATATAGGGGGTTCGGATCCCATTCTAGGGGTCCAGTTCGCATACGTGGAGGTCCTAGACCAAACTTGGAGGCCCAGACTGTATATACAGGGATCCAGCACCTTCCCATGGGGGTCCGGACTCACTAGTGATGCCTCAGAGTATGTCACTTTCTCTGGACACGTGGCGACATCGGACCCGCCCATGTGGTGGGGTCAGGTGCTGTTGCTAGCCCAGAGTAGTCGCCCAAGGCTTGGGCGAGTCATGGCCTGGTTCCATATACAACTCTTTTACCACACGACTAAAAATCGCCGCATGGGTACTGTGTTTTTATACAGCAGTAAGGGGTACCCTAGTTTCAGGGTACCGACAAGTACCGTCAGAACACTCAGCCGGGATGAAATCAGTACCAGCGTCAGAACAACCCGGTAGCTCGTCTTTCTGCCCTAGCAAACACCCAGAATGGCCAAGCAGTCCCAGCACAAGTAGGAGGTCGTGCATGCTTCTACTGTGGAGAACAAAATCACTGGGCGAAGAATTGTCCAAAGAAAGCAGCCTAGCAACCGCCAGCAGTCAATGCCCCAGCAAGACAAGGAGCACCACAGCAAGCACCAGGAATCCATGGTCAGGCCTACAACCATGGAAAGGTGAACCACCTGGAGGCCAAAGCAATCCAGGATGCTCAGGACGTGGCAGTAGGTATGTTTCCAATCGAATCCTACCCAGCAAAAGTACTATTTGATACTGGTGCCACACATTCTTTTGTTTCTGCATCTTGGGTAGAATCACATAACATCCCCAGAGAACCAATGATTTCACCTTTAAGAGTTAATTCAGTTGGGGGAAAAGTTCAGTCCGATAGGATTTGTCCGAATCTAAGGATTGAAATAAGGGGGATAGCCTTCCCCGCTAGCCTAGTAGTCATGTGAACTCAAGGGTTAGATGTCATCCTAGGGATGAATTGGCTACACAGAAATCAAGCCACTGTCAGTTGTGACAAGGGAACAGTTAAGTTGGTGTCCCCATCTGGAAAGGAAATAGTAACCAAGCTGTACTTACCTCAACTAGAAGAAGGAGCCTGTCACCATTTATCAGTAGATGACAAGGAGTCCAACCCGATTGAGGCAATTAGGATTGTGTCAGAATTCCTCGATGTATTCCCTGAAGAGTTACCAGGCATGCCACCTGAAAGGAAAGTTGAATTTGCCATAGAGCTTATTCCAGGCACCACCCCTATTTCCAAGAGAGCCTATTGAGTGTCCGGACCAGAGTTGGTGGAACTCAAGAAGCAGATTGATGAGTTGTTAGAGAAATGCTACATCAGACCAAGTACTTCGCCTTGGGCAGCCCGAGTGTTATTTGTGGAGAAGAAGGATGGCATGAAGAGGATGTGCATCGATTACAGAGCTTTGAATGAAGTCACTGTCAAGAACAAGTACCCCCTACCTCAAATTGAAGACCTATTTGATCAGTTGAGAGGAGCCAGTGTGTTCTCAAAGATAGATCTAAGGTCAGGTTACCATCAGCTCAGAATCCGACCTACAGATATACTGAAGACAACATTCATCACTAAGTATGGACTATATGAGTTCATGGTTATGTCATTCGGATTGACGAATGCACCAGTTTACTTCATGTACCTGATGAACAGTGTGTTCATGGACTACCTTGACAAGTTCGTAGTGGTGTTCATTGATGATATTCTTGTATATTCCCAGAATGAGCAAGAGCATGGGGAGCATTTGAGGAAAGTACTTCAGAGGCTATGAGATTGTCAGTTGTATGCCAAGCTTAGCAAGTGCAAGTTCTGGATTAGTGAAGTCCTGTTCTTGGGTCATATTATAAACCGAGATGGACTAGCTGTGGATCCAAAGAAGGTAGCAACGATTCTGGACTGGAAAGCACTAAAAGATGTCCGAGGAATCAAGAGTTTCATTGGAATGGCTGGTTATTATCGGCGTTTCATTGAAGTTTTCTCCAAGATTGCCAGACCAATGACAGCCTTGCTAGCAAAGAAGGTTGAGTTCAATTGGACCCCAGCGTGCCAAGAATCATTTGAGATGTTGAAGCAGAAGTTGACAACAGCACTAGTGTTAGTACTGCCAGATGTTCACAAGCCATTCTCAGTATACTGTGATGCTTCGTACACCGGACTAGGATGTGTGTTAATGCAGGAAGGGAAAGTAGTGGCATACTTGTCCCATCAATTGAAAGTTCATGAGAAGAACTACCCCACTCATGATCTGGAGCTAGTAGTAGTGGTTCATGCACTAAAAACCTGGAGACATTATCTTTATGGGCAGAAGTGTGATATTTACACGGACCACAAGAGCCTCAAGTACATATTCACTCAGTTAGAGTTAAATATGAGGTAGCGAAGATGGCTAGAATTGATCAAAGACTATGAACTGGAGATTCATTATCACCTAGGCAAAGCAAATGTGGTTGCAGATGCTTTAAGCAGGAAGAGTCAAGTCAATATGTTGGCCGCTCACCCGATGCCGTTTGAGCTAGCAAAGGAATTCGACAGGTTGAGTCTCGGATTTCTGAACAACACTCAAGTAGTGACAATTGAGCTAGATCCCACTTTGGAGCAAGACATCAGAAAAGGTCAGAAGGATGATGAGAAGATCAACAAGATCCGGTAGCTTATCATCGATGGGAAAGGTTCAGATTTCCGTGAAGATGCAGAAGGAGTGGTATGGTTCAAGGATAGGTTGTGCGTTCCCAACATCACCTCGATTTGGGAACTGATTCTCAAGGAAGCTCATGAGACAACATACTTTATACACCCAGGTAGTGAGAAGATGTACCAAGACCTGAAGAAAATATTTTGGTGGTATGGTATGAAAAGGGAGATAGCAGAGTATGTGGCTGTATGTGACAATTGTCAGAGGATTAAAGCAGAGCATCAGAGACCCGCAGGTTTGTTGCAGCTGTTACAGATTCCTCAGTGGAAATGGGATAAGATTGGGATGGATTTCATAGTCGGTTTGCCCCGCACTCATACTGGTTATGACTCCATCTGGGTAGTAGTGGACCGTTTGACAAAGGCGGCCCATTTCATACCAGTCAAGACCACCTATAATAGCACAGTGTTGGCAGAGTTATACATGTCTCAGATTGTGTGCTTGCATGGTATTCCAAAGAAGATAATATCGGATAGAGGCACCCAGTTCACTTCTCATTTTTGGCAGCAGCTACATGAAGCTTTGGGTACACACTTGAAATTTAGTTCAGCTTATCATCCGCAGACAGATGGCCAGACTGAGAGAACCGACCAGATTCTTGAGGACATGTTGAGAGCTTGCGCTTTACAAGACAAGTTAGGATAGGACAAGAGGCTATCGTATGCAGAATTCTCCTACAATAATAGTTATCAAGCCAGTCTGAAGATGTCACCATTCGAAGCACTTTATGGGAGGAATTGCAGAACTCCACTGCATTGGGACCAACCTGGGGAAAGACAAATGTTCGGTCCAGATATTTTGCTTGAAGCCGAAGAGAACATCAGGATGGTTCGAGAAAATCTGAAGGCAGCGCAGTCCAGACAACGAAGCTATGCTGACACCAGAAGAAGAGAACTCGGTTTTGAAGTGGGAGATTATGTCTATTTGAAGGTGTCACCCATCAGAGGAACCAAAAGGTTTGGAGTCAAAGGCAAGCTAGCAACTCGTTATATTGGACCGTATCAGATTCAGGCAAGACATGGAGAAGTGGCTTATCAACTCAGCTTACCAGAGAATCTATCAGCTGTGCACGATGTGTTCCATGTGTCTCAGTTGAAGAAATGCTTAAGAGTGCCAGAAAAGCAGTTACCAGCAGAGGATCTTGAAGTTCAAGAAGATCTGACTTATATTGAGAAGCCAACTCAAATTCTGGAGACAACAGATTGGGTCACCCGGAGGAACACCATTAGGATGTGCAAAGTCAAATGGGGCCATCACTCAGAAGAAGAAGTAACCTGGGAAAGAGAAGATGATTTGAAATCCAAGTACCCTGATCTCTTTTCTAGCTAGCCCTGAATCTCGAGGGCGAGATTCTTTTAAGGGGGATAGGTCTGTAACACCCTGATTTTGGGGGTATAAAATTTCTTTCTAATTATCACCCAAAATCATGTGTTACTCTTCTTTTTCTCACTCTAGTTTCTCTCTCTAGATTCTTTCTCTCTTTTTCTTTTTGGTTAGAAATAGCTTAAACTAGTGGAGGTTAATTATTTATTTTTGCCAAAACCTTATGGGTCATGACATGTTGCATCACGCTGAGCTTAAAATATTCTTTGAAGTGTTGCACAAGTGTGAATTTATTTGAATTTGAAACCTAGTTTGAATTTGGATTTGAAAACTCTATAGAAAAAGAAATGGAAAAGGAATTAGAAAATCCAGAGAAAAAGGAAAAGAGAAAGTAGCCCAGTCGGCCCACTAAGCCCAGCCTGGCCGCGCGCCCGTGCTGCCTAACAGGCGGACCCCGCCTGTCAGCGGTAGTTCTCCCTCGCGCGCGCCCTCCCTCTCTCGCTCGCTGCCAAGTGGGGCCAGCCTGTCGGTGCCAGTTTCCTTCGCCCGTGTGCTCCCTCTCTCTCTCTGTCTCGCGGGCCCGGTCCGCCAGTCGCTGAGCCGTTGCCCCGCACGCCCCTTTCTCCTCTCTCTGCGCCATGGACCCTACCTGTCAGTTCCGCCCCCTCCGCGCTCGCCGTGGACCGGCGCGTGCGCACTCGCGCATGTCGCCGGATTTCTCGGCCACGACGCCCGCCCACGTGCCTAGCTCCCTTCTTAGAGCCCCGCCAGTGCCCCGCGCACACCCCTCACCTCATTTCACACAGCTTCACCCTCTCTCGCGCTCTACTCACGCCGCCAGCCACCGCCGGAGACCCGCGCCCGCGTTCCCTGCCATCCAGCTCGCCGGAGACCGCTCCAAGCCTCCTCGAGCTCTGCCCCAAGGTGAGACACCTTTGCCCATGCCCAATTTCCCCTATTGCGCCCTGTGTTCGGTCAATTTCACCTTCGCCGGTGCTCAGCCGCGGCGGTCCGCCATGCTCGCGCGGTGACCGACCAATTTAGCCCGGTCTAGTTCCCCGGAGTAGGTCCCTATGTCACCCATGCCTCTGCTAAAGTTAGCCAAGGCCTTAGCGCGCCTTAGGACCCCTCCCCGTGCCCGGAATGGCTCACTGGAGTTTCTCCGACCCACCCGAGGCCTTCTCACCGCCGTTCTACCCTCTCTGCCCGTGGATTCATGGCCTCTTCCCCGCCATTGAGTTCACCGTGGCGCCCTCTCCCTCTCTGCCCAACTCCAGCGACCCCGGACCCCCTAGATCACACCTGCCACAACTCCGGCGACCCCACCGCCACTGAGAGGAGCGGCGCCACCCGTAGCCATTCAACCCCTCAGGTCTGATCCCCTCCGTCCGATCCTGATCGCACGGCCCGGACCACGGGTACCGCTTCGCGCACGCGCGTCTGATCCCCTCCGTCCGATCTTGATCGCACGGCTCGGATCGCTCATCCTTCCCTAGTCTGGTCCCCTCCGTCCGATCCAGATCGAACGGCCCGGACCGCAGGATACCGCTTCGCGCACTCGTGCCCTGGCGCCCTGCCCGCCTGTCAGCGCCCAAACCCCCTGGCGCTGCACCCGCTCGGTCAGCGCGCTCTCCCCCTCTATCGCTGACACTCCCTAGCCCGCCTGTCAGCACTTGCCCGCCCGCGCGCGCGCCCTCGGCCGCAGATCTAATCTCAACCGTTGATTTTAGATCCGACGGTTAGATTCACCCGATACCCTTTCGCGTGGTTGTTTTGCATAAGAAACCCTCGGTTTGTTAGAAATAAACCCGTCGTCCCTGGTTTTCGTGCGCAGACCCCTGTATTCTTGCAGATTTAGCCCTGGACTTTTAAATATTCATAGAATTAGCCCTAATTTCATATTTTGAGTTCCCAAACTTGTTTATTTCATAACTTTTGCATATGAACTCCAAATTTATTGATTCAAATTGCAAAATGTTCATAGAAGTATTCTCTGTTTAAATAAAATGGTTTCACTTACTGTCTACACATTCTAATTTTTATGATTGAATATGAACTAATATAGATGTAGTTTTATTTATTTAATAAAATAAATAAAAGGAGAACCTTAGAGATTTAAACATGTGTAAGCTTGAGAGATTAATAAAGTGTATTACATGAGTTTACCTTTGTTCTAAATTATAGGTCACAATAAAATAAATTGATCTATGATTATGTACTTGTAAATAACATTTGGGGAAATAACAATCTATTTTCAAATAAAGTTAATTTATGTTATAGTTCATGTTATACTTTGGACTCATTATCCCTTATGTAGTATTGTGTCTTTTTAAGATGTGTTCCAATGTTTGTACATGTTTGGTGTGATGTTCATTTATACTTTTCCAAATGTATTGAATGTATGCTCGCTTTACTTAGACAACGAGCAGTCCAAGGTTCCTGAGTGTGTTGTTGGAGACCTCCCTGAGCAACAACCTGGTGAAGGCAAGTGTCCTCAAACCTATCATGTCCTACTTTACTTTATAATTCACTGTCCCGCATTACATTATTGGAACCTAAGGATTGACTAGTTTGTATTTCCCTTACCCTTGTTTACCTTTTTGGGTTAATCATGGTTAGCTTATGCTATTGCTTAAACTTAATCAATGAACATGATGTGATCTTTTATGATACGATGATGTTATCCCGATGGGGTCCTTATGATTACTTTAGGGGGCTCAGGCTCTTTCCTGAGTACCTCTCTGTAAGGACCTATTTGGGGAGTGACAACCCAGGATAACAGTGCAACCATGAGGGTGGAATGGGACGCCCTTAGCTGATTAATTAGAGGAACTAGAGGAGTAGTTGGCTTCGCCGTAGGGCTGTTAATGGGGTCCGGGCACAGTACTTGCTCTGCCGAGGTTGGTTGTAGAGGTTCTTTGATTTGGTTTTGTTAGTCACCCTTGCTTTGGGGAGATGTACTGTGTTTATCAAACTGAAGAAACCTAACGGGCTGCTATGTCCTCTGGGAAATCTTTGTAAAGGCAACGTAGTGAGACCCTGCTAGGTCACCTTGGTAGTGATCAATGGGGAGGCTAGAACCCTGAGCAGAATGGGAATCACAGCTTATGGGTAAAGTGTGCAACCTCTGCAGAGTGTTAGAAACTGGTATATCAGCCGTGCTCGCGGTTATGAGCACCTTGGGATCCTCTTCGATTAGAAGAACAATGGTTACTTTTATGATGATGATTAATAATGGTGATTATAATCCTGATCTCTGGTATTTCCTCTTGGAGGGAGTGCCTTTGGGTAATAACTGGGTTATTACTAAAATTTGGCTCTACTTATAATAATAAAACTTGATCAACTAAAAGCAACTGCTTAACCTTAAACTCCACATACAGCTAGTCCACTTTAGCCAAACGGGGCATTTGCTGAGTACGTTGAAGTGTACTCACCCTTGCTTTACAAACCACCCCACCCCAGGTTGTCCCCACTGTTCTCAGTGCTCAAGAGGTGAAGTTGGCAACATGGATGACTTCGAGGAGTTCCAGGAATATGACGAGTTCTAGTTCTTTCTTAGTGGCAAACCCCTAGTCAGCTGCCTATGTAGGCTTACATTCTACGTTTCGTAATTCCGCACTTTGATATTTATGTTGAACAATGGTTATGTATTAGACTCTATGGATGTCTTGGACATCTTGATGTAACTAAGTACCTTTCTACTATTTAATTCAAGCATTGTGTGATGATGTCCAATTATGTAATCGCTGTGTACGTGAGTTCTGATCCTGGCATGTACATGGTTCGCATTCGGTTTACCTTCCAAAAACCGGGTGTGATAGCCAGGAAGTACTCGGCAAAGAAAAGCCACCGTCATGGCGTCGGGGTGACGGAGACGACGTCTTTGCCGAGTGTCTCCTAATACACTCGGTAAAGAAGTTACCTTTGCCGAGTGTCTGCCTGCCAGCACTCGGCAAAGAATCCGTAAGCGGGTCACCATGTCAGGTTCTTTGCCAAGTGCTTTATATGGCACTCGGCAAAGCGTGCCTCTTTGCCGAGTGCAAAGAACCTATACCGGTGCCCAGGTCTTGGTTCTTTGCCGAGTGCTATGGTCCTGACACTCGGCAAAGTACCTCTTTGCCGAGTGTCACACTCGGCAAAGTGACCAGTACATACCTTTTTTATTTATTCTTCCTATTCCATCCAAACAAATAAAATATATTTCACAGATATCACATATATACATCACAGATCATCACAGACATAAATATCCAACACAAACATTAATATACAAACATAAGTTCAGAAGTTCTCAACACAAAAAGTACCAACACAAGTTCAGAAGTATGAACACATAAGTCTAAAGCTCTGACATAAGTATTCATCATAAGTTTTGTAGTCTAAACACTAAAAACATAACTCTCATTGAGGTGGGCGGTTGGACTGGTGCTGCGTTGGGCTGTACGCTTCATGAGGGTTGTTGGATGCCACCCCAGATTGGCCCTGCACAGAGAAGAGATTGCATGTGTTATACCAGATGCATTACCAACATCTAACTACAATTTTGATACTCACATGAGTATAGAACAGAGCAGGGTCAACTGTAGGGAACAATGGAGGTGGCGGAGCGAAACCCTGTGTGGCGCCAAGGCTCTGCATGTACTAGAACATCTCCGCCATCCTCTGATGATCTGCCAGGCGAGCCTCCCGCTCCGCCATCATCCTCGCCTCCATCTCTTGACGTTCCCTCCTCTCTTCTTCTAGTTGGGTCTGTAATATTATAAGCCAATGTTATAGTAACTCAAAGAGAAGGTATATAACTCAAGGAAGGATGAGTTACAAAAGCACTAACCTCGGGTTGCTGTATGCGATGCTGTGAGCTGTCGTGCCGAGGTCGTATGGCTGGACTCGAGCCCGTGCTCCTTGCTCACACCTGAGACAGAGTGGGACTGGAGGACGAGTCGATTGCCCCATCGACAATCCAGTACCGCCCATGTCTCTTGCCTCCTCCGACCCTCATGAGCACATCGGGGTCGATCTGCTCGGTGCTCGGATCATATTCTAGGCCATGGACCTCCTGCGTCATGGTGGTGTAGTCATGAAGGCGGTTGTAGACGGCGGGGTTAGTTGGTGTAGGCCTTGGGCCCGTCATCCGGGTTGTAGGTGACGTCGGACGTCGTCTTGCCCTTATGGGCCATAGCATAGGCCGAGAAGATGGAGCAAGGCCGGCCACCATGTGACACCGATTGCAAGAAAACCAACGAGATAGTTAGAAATAATATCTAATCCAGTGCTATATACCTAAATAAAAAAGAGGGCTTACCCATGCTTCTGCATATTGGCCTAGGCTCCGGCTGCCTTGGTGGTGGAAGGTACTTGCATCATCATACGCCGTTCTCGGCTAGCGTTGTGCGCCTCGTCCCACTCAGGCGAGCACCACCTATACACCATCTGCTCCCAGCACAAAGGATGTGCAGCGCACCAATATGGAATCATCTACAAAGTAAACACGTAAAGTGCATATGAGAATATAAAATAAAATTCATGCATGGAGTACTGGTACTAAACATGCATGACTTTACCTGCAGGTACTGGTCCCTGGTCAACGACATAGTTCGGGCTTGCTGCTTGGTCACCTTCTCCCCAAGGACGGACCCGTGGTAGCTGGCGATGGCCTGAATTTGGGCCTCATAGTGCATGTCCACGATAAGCTTCTTACAGCTCGTGGTGGCCACCACATCCGCCCTAGCCTCATATCCAGCCTCGCATCTGAAGAAATCTTACATACAAAAACGATGTATCCATACATTATTTCCAGAATTTGCAACGAATGCGACATATTTTACATTATACTAAGACTTACCCACAGCTCTTGCTTCACCCGCTCCGCCTTGTTATTGAATTCCCGGCCGTCCTGGTCTACTGCATCGGGGGCAACGGCGTAGTGGTCGAAGCTGTAGGCTGGGCCCGTCACTCCGGCGTACTCAACCAGTCTAGGAAAGTGTTCCCTGCACATCAGGTCGAGGATGCCATTAGGGAGGCGACGATGACCCCCAGCATAATCCACAACCATCCAAGACCTGTCCAAACTACAACAGACCTTACCTTCTATGACATTCAACTTTGGTCATTGATAAGTGAATATATGTCATAGATTGAAATCTATGACGCTTGTGTGATGTTTTCTGGTTCGTCACCTATGTGATGTGGCTAAACATGTTCTATGACGAATCGAATTTTTTCTGTCATTAAAATTGTGACGATTCTACTTCGTCATAGATTTTATGACATTTATATATTGTCATTACTCCAAAGAAAAATGTCACTAATAATCAACTAAAGCCTTGCCACGTGGACCAAATTTTGTCATAAAATCATGTGTATTAGTGATGTGGAGCTGATGTGGCAAATAGTTATGACGTTTATCGATATGACATGGCACTTTTCAATGACGAATTTTGTTGACATAATTTATAAAATGTCCCATGCTAGTGCGGGGACAAATTTGTGGCCTCATCAAATCTAATTTGTAATTTTCTATGAATACCTTTCATATTATCAAAAAATTATAGCCTATTTTTTGAGCAATCTCATTCAACCATATAGATGTTCACATGACATATTTCACAAAAAATACATATCCAATGACAAAAATTATAGCAGACAAGTTCCAATTCATGTGTCACAATATGTCTTACAAGAAACAACATTGTTCAACAAAACCTGGTAACAAAAATCAACAAACTTAGACCCACTCAGTCCTACTTGTAAATAACTAGCAACCAATTATCGATAAACCAACGTTCAACCAACAACCAATTTTCAAAGTAGAAACATCCTACAATAATTCTTTGTTGGTGGCTTAGGAACGTTATGGTCCTGGATTGCGCTGCCCCTAGTTGGAGCTTAGGAGTTGGTGAAGGAGGTTGTGTATTTCTTGTTATGTCTTCTTTAAACCTCCTATTTTCTCAGAAAGTTTCTGATTCCATCTTCAAGTTATCCTACTCTTGTCGAAGTTCTGCTTTTTCTTGCTTCTCATTCTCAAGCTCAACCTGAAGATCTTTGACCTATAAATAAACATAACTTATTTACTTCATATGTAGCCATGCACACATAGCTAATCAAGAACAAAAACAAAGTTAAGGAATAAGTATATAAATACATAATAAGACATTAAAGCATGAAATGGTCTACATATATGGTTAATTTGGGAACAAATGGCTTGTAAGTTTATAGAAAATGTTGCATTCTGCTATAGTACATAAACTTAGAAAATTAGAGATAAACCAAGTAATCTTTTATTTACATATCTTTTGAGCTGCTAGTTTTGTCTAGAATGCAATATGATCTGGCTGTAGAATTTAAATATGTAATTTCTATGTTTGTGCATGGAAAATCGGTTTATGTGGCTATCAACATATTAATCTATGGATTGCATCCATTTATATATTATGCATTCAACTATAGTGAGCAATGTATCGTGTTCTCAGCTAAATATTGAATATTAACAACAATCCTTTCTCTATGGAGTTTTTACTTGGGTTTATACACTTACCATGAGCTCAACAAAAATGAGCTATCAATATAGACATGTAGTTACATAGAGAAGTCTAGGTACTGCAATAGAGGTGCTCTACAGTCAACAACCTGCTCCAACTACAACCTCTAATTGTACTATTATTTTTTCAATTGAATCAAAATATACCATACGTTGTTTCCATAGTTTTTTAGTTTTTCTGGATACTTTCTCTATGTCAAGTCCTTTAGAAAAGGTACAAGTTGCAAGTACAACTTATCTAGAGAAAGCAAGGAACATAATTGGTATGTAAAACAATTGTACCTATGACGAAATTCACTACTAGAATCGATGGCTTTGCCGAGTGCCTGAAGCACTCGGCAAAGCCTTAAAAACACTCGGCAGAGTCTTTTGCCGAGAGTCGCACTCGGCAAAGAGGGCTCAGCACACAGTGCATCGGCAAAGCCTTCTTTGCCGAGTACTTTTTCTCGGGCACTCGGCAAAGAGCTTTGTCGAGTGCCAGAGAGTACTCGGCAAAGAAAAGCAGTCGTTACGACGCCGGGTGACGGAGACAGCGACTTTGTCGAGTGTTCTAGCTAGGTGACACACGACAAAGACGGCTCCTTTACCGAGTGTTTCCTAATTAACTCGGCAAAGAATTTACCTCTTTACTGAGTGTCTAACGACCAGCACTCGACAAAGAATCCATCAGCGGGGTCCCCATGTCAGGTACTTTGTCGAGTGCTTTTTCTGGCACTCGGCAAAGCGTGCTTCTTTGCTGAGTGTCAGAGACACTACACTCGGCAAAGAACCTATACCGGTGTCCAGGTCTTGGTTCTTTGCCGAGTGCTATGGTCCTGACCAAACTTTTCTCTTACCGGCAAAGTACTTCTTTTCCCTTACCAAACTTTTTGTGGTATGTTCCTACACTATGTAGACCTATATGTACCATTTTGGGACAATTATAACAGTGTTTTCAATAGCTAGTAGATTTAGTTCGTTTATTTGAATTT
Organism: Zea mays; assembly: GCF_902167145.1. NCBI lineage: Eukaryota > Viridiplantae > Streptophyta > Magnoliopsida > Poales > Poaceae > Zea > Zea mays. Next base: position 155,373,599 of record NC_050097.1, on the reverse strand, counting down.
CTTCGGAAAATTTAGATTTGAATTGCAAGTCACTCGAAACTTGGATAATCGTGCATGCAAAAATGATACACTTGTTATTTAGCATAAGTTACGACCGATTTCAGGAGCGGACCGGAAACTTCGAGCAACATGCTCACTAAACATGGTCGTGAACTTGCCATCCATATGTTTAAAAATTGTATAAAACACAAACAAAGTCAGAAAATCATGAAACTTGTCCATGTGTCATGATATCATATGTAGAGGCTGTGATAAAAATTTGATAAGGTTTCGAGAAAACTGTGACACACTATGTGTAGAAACCTAAGAGATCCACATTGAAACTCTATGTTTTCATGTGTAGATCTCTTAAGTTTGTACATATAGTGCGTCATAGTTTTCTCGAAACTTTTTCAAATTTTTATCACAGCGTCTACATATGATATCATGACACGTGGATAAGTTTCATCATTTTCATACTTTGTTTGTGTTTTATACAATTTTTAAACATGTGGATGGCAAGTTCACGGCCATGTTTAGTGAGCATGTTGCTCGAAGTTTCCGGTCCGTCCCTGAAATCGGTCGTAACTTATGCTAAATAACATGTGTATCATTTTTGCATGCACGATTATCCAAGTTTCGAGTGACTTGCAGTTCAAATCTAAATTTTCCGAAGAAATTCAAATAAACGATCTCGATCTACTAGCTATTGAAAACACTGTTATAATTGTCCCAAAATGGTACATGTAGGTCTACATAGTGTAGGAACATACCACAAAAAGTTTGGTGGCCAAAATAAAAAAAAATAAAAATTTGCTTTGCCGAGTGTCAACAGAAGACACTCGGTAATGACCTTCTTTGCCGAGTGCCAGATATTTGACACTCGGCAACGAATCTGCTTTGCCGAGTGTCGGCTTTCGGTCCTCGGCAAAGGCTGACGGCCGTCAGCTGTAGACGGCCGCTAACGGCCCTTTGCTAAGCGCCATCTTTGCCGAGTGCTTGCCGCTCGGCAAAGAAGTGTTTGCCGAGTGTTTCTCTGTGCCGACTGTCCTGCATTCGGTAAACAATCTCTTTACCGAGCGCAGGACTTTGCCGAGTGCGACTCTCGGCAAAGATTTCTTTGCTGAGTGCCCGATAAATTAAAAAGCATTCGGCAAAGAGGTTGGCACTCAGCAAAGACCCGAATTTCGGTAGTGATTGCACCTGTAGAGGTACTCTTGGAGGTTGTACAAACACCTACAACACGAAAAGGGACAACTTCAAATATCAAGGTCCTCTATCAAAGATAAGAACTTTGATGTCTGCTCAGAATAAAATTAGGCAAAACAAAAGAATAGAGCCATTACACTATATGAATCATCCCCTTTCCCTTGATACTCATACTATCACCCATGTGAGGACTCAACTCTCCCTTGGCAAGCATTTGCCCGTACCATGCATTGTGACCTTTTAGGAGAGTTACAAATGTGCTAGCTAGCAGAGGACAACAAAGAGCCAAAAATTGAAGCACTGAGACGTTTTATGAAAAAATCATAGCTCCCAAAGAGGTCCTAGTTCTAATGCTAAATGGTAAAAACAATAAGAGACTTATCTTTAGATGCCCCAATACCATCCCATGGCAAGCATTTGCTCGTACCATGCCGTGCAATGTGCTGGCTATGCATAATATAATTCTTCACAGGATTTGGCTAAGCATAAAAGTTGCACAGTTTTAGTCAACGTTCATTACCTAAGCCCAAGCTACAGTTTGTTTGGTTTTAAGAGAGTATGAAGACTGCTTGCAGGTAGCTGTCCGACCTCATGTTGATGTTTGGATTAGATTATTACATTCATTTTTCTCATGTGCTAAATAAAACGGTCCTGCTTTATTGTACGAATTTATTGTCTTCGTACGTTAAATTTCATTTTGGTAGTTTATCAGTTATTGCTAAAAAGGCTTACCATGTGATGATTTTCTACTGCATATAGTAGGTTGATGTACTATAGGGCACTTATACATATAATATGTCTCTTGGCACGATGTCCGGTGTTCGCCTAGAACTTCACACCATTGACCTATGGTGCTGTCCAATGTTACCTATTGTTTTCTAATGCAGTAACGTTGTTTTATCTTTTTTAAAAAGAAAAGACATAAGTAGAGTGCCTAACGAGACATGCATCTTCTATCCAAAAGCAACAAAAAAAGGACTATGCATTTCAGTACTAATTCTGGGAAAAAGCGGATCTAATAAATTAAAGATGGCATTAGAAGCAAAAGGGTGATAAGAATTCAACTATTTTGCTTGAACTTGTAGTTCCAGTGGCATGTATTTTTCCAAACATCAGTAAGAGTGGGCAACACAACACAACTTTGGTCTTGTTTGGAAGCAATCCAGTTTTTAAAAAACCAGTTTTTATCTTTTATAGGAGAGGCCAGCTTCTTGGTACTTAAGAAATCGAGAACCTAATTTCTATAAACTGATTCATAAACTAGTATGTTTGGAATCACCTCAATTTCTATAAACCAATTTCTTAAGACTGGGTACTTCCAGGGCCTTTGTAAATTTTAATATGTATGTCGACAACTATTATAGTATCTGGCCATCTATATCTAGGAAATTAAGCAAGATTAAGATACCCCCATCTCTATCTCTTCTATCAAGCATGGAGTCACACAAGGCAAAGATCTTACCCTCTGTTTCGACCTGATCCTCTATTTCGACCATTTTACCTTGGTCACTCCACACCATTAATATTTGCAGAGCTGCAGCCTACAGAACTAGCATGTTCAATTAGCTTGCACCTTGATTCTCTGTGCTAGCTCAATGCTAAGAATCTTTATAAAAGATATGGTCATTTGTAAACAATATATACATAAAATTTTTTGTAAAGCCTTGATATTTTTTATCATAGGCTCCTATGACCAAAGTATGACTACATGCCAAGTTTCAATATTTTTGACAAAGATTGGTATTTATTTATTTATTTTGTTTTAAAAGGCATTTAAAAACCATAGAAAATAGTAAGTAATCCTGAAAAGGAACATCTTTACATGAGGTAAGTTTAGTTAGATGAACAAATGGTACAATTTTGAAGTAAAAACAACAAAAACCTAAGAAATGTTGCCCAAACTAATAAGTCCTAACTCAATGCTAAGAAACTTCATTGAAGATATGGCCGCTTGTAAACAGTATACATAAACTTTTGTTAGTGCCTTGATATTTTTATCAAAGGCTCCTAGCACCAAAATATGGCTATATGCCAAGTTTTATTATTTTTTACCAAAATTGGTTTTTATTTATTTATTCGCTTTGAAAGGCATTTAAAAACCATAGAAAATGGTATGTAATCCCAAAAAGGGACATATTTATATGAGGTAAGTTTGTAACAGTTATATGAATAAATGGTACAATTTTGAATTAAAAATAAAAAAAGTAAGAAATGTTGCCCAAACTACAAAGTACTAGCTCAATGCTAAAAAACTTTGTGGAAAATATGGTCGTTTGTAAATAATGTTTACAATAACTTTTGTTAATGTCTTGATATTTTTATCATAGGCTCTTAGGACCAAAATATGACTCTATGTCAAGTTTCAAAAATTTTGGACACATTTAAAATTTATTTTATTTTTTTGTTTTAAAAAGGCATTTAAACCATAGAAAATAGTAAATAATCCCAAAAACAGACACCCCTTATGAGTTTTTATCCCAATATTTTACAATCATAAATATGACTCCATGCCATGTTTTAAATTATTTTGATCAAATTTCATAATTGTTTTTATTTAGAATGGCTAGGGAATGTTAAAATAGAATTGTTTGGTATCTTATGCACAATCCTTCACTTGGCCTGATGTTGTGACCTTGAAAATGGTTTAGTGAGGTATTGGGTTCAACCCTCGATTACTTAATTATATTGGAAGGTCAATTTTTTATAGCCAAGTCCAGTTTTTTGTTTTAAAAATGTTTATATTTTTTGCAGTTTGATTATTAATTAAGCTATTGTTATGTAACAAATTTCTCATGAATATATTAGATTTAAATCTTTACTAATATATTTATAGAAAATTATATGTGGGAAAATTAACTTTAACCAATTTTTATTTAAACGTGATTTCATATATAAACTTGTTTTATTACCATTTCGATTCATTTCATTATTATGTAGTGAGGCTTATAATTTTGCTTTTTTGGAAATTAATGTGAGAATTTATGACGACCAACATTGTCATGAAATAGTGACACTAGCTATTTGTCACGAGATTGAAAGAGCGTTCGTCATAAATATGACATCTTTCATGTTTATGATGATTTTGTGTTGGTCATAATGACGAACATTTCCTTTTCGTCACTGAAGCCAATCGACCCCTACAAAATGTCATAAATAGGAGAGAGTTATGACATTTTGATCTATAGTCAGAAGGTATTCGTCATAGAAGGCTATATGTATTGTAGTATATAAATTGATAAATAAAAAGTATTAGTTTATATTATGATTTTGAACACATAATATGAACAAGAATAAAGAACATAAAGTTACATGACTCTCCCCATCCGGCCGAATAAGCGACCGCCTGTCCCGAAGTATGGGACGCTGAGGGAGACTCGCGGGACCTCGCAGGTAGATGCTCCTCGAACCTGAGGCGCTAGAACTTGAGGCGGTCTGCTGAGCTTCGTCGTCGTCCTTCTGCTGGTCGTCGTCGTCCTGCTGCACCGCCTGCTGCTGGACAAGGTCGTCCTGCTACGCCGCCTGCTGTGTCTCGTCCTGCTCTGCCTCGTCCGTCGTCCTGCTCCTCCTCCCCCTCCTCCTCCTCAGCCAACCGCCCACCATATTTGTCCAAAAACCTGCAATTAAGGGTAAACAAATAAGCACATATAAAAGATGTATTTAAAAACAGGTGCAAAATAAAAGTTATATAGCATTACATCAATTAAAAATAATCTTCATATGTGTCGGGGTTAGCCGGATCATAACTCTCATCATCACTATCAACCGTTTCATAGTCAACACTATCGGAAGGCGCAAGTTCGTCATTAATTTCATTGCCTTCAAAGATTACTAAGTCATTATCATTTTGCACCTCATCATCCTCCTCATCAACAACCATTTCAATATCTACGTCCATTCCGATAGCTTCGGTTAAGTCTATCTCAAATCGCCCTTCTAGCCCATCTTTTTGGAAGAACTCTCTATCATATGTGTCCGGGTCTAAGTTATAATCTTCATCATTAGGAACAGGTAACCTCCCGTGCGGCGATACCTTATACACAACATCCCAATCCTTAAGATGTTCTTTCGTTTGGCACGCATATGGGAGATAATACACTTATGTGGCCTGTTGGGCCATGATATAGACATTGTCTCCTGGTAAGGTGGAATCATGTCGAATTTCGACTATCCCGAGATTAGAATGTGTTCGTCTCATCACTTAAGGGTCAAACTAATGAAATTTGAATATCACTGGAGTAAGAGGTTTGGAACCATAAAAATTGAGCTCATATATTTCTTCGATTTGTCCAAAATAATCGACATCGTCAAGGCCGGGCGTAAAGACTCCAGAACACCTTGTTTTCCGATTGGGCCAACTTTGGTCGTAGTTTGTTGTGCGAAAACGGTATCCATTGATGTCATACCCAGAATATTTCTTGACCCTATAAGCAAAGACGTTGGCTACTTGTCTCAACTCGACACTCATAGATGGATCTCTTTGGCCCTACAAGTATTCGCAAGTTAAAAGATGCTAAATTGAGTTCATAGACGGATCTCTTTGACAAACTAAGCACGTACCTTATGTTTGAACCAGGAAATGAAATCGGGCAACCCATTTCTCGCACCCTTTCTAAGAAGAGTGTCATATTCCTATGGAGTGGAGTCCCTTGATCGACATCAGAATTCATGAAGAAATTGTTCAATGTGTGGCGTCACCTCTTCAAGGTTAGTCAATACATATAGCATGATATGCTGCCACTCTTCATGTGTCAGGTTCTTGGTGGTTGAGCCACTTGTGCTTCCGAGTTGGCCTCGAAATATGTTAAGGTTCGATTCATTGTCGCCATCATTGTAACGAGGGGGTGGATTATGCACACTCGGCAGTTTGTCACCATAATAAGTTGTTGTGAAGTTTGACACCTCCTCTAGAATGTATGCATCTGCAATGTCAGCCTCAATTTTGCATTTATTTCTACATTTCTTTTGAATAGTCTTTAGACATCTCTCGATTGGATAGCACCAACGTCCCTGCACGCCCCCCATTCGTGCCTCATAGGGGAGATGAAAAATCAAATGCTGCATTGGATTGAATAAGCCGGGTGGAAATATCTTCTCAAGCTTACACAGTAGCACGGGTGCCAATCTTTCCAAGTCTGCAACCACGGTCCGAGATAACTCTTTTGCACAAAGCTAACGGAAGAAATAGCTCAACTCTGAAAGCGCTAGCCAGACATGCTCAGGGACATAGCCTCGAACCATCGCAGGAAGAATCCGTTCAATCCATATGTGGAAGTCATGACTATTCATCCCTAAGACTCGCATAGTAGATAAGTTCACCCCCTTCTCAGGTTAGTTGCATACCCATTACCGAACATCAACATCTTGATCCACTAAAGTACTTCCTTCCTCTAGGCCATAATTAGGACAAAATCGACCTTAGGCCTTCTCCATGTCTTTCCACCACTTGGCGGCTTCATCTCTTGGTTTGGTCTATCACATAACGCTACCAGATCCACTCTTGCCTTTACGTTATCCTTTGACTTATCAGGAATGTCCATAATTGTTGCCCACAGTGCCTCGGCAACATTCTTTTCAGTGTGTGTCGGTGTTTTGGACCCGGGGGGCCTCAACCGGACCGACTAGTGAATTTGTCGCTGCGTGTCCCTACCCAGATGGGTTGATGCAAGATGGAACACAAGAGGGAAATGAGGCTTATGTTATCTTGCATCGGGGTGCTCGTAGTAGGGTTTACAAGCGTAGCGGGAGAGCGAGAGCGAGAGAGAGAGAGAAGGAGAGGGTTCGGCCTTGAGGTGAGCTGTCTGAGTCTGCCTCTACCGCGTCTCTCCTACTCTACCTGCCTCTGCTCGCCTGTTCGTATGTTGCACGTTCGTACGTTTCGTCTCTCCTCTCCTCCCTCTTCGTGTCTCCCTGGACATCCCCTTTTATAGATACAAGGAGATGCCTAGCTGTACAATGGGGGTGTAGCTATGTGCTAACGTAGCTGGCCGGGAAGTGTCTTGAGCCCTGTACAGGTAATAACGTGGCCGTTGGAGAAGTGCCTTGAGCCCTGTAGAATGTACCAACATGGCCATCGGAGAAGTGCCTAGAGCCCTGTAGAAGCATAGCTGGCAGTGCGACATGGATCCTGCTGACGTTTCCTTGCTTCCGTAGGGGGTTGAGAGCAACCGACGTCATGGGCGCACGCGGGGGACCATCATTACCAGTGGTCGGAGTAAGCAAGATGTGACTCTGGTCTTGTTCCCTCATAGCCTAAGGCGGCTAGCTAGAGGTAGGGTCATGATGTATCCCCTGTAGCGTAGTTGATTCCGAGGCCGAGGTCGGGCGAGGCGGCGACTCCTCCGAGGCCGAGGCTGAGGCCAAGGTCGGGGTCGGTCGAGGCAGAGATCTTCTCCCGAGGCTGAGGCCTGGTGTCGGGCGAGGCAGAGTCCTTCTCCCGAGGCTGAGGCTGAGGCCGAGGTTGGGGTCGGGCAAGGCGGAGCTCCCTGTTGCGCCCGAGGCCGAACTCAGGGAAGGCCGCGACTGTTGTTAGTCTTCCCCTGGTGGCTGGCACAGTTGCCGGAGCAGGATGAATAGTGCTATTTCCTTGTCAGAACGGTCAGTAAAGGGGCGAAGTGATTGTGGTCACTTCGACCATGCTGACTGAGGCATGCATGTCAGGACAAGGTGTCAGGCGATCCCCGCATTAAATGTGCATGCAATACGGTCGGTTGGTGAGGCGATTTGGCCGAGGCCGCTGTACGACAAAGCTTGCCTGCGCTGGACTTCGGTGAGCCGAGGGTGTGCCTGCTGACTGAGGGGACCCTCGGGCGAGGCGTGAATTCGTCCGGGACTACTGTCCTTGCCTGAGGCTGGGCTCGGATGAGGTCGCGTCCCTTGGTAGACGAGGCCTTGACTTGAACCGCGCTCCGTTAGCCGTGTATGGTTTGTTCTGAAGATGTTTTCTAGCCGGGTTAAGGAGCATTGGGGGTACCCCTAATTACGGTACCCGACAGTAGCCCCCGAGCCTTCAAGGGAGTGTGGGTACTCGCTTGGAGGTTCTTCCGGATTTCTGGCAAGGGGACCAGCCTTTCTTGATTATGTTTTGTTCTGGTGGGTGCGCGCGAGCGCACCCACCAGGTGTAGCCCCCGAGGCCTCAGAGGAGTAGTTTGACTCCTCTGAGGTCTTAATTCTCGTTTGTGATGCCTCGGTCAGCCTTGTTGTTCCCTCATGCGGCCTGGCCGTAGCCCGGGTGCACGGTCGGGCTCAAAGTTTTTGAGCTGGTTTGTTGACGTGGTCAACAGTTTGGCCGTAGCCTAGCGCGAGAGCAGCCCCCGAGCCTCTGCACAGAGCGAGAGGATGATCAAGGACCGTCTCGACACTTATCATACGCCCCTTCGTCGCCTCTCCGCGAGGAGGAAGGGGGGAAAGCGCCATGTTACCCTCGGAGGGCACCGAACATGGTGTTTCCAGTGAGTTGCTAGCGGGTGATCCGAGTGGACGCCCGAGCCCCGTTCGATAAGGGTCGGCTAGTGGCCCAGAGGCGCGCTCCAAAAGTACCTGCAGGTGATTTGCTGGACCCGGACCCATTCGATAGGGTCCGAGGGCCGGTGCCTCCCTCCGGTGGGATTCCATTACAAATCGTTCCCGCTGGTCTCGGAAATGTCCTAGGGTACCTCGGGAGCGTAGCCCGAGCCTCGGCCATGTAACGGATGTACCCAGGGTCATCCCTGACTCTGCGTGCTTTGGGGCGGCTGTCGAACCCTTCCGAGGGGCCAGCCTTCGAACCCCTGATCAGTAATGGGCTCGGAGCCTGAGTGCTCTGGGGCGGTTACCGAACCCCGGAGGGCGCAACCTTCGAACCCCTGATCAGTAGGAGGCCTCGGGGCCCGTTTCCTTCGCTGAGAAGGATCCTTTTCGCAATATCCCCTTTCCCGGTCCCTATGGCAAGAGAGAGAGAGAGAAAAAGGAAAAGAATATAAATTTAAATAGTGTGGCGCACCTTTTTTGACGCGGTCATCATGACGGAGATGAAACGGCGCCCGCTTCGCCTGTCGGAGGCGTCGCTTGTCCTGCCAAGAAGTTAATGCAACAGGACGGGCGATTCGCGGGGCGTCTGTTGCGCGTGCGCGAGTCGTTCGAGGAACGGAACACGGGTGCGTCGTTTTTTATGCTGTGGGAGAGGGCTCCCCTACCGTTTCGGGAGAGGATGCGAACCTGTAGGTGATGGGACCGCTGCTTCCGCACGCCTGTTGCTGCAATCACTGCCGGCCCGCCTCTGATCATATCGAACATCGTGCCTATCTCCGCGGCTGAGTGACCCATGATCATCGCACTTAATGGGCACTATTGGGTCACGCGCAGGGCTGCCTTGAGTCGCTGCGCTGGTTCTGCAGTCGAGAAGACGCAGCATTGGCGCAGGTGGCGGTGCGGTTTCCTTGCACGTAGTGACCGGCGCGCCGGTTACATGACATGTGGGACCGGGCCTCCATGCTGGACCGCCGGATGCGACGAAGCTGAAAGGGTGCACAACCGTAGTGCGGTTGCATGCTTCTTGCGCGCGGTCCGCCCTTTCGACCGCTGGTTTTGGCGAGGATGCGGGAATGCTTATAACTGCGGGGCAGTTACGTGCTTTGCGTGCAGCGGTTTGCATTCTTCGCGTTTTGGGTCAGCTCGCATGACGTTTGGGACCCAGCCCTCGTGTCGTGGGGTGGGGACCCTGGAGCACGTCGGTGGAGACTTTGCCCGTGGCGCTTGGGGGTGCGAGTGAGGAGATCTGCCTTTAAAAAGGGATCAGCCCCCCGGGCAGTAGCCATGCCTTCACACCCCTCGCATTCATCACGTCTTTCCCCCTTCCGAGCCCCCAGATGGGGTGCACCTTTGTCGCCTTCTTCTTGCTGCTGTTGGAGGAGCGAGGCCCCGTGGGGGTTGGCGCTCTCCAGTCGTCGCTCGGCTTCAAGGATTTTCATCATGCAGCCCGGCTGCAGTCCCTCACCAATGGTCATCCGTAGGGATGATCACCAGCCTTGTGGTGGGGAGAAGCAAGCCGAGCTGCGGCCTCTGCCCTGCCCTCAGCATCAAGGATGTTCATCATCCGGGCTGGGGAGGAGGGCGCGCCGAGTTGGATCCTGCCTCCTGCGTGGGCCGGTGACCCGCTTCTTCCTCCAGCATTCGGGGGAGAAGGGCATCCTCTAGCCCTGCGGAGGAGACGTCCTCCAGCTATGCGGGGGAAGGCGAACTGCTGCTGCCTGGTCAGGGTGTAGCTGTCTGTCCTCCACCTGGGCGACAGTCGTGCCGTGCGCAGGTGGCTGCTGTCGCCGGTGCTGAAGTGGTGGCTGTCGCTAGTGAGGCTTCCCACCACAGCGGTTGCCTCTGCCGATGAGACCGTCGGTGCTACCCGTGGGCGGACCTCCGGCTCTTTGGCCTTAATGGCTTGTCCTCGCCCCTCGTGTGGAGGACGGGGACGAGGGCCTTTTCACAGTAGCGTTTGCCCTGAGGCAATCACTGCTGCTGTCTGGCCGCCCGAGGCGGAGGTCACTATCGCGCTGCTGGTGTAGTGGTCGCCGGCGAGCCACCCTGGGGTTCGTTATCCCGTAGGCCTTCTGGTGTGGAGGTAGTTCATTCCTGCGGAAATGGAACTGGGTCCCGTTTGTAAGGGAATGTAAGAGAAAAAATGTAATTGCTCCAAGTACAGAGATATCTGCTGTAGGTCGGGAAAGCCACCGAGGGTGCTGCCGACATCTACGTAGCATAGTTATCCCAAGTACGTGTGTTTGTTCTTTGTGGCTGCTGAGGCCTGAACATTTGGGTATAAAGCCACGCTTCTTTCTTCTTGTTTCGAGCATTAGGACTTGTTCGTCGGTAGCAGAATCACTTATCCGAGCGTGAGCCACCCTTCATGGAAGGTGACAAGTGAGGTATCCATATCCTGGAGGCGTAGGAGTCCCTCGGCTCGGTCGGCCTTGCCGTTCAAGGTCTCTCTCGCTCGTCGTTAGGATTCCGTTATCGACGCAGTCGAAATGCACGAAAGTCATTTTTGGTAGAAAAACTTTTCCGAGGAAAGTTTTGACGCAGAGGGGGTTCCCCCCTTCTAGACCCGAGGCGACCGCTTGGGCCGGGACCCTTGCGCAGGGCTTGGCTGTGGCTGTCGGGTCTGCTTGGTTCGCCCAAGCCAGGGTCTTGCAGCAGCGTGTCCGGGCCAAAGGTACGTTTTGCCCACTTTGTGACTTTGCTTCTGTCCCCATTCTTCACCTTGTGTCTAAAGAACGTTGCCCGACAGTCTGCAGGGTTTGAGACGGCTCTTAACGAGTCTGTCAAGAACTGCAAGGCGTGCCGAGGCGGCTGAGCAGAAGGAGGCCGATCGTGTGGCCATGTCTGAGGCCATCTCGGCTTTCTGCCAGGCCTTTGGCCTCGACGACGTCCCCTCGGGTAGCTCCCCTCAGAGTCATCTGCGGGCCTTAGGCGGCCATGTGCACAGCAGACTCCACGGGGCGCTACACCATGGCGTTAGGGGGGCCTTCGCCGTACTCGCTTCCCACTACGACGTGGATCTGGAGCGGGTCAGCAAGGGGTACTGCTTACCCGACGAAGAGGAGGCTGCCTTAGCCGAGGTCCAAAGGCTTGACGCAACTATCGAGGGAGCGTGAGCTACCTTTCGCGGAAGGTGATGAGTGAGGTATCCGTATCCCAGAGGCGTAGGAGTCTCTCGGCTCGGTCGGCCTTGTCGCTCAAGGTCTCTCTTGCTCGTCTTTAGGATTCTGTTATCGACGCAGTCGAAAAGCGCGAAAGACGTTCTGGTAAAAGACTTTTCCGAGGAAAATTTTGACACAGAGGGGGTTCCCCCCTTCTAGCCCCCGAGGGAGGGTCAGTTTTTGCTGCGGCAAGGCCGGTCCTCCCTTGACAGCTAGACTTTATTTATGCATGTAAAGAAAAGCGAGATACATGAACGACTTGAAACATTTTAAGGGTAAAAGCGACGTAGCTGTTCGATGTTCCAAGCGTTGCAGTAGACCTCGCCTTGATCGTTGGCCAGCTTGTATGTCCCGGGCTTCAAAATCTTGGTGATGATGAACGAACCTTCCCAGGGAGGAGTAAGCTTATGGCGCCCTCGGGCGTCTTGTCGCAACCGAAGTACCAGTCTCCCACTTGGAAGTCTCGGGGCCGAACCCTTCGGGCGTGGTAGCGTCGCAGAGACTGCTGATATCACGCCGAGTGTAGTAAGGCCACGTCCCGAGCCTCTTCCAGCTAGTCCAATGAATCCTCTCGGCTGGTCTGGTTGCTTTGGTCATCATAAGCCTTTATCCTCGGGGAACCGTATTCCAAGTCCTTGGGTAAGATGGCCTCGGCCCCATAGACTAGGAAAAACGGCGAGAAGCCCGTGGCCCGGCTCGGCGTCGTCCTCAGACTCCAAACCACCGAGGGTTGTTCTTTTATCCACCGCTTGCCAAACTTGTTGAGGTCATTGTAGATCCTCGGTTTTGATCCCTGCAAAATCATACCGTTAGCGCGTTCCACCTGCCCATTTGTCATCGGGTGTGCTATGGCGGCCTAGTCCACACGGATGTGGTGGTCCTCGCAGAAGTCCAGGAACTTTTTCCCAGTGAACTGCGTGCCATTGTCGGTGATGATTGAGTTTGGGACCCCAAAGTGATGGATGATATTTGTGAAGAACGCCACCGCCTGCTCGGACCCAATGCTGATTAAGGGTCAGACTTTGATCCAATTGGAGAATTTGTCGATGGCGACCAGCAGGTGCGTGAAGCCCCCGGGTGCCTTCTGCAAGGGACCGACGAGGTCTAGACCCCACATGGCAAACGGCCAAGTGATAGGTATTGTCTGCAGGGCTTGAGCAGGCAGGTGTGTCTGTCTCGCGTAGAATTGACACCCTCGGTAGGAGCGTACAATCCTTGTGGCGTCGGCCACTGCGGTTGGCCAATAGAAACCTTGTCGGAAGGCGTTTCCTACGAGGGTCCGAGGCACCGCATGGTGACCGCAAGCCCCCGAGTGTATTTCTTGTAACAGCTCCTGTCCTTGGGCGACGGATATGCATCGTTGGAGAATGCCTGAGGGGTTGCGGTGATACAGCTCCTTTTCATCACCCAGCAAAACGAACGACTTGGTGCGCCGAGCTAGTCACCGAGCTTCGGCCTTGTCGAGGGGCAGCTCTCCTCGAAGGAGATATTCCAGGTTTGGGGTCTGTCAGTTCGGGACCGGTGTGACCCCATTCCGCTCCACCTCGACACGCAGGGCCTCACCCTCAGCGGCCGAGGGTACCTCGGGCTGGGCCGAGGCTCCTCGGGTTCGGGCGCGTCGTCAAGTTTGACGGATGGTTGATATATGTCCTTGGAGAAGACGTCCGGGGGAACCGTCGTTCGTCCCGAGGCTATTTTCGCCAGCTCATCTGCGGTTTCATTGTACCGTCGAGCAACATGGTTGAGTTCCAGCCCATAGAACTTATCTTCCAAGTGCCGAACTTCATCGCAGTAGGCCTCCATTTTTTGGTCGTGGCAGTGGGAGTTCTTCATGACTTGGTCAATAACGAGCTACGAGTCGCCATGAGCGTCGAGGCACCGAACCCCTAGCTCGATGGTGATGCGTAGTCCATTAACCAAGGCCTCGTACTCGGCCACGTTGTTTGACGCCGGAAAATGGAGGCGCAGTACGTAGCGCACATGTTTCCCGAGGGGTGAGATGAAGAGCAAGCCCGCGCCTGCTCCGGTTTTCATCAACGACCCGTCGAAGTACATGGTCCAAAGTTCAGGCTGTATTGGAGCTATCGGCAATTGGGTGTCAGTCCATTCAGCCAGGAAGTCGGCCAAGATTTGGGATTTTATGACGTGTTTCGCCCATGAGTTCCACCGCCCATTTTGCTATCCTACCCGAGGCCTCTCGGCTCTGGATGATGTCTCCTAGGGGGAAAGATGACACCACGGTAACCGGATGAGACTCGAAGTAGTGTCGCAGCTTCCGTCGTGTCAGAATCACTGCGTACAACAGCTTCTGGATTTGCGGGTAACAGACTTTGGTCTCGGATAGCACTTCGCTGATGAAGTAGACTGGCCTCTGGATGAGCAGAGCATGCCCTTCTTCTTGTCTCTCGAATACGATTACGACGCTGACCACCTGAATGGTTGCGGCTACGTAGACCAAGAGGGCTTCTCCCGTAGCGGGGGGCACCAAGATGGGCGCATTAGTAAGGAGTGCCTTTAAGTTTCTGAGGGCTTCCTCGGCCTCGGGGGTCCAAGTGAAGCACTCGGCCTTCCTTAAGAGGTGGTACAAGGGTAACCCTTTCTCGCCGAGGCGCGAGATGAAGCGACTCAGAGCTGCAAGGCATCCCATGACCCTTTGTACTCCTTTCAAATCTTTGATTGGCCCCATGTTGGTGATGGCCTCGATTTTCTCCGGGTTGGCTTCGATGCCTCGTTCAGAGACGATGAACCCTAAGAGCATGCCTCGGGGGACTCCGAAGGCACACTTCTCAGGATTGAGTTTCACGCTCTTCGCTTTTAGGCAACTGAATGTTACCTCAAGGTCAGAGAGGAGGTCAAAGGTTTTCCTTGTCTTGACAACGTTGTCATCGACGTAAGCCTCAACCGTTCTGCCGATGTGTTGTCCGAACACATGGTTCATGCACCTCTGGTAGGTTGCACCTGCATTCCTCAAGCCAAATGGTATAGTAGTATAACAATACATGCCAAAAGGCGTGATAAAAGAAGTCGTGAGCTGGTCGGACTCTTTCATCTTGATTTGGTGATAGCCCGAATAGGCGTCGAGGAAAGACAGGGTTTTGCACCCAGCAGTGGAGTCCACAATTTGATTGATGCGAGGTAGAGGGTAGGGAACCTTTGGACATGCTTTGTTTAAACCAGTGTAGTCTACGCACATCCTCCATTTCCCACCTTTTTTATTTACAAGCACAGGGTTAGCTAACCATTTCGGGATGGAATACATCTTTGATGAACCCTGCAGCCATCAGCTTGTGGACCTCCTCGCCTATGGCCCTGCGCTTTTCTTCATCAAAGCGGCGCAGGGACTGCTTCACGGGTCGGGCACCAGCTCAAATGTCCAGTGAGTGCTCGGCGACATCCCTCGGTATGCCGGGCATGTCTGAGGGACTCCACGCAAAAACTTCGGTGTTTGTGCGGAGAAAGTCGACGAGCACTGCTTCCTATTTGGGGTCGAGCTCGGAGCCGATCCTGACTTTCTTGCCGGCATTGTTGTTGGGGTCGATGGAGACGGATTTAACTGCCTCGGCCGGTTCGAAGTTGCCGGCGCGCCGCTTCGCGTCGGGTGCTTCTTCGGAGAGGCAATCTAGGTCGGCGATGAGGGCTTCAGACTCGGCGAGGGCTTCGACGTACTCCACGCATTCCACGTCGCACTCGTAAGCGTGGTGGTACGTGGGTCAGACGATGATGACTCCCTTAGGGCCAGGCATCTTGAGCTTGAGGTAAGTGTAGTTGGGGATGGCCATGAACTTGGCGTAGCACGGTCTTCCCAGCACCGTGTGATAGGTCCCTCGGAACCCAACTACCTCGAAGGTGAGGGTTTCCTTTCGGAAGTTGGAGGGAGTTCCGAAGCAGACTGGCAAGTCAATCTGTCCGAGGGGCAGGATACGCTTTCCGGGTGTGATCCCATGGAAGGGTGCTGCACCAGCCCAGATCTCGGACCGATCAACTCCCAAGAGCTCTAGGGTCTCGGCGTAGATGATGTTGAGGCTGCTGCCTCCATCCATGAGGACCTTGGAGAGCCTAACGTTGCCGATGATTGGGTCGACGACGAGCGGGTACCTTCCTGGGCTCAGCACGTAGTCGGGGTGGTCGCCTTAGTCGAAGGTAACGGGCTTGTCGGACCAGTCTAGGTAGACCGGTGCCGCTACCTTCACTGAGCAGACCTCCCGGCGCTCCTGCTTACGGTGTCGAGCCGAGGTGTTCGCCACCTGTCCGTCGTAGATCATGAAGCAGTTGTGGACCTCCGGGAACTCCTCTTCCTTGCCGCCCCCTTCTTATTGTTGCCTTGGTCTTTGCCACCTTCTGTCGAGGGTCCAGCCTTGTTGAAGTAGCGCTGGAGCATGTCGCACTCTTCAAGGGTGTGCTTGATGGGACCCCTGTGATAGGGGCACGACTCCTTGAGCATCTTGTCAAACGCGTTGGCTCCTCCGGGAGACTTTCGAGGGTTCCTGTGCTCGGCAGTAGCAACGAGATCCGTGTTGACGGCGTTGCACTTTGCTTGTGCCTTCTTCTTGGCCTTCTTATTCGTGCCACGCTGGGCGGACGCCTCGGGGGCGTCTTCGTTCTGCCCTCCCTGAGGCTGCTTGTCCTTCCGGAAGATGGCTTCGACCGCCTCCTGACCAGAGGCAAACTTGGTGGCGATGTCCATCAAGTCACTCGCCTTGGTGGGAGTCTTGCGTCCTAGTTTACTCACCAGGTCCCAGCAAGTGGTGCCGGCGAGGAAAGCTCCGATGACATCCGAGTCGGTGATGTTGGGCAGCTCGGTGTGCTGCTTTGAAAACCGCCGAATGTACTCTCGCAGGGATTCCCCTGGCTGCTGGCGGCAGCTTTGGAGATCCCATGAGTTCCCAGGGCATACGTACGTACCCTGGAAATTTCCAGCGAAAGCCTTGATCAGGTCGTCCCAGTCGGAGGTCTGCACAGAGGTAGATGCTCTAGCCAGGCCCGGGCAGCGTCGGAGAGGAAAAGGGGGAGGCTGCGGATGATGAGGTTGTCGTCGTCCGTCCCTCCCAACTGGCATGCCAGCCGGTAATCCGTGAGCCACAACTTCGGCCTTGTCTCCCCTAAGTACTTGGTGATGGTAGTCGGGGCTCGTAACTGGGCCGGGAACGACGCTCGTCGTATGGCCCGGCTGAAGACTCGTGGACCTGGTGGCTCAGGCGAGCGACTCCGATTCTCCTCACTGTTGTAGCGTCCCCCGCGCCTGGGGTGGTAGCCTCGGTGCACCTTCTCCTCGAGTCGGGTTCGACGGTCGTGGTGGTGCTGCTCGTCGCCGAGGCGATCCGGAGCTGCAGGCGTCCCATCCAGTGTGCGCTCGGTGTGGACCGAGGCCTCCAGTGTGCGTCGGGAGGGCGTTGCGCAATGCCCCGAGGGATCTCCTCGCCTCCAGGAGGGAGAGCTCTTGGCTTGTCGGACAGCGGCATCTTCCAGGAGGCCCTTGAGCTTGCCCTGGATACGTCGCCCCTCGGTGGTGGATAGCTCCGGCATTGTTTGAAGTAGCATCGCTGCTGCGGCTAGGCTCTGGCCGGCCCCGTTGAAGGCCGGGGGCGGCATCGCTCTAGCATCGTCAACAATGCGGTGCTGGATGTCCGGGGCCGGATGACATGCTCCTCCGGCGAGTGCCTGGCCTGCCCATTCCTGCTCGATGTTTTGCCGGAGCTGCACAAGTCGCCCCGCTTCTTCGTCGAGCTTGGCCTGCATCTCGCAGAGTTGCTCGAGCTGTGTGTCCTAACCCCCCACAAGGACTTGGACCATAGCTAGCTCCCACGGGATCTCGACGCGAGACGTAGGTGCAAGGGCACCGTCACTTCCTGGCATACCAAGTTGGTTTTCTCCACCGTAATCTTCCTGATCGATGTGGAAGCACTCGCGAGTTGGGTCGCAACCCTCGTCGCCAAGGCTGTGGCCATCATCAGAGCAGCCAGAGAGGCAGTGGTCACATGTGGACATGAAGTCGCGCATGGCACTGGGATCACGAAGTCCGGAGAAATCCCAACTGACGTCCGAGTCGTCCTCTTCCTCGGAACCCGTGGGTCCGGAGGTTGAGACGGCCGTCAGTCGGCCCCAAGTTGACCACATATGGTACCCCGAAAGGTCAGGATATGCCCTTACAAAAGCGCTCACCGAAGCAGGGTCGCTTGGTGGATCAAAACTGAATCTAAAGGGAACAGGGTGGGTAACGGATGGTACCTCTTGGTTGATGGACGGTGGCAAAGTCGCATCGGGGATAGACTGCACCGTTATCTCAGGTACAAGGCTAACGCCCAATAAGTCCTTCGTGAGGGTGCTGGCGTCATCAGTCCGCTTGGGGTTGGCACGTTGCTGGGAAGCGACACCCGCCGTTGTCTCAGGTGCGAGGACAACACCCGACATGTCCCTCGTAGGGGTGCCGGCGTCGTCGACTCGCTCTGGTCCGACAGCCGATGAGGTGCCGCCTCCTGCCTGGCCACGGTTGCCCCGTCTCCTCCTCCTCCGGCGAGGAGGGTGGCGGGGCAAACCAGGGTGTTCCTCTTCTGCCATGGGGAGATGCTGTCATTGAGTTCGCCTCCACCGAGCGAGCCGATGACTGTTGTCGTGCTGCGGGGGGAGCAGTACCATGTCGTAGCCGCCGTTGAGGGACATGAACTCGAGACTCCCGAAGTGGAGCACTGTCCCGGGCTGGAGAGGCTGCTGAAAGCTACCCATCTAGAACTTCAACGGGAAAGTGTTTGTTAACACGCAGCAAACCCCTACCTGGCACGCCAACTGTTGGTGTTTCGGACCCGGGGGCCCCTCAACCGGACCGAATAGTGAATTTGTCGCTGCGTGTCCTTGCCCAGATGGGTTGATGCAAGATGGAACACAAGAGGGAAATGAGGCTTATGTTATCTTGCACCGGGGTACTCGTAGTAGGGGTTACAAGCGTAGCGGGAGAGCGAGAGCGAGAGAGAGAGAAGGAGAGGGTTCGGCCTTGAGGTGAGCTGTCTGAGTCTGCCTCTACCACGTCTCTCCTACTCTACCTGCCTCTGCTCGCCTGTTCGTACGTTGCACGTTCGTACATTTCATCTCTCCTCTCCCCCCTCTTCGTGTCTCCCTGGACATCCCCTTTTATAGATACAAGGAGATGCCCAGCTGTACAATGGGGGTGTAGCTATGTGCTAACGTGGCTAGCCGGGAAGTGTCTTGAGCCCTGTACAGGTAATAATGTGGCTGTTGGAGAAGTGCCTTGAGCCCTGTAGAATGTACCAACGTGGCCGTCGGAGAAGTGCCTGGAGCCCTATAGAAGCATAGCTGGCGGTGCGGCATGGATCCTGCTGACGTTTCCTTGCTTCCGTAGGGGGTTGAGAGCAACCGACATCATGGGCGCACACGGGGGACCATCATTACCTGTGGCCGGAGTAAGCAAGATGTGACTCCGGTCTTGTTCCCTCGTAGCCTGAGGCGGCTAGCTAGAGGTAGGGTCAAGATGTATCCCCTGTAGCATAGTTGATTCCGAGGCCGAAGTCGGGCAAGGCGGCGATTCCTCCGAGGCCGAGGCTGAGGCCGAGGTCGGGGTCGGTCGAGGCGGAAATCTTCTCCCGAGGCCGAGGCCTGGGGTCGGGCGAGGCGGAGTCCTTCTCCCGAGGCCGAGGCTGAGGCCGAGGTTGGGGTCGGGCGAGGCGGAGCTCCCTGTTGCGCCCGAGGCCGAACTCAGGGAAGGCCGCGACTGTTGTTAGTCTTCCCCTGGTGGCTGGCACAGTTGCCGAAGCAGGATGAATAGTGTTGTTTCCATGTCAGAACGGTCAGTAAAGGGGCGAAGTGACTGTGGTCACTTCGACCTTGCCGACTGAGGCACGCGTGTCAGGACAATGTGTCAGGTGATCCCCGCATTAAATGTGCATGCGATACGGTCGGTTGGTGAGGCAATTTGGCCGAAGCCGCTGTACGACAAAGCTTGCCTGCGCTGGACTTTGGTGAGCCGAGGGTGTGCCTGCTGACTTAGGGGACCCTCCGGCGAGGCATGAATTCGTCCGGGACTACTGTCCTTGCCCGAGGCTGGGCTTGGATGAGGTCGTGTCCCTTGGTAGACGAGGCCTTGACTTGAACCGCGCTTCGTTAGCCGTGTATGGTTTGTTCGGAAGATGTTTTCTAGCCGGGTTAAGGAGCATTGGGGGTACCCCTAATCACGGTACCCGATAGTGTGCATCACATCAATGTTGTGTGGAAGGAGAAGGTCATCATAATAGGGGAGCCGAGTCAAGCCAGACTTATGTGTCCACATATGCTGCTCACAAATTTTTCATTCACAATATATTCAATCCATGAGACTATAGTACGCATAATTCAACGGCATGATTTACATATTTCATTCACAAATTTTCAACGAGACTATAGCCTAACTTACATGGTTTACATATCCTATCATTCACAAATTTACATGATTTATGCATTTTATCATCTAATCAATAATAAATTAAAATTGACACATAATAAATTCATACCTAGATAGTGAAGATCGTCGGGGTCGGGCGTGGGTCGCGTGGGGGCGATGATGGTACGCGTGGCGTGGCCGGGCGGCGGTGGCGGCGCACGAGGAGGCAGCCTCCGACGGCGGTGGTGCGCGTGGGGCCGGCGATGGTGCGTGTGGCGGGGCCGGGCGGCGGTGGTGCGCATGGGGGCGGCGCTGGTGGCGCGCGGCGGGGCGTGGGGGTGGCGCGGGTCTCGCGGGAAGGCGCGGCGGGGAGGGGCCTCGACGGTGGCGCTAGTGTCGCGGGGAGCGGCGACGTCGATGGCGGGGAGCAATGGCAGGGAGCGGCGGCGGCGAGTGAGTGAGTGAGTGCGAAGGAGAAGAAGGGCCTTGGATACGTTATGTTTTAGTTCTTTGCCGAGTGCCAGATCGCGGGCACTCGGCAAAGGCTTTTTTAATTTAAAAATAGTCTTTGCCGAGTGCCAGATCGCCAGCACTCGGCAAACAGGTCTTTGCCGAGTGCCTACTGACAGGGGCACTCGACAAAGTATGTATTTAGGATCTTTGCCGAGTGCCCCCCGTTGGACACTCGACAAAGACCTACGTTGCCGAGTGTCACCTTTAGACACTCGGCAAAGCATATTTCTATTTTTTTCTTTTCCCTTACCAAACTTTTTGTGGTGTGTTCCTACACTATGTAGACCTACATGTACCATTTTGGGATAATTATAATAGTGTTTTCAATAGCCAGTAGATTTAGTTCGTTTGATGGGTTTTTCTTGGATAATTTAGATTTGAACTGCAAGTCACTCAAAAATTGGAAAACCGTGCATGAAAAAATAATATTCATGCTATTTAGCACAAGTTACGACCGATTTTAGGAGCGGACCGGAAACTTCGAGCAACATGCTCACTAAACATGGGCGTGAACTTGCCATCCACATGTTTAAAATTTGTATAAAACACAAACAAAGTCAAAAAATCATTAAATTTGTCCACGTCTCATGATATCATATATAGAGGTTGTGATAAAAATTTGAGAAAATTTTTAGAAAGCTGTGACGCACTATGTGTAGAAACCTAAGAGATCCACACATGAAATCATAGAGTTTCAATGTGGATCTCTTAGGTTTATACACATAGTGCATCACAGCTTTCTCGAAACTTTCTCAAATTTTTATCACAGCCTCTATATATGATATCATGACACGTGGACAAGTTTTATGATTTTCTGACTTTGTTTATGTTTTATACAATTTTTAAACATGTGGATGGCAAGTTCATGGCCATGTTTAGTGAGCATGTTGCTCGAAGTTTCCGGTCCGCTCCTAAAATTGGTCGTAACTTGTGCTAAATAGCATGGATATCATTTTTTCATGCACGGTTTTCTAAGTTTCGAGTGACTTGCAGTTTAAATCTAAATTATACGAAGAAATTCAAATAAACGAACTTAATCTACTGGCTATTGAAAACGCTGTTATAATTGTAGGAACATACCACAAAAAATTTGGTTGCCAAAATTTAAAAAATAAAAATATACTTTGCCGAGTGCCCCAAAAAGGCACTCGATAAAGAGGTCTTTGCCGAGTGTCAGCTGATTGACACTCGGCAAAGAATCGTCTTTGCTGAGTGCCTATCCTCCGCCCTTAGCAAAGGTTAACAGCCATTATCTTTAGATGGCCGTTGACGGCTCTTTGCCGAGAGCCGCCTTTGCCGAGGGTTCAACACTCGGCAAAGATGTCTTTACCGAGTGTATTTCTGTACCGAGTGTCCTGCACTCGGCAAAGAGGATCGTTATCGAGTGCAGGACTTTGCCGAGTGCGGCTCTCGGCAAAGGATTCTTTGCCGAGTGCCCGACAAAAAGCACTCGGCAAAGCTCCTGGCACTCCGCAAAGGCCGGGATTCTGGTAATGAATATAGCATCCAATCTGGTCATGATCTTATATTTACATATCCCAACATTTCAATGCTACAAACATAATCGTGCTTGCATATTTCTATTTGTCGGGTACCATAATTAGGGGTACCCCCAACACTCCTAATCACAGCTGGTAAACACCCTCAGACCAACTAACGGGCGCGGTTCAAGTCAAGGCTTCGTCTACCCAAGGGACGCGACCTCACCCGAGCCCAGACTCAGGCTGGAGCATTAGTCCCAGACAAGTTCACGCCTCGCCCAAGGGCCTCCTCAGGCAGCAGGCACCTCCTCAGCTCTCCCGAAGCCTGGCTCGGGCAGGCTTCATTGTGAAGCAACCTTGGCCAGACCGCCTCACCAACCGACAGCTTTGCAGGCGCATTCAATGCAGGGGACGCCTGACGCCGTATCCTGGCACACGCGCCTCAGTCGGCCAGGCCAAAGTGCCCGCAATCACTTCGCCCCTCTCTTTTACTGTCCGATATGATAGGAAAACAGCGCCGCTCACCCCGCTCCGACTGCCGTGCCAACCACCCAGGCGAAGCTGACAACAAGTCACGATCAACCACCAAGTTTAGCCTCGGGCGCAACAGGAAGCTCCGCCTCGCCCAACCTCAGGCTCCGGCCTCGGGAGGAGGTCTCCACCTCGCCTGACCCCCGGACTCGGCCTCGACCTTAGGCTCCAGCCTCGGGAGGAGGTCTCCTCCTCGCCCGACCCCTGGACTCGGCCTCGACCTCGGTCTCGGGAGGAATCACGTCCTCACCCGACCCCGGCCTCGGCCTCAAGAGAAGTCTCCGCCTCACCCGACCTTGGGCTCGAACCGACCGCGCCAACAGGGGATACATCATTACCCTATCCCTAGCCAGCTCAGGCTACAAGGAACAAGACCAGCGTCCCATCTGGCTTACCCCGGCGACGGGTAATGATGGTGTCGCGCGTGCAACCATGACGCCGGTGGCTCTCAGCCCCTTACGGCAGCAAGGAGACATCAGTAGAATCCTTGCCGCACTGCCAGCTGTGCTCCTATAGGGCTCAGGCGCTTCTCTGACGGCCATGCTATCACGTGTACAGGGCTCAAGCTCTCCCTCGACAGCCATGATGGCATGTACACACGGCTAGGGCATCTCTCTGCCGGACACGTTAGCGCATAGCTACACCCCCCATTGTATGTTTGGACCCTCTCCTTACATCTATAAAAGGGAGGTCCATGCCCATCCTGGAGGGGGGTTCGCGCGAGGGAAGGAGCGGACAAACAGGCTCCCACTCTCTACCTCACTCTCCCTCACGCGACGCGCTTGTAACCCCTACTACGAGCGGCACCCCTGGTGCAGGATAATACAAGGCTTCCCCCACCTCTTGTGTTCCATCCCGCGCCAACCCATCTGGGCAGGGGCATGCAGCGATTTCACTCGTCGGTCCAGGGACCCCCCGGGTCCAAAACGCCAACAGTTGGCGTGCCAGGTAGGGGCCTGCTGCGTGTTAACGAACACCTTCCCGTTGAGTTCTAGATGGGGAGTCTTCAGCAACCTCTTCAGCCTGGGACGGTGCTCCGCTTCGGGAGTCTCGAGTTCATGTCCCTCGCCGGCAGCTATGACATGGTACTCCTTCCCTCGCGGCGCGACGACAGCGACGGTCTTCGACTCGTCGGGCAGCGGAGAGCTCGGCGACAGCATCTCCTCGCGGCAGAAGAGGAGCACTCCGGTCGTCCCTGCCACCCTCCTCGCCGGAGGAGGCGGCGACGGGGCAACCATGGCCACGCAGGAGGCGGCACCTTGTCGGCTGTCGCACCAGAGCGAGTCGACGACGCCAGCACTCCCCTGGGGGACATGCCCGCATTGTCCTCGCACCTGAGACGACGGCGGGTGTCACTTCCCCACAACGTGTCAACCCCAAGCGGACTGATGACGCCAGCACTCTCGCAAAGGATCTACTGGGCGTTACCCTCGTACCTGAGATGACGATGTGCTCCGCCCCCGACGCGACTTCACCATCGTCCATCGACCGAGAGGTACCATCCGTTTTTCATCCCGTACCCTTTCGATTCAGCTTCAATCCACCTAGCGACCCCGCTACGGTGAGCGCCTTCGTAAAGGCGTATCCAAACCTTCCGGGGTACCATATGTGGTCGACTGGGACCGACTGACAGCTGTCTCAACCTTTGGGCTGGCGGGTTCCAAGGAAGAGGACGACCCCGACTTTGGTTGGGATTTCTCTGGCCTCGATAACCCCTGTGCCATGAGGGACTTCATGATCGCATGTGACCACTGCCTCTCCGGTTGTTCTGACGATGGCCACGGCCTTGACAACGAGGGTTACGGCCCAAGTCGCGAATGTTTCCACGTTGATCAGGGAGATCACAACAAAGGCAACCACCTCGGTATGCCAGAGGTTGACGATCCCCCTGGGCCCGCATCTCGCGTTGACATCCCGCGGGAGCTAGCTATGGTCCCAGTCCCTGCGGGGGGTCGGGACATACAGCTCGAGCAAATCCGTGAGATGCAGGCCCGGGTCGATGGGGAAGCAGGCCGGCTTGTGCAGCTCAGACAGAACATCGAACAGGAGTGGGCAGGCCGAGCACTCGCCGAAGAAGCCTATCATCGGGCCCGGGACATCTAGCGCCGCATCGTCGACCATGCCAGGGCAGCGCTTCCCCTGGCCTTCAGCGGGTCCGGCCAGGACCTAGCTGCAGCGGCGATGCTACTTCGAGCCATGCCAAAGCCATCCACCACCGAGGGACGGCGTATCCAGGGCGAACTCAAGGATCTCCTGGAAGGCGCCGCAGTTTAACGAGCCGAGAGCTCCATCTCCCGCAGGCGAGCCGACCCCTCGGAGCATCACGCAGTGTTCTCCCGACGCATGCTGGAAGCCTCGGTCCATCCCGAGCACACGCGGGACGAGGCGCCTGCCGCCCGGGATCACCTCGGCAATGAGCACCACCATCTCGACCGTCGAACCCGCCTCGACAAGAAGGTGTGCCGAGGCTACCATCCCAGGCGTGGGGGACGCTGCGACAGCAAGGAGGATCGCACCCCCTCGCCCGAACCACCCGGTCCGCGAGTCTTTCGCCGAGCCATACGACGAGCGTCGTTCCCTGCCCGTTTCTGAGCCCCGACTACCATCACCAAGTACTCGGGGGAGACGAGGCCAGAGCTGTGGCTCGCGGACTACCGACTGGCATGCCAGTTGGGAGGGGCGGATGATGACAACCTCATCATCCGTAATCTACCCCTTTTCCTCTCCGACGCCGCCTGAGCTTGGCTGGAGCATCTGCCTCCTGCGCAGATCTCCGACTGGGACGATCTGGTCAAGGCTTTCACGGGGAACTTCCAAGGCACGTACGTGCACCTTGGGAACTCGTGGGATCTCCGAAGCTGCCGCCAGCAGCCAGGAGAGTCCCTCCGAGAGTACATCCGGCAGTTTTCAAAGCAGCGCACCGAGCTGCCCAACATTACCGACTCAGATGTCATCGGGGCTTTCCTTGCCGGCACCACTTGCCGAGACCTGGTGAGCAAACTGGGGCACAAGACTCCCACCCGTGCGAGCGAACTGATGGACGTCGCCACCAAGTTCGCATCGGGTCAAGAGGCGGTCGAAGCCACCTTCCGAAAAGACAAGCAGCCTCAGGGAGAGCCAAAGAAAGACGCCCCCGAGGCGTCCACCCAGCGGGGCACGAAGAAAAAGGCCAAGAACAAGTCGCAAGCGAAGCGCGACGCCGCTGACGTGAATCTCGTCGCTGCGGCCGAGCACAGGAACCCTCAGAAACCTCTTGGAGGGGCCGGCGTGTTCGACAAGATGCTCAAGGAGCCGTGCCCCTATCACCAGGGGCTCGTCAAGCACACCCTCGAAGAATGTGTCATGCTCCGGCGCTACTTCCATAAGACTGGGCCCCCGGCAGAAGATGGCAAGGGCCATGACAATGACAAGAAGGAGGGCGGCAAGGAAGAGGAGTTCCCGGAGGTCCACAACTGCTTCATGATCTACGGCGGGCAGGCGGCGAATGCCTCAGCTCGACACCGCAAGCAGGAGCGCCGGGAGGTCTGCTTGGTGAAGGTGGCAGCGCTAGTCTACCTAGACTGGTCCGACAAGCCTATCACCTTCGACCGAGGCGACCACCCCGACTTCATGCCAAGCCCAGGGAGGTACCCGCTCGTCGTCGATCTGATCATCGGCAACGTTAGGCTCTCCAAAGTCCTCATGGACGAAGGCAGCAGCCTTAACATCATCTACGCCGAGACCCTGGAACTCTTAGGGGTTGATCAGTCCGAGGTCCGGGCCGGTGCGGCACCCTTTTACGGGATCGCGCCTAGGAAGCGTATCCTCCCCCTCGGATGGATCGACTTACCCGTCTGCTTCGGGACTCCCTCCAACTTCCGAAAGGAAGCTCTCACCTTTGAGGTTGTCGGGTTCCGAGGAACCTATCATGCGGTGTTGGGAAGGCCGTGCTACGCCAAGTTCATGGTTGTCCCCAACTACACCTACCTCAAGCTCAAGATGTCGGGCCCGAACGGGATCATCACCGTCGGATCCACGTACCGCCACGCGTACGAATGCGACGTGGAGTGCGTGGAGTACACTGAGGCCCTCGCTGAGTCCGAGGCCCTCATCTCCGACCTGGAACGCCTCTCCAAGGAGGCACCCGACGCGAAGCGGCACGCCAGCAACTTCGAACCAGTCGAGGCGGTCAAGTCCGTCACTCTCGACCCCAGCAACGACGCCAGCAAGAAAGTCCGGATCGGCTCCAAGCTCGACCCCAAATAGGAAGTAGTGCTCGTCGACTTTCTCCGTGCAAACGCGGAAGTCTTAGCGTGGAGTCCCTCGGACATGCCCGACATACCGAGGGATGTCGCCGAGCACTCACTGGACATCAGAGCTAGAGCCCGACCCGTGAAGTAAACCCTACGCTGTTTTGACGAAGAAAAGCGCTGGGACATAGGCGAGGAGATCCACAAGCTACTCGCGGCAGGGTTTATCAAAGAGGTATTCCATCCCGAATGGTTAGCTAACCCTGTTCTTGTAAGGAAGAAGGATGGGAAATGGAGGATGTGTGTAGACTACACTGGTCTAAACAAGGCATGTCCAAAAGTTCCCTACCCTCTACCTCACATCGATCAAATTGTGGACTCCACTGCTAGGTGCGAAACCCTGTCATTCCTCGATGCCTACTCAGGCTATCACCAAATCAAGATGAAAGAGTCTGACTAGCTCGCGACTTCTTTCATCACACCTTTTGGCATGTACTGTTATACTACAATGCCATTTGGTTTGAGGAATGCAGGCGCCACCTACCAGAGGAGCATGAACCACGTGTTTGGAGAACACATCGGCAGAACGGTCGAGGCTTACATCAATGACATCGTTGTCAAGACGAAGAGAGCCTCCGACCTCCTCTTTGACCTTGAAACGACATTCAAGTGTCTGAGAGCAAAAGGCGTGAAACTCAATCCCGAGAATTGTGTCTTCGGAGTCCCCCGAGGCATGCTTATGGATTCATCGTCTCCGAGCGGGGTATCGAGGCCAATCCGGAGAAAATCGCGGCCATCACCAACATGGGACTGATTAAAGATTTGAAAGGACTACAGAGGGTCATGGGATGCCTTGCGGCTCTGAGCTGCTTCATCTCACGCCTTGGCGAGAAAGGCTTGCCTCTGTACCGCCTCTTAAGGAAGGCCGAGCGCTTCACTTGGACCCCCGAGGCTGAGGAAGCCCTCGGAAACCTTAAGGCGCTCCTTACAAACACACCCATCCTGGTGCCCCCCGCTGCAGGAGAAGCCCTCTTGATCTACGTAGCCGCAAACACTCAGGTGGTCAGCGCCGCGATCGTAGTCGAGAGACGAGAAGAAGGGCATGCACTGCTCGTCCAGAGGCCAGTCTACTTCATCAGCGAAGTGCTTTCCGAGACCAAGATCCGCTACCCACAGATCCAGAAGCTGCTCTACACAGAGATTCTAACACGACGAAAGTTGCGACACTACTTCGAGTCTCATCCGGTGACTGTGGTGTCATCCTTCCCCCTGGGGGAGATCATCCAGTGCCATGAGGCCTCGGGTAGGATAGCAAAGTGGGCGGTGGAACTCATGGGCGAAACGCTATCATTCGCCCCTCGGAAGGCCATAAAATCCTAGGTCTTGGCAGATTTTCTGGCTGAGTGGACTGACACCTAGTTGCCGACAACTCCAATCCGACCCGAGCTTTGGACCATGTACTTCGATGGGTCACTCATGAAAACAGGGGCAGGCGCTGGCTTGTTCTTCGTTTCACCCCTCGAAAAGCATCTCTGCTACGTCATACGCCTCTATTTTCCGGCATCAAACAACGTGGCCGAGTATGAGGCTCTGGTTAACGGGCTGCGCATCGCCATCGAGCTAGGGGTCTGGTGCCTCGACGCTCGTGGCGACTCATAGCTTGTCATCGACCAAGTCATGAAGAACTCCCACTGTCGCGACCGGAGGATGGAAGCCTTCTGCGACGAAGTCTGGCGCCTGGAATACAGGTTCTACAGGCTGGAGCTCAACCACATCGCCCGACGGTACAACGAGACTGCGGATGAGCTGGCGAAGATAGCCTCGGGACGGACGACGGTTCCCCCGGACGTCTTCTCGAGAGACCTACATCAACCATCCGTCAAGATCGATGACACACCCGAGCCCGAGGAAGCCTCGGCCGAGCCCCAGGTACCCTCGGCCATCGAGGAGGAGGCCTCGCCCGTCGAGGGGGAACAGAATGGGGCCACACCAGATCCGAACTGGCAGACCCCGTACCTAGAATATCTCCTCCGAGGAGAGCTTCCCCTCGACAAGGCCAAAGCTCGGCGACTGGCTCGGCACGCCAAGTCGTTCGTCTTGCTGGGTGATGAAAAGGAGCTCTACCACCGCAGCCCCTCGGGCATCCTCTAACGATGCATATCCATCACCCAAGGACAAGAGCTGTTGCAAGAAATACAATCGGGGGCTGCACCATGCAGCACCTCAAGCCCTCGTGGGGAATGCCTTCCGACAAGGTTTCTACTGGCCAACCACGGTGGCCGACGCCACAAGGATTGTTCGCTCCTGCAGGGGGTGTCAATTCTATGCGAAGCAGACACGCCTGCCCGCTCAGGCCCTATAGACGATACCCATCACCTGGCCGTTTGTTGTGTGGGGTCTAGACCTCGTCGGTCCCTTGCAGAAGGCACCCGGGGGCTTCTCGCACTTGCTGGTCGCCATCGAAAATTTCTCCAAGTGGATCGAGGTCCGACCCTTGACCAGCATCAGGTCCGAGCAGGCGGTGGCATTCTTCACCAACATCATCCATCGATTCGGGATCCCAAACTCCATCATCACCGATAATGGCACGCAGTTCACCAGAAAAAAGTTCTAGGACTTCTGCGACGACCACCACATCCGTGTGGACTGGGCCGCCGTAGCTCACCCCATGACGAATGGGCAGGTGGAGCACGCCAACGGTATGATTTTGCATGGACTCAAACCGAGGATCTACAATGACCTCAACAAGTTCGGCAAGCGGTGGATGAAAGAGCTACCCTCGGTAGTCTGGAGTCTGAGGACGACGCTGAGCCGTGCCACGGGTTTCTTGCCGTTTTTTCTAGTCTATGGGGCCAAGGCCGTCCTCCCCACGGACTTAGAATACGGCTCCCCGAGGACCAGGGCGTACGATGACCGAAGCAACCAGACCAGTCGAGAGGATTCGCTGGACCAGCTCGAAGAGGCTCGGGACGTTGCCTTACTACATTTGGCACGGTACCAGCAGTCGCTGCGACGCTACCACGGCCGAAGCGTTCGACCCCGAGGCTTCCAAGTGGGAGACTTGGTGCTTCGTCTGCGACAGGACGTCCGAGGGCGCCACAAGCTCACTCCTCCCTGGGAAGGGCCCTTCATCATCGCTAAGATTTTGAAGCCCGGAACATACAAGCTGGCCAATGACCAGGGCGAGGTCTACAGCAACGCTTGGAACATCCAACAGCTACATCGCTTCTACCCTTAAGATGTTTTAAGTCGTTCATGTACCTCGTTTTCTTTACATACACAAAGTCTAACTGTCAAGGAAGGGTCGGCCTTGCCTCAGCAAAGCCTGACCCTCCCTCGGGGGCTAGAAGGGGGGAACCCCCTCTGCGTCAAAATTTTCCTCGGAAAAAAATTTTCTACCAAAACAACCTTTCGTGCTTTCGACTTCTGTATCGATAGCAGGATCCTAAAAATGACGAGAGTACACGTAAGCGGCAAGGCCGACTGAGCCGAGGGACTCCTACGCCTTCAGGATACGGATACCCCACTCATCACCTTCCGCGAAAAGTAACTCTCGCTCGGACAAGTGGTTCTGCTACCAACGAACAAGTCATGGCACACGAAACAAGAGGAAAGAAAACACAGCTTTATGATACGACGATGAAAGTGTTTAGGCCTCAGCGGCCGCAAAGAACACACGCATGCTACAAATAAACTGCTCCAGCAGGATCAGGCATCGGCAGGGGAAGCAGCTGCGCCCTCGGCGCCGTTTCCACCTTCGGCGAGGTCTGGCCCAGCCTCAGACGACGACGTGTGCAGAAGGATCTCCACCTCGAAGGAGGAGGCCAGCATCGCGCTCGGGCCCTCGGCAGCCGCGTCAAGCCTCTGGACCTCAGCTAAGGCAGCCTCGTCATCGCCGGGTAGACAGTACCCCTCGCTGACCCACTCCAAGTCCACGTCGTAGTGGGAAGCGAGCACGGCGAAGGCCCACCTAACGGCATGGTGTAGCGCCCCCCGGAGTCTGCTGCGCACATGGCCGCCCAAGGCCCGCAGATGACTCTGGGGGGAGCTACCCGAGGGGACGTTGTCAAGGTCAAAGGCTCGGCAAAAGCCCGAGATAGCCTCGGACATAGCCACACGGTCGGCCTCATTCTGCTTAGACGTCTGGGCGTGCGGCTTGATGGACTCATTAAGAGTCGTCTCGAGCTCTGTAGATAGCCGATCAAAATTCTTCAGACACGAGTTGAAGAATGAAGCTGAATTGAAGTCGCAAAGCAGGCGAAATATACCTTCAGCCCGGGCATGCTCCTGCGAGGCCACGACTTGGGCAGACTGGGCAGATCCGACGGCCACAGCCAGGTCCACCGCAAGGGCCCCGGCCCGAGCAGACACCTCGGCCAGCTGACCCTCACCTCAGCCCGGCCCGCAGCCTGGGCAGCCTGGCTCCAAGATTGGTCCCGCTCGTCGATGGCCTGGCCAAGCTCCAGCTGCCGCTGATGTGCCTCTGTCCGTGCCAACGCTGCCTCTGCCCGCGCCGCTGCTGCCTCCACCTTCAGATCATCACAAAGCAGCCGAAGGTCCACCAGCTCGGTGCTCTATCGGGCAAGGCGCTCATTAGCCTGGGCAAGCACGGCCCTCTGGGACCACAGCAAACCCCAGATGCCGCTCTCACGGCAGATGAACAGTGACTAGGCGGTGCTTACATCCGCTAGTTCCTGAGCAAGGAAGACAAGGTATTACAAAGAATGCCTTGGCCACGCAAGCTACGCGACTGAAATCCTTACCTGGAGGACCCTGGGAACGTCCCTGGAAAGGATCTCCATGGTTGACCGAAGCGACCCCATCGCCGCCTCGGCATACTCGCGGAGCTCATCCCGAGACTGCTCCTCCTGCTCATCGTTGAGGACGAGGAGGGGTTTCGAGGCGCCGCGGCTCCAGAACCGGAACGCCTACCCACACCACTCATTGGGGTTGCGCTGCGCGGGGATGAGGACGCCGCCCCCCGAGAAGGGCCGCGGTGTTGTGCGCTCCTCCGCCAAGGCGTCGGGTTCCCCTACAGTCAACACGTCGGGCACCCTCGCCACCGACGCGCTGGGCTCCCCCTCGGCTAAGGTGGCGGGATTCCGGTCGCCGACCTCAGCAAAAGCGTTAGCCCCCTCCTCAGGGCCAGGAATGGGTAGGTCGGGGACGACCGCGAGCGGCGACGCCCCAACCATCCAGACGTCGGGAGCGGTGGACGGCTCCGCGGACGAATCAGCAACGACCGCGGCGGGAGTCGACGCCGGCACCGGTGACACGTCAGGCGGGCTCAGGGCCACAGCCGCGTCAGCAGCCCCCCCCCCGACACGACGACCGCCCCGACGAAGGGGTCGGCCTGGGAGGCTTGCTCCATGGCAGCTCGTGCCGCCTGGGCCCCCCGCTCGAGAGCATCCTATGCGGAGGCCAGCCAACCGGCATGGCACGCCGCGGCACCAGCTGCAGAAGCCGACACCGTCTTAAGGGCATTCGTGGGGGTCAGGCCGGTCAGACCCTGCCTCCGCTTGCTGAAAGGAAGAGAGAAAGCAAGTTCAAGACACGCGACGAAAGAAGCCAAAACAGAGGCATTCTCAGACACTTACCCGCTCCAGACCAAGGCCAATCGTGCCTGCGGGGAGGCCCCTCGGGCCTCGGTCCCCGCAGGCGCTGCCAATGGTTGCCCCGCTACCGACTTCGGCGCCGCTCCCACCTCGGGCGCCCGAGGCGCCGAAGGAGCAGCCTGCCCAGGCGTCGCTACAGCGGCCAGAGGGTCGACCTCCTGCATAGCTGGCATGGGCGCTTTCCCCTAAAGGATAGAGGGGTCGGCCTGACTCCTCGGAGTCAACGCAGCCACCTCGGCCAAGGGGTCAGGTGCCCCCTCGGCCTGCCTCCGCTTCTCGGACTGGGACCCCGATGTCCCGGCCTCGGGCACTGATGGTACCAGCCCACTTGGAGGCTGGCACGACAACCCCTGGCCTGGCCTCAGGTCCGGGCTGAGGCCAAGATGGGCCACCATGTCATCATCCTCGTCATCATCATCGTCATCATCGTCGTCGGGCGTCTCCGGCGACGGCTCCCTCGGGAGCCCGTCCCTCTCTTGTCTCCGACGACGCTTCTCCAAGGCGTCCCAAGCTCGCATCCGCTCGCGAGCCCGAGCCTTCTCCACGTCCTTCTTCTTCTTCTCCTCCGCGGTGACCCTCCGCGCGGCTCGGTCCACTGCGTCCTCCGGGACCCGCGGCAGGGCGGGTTTATAAAAACTTAACCCCTAGAAGAGCAAAGATCCCAACAGTGGGAATCGAAGGCAACTCGGCGCAGTACAGGAGAAGGATCAGATACTTACCAGGGAAACATACCCATGGTCAGGACGCATCGCAGGCTGGGTAAGGGCGCCGGCACCCAGCCTCCCTACCGTACCCGCTACCCGCTTGCGGAGGTTGTCGTTGGGGAGGGAGGCCGAGCACATCTGTGAGCCCTCCAGATCGACCCCCGGTCTCATCTCCGAGAGCTGCAACCGTCGCTCTGCCAAAGGGAGCACCCTCCGGCGATGGATGGCGGCAACAACCCCCGCAGCGGTAAGGCCCCCATCTCGTAACTTCTGCAAAGCCTGCAGAATAGGCTGGAGCTTCTCCTATCTCTCGCGCGTGGCACCCCAGCGCCAGTTGTGCAGGCGGCGGTCACCACTCGTTGAGAAAACGACGGATGCCTCCCGTCATCGTTCCGGAGATAAAACCATCGGCGCTGCCACCCCTTGTTCGAAGACACAAGGATGGCAGGGATGTACTGCTTCACGCGCCCCTGCCTCAGCTGGAGGGTGCAGCCACCGGCCCGCACCACCATACAGACCTTCTTCGCATCCGTCGTCAAGGCAAAGAGCTCCACGGAGAAGAGGTGGGTCCACAGGCCCAGTGAATCTCGATCCCCAGAAAACCCTCACAAACCACCGCGAAGATCGCCGCTTGCGCAATAGAGTTGGGGTTGAGGTTGTGCAGCTCCACCCCATAGTGGTGCAGGAGCGCCCACATAAAGCGGCTCGCTGGCACTCCAAACCCCCACTCATGGAAGGGGATGAAGCTAACTACGTACCCCGGTGGTAGGGAAGGGACGGCCTCGCTCGGGGCCATCCACTCCGGCTGCGCCCCACCAGAGAGGGGACGAAGCAGACCATCGGCGACGAGGGCCTCCAGATCCTTCGTGACGACG
Source organism: Zea mays (assembly GCF_902167145.1). Taxonomy (NCBI): domain Eukaryota; kingdom Viridiplantae; phylum Streptophyta; class Magnoliopsida; order Poales; family Poaceae; genus Zea; species Zea mays. Next base: position 155,339,430 of record NC_050097.1, on the reverse strand, counting down.
GTGGAGGAGGGCCATGGGTCGTGCGGCGGGACAACGGTCACCCTGTCAGCCATCACCGAACGGAGGCGGTGGAGGCGGAGGGGACGAGGTGCGTGGTTTCCTTTCCCCTGGCTATTCTCTTAGGTTGTGAAAACCAGAGCAGAAGGCAGGTGCAAATGGCAGAGTGACGAACCACTGCCGGCCCCCCTTCCGAGTATATAAAGGCAACGGGCAAGAACCGTTCAAAACATCGCCCGAACTCGCCGCGAAATTCGAAAGTCGAATGTAAAGCGATCTTTCCGTTCCTCAAACGGCTCGCACGTGCAACGGGTGCCACACGAATCGACCGTCCCGTCGCATTAACTCCCCGGCGGAGCAGGCGACACCTCTGGCAGGCGAGGCGGGCGTCGCTTCGCCTCCGCCATGATGACCACATCAGAAAAGGTGTGCCACCTTATTTAAATACATATCCTTCCCCTCCTCCTCTCTCTCTCTCTCTCGCTACAGGGACCGGGAAAGGAGATGTTTTGGAAAGGATCCTTCTCGGCGAAGGAAGCAGGCCCCGAGCCCTCCTACTGATCAGGGGTTCGAAGGCTGGCCCCTCGGAAGGGTTACGACAGCCGCCCTAGAGCACTCGGGCTCCGCGCCCACTACTGATCAGGGGTTCGTAGGCTGGCCCCTCGGAAGGGTTCGACGGTCGCCCTAGAGCACGCAGAGTGAGGGATGACTCTGGGTATGTCCAATACATGGCCGAGGCTCGGGCTACACTCCCGAGGTACCCTAGGACATTTCCGAGACCGGCGGGAATGATTTGTAACGGAATCCCACCGGAGGGAGGCATCGAGCCCTCGGACCCTGTCGAAGGGGTACATGTCCGGCGAATCACCCGCTGGTACTTTTGGAGCGCGCCTCTGGGCCACCAGCCGACCCCTAATGAACGGGCACGGGCGTCCACTCGGATCACCCGCTAGCAGCTCACTGGAAACACCATGTTCGGCGCCCTCCGAGGGCAACATGGCGCTTTCCCCCCCTCCTCCTTGTGGAAAGGCGACGCAGGGGCGTACGATAAAAGTCGGGAAAGTCCTTGATCGTCTTCTCGCTCCGTGCAGAGGCTCAAGGGCTGCTCTCGCACCCGGCTACGACCAAACTGTTGACAGCGTCAACAAACCAGCTTGATAACTTGGAACCTGACCATGCACTCGGGCTACGGCCAGACCGCATGAGGGAACGATCAGACCGGCCGAGGCACCACAAAAAGCATTCAGACCTTAGAGGAGTCAAACCACTCCTCCGAGGCCTCGGGGGCTACACCCGGTGGGTGCGCTCGCGCGCATCCACCAGAACAAAGCAAAACCGAGAAAGGCTGGTCCCCTCACCGAAAATGCGGCAAAAAGCCTCCAAGCGAGTACCAACACTCCCTTCGAGGCTCGGGGGCTACTGTCGGGTACCATAATTAGGGGTACCCCCAACACTCCTAATCATGGCTGGTAAACACCCTCAGACCAACTGACAGGCGCGGTTGAAGTCAAGGCTTCGTCTACCCAAGGGACGCGACCTCACCCGAGCCCAGCCTCGGGTTGGAGCAGTAGTCCTAGACAAGTTCACGCCTCGCCCAAGGGCCTCCTCAGGCAGCAGGCACCTCCTCGGCTCTCCCGAAGCCCGGCTCGGGCAGTCTTCATTGTGAACCAACCTTGGCCAGACCGCCTCACCAACCGACCGCTTCGCAGGCGCATTTAATGTAGGGGATGCCTGACGCCGTATCCTGACACACGCGCCTCAGTCGACTAGGCCGAAGTGACCGCAATCACTTCGCCCCTCTCTTTTACTGTCCGGTATGACAGGAAAACAGCGCCGCTCACCCCGCTCCGACTGTCGTGCCAACCACCCAGGCGAAGACTGACAACAAGTCACGATCAACCACTAAGTTCGGCCTCGGGCGCAACAGGAAGCTCCGCCTCGCCCGACCTCAGGCTCCGGCCTCGGGAGGAGGTCTCCGCCTCGCCCGACCCCTGGACTCGGCCTCGACCTCAGGCTTCAGCCTCGGGAGGAGGTCTTCGCCTCGCCCGACCCCTGGACTCGGCCTTGACCTCGGTCTCGAGAGGAATCGCATCCTCGCCCAACCCTGGCCTCGGCCTCAAGAGAAGTCTCCGCCTCGCCCGACCTTGGGCTCGGACCGACCGCGCCAACAGGGGATACATCATTACCCTATCCCTAGCCAGCTCAGGCTACAAGGAACAAGACCGGTGTCCCATCTGGCTTACCCCGGCGACGGGTAATGATGGTGTCGCGCGTGCAACCATGACGCCGGTGGCTCTCAGCCCCTTACGGCAGCTCGCGGGGTCGAGGAGGCCGGCTCCCCGGCCCAGGGCCCGCAGGGGCGCGTGGGTCCTCCACCAATACCATCATCAATCCTGCTGCCACCATCATCTGGCTCGCCACTGCCGCAGGGTCAGCAGCATCATCAGCAGCAACAATAGCAGGGGCAGCGGACGTCTCGCTTCCAGGGTCGCTGGAAGGTCCAGGGCCCCAAGTAAGTGTACCCCTTTTCATTTTCCCCATTGGTCTAGTTACCATGTTGACGGGTATTAACCTGTCCTTTGCTTATCAGGGCCTCTTCTCCCTCTGCTTCCAAAGTCACTCCCACTGGTGAGTCCGGCTCCCAGCAGCAGGTGTCTGTTGCCCTCGATGCCGGCGACCTGCCTCCGCCTGCCACTGCCGAGGCGGCACCATCGGCCCCCAGGTTCCGCCTGCCACTGCCGATGCGGCACCGTCAGGCCCCCAGGTTCCGCCTAACACTGTCGATGCAGCACCATCAGCCCCCCAGGTTTCGACTGCTACTGCCGCAGCAGCGCTGTCGGGCCCCCAGGCTCCAGCCAGGGGTCCAGTAGAAATAGCACCGCCAACAGCTACTGCAGACCCAACGGCGGCGGCGATGTCGCCGAATATACCATCGGCAACGGCGGAAGATGCGGGGGGCACGCCCGACTCCATCCCGCCGCCCATTCCGGAGGAGCCGGAGGTTATTCTTGGGCGGCGGCTCCAGACCGGCGCCGGTCCAGAAACGGCGCCGCTTCCCCTCCCTCGGGTGTTGTCCCGCGCTCATCAGGCTCTCCGGGAGACCGAGGCGGCGATCCTGCGAGAGTGGGAGGCACTCGAGACTGAGCACCAGCGCCTTGGTGATTGGCGCACGCAGCTAGAGGAGCGTACCAAGGCCGCGTCCTACCAATTTGCTTTGATTCGGTCCAAGCTTGAGCAGGAGCGTGAGGACCTCAAGGAAGACCTGGAGAAGGTGTTCGAGCGGGAGCGGGAGGTGACCCGAGAGGAGAGGAGTCTGGTCAAGAAGAAAGAGCACTTGGACCAGAGGGAGGCGGTCATCACGGAATTCCATGAGAAGCTGAAAGCCTATAATGTGATGCTGGAGAAGCAGCGGGATGAGCAGACCACGACTGAGGCGGCTCTGCAAAAGCTGCGGCAAGAGCTTGATGACAGGGCTAGCAACATCTCTCTTGGCGAGGAAAACCTCAAGGCGAAGGATGCCTCCCTGGAGGAGCGGGCGACGGATCTCGTCTGGCAGGAGAAGGACCTCGCCTAGAGGGAGGAGATGTGGGAAAGGCAGGAAAAGTTGTTGGCCGAGCACGAGCTCGAGGCGAAGGAGAAGGAGAAGAAACTGGAGGAGGAGCGAACACTGGAGGAGTGGGTCCACCATTTCCAGGCGACGACGCAGGCAGCACATGTAGCCCAGACGACGTAGGCGGCTTCGGGTTCCCAAGCGGTGGAGGCGATGAAGAATACGCTAGAAGATCTCCGAGCGGAGCATCGCATCGGGGTCCAGCGTATCGCCGCGTGGGCCAACGAGGCGAGCTCGGCTCTGGTGCCACTGGGGGTGAGCCCCATCCCAGTGTCGAAGCAGTCAGTGTCCATCTCCGACGCGCTCCCGGTGCTGGATTTCGCTGCTGACCGCCTTTGATGCCTGGATCAGATCCTTGGCGCCCGCCTAGAGACTAAGGGCAGCAGACTCTACCGGGCGGTAATAGAGTACATCCTGACGTGCTTCCGGAGCCACGACCCGGCCATCTCCTTGGGGCCGATGATCGCCGGTCCGGTGGCCGATACCGAAGACGCCGCCTAGGGGAGCGTACAAGACGTTGTAGACGTGGTGGCCAAGCGCTTCCAGCAGGATCCATCTGATGATGAGTAGTCGGATCTACGGAGAGAAAGCAAGAGTTCCGCTGGGAAGCGGCTTATCATATTTTGGTTTTGTAAGATACTTTTAAGTACTACTTGTCAAGCAACATTACAACTTATCTGTATGCTACTTTCCCTTTGCTATGTGTGTTGTTGTCAACTTCTTCCCTGGTACTTGGCCCCTCTGGGATGTGGTCTCGACTTGTCGAGCCTGGATGCCAGTATATTGAAGAAAGAGTTGGTGACCTGGCCCTCAGGAGATTATTTCGACTGGGACCTGGACCTGCACACAACCTTAGCTAGGGAGTTTCAGTAGTGCACTCATCGGACCCATTAACTGGTATCCTTCATCCTTTGACTTACGCAACAGGACCTGTAGGATTTAGACTAGGAAGCCGACCCGTGTGTCTGGACCCCCTGGGTCACGGCTTCTAATTACTAGGGTACTCGTCGCATGGTGGTGGAGTGCGTAGGCTTACGGTATGGGGCCCTCGCTTCAGTGGCGGAGGACGCCAGAAAATTTAGGTGTTGCTAACGCAACGAAAAATAAAAATTTATGACACAGTTTAAAACAACTTGTAGCTACAAAATAAGTAATAGATCGATGTTGAAAAATGCCTTATTTAATAGTCATCTTGATTACAATCCATTTACAACCAAATGCCATATAGCGAATAAAATCTGGAAAAAAGAAAAAAATGAGTTGCCAATGGCAAATTGAAGTAAAAATTTTTGAACAAGTGAAATAAGAATATACCTTTAGTTGACTCTAGTTCTAGGAGATCTAGTCAATTGCATTTGTCTATTTTTCTTATTTTGAAATGCTTTCTTGATTTTCTAAAGGTCGAGTCCTTTAAAAATTTCTCTTTCAATGTAGCACACCATCAAGTCATTTAACCAACCATCGGACATCTTGTTGCGCAACTCAGTCTTAATAATCTTCATAGCTGAGAAGGCCCTTTCCATGGTTGTAGTCGCCACCGGTAACAACAATGCTAACTTAATAAGCCGATATACCAGTGGAAACACAATATGACTCTCAAGATGAACCATTGTCTTCGATAGACTAGCAACATCACAACAAGCTTTGAGCTCTTCAAATCTTCGTACATGAATAATAAAAGTTCTTAGCTGATCTTTTATAGTCTTGCAATCATCAAAAGAAAAATCATCAGAATAGATATCCGCGAGCCGAGCAAGCTTATCCACATCAAACTTAGAGAACGAATCCCTTGGGTCAAGACAAGAAAAACACACAAGCAACTCTTGAGATAGCTCATTAAAGCGATAATCAAACTCTATGGTGATAGAATCTATAGCAGCATAGAAAGTATCAACACAATAAAAATGCTCTATGGTAATATTATTTCTCCCACCTTTCCTTGATTGACCAAATCGTGGTACAACATCACTCATATTTAGTATTGGGATATCATTTGCAAGGCAGAATGTTGTGGCTTCTTCCAACAATGGCTCCCAACCATCATTTCTCAAATTTATCAAACGTGTTCTCACATCAACAACCAAAGACATGGCTTGGACAACGTTTTGATCCTTTCTTTGCAAGAGAAGGGAAAGCTCATTTGTGATATGGAGGATCTGTAACATCATCTTCATCATAAACACAAAGCTGAAACACTCCATTTTTCCAACAAAGCCACCTGCACCTGATGGATTACGCTCATCTTGGTCCACAATTTCTAAAACTTCTATCACTGATTCCCACATTGACTCAATACGGAGCAAAGTCTTGTAATGAGATCCCCATCTTGTATCTCCAGGTCTTGATAATGATGTTTCTTGTTGTTACAAAAATCCTGGAATGTTGTTGCTGCAGTATTGTGTATGCTATTAGGCCCACCAACATGTTTTGGAAATACCGTATAAACATTTCTCCATTGTGAGAAGCCAACTTTTGTAAATGCATCATGGCAAAATTTATGATCCATTCGATCGTGCTTAAAAAGGTAACAATAGAAGCAATAAGCCTTATTCTTCTCCACACTATTTCCAACCAACTATGTTGTCTATAGCAATGTTTTTGAAAGCTCCTTTTGTCATGTGACTGAGGAAAGTTATGACCAATTGGTTGAGTCGGACCTTTAGCTATGAAAGCCCTTATAACATCATCTCTAATATTAGGAGCAAAAAAATCGATTGGAATACTAAGTCCTAGATCAGAAATGATGTGATCCGGGTTGAACTGATTTATACCTTCGACTTGACCATTAACATTTTCACCATTGGCATCTTCACTATTATTCTCTCGAACTCCAACTTGTATTCCGGTTTTATTGCAAACTCCACTAGCGCGAGTGCTTGGTCTACTTCCACTAGAAGCTTGACTGAAATAGCTCTTTAAATCTATCATTTTATAAAGCATATAACATTTATTAGATAATTAGAAGACATTACAACAGCGGAGTATTCACATAATATAGAGAGATATTTTTTTGGGCCATATTATTTGCCTTGTTTTTGTTTCTATCAAGACTGCTATTTAGAAATTGGAAAAATCTGCACATTGAAAAATCTAATGGATTAGACACGTTGGTTTGTTTCTATTTAATAATTCAAATACTCACACGCATAATAAATAAATTGGAATTGGAATTGGACTGCGTGCAGTGAACTAGACTATATTCAATAATTCAAATACCCTAAACCCTGTGGAGCGAGCAGTCGAGCACGAGCGAGCTACGAGCAGTAGCAGCCGAGCACGCCGGTCGCCGGGTGGGGGCAGCACGAGCACGGAGCACGAGCGATGGAGCGAGCACCGAGCAGCGGACAGCGGAGCAGGTAGGCGAACAGTGTCAGACCGATCACAGTGAGCATGGATGGCTCTGCAGATCGATCTAATGTTTGACCCTTAACAGAGCTAGCAGTCCAATGATCCGGTGGTAGCTATCAAACAAGAGCAGAGAACCGAAGTTGATCATGTTGGAATTGATCTTCACCACCAGAACGGCGAACTCCAAATGAGGTTGGTGGACCCCGCGATGTCGCTCTCGGACTTGAGCAGCGGCGTGGAGAGGGTCGACGTCGACCCCGGGACCGGTCACCGTGCCCGCCATTGCCACAAACAAATGGGAGAGATGTGCGACCTCCAAGGCCTAGCGGCCGGCGCCTGCGCTCGTGGCAATGGCAGCCTCGCCCGCCCCGAATGCAGGGGAGAGGACGATGACGGACGAGAACCGCTAGCACCGCTATCAGAGAGAGAAGCAAATGACCGGTGGTCGTTAGGCACCACGGGAAGCACAGCTAGTGCGCTTGCCCTACGCGCGTGACCCGGTCTCCCTAGCACGTTTTTGCGTAGAAAGCTGGTCGACTGTTAGCATCTTTTAAAGAAAAGGAAAAGGCCTGAGAACGTGGCGGCCAGGCGTGAGAAAAAGAGAGAGAGAGAAAAAAGATTAAATAAAAGAAAAGAAAATAGGGGTTTTATCCTAATGAACTAAATTGGACCTTTTGGCAGGTCAAAATAAAGAAAAGAAAACGCATACGGTTTTTATTTTCAGAAGCAATTATTTATTGAATTTTAAATGTTTTATCTCTACTGAAATTTGCACCAACGGGATAATTTGATTAGTGAATAGATAAGCAATTTTTTGCTTCTGAATAAAATATTCAGTAAAGTTTCTGCTGCGTATTTAAAGTTATTGTTTCACAATTAAATTTGAACCAACGGGAAAATTTAATTTTAAAACATGGATGTAATTTTCAGAAGCAAATTAGATGCATTTTGTTGAGGTTGTTGAAGTTTAAATTTGTGGAAAATTTTGCATCAACGTGATCAATTTTTCAGAGAATAGAAAAGTAAACAAAATGCTTCTGAAAAAATAAATATTTACAGTTTTCACTGCAAAGATATTCAGAAAGTTGAGATTATGTTTATCCTCTACTTAATCAGAGGGAAGAAAGATACTTGTTTAAAGTTAATTATGGTATTGTTATTTTCTAACCAACGTTGATGATTACAATATTATGATATTATGAGTTAACGTTTAAAGTTTAATTCTCTGGTAAATTTTGCTATCAAAGTGATCAATTTTCATAGAACAAATAAAGATCAAAGAATGCTCTTAAACTAGAGAAATGTATTTTTCATGTTTCCACTGCAATGATGATGATATCTTTTAATTAAATTTGAACCAATGGGAGAATTTGATTTTGAGGAGTAATCACATGTTTTTCAAGATAATTGACTACATTATTTCCATTTCTGCTCAACTGTGATATGGAATTAACGTAAAAGAACAATGATTTATTCTATTTCTGCCAACGGTGATATAGAATGGAACATAAAGATATTAAAGTTTAATGAGCATTATTGTTGATTATTGTCCTCTCAAGGAAGGCAAAAAAATGTGATGAGTACTTGTGACCCAGAAAGAAGGTCATTACATGGGGAAGTATTCTTCTTATAGAATGACTTGAAATGAAAAGAAATACTTAGATATTGTCAACCACGAAGGCCTATCGTGAGAAGTTAGAGGCTGCTACGCGGGCTAGCATGGACCAGGTGCATTCGTTGTTCATCGAGGCCGATCGAGATCTGGACGCTAAGACATCACCCTTCGATAGGTCCGGGGAGGAGCTAGGACCTGCTTCCTTGGTTGTCACCTGGTGAGTCTTCTGGCGATAGCAACAGGGCTAATGTCTTATGCCTCCCTTGTCACCGGTGAAAGTGCCGCCAACGCCTAGTCCCGCGAAGGTTGCTGTCATTTTGAGGTCTTCAAACGGAGCAACCAGGACTTCGATCGGGAGGTTTTCCATGTTGAGGACGTGCCTTCGAAGCAATTTGCTAGCGCACTAATTGATCAGATGTGTGGTCCTCATGGTCGTTCTGCGGTTACGGAGAGGGCTGGTCGGGCGATGGAGCAGGTAATAATGTTTTTTTTGTATCAGGCACAGAGGGATGAGGAGATTGAAGACTTGGAAAGCTTGGAGGGCTCATTGGCTACGTTGGACAATGCTAGTGTTGAAACGGGCATGGAGGAGCAGTCTTCACGGGTAGGGGCTATTGCTGGCGAGTCGAGCGTTGTGGAGACTTCGCACCATTCTGCCAACGATGGTCGAAGTGATGTGTAGGTGTAACAGGGGTGAATACTTTTTTAGGGGTTTTGTTGAGGTGTGCACTGACACTAACTTGGTACATATGTGGGTTCTGATGATTGGGCCTACGTACGTAGGGAAATTTTGGTTTCGTGAACAAGGGAAAGGGTATTGTTGAGGTTGCTGAGTGTGTTACGCCACTGTCCTACTGGAGCCCATCATTTTGTAGTGACAGGGACCTTTTCTTTGACCCAGAAACGTCCGAGAGCGAAGAAGGTTTGGATTTCTTCGCAAAGATGGACGACGAGTCTTCTAAAGAGGACTCGGATTTCTTTGTTGTGCTAGAAATTGCGTCTACGATGAAGGCTGACGCAGGTGAGGGGCCTTCGAGTGGGGCTCCATTAGCCACAGTAAGAGGGAAAAGGAGGTGAGTCGGTGTTCCAAAGTGAAGGGTGGATAGCGTCGATGCGTCTGTGCGCGGGCGCGATGACGATTGCAGACAGCGATGCATGGGCCTTGGTGGGCCTGTTTCGAGGGTCTCGCTTCGTGAGGTGTTGAGTATGACACCCTTACATCTTGGGGAAGGGTAGGCGACGAAGTTAGACATGGGTTCTCATCGAGCTTTGCCGACGAGGGCGCTGAGTGGGATCCCCGATCCTTGCCGTATCTGGGAGTTAGAGCTTAGGATGCTGTTTGAAGGCGAGGAACTTGAACTGATGTTGTATAATCATCGAGAGGATGGTCTCATTCTGAAGGAGGGGCCTTGTAGCTCCCGATGATATGTTGGTTTTGTAAGCTAAGCACAAAGTCCCTTTGGCTTTTTGTTGTCTTTTTGCATATTGTCGTCGATCGACAACTTGGATGCGGAACACTGCCCTCACCCCCTTTTCCGAATGATGACTATATTCTTGCTAAATTTAGCTGCACTCTCAAGTGGTCCTTGGGTGCCTTCACGCGCTTTATAGGCCTTGGGCAACCTTCGACCAGTATTTTGTGTTTCTTAGGTGTCTTCGCGCATAAAGAAGATGATGCTCGGAGCTAGGTGGAATCCCTAAGAATGTGGCACATGGTTGTTATCTTTGCATGCCTATCATTGAAGGATTACAGATGTTCCAGAGGCATGCTTTGTGTGCAACCGAATCGCAAGATATTCGGATGGTGACTTCGAAGAAAGCGACTGAACTCTAGAAGATCGGGAGCGTCCGCAATGATAGAAGATAGACTCAGATGTGATAAGTTCACGACTTGTAAATGGATATCCCTCTAGACGCTATATAAGGTTGTTGGGGTACCCTACAAAACTCTCTCTAGCCATTGCCCATTAACCATTAGATCGATAGAAATCCCTTCATCCACCCTCACAACCACTTGTAATCTGCAAACTCATAGCAATCAAATACTCAACCTCGCATGGGACACAGGGTATTAGGCATTCACGTGACCTAAACCTGTATAAACCATGTGTTCTGACGTGCACCCACACGCACCATTGAGCAGTGATCGACATTGCCTTCCTACCAAAACCACTACATGGGCAACCCCACAGTGCGCCGATGGGACCAAACTTTGACAAATAGTGTGTCAGGTAGGGGGTGTGACGTCAAATAATGACTGCTCCATGGCCAACACCTCCAGTGCTATGATCATCTTCGATGCTGAGGAGGTTTTCCACTTCAGAATTTTCTCCTTCATTGCCAACCGAAAGGGAGTCCTGCATCGCATCGTGGATGTGGGAAGGGAAATCCCTGAGGCATGCACCATCAGCTCAGCCGAGAAGGGGTCCTCGCCAACCTCAAAGACGACCCCAACCGTGGCTATAGTCAGGCCTCAAACAACCACCACACGAACCATGCCAATGAACAGAGAGCCTCAGTGTAACAACCTGAATTTGGGGGTATAAAATTTCTTTCTCATTATCATCCAAATTCAGGTGTTACTCTTCTCTATCTCACTCTAGTCTCCATCTCTCTCTAGTTTCTCTCCCTCTCTATCTCTTTTGATTAGGGTTAATTTAATTAGTGGGGGGTTATTTATTTTATTTTGCCCAAAACATATGAGTCATGAAATGTTGCATCATGTTGAACCCCAAATATTCTTTGAATTGTTGCACATGTTTGATTTGGTTTGAATTTGAAACTTTATTTGAATTTGAATTGAAAACCCTAGAGAAAATAAATAGAAAAGGCATTAAATAATCCCTGGAAATAGAAAAAGCCATTTCAGCCCATTTAGCCCAAGCTGGCCCAGTCCCACGCGCCCGCGCCCGTGCCCGCGTGCCCTCGGTGCCTGATAGGCGGGACCCGCCTGTCGGTGAAAACCTGTGCGCTCACTCCCTCTCTCCCTTTCGCTGCTCTGTGGGGCCGATCTATCGGCACCGTTCCTTTTCCCCACGCCCTCTCTCTCTCTCTTTGTCCCGCTGTCCCTAAACTCTCGCCCACGATCCCCCGCCATGGACGCGCCCACGTCCACACGTTCTTCGGCCACGTTGTCACACCCGTTTCTAAGGGGCAGAGCCGGGTGCATAGCATATGTGTGCCAGGATCTATTTCCACACATATGTTGACGTCACAAGTGTAATATATCAAAAGAACAATGCATAAAAGCGTAAATAGCGATTATATTAACATATTACACTTTGAACAGACATAATGTCTTAACCTTTATTCCTCAAAGTACAACAAGACATGGACGTCCATCCACAGGAAGATGACCGGGGGTATCGCTAGACTAGCATCCATGGAGCTCAGCATCATAATCTTCATCTGCAAACTTCTGATCAAAATTAAGCAAGGGTGAGCTCACTTATGGTCGGGGCTCAGCAAGTGGGGGAAAAACTAATGCAAGTCTAACAAGGTGAGGCTGAGGTTGAGCAGTAAGCATTTTAGTTGGTCAACATTTTATTAACAACACCTGTCTTACTAATAAGTGTGAATCCCAAGTATTCCCATTAAGCAAAGATACAAGAGTATATCAAAAACACTTAAGTGAAACCACTTAAGCAAACCATTGGCAGATCATCGGATCTCGATTTATTTCCATCTTCAAGTTCAATTATCATGTGAGGAGTCCATGCTGCTCATAACCGTGAGCACGACTGATATATCAGTTTTACACTCTGTAGAGGTGGCGCATCTTTACCCATGAGTCGCGATTCCCTTCTAGCCCGGGTTAGCTAGACCTGTATTCACTTCTGAGGTGAATGATCAGGGTTTCACTACGAGGCTTCTCCCTAGAGTCCTCATTACGCAAATGCTGGAAATGGTCAAACTGCATGAGGCACACCTAATGTAACCAACTTATAGTCTAGACTACAGGGTAAAGCTTTGGGAACTATGCCTGTATCCAATCTGTCTGAGCCAGAACTATAAGAGCTTGCCAGATGCCCCCGTTCCTATCGACCACGACCAACACCCAACATAAGACTTCCCTAGTTATTTAGCCAAGACCAGAGCCATGATAGTTCTCATGGTAGCACTGTTTTCCCGGGTGGTCACTCCATGTTCCAATTAATATGCAATAATCTTGTTTAACCATCGGGTTAACAACAATAATGTAAACTTACCATTTTGGAACATTATATCATAAGCGGGAGTGACTGCATAAAGTTAAGTTGTAGCAATAGCATAGCTACTAGGGTAAAGTATAATTCCCAGGTTTGATCAAGGAATAAGGTTGGAAAGGTTATCTAAATAGGTAACCCGTCAAATTATGCATATATATCCAAAAGAATAAACTTTATTAAATGTATTGTTTGGGATCAAACAGAGTATACAGAGGGAGAAGTCCACTTGCCTTGCTTATTGAAAACTTGAGGTTCTTCCGTGGATCGGAATAGATCTTGATTCTTAACTACTAGATCAACCACTGAATATCACAGAAACAAACAAGAAGAACAAACACCACTCAATAACATTCACCATATGTAAAGCTAAAAGAAAGCCTAACGAAAAGAGCGTTCGCTTTTCAAATACGCCGCAAGTCATGGTTATAATAAGAGGGTATTCTTTTAAAAATGTGTGATCTATACTTTATAAAATTACGACATGAGCTTAAAAATATATTAATTAAATATACAAATATTAGGTTTACCAATTTAATCTTTTATAAAATGTCATATGTGATATGTCCAAGATTAAGTGTTTATAAGACGATAAAACATGTTATAACGATATTAAACCTTTTTAGAAAAGATATAAGTTATATATCTAAGGTTAATGAGTTATGAAACACATTATTAAACATTACTTTTATAACAAGCTCATAAATAGATTAAACAACTTTTTATGTGAAAAGATCATAATTATATTATTAATCACCTATTTAAGACGAGTTAGGTTATGAGCCTTAAATGGATTCTCATGCAAAAGATAATGAACACATAACCATCATTTAATTTCATTAAAAAGCACATAGCCTATCTTATTATATTTGAAGTCAAAATATATAAAGTAACATTTTAAGTTATAAAAAAACTTAAACTCTTATTACTTTATTTTATCATTTAGGAAAAACTAAGTGATTCGTACATAATGTGGACTAAATTCTACGAAGTCATTAATCATGTTATAAATCTAGTTAAGAACAAATTGACTATTGGTTTGGTTAATAAATTATGATAAAGGATAATTAATCTATTAACTATCTTTAATTCTATTGTAGGAACAAATGATCTAATTCATTAGAAAGGAAATTATGTATAAACTATCATTTTAGTTTGTAAAAAGCAATGACTCTTGTTATCTTTTAATTAAGAAATTGTAAATACTCTATTAATTGGACATATGTTTATTTTCTATTTTTATCAAGAAACATATAGTCTACATATTCTTTTAGGTTTCTATTTAATACGACTATACTTAAACATCTATACGAACCCTGTTAAATATGATATCTATTAAAAATGTCATTTTAAACTAGAAACAAATTATCTACTTCATTAGTAAGAAACCTATATTTACCAACATAACTACCAATTTTATTAGAAAAGTATGAGTGCCTAATTAAGTTATTTTAGTATTATTATAAAATTCTACTATTTTGGTTTCCTCGATTCTTTTCTAAATAGAATTTATAAGTATAACTAAAAATTGTTTATTTAATTCTTCTAACATTAATATTCTAAGAATTAATTGTAAATTACTAAATGAGACTTTTAATAACACATTCATGGTTGTTATGACATAAATAAGTGTCTTACTAATTATAAGTACTTAAGTGCCATACTTATGAATATATTTATCATGACTAGTGAAATATATATTTTCATTTGACCGGAAATACGTGGCTCAATACCTATTTCAATTTCTTTTATCACTTATATTAATACTAACCGATTATCGCTCCACACACTAAAACAAAATTAATTATAAACATTTCTAGTATGACAATCGCTGGGTTAGTGAATAGTGACCGTGCTCATCTTTAGAATTATAAAATCATACGCATAATAAAGCATTGTCGCGGGATCAATTTTGGCTACTCGTATACATCGCATCTCTAAAAATCATACATGTGAATCGCCAAATCGCATCAATATTACAACAATAATTCATAAGATCAATAAAGTAATTCAAACACGATTTAGAAAATACATTAACGGGTTGAGGTTGTTTTCAACCTTGGGATGAACGGCGGTCTTGGTGGGCAAAGAACGGACACGGTCGTCGGTGAGTGTTCGGATGGCGAGGTACGACGTCGAGCGGCGTGGACGAACTCCGGTGACGGCGTTCGAACAATGAGGCGCGGAAGGTCCAGTCGGGGTGCTGCGCGGTCGCGTTGACGGCGGATGGTGAACGCGGACGGAGCTCCGGCGGCGAGAGGAAGAGCACGGAGGGGTTCGGCTGTAGGGGTTCAGTCGAGGCTGTCCGACGTGGTTCAAAGAGCAGGGCGCGAATGTGAGGAGCTAGAGAGAACTTGGGGGAGGAAGGGAGGAGGCTCGACATCCATTTTATAGGCGAGGGCGAGGGGAGATGAGAGGGCGCGACGTCTTCAAGCACCTTGAATGGCGTCCATTAATGGGGAGAGGGACTAATGGGAAGAAACAGACGTGTTAAAGCTCCATTAACGCCAAAGAAACGGACGACGCTTCGGGCACGGCTTGAGTGCAGGGCGCGGGTCCTCTGCGTGCTTGGCGCGGCATCGGGTTCAGCTGCTCCGCTTGGGGTCGCGGCGTGCGGTGTCGCGGGGTCGCCTGCTCGGCTGCTGGCGTCGGGTGCTCGGCGCGGTGCACGGGGTTGCGGTGTGGGAGCTGCGCACGGTCGGGTCGCGCGCTGGTGCGGGCTCCTAGCGCGGCACGTCTGCAGGCGGGCGTCGGGGAGGCCGGGGCGTCGAGGCTTGAGCTCGTGGTCGCGGCATGACCGCGCGGCTGGGCGCGGTGCGCAGGGGCGGGGGCTCGACAGCGGCTCGGGGTCACATCGCGTGGGTGCCTGTGCGGCCGGGGCCTGGGCGTGCGACTCGGCCGGCCTCCTGTGCGCGGGCTTCCTGGTGGCGTGTGGGTGAGAGCAGAGGGAGGAGAGAGAAGGGAGTGGTGGGTGGCGGCGGCGGCTTGCAGGAACAGGGGAGGGAGGTGGCTGTAGGGAGAGGAGTGGCTAGGGTTAGTGTTAGGTGTTGGGCCTAATGGGCCTTAGGTTAGTTAGTTTTTTTTCTATTTCTTTTTTTCTAATTTCGAAATACCTATTCAAATAATCATAAAATTTATAATAATCAAACCAAAATTATTTATAAATAAAATATTAATTTTTGGACTAATATTTATTATATTATTTATGTGAATTTTTATTTAAGAGAAAATGCTATTCAATATCTAAAATCAATTATGAGAAATCAAAAATCATTCCAAATGCACATAAATAACAAACACTTAAAATAAATTTTTTTATTACCATAAATTTCATTAATAACCAAATGTATTATTTTTATTTAATGATTTTCATAGTGTCACACACGTCCTCGCGCCCGCGCCCTTTTGAGCCCCGCGCCCTGCTCGCCCACCTCCCCTCGCTCACTTGCGCCCTCAGCCAAACCCCCTCGCCCTCTCTCTCGCTCTGCCCGCACGAACAGAGAGCTCCGCCACCGCTTATCGTCGCCCGCAACCCGTTCTGCGATCACCGTCACGCCCGCGCCCCGTCCTTTGCCTCGATAAGTTGTGCCTCGCCGTTAGCTGCTCGAGACACCCTTAGGTGTGCCCTCCCCCTCTCTGGTTTGCCCGGCCCGCGGTCACCGGAGCAGTTCTTGCACAGCCGGAGCCCCGCCACCGTCAACCCGTGATTCCACCGCACCTTCGCCATCCTCCACGTGCTTTGGAGTTCGCACTCGAGATGAGCAACCTGTCCGCGCCCTTAATTCGGTCGTTACCGCCCTGGTTAGCGCGCGGCTGTTCGCTAGAGTAACCCCCCGTCACCGTTAGCCCGCCTCGTCGTGTGCAGCACCCTTTAGTGCTCCCGCGCCGGTGTGATGCCCACGGCCGAGTCTGCCAGATGAAAGGGAATTAGGGTTACACCTATTTCCTAAACTAATTTTGGTGGTTGAATTGCCCAAAACAAATAATTGGACTAACTAGTTTGCCCAAGTCTATAAGATCTACAGGTACCAAAGGTTCACAATAAGCCAATAAAAAGATCAAGAGAAAGGGTTCAAACAAAGGAGCAAAGGGACAACCGAAGGCTTCCTGGTCGGGCGCACCGGACTGTCCGGTGTGCCACCGGACAGTGTCCGGTGCACCAGGGCACTCCAAGCTGAACTTCGTACCTTCGGGAATTCTCAGAGTCGTCGCGCTATAATTCACCGGACTGTCCGGTGTACACCGGACAGTGCCCGGTGCCCCAAGGATGAAGAAACTCTGAACTCGTCGGCTTCGGGAATTCGCAACAGATAGTCCACTATAATTCACCGGACATGTCCGGTGTACACCGGACTGTCCGGTGTGACAACGAAGCAACGACTACTTCAGGCACCAACGGCTACCTGCAGCGCATTAAATGCGCGCCAGCGCGCGCAGAAGTCAGGTACGCCCATGCTGGCGCACCGGACACTCCACAGTGCATGTCCGGTGCGCCACCGGATATCCAGGCGGGCCCAGCAGTCAGAGCTCTAACGGTCGGAACCCTAACGGCCTGGTGACGTGGCTGTCGCACCGGACATGTCCGGTGTGCACCGGACTGTCCGGTGCACCATACGACAGACAGCCTCCACCAAACGGCTAGTTTGGTGGTTGGGGCTATAAATACCCCCAACCACCCCACATTCAAGTCATCCATGTTTTCCACTTCTCAACCACTTACAAGAGTTAGGCATTCAATTCTAGACACACTCAAGTGATCAAATCCTCTCAATACCACACAAAGCTTTAGTGATTAGCGAGAGAGATTTGCCGTGTTCTTTTGAGCTCTTGCGCTTGGATTGCTTCTTTTCTTTCTCACTTGTTCTTGTGATCAAAACTCCATTGTAACCGAGGCAAGAGACACCAATTGTGTGGTGGTCCTTGTGGGGGAAGTTTTGTTCCCGGTTTGATTTGAGAAGAGAAGCTCACTCGGTCCGAGGGACCGTTTGAGATAGGGTAAGGGTTGAAAGAGACTCGGCCTTTGTGGCCTCCTCAACGGGGAGTAGGTTTGCGAGAACCGAACCTCGGTAAAACAAATCCGCGTGTCACACTCTTCATTCGCTTGCTATTTGTTTTGCGCCCTCTCTCTCGGACTCATTATTATTTCTAACGCTAACCCGGCTTGTAGTTGTGATTAATTTTGTAAATTTCAGTTTTGCCCTATTCACCCCCCCTCTAGGCGACTTTCAATTGGTATCAGAGCCCGATGCTTCATTAGAGCCTAACCGCTCGAAGTGATGTCGGGAGATCACACCAAGAGGGAGATGGAGACCGGCGACAAGCCCACTACGAGTCACGGGAGCACTTCATCGGAAGAGTCCCGCACCAAGAGGAAGGAGAAGAAGAAGGACTCCTCCAACAAAGGGAAGGGGAAGGAGAAGAAATCTTCTTCCCACAAGTCGCATCGAAGAGGCGACAAGCACAAGATGATGAGGAAAGTGGTCTACTACGAGACCGACTCTTCGTCACCATCAACCTCCGACTCCGATGCGCCGTCCGTAACTTCTAAGCGCCAAGAGCGCAAGAAGTATAGTAAGATCCCCCTACGCTACCCCCACATTTCAAAGCGTACTCCTCTACTCTCCGTTCCATTAGGCAAACCACCGGTTTTTGACGGTGAAGATTATAATATGTGGAGTGACAAAATGAGGCACCATCTAACCTCAGTCCACACAAGCATATGGAATGTTGTTGAGTTTGGTGTACAGGTACCATCCGTAGGGGATGAAGACTACGACTCGGACGAGGTGGCCCAAATTCACCACTTTAACTCCCAAGCCACCACTATACTCCTCGCCTCTCTAAGTCGAGAGGAGTATAATAAGGTGCAAGGGTTAAAAAGTGCGAAGGAAATTTGGGACGTACTCAAGACCGCGCACGAGGGAGACGAGGTGACAAAGACCACCAAGCGGGAGACGATCGAGGGGGAGCTCGGTCGCTTCATGCTTCACCAAGGGGAGGATCCACAAGCTATGTACAACCGCTTGAAGACCTTGGTGAATCAAGTGCGCAACCTCGGGAGCGAAAAATGGGATGACCATGAGATGGTCAAGGTTATTCTTAGATCCCTCGTATTTCTTAATCCTACACAAGTTCAATTAATTCGAGGTGATCCTAGATATAAGCTAATGTCTCCCGAGGAGGTTATAGGAAAATTTGTGAGCTTTGAGCTAATGATTAAAGGCTCAAAGAAAATCATCAAGCAAGGCACCTCCTCCACGCCCGAGGCACAACCTGTCGCATTCAAGGCGACGGAAGAAAAGGAGGAGGCTACTCCAAGTCGAACATCCATCGACGCCTCCAAGCTCGACAACGATGAGATGGCGCTCATCATCAAGAGCTTCCATCAAATCCTCAAGCAAAGGAGGGGGAAAGACTACAAGCCCCGCTCCAAGAAAGTATGCTACAAATGTGGTAAGCCCTATCATTTTATTGCTAAATGTCCATTATCTAGTGATAGTGACAGGGGCGATGACAAGAAGGGGAGAAGAAAGGAGAAGAAGAGACACTACAAGAAGAAGGGTGGCGATGCCCACGTGTGCCGCGAGTGGGACTTCGATGAGAGCTCCACCGACTCCTCCTCTGACGAGGACGCCGCCAACATCGCCGTCACCAAGGGCCTTCTCTTCCCCAACGTCGGCCACAAATGCCTCATGGCCAAGGACGGCAAAAAGAAGAAGGTCAAATACAAATCCTCCACTAAATATGAGTCCTCTAGTGATGATAATGCTAGTGATGAGGAAGATAATTTGCGTATTCTTTTTGCCGACCTCAACATGCAACAAAAGGAAAAACTAAATGAGCTAATTAGTGTCATCCATGAGAAGGATGATCTCTTGGACTCCCAAGAGGACTTCCTAATCAAGGAAAATAAAAAGCATGTTAAGGTTAAGAATGCTTATGCTATAGAAATAGAAAAATGTGAAAAATTATCTAGTGAGCTAAGCACTTGCCATGAGACCATTGACAACCTTAGAAATGAAAATGCTAGATTAACTGCTAAGGTTGATTCACATGTTTGTGATGTTTCAATTCCCAATCTTAGAAACGATAATGTTGATTTGCATGCTAAGATTAAGGAATTGAATGATTCTCTTGCTAGCCTTAGGATTGAAAATGAAAAATTAATTGCTAAGGCTAAAGATTTTGATGTTTGCAATGTTACTATTTCTAACCTTAGAAATGAGAATGACATACTACATGCTAAGGTTGTAGAATTAAAATCTTGCAAACCCTCTACATCTACCGTTGAGCATGTTTCCATTTGCACTAGATGTAGAGATGTTGATATTAATGCTATTCATGATCACATGGTCTTAATTAAACAACAAAATGATCATATAGCAAAATTAGATGCTAAAATTGCCGAGCATAACTTAGAAAATGAAAAGTTTAAATTTGCTAGAAGTATGCTCTATAATGGGAGACGCCGTGGCATCAAGGATGGCATTGGCTTCCAAAGGGGAGACAATGTCAAACTTAGTGCCCCTCCTAAAAGATTGTCTAATTTTGTTAAGGGCAAGGCTCCCATGCCTCAGGATAACGAGGGTTACATTTTGTACCCTGCCGGTTATCCCGAGAGCAAAATTAGGAGAATTCATTCTAGGAAGTCTCACTCTGGCCCTAATTATGCTTTTATGTATAAGGGTGAGACATCTAGTTCTAGGCAACCAACCCGTGCTAAGTTGCCTAAGAAGAAAACTCCTAGTGCATCAAATGATCATGACATTTCATTCAAAACTTTTGATGCATCATATGTGCTTACTAACAAATCTGGCAAGGTAGTTGCCAAGTTTGTTGGGGGCAAACACAAGGGCTCCAAGACTTGTGTTTGGGTACCCAAAGTTCTTGTTTCTAATGCCAAAGGACCCAAAACCGTTTGGGTACCTAAAGTCAAGAACTAAACTTGTTTTGTAGGTTTATGCATCCGGGGGCTCAAGTTGGATCATCGACAGCGGGTGCACAAACCACATGACAGGGGAGAAGAAGATGTTCTCCTCCTACGAGAAAAACCAAGATCCCCAACGAGCTATCACATTCGGGGATGGAAACCAAGGTTTGGTCAAAGGTTTGGGTAAAATAGCTATATCTCCTGACCATTCCATTTCCAATGTTTTTCTTGTTGATTCATTAGATTACAATTTGCTTTCCGTATCTCAATTATGTCAAATGGGCTACAACTGTCTCTTTACTGATGTAGGTGTCACTGTCTTTAGAAGAAGTGATGATTCAATAGCATTTAAGGGAGTGTTAGAGGGTCAACTATACTTGGTAGATTTTGATAGAGCTGAACTCGACACTTGCTTAATTGCTAAGACTAACATGGGTTGGCTCTGGCACCGCCGACTAGCTCATGTTGGAATGAAGAATCTTCATAAGCTTCTAAAGGGAGAGCACATTTTAGGACTAACAAATGTTCATTTTGAGAAAGACAAGATTTGTAGCGCATGCCAAGCCGGGAAGCAAGTTGGCACTCATCATCCACACAAGAACATCATGACAAGTGACAGGCCACTGGAGCTCCTACACATGGATTTATTCGGCCCGATCGCTTACATAAGCATCGACGGGAATAAGTACTGTCTAGTTATTGTGGATGATTATTCTCGCTTCACTTGGGTATTATTTTTGCAGGAAAAATCTCATACCCAAGAGACCTTAAAGGGATTCTTGAGACGGGCTCAAAATGAGTTCGGCTTAAGGATCAAGAAAATTAGAAGCGACAACGGGACGGAGTTCAAGAACTCACAAATAGAAGGCTTCCTTGAGGAGGAGGGCATCAAGCATGAGTTCTCCTCTCCCTACACACCACAACAAAATAGTGTAGTGGAGAGGAAGAATCGAACTCTATTAGACATGGCAAGAACCATGCTTGATGAGTACAAGACGCTGGATTGGTTTTGGGCCGAGGCGGTTAACACCGCTTGCTACGCCATCAACCAGTTATATCTACACCGAATCCTCAAGAAGACATAATACGAACTCCTAACCGGTAAAAAGCCCAATATTTCATATTTTAGAGTCTTTGGTAGCAAATGCTTTATTCTTATTAAAAGAGGTAGAAAATCTAAATTTGCTCCTAAGACTGTAGAAGGCTTTTTACTAGGATATGACTCACACACAAGGGCATATAGAGTCTTTAACAAGTCCTCAGGACTTGTTGAAGTTTCTTGTGACGTTGTGTTTGATGAGACTAACGGCTCTCAAGTAGAGCAAGTTGATCTTGATGAGATAGGTGAAGAACAGGCTCCGTGCATCGCGCTAAGGAACATGTCCATTGGGGATGTGTGCCCTAAGGAATCCGAAGAGCCTCCACATGCACAAGATCAACCATCCTCCTCCACTCAAGCATCCCCACCAACTCAAAATGAGGATGAGGCTCAAGTTGATGAAGAAGAAGATCAAAGAGATGAGCCATCTCAAGATGACGGCAATGATCAAGGGGGAGATGCCAATGATCAAGATAAGGAGGATGAAGAACCAAGGCCGCCACACCCAAGAGTCCACCAAGCAATCCAACAAGATCACCCCGTCGACACCATCCTCGGCGACATTCATAAGGGGGTAACCACTCAATCTCGTGTTGCACATTTTTGTGAGCATTACTCTTTTGTTTCCTCTATTGAGCCACACAGGGTAGAGGAAGCACTTCAAGGTTCGGATTGGGTGATGGCGATGCAAGAGGAGCTCAACAACTTCACTAGGAATGAGGTATGGCATTTAGTTCCACGTCCTAATCAAAATGTTGTAGGAACCAAGTGGGTCTTCCGCAACAAACAAGACGAGCATGGTGTGGTGACAAGGAACAAAGCTCGACTTGTGGCCAAGGGATACTCCCAAGTCGAAGGTTTGGATTTCGGTGAAACCTATGCACCCATAGCTAGGCTTGAGTCAATTCGCATATTATTAGCCTATGCTACTTACCATGGCTTCAAGCTTTATCAAATGGACGTGAAGAGTGCCTTCCTCAATGGACCAATCAAGGAAGAGGTCTATGTTGAGCAACCTCCCGGCTTTGAAGATAGTGAGTACCCTAACCATGTCTATAGGCTCTCTAAGGCGCTTTATGGGCTCAAGCAAGCCCCAAGAGCATGGTATGAATGCCTAAGAGATTTCCTTATTGCTAATGGCTTCAAAGTCGGAAAGGCCGATCCTGCTTTATTTACTAAAACTCTTGCAAATGATTTGTTCGTATGCCAAATTTATGTTGATGATATTATATTTGGGTCTACTAACGAATCTACTACATGTGAAGAATTTAGTAGGATCATGACACAGAAATTCGAGATGTCTATGATGGGGGAGTTAAAGTATTTTCTAGGATTCCAAGTCAAGCAACTCCAAGAAGGCACCTTCATTAGCCAAACAAAGTATACTCAAGACATTCTAACCAAGTTTGGAATGAAGGATGCCAAGCCCATCAAGACACCCATGGGAACCAATGGGCATCTCGACCTCGACACGGGAGGTAAATCCGTCGATCAAAAGGTATATACCTGTCGATGATTGGTTCATTGCTTTATTTATGTGCATCTCGATCGGACATTATGCTTTCCGTTTGCATGTGTGCAAGATTCCAAGCCGACCCTAAGGAATCTCACCTTACGGCCGTAAAACGAATCTTGAGATATTTGGCTTATACTCCTAAGTTTGGGCTTTAGTACCGTCGGGGATCCACATTTGATTTGATTGGTTATTCGGATGCCGATTGGGTGGGGTGTAAAATTAATAGAAAGAGCACATCGGGGACTTGCCAGTTCTTGGGAAGATCCTTGGTGTCTTGGGCTTCAAAGAAGCAAAATTCGGTCGCTCTTTCTACTGCCGAAGCCGAGTACATTGCCGCAGGCCATTGTTGCGCGCAATTGCTTTGGATGAGGCAAACCCTGCGGGACTATGGTTACAAATTAACCAAAGTTCCTCTTCTATGTGATAATGAGAGTGCAATCCGCATGGCGGATAATCCCGTTGAGCATAGCCGCACTAAACACATAGCCATTCGGTATCATTTTCTTAGGGATCACCAACAAAAGGGGGATATCGAGATTGCATATATTAACACTAAAGATCAATTAGCCGATATTTTTACCAAGCCACTAGATGAACAAACTTTTACCAAACTTAGGCATGAGCTCAATATTCTTGATTCTAGGAATTTCTTTTGCTAATTTGCACACATAGCTCATAAGTATACCTTTGATCATGTCTCTTTTATATATGCTATGACTAATGTGTTTTCAAGTGTATTTCAAACCAAGTCATAGGTATATTGAAATGGAATTGGAGTCTTCGGCGAAGACAAAGGCTTCCACTCCACTCTACTACTCATCCTTCGCCGTCGCTCCGCATCCCTCTCCGTCTTTGGTATAAGCTTCACTCATATGTTGGTATCTTCACTCATATGTTTTATTTGCCAAAGGGGAGATAGTAGTTAGACAAGGGCTTATATCTCACTCAAAGTATCCGTTTTTGGCGATTCATGCCAAAGGGGAGAAAGTAATGAGCCCAAAGCAAAAGGACCGCACCACCACCCGAATTTTAAAATGATTTTAAATGATTTTCAATTGATAAATTTGAAATTAGTATCTCTTTGTGTTCTAAAGGGGGAGAAAGTAGTAATTTCAAAATTGATATCTTAAAACCCTCTTGAACACTAAGAGGAGAATTTATTTGAGGGGGAGTTTTGTTTAGTCAAAGGAAAAGCATTTGAAACAAGGGGAGAAAATTTCAAACTTGAAAATGCTTCGCAAAATCTTACTCATTTACCTTTGAATATTTGCAAAAAGACTTTGAAAAGGATTTACAAAAAGAATTTGCAAAAACAAAACATGTGGTGCAAGCGTGGTCCAAAATGTTAAAAATAAAGAAACAATCCATGCATATCTAGTAAGTGATATTTACTGGCTCAAATTCTAGGTAACCTTTGTACTTACATTTTGCAAACTAGTTCAATTCTGCACTTCTATATTTGCTTTGGTTTGTGATTGGCATCAATCACCAAAAAGGGGGAGATTGAAAGGGAATTAGGGTTACACCTATTTCCTAAACTAATTTTGGTGGTTGAATTGCCCAACACAAATAATTGGACTAACTAGTTTGCCCAAGTCTATAAGATCTACAGGTACCAAAGGTTCACAATAAGCCAATAAAAAGATCAAGAGAAAGGGTTCAAACAAAGGAGCAAAGGGACAACCGAAGGCACCCTGGTCGGGCGCAACGGACAGTGTCCGGTACACCACCGGATAGTGTCCGGTGCACCAGGGCACTCCAAGCTGAACTTCGCACCTTCGGGAATTCTCAGAGTCGTCGCGCTATAATTCATCGGACTGTCCGGTGTACACCGGACAGTGTCCGGTGCCCCAAGGATGAAGAAACTCTGAACTCGTCGGCTTCGGGAATTCGCAACGGATAGTCCACTATAATTCACCGGACATGTCCGGTGTACACTGGACTGTCCGGTGTGACAACGAAGCAACGACTACTTCAGGCGCCAACGGCTACCTGTAGTGCATTAAATGCGCGCCAGCGCGCGCAGAAGTCAGGCACGCCCATGCTGGCGCACCGGACACTCCACAGTGCATGTCCGGTGCGCCACCGAATATCCAGGCAGGCCCAGCAGTCAGAGCTCCAATGGTCGGAACCCTAACGGCCTGGTGACGTGGCTGTCACACCGGACATGTCCGGTGTGCACCGGACTGTCCGGTGCACCATACGACAGACAACCTCCACCAAACGGCTAGTTTGGTGGTTGGGGCTATAAATACCCCCAACCACCCCACATTCAAGTCATCCAAGTTTTCCACTTCTCAACCACTTACAAGAGCTAGGCATTCAATTCTAGACACACTCAAGTGATCAAATCCTCTCCAATTCCACACAAAGCTTTAGTGATTAGCGAGAGAGATTTGCCGTGTTCTTTTGAGCTCTTGCGCTTGGATTGCTTCTTTTCTTTCTCACTTGTTCTTGTGATCAAAACTCCATTGTAACCGAGGCAAGAGACACCAATTGTGTGGTGGTCCTTACGGGGGAAGTTTTGTTCCCGGTTTGATTTGAGAAGAGAAGCTCACTCGGTCCGAGGGACCGTTTGAGAGAGGGTAAGGGTTGAAAGAGGCCCGGCCTTTGTGGCCTCCTCAACGGGGAGTAGGTTTGCGAGAACCGAACCTCGGTAAAACAAATCCGCGTGTCACACTCTTCATTCGCTTGCTATTTGTTTTGCGCCCTCTCTCTCGGACTCATTATTATTTCTAACGCTAACCCGGCTTGTAGTTGTGATTAATTTTGTAAATTTCAGTTTCGCCCTATTCACCCCCCCTCTAGGCGACTTTCACCAGACGGCCCTGAATGTGCCTGAGCTAGTCCCCAAGCCTCTGGAGCCCCGCCATGGCCGGTCCCCTCGTCTCCGACAAGCTCTTGCCGCGGGACCGAGCGGCGCCACTGCGCTTGTGTCCGCCCCCAGCCGTTAGATCTCAGGCGTCCGTCCGAGATCGGGCGGTTTGGATTTAACCAGAGCGGATCTGACCACAGCCCTCCGATCTAGATCCAACTGCCCTTCTCTCTTCCCCCTCACCCGCGCCCCTACCTCTGGGCCCGGCCGGTCAGCCCCCTGGCTTGCTGACGCCCTGTCCCCGCCTGTCAGTCGCGTCCGCGCGCCCGCGCCTGTGCGATCTAATCCTAGCCGTTGATCTCTGATCCGACGGTCGAGATTACCCCGTACCCCTTCGCGTGTGAATTTTACTTAAGAGACCCTCGACTTTTAGGAAATCAACCCGTCGTCCTCTAGCACACAGGCCCCTGGTTTATTTTAAATAGCCCACTGTGCTTTTGTTTAATCATAGATTTAGCCCTAATTTCATATTTCAAACTTCAAAACTTGTTTATTTCATATCTTTTTCATATGAACTCCAAATTTAGTGGTTCCAATTGCAAAATGTTCATAAAATTATTCTCTGTTCAAATAAATTATGGTCAGTTATAGTCTGTATACTTTAATTTTACACATAGGATACAAGATTAATGTATATGTTAATTTATTTATTTAATGAAATAAATAAAATGAAAGCCCTAGGAGTTAAAATATATTTAATCTTGTGAGATTAGTGACATGCATTACATGAATTCATTTTTGGTTTAACTTTTAGGTCTCAATGAAATGAATAGAATTAGGTTATTTAATTATGGATAACACTTAAAGAATAACCAAATCCCTAAATGAGATTAGTCCATCTTATGATTTAATCTATTTCTTGTTTAAATTACTACTTTACCTTTTGGGGT
Source organism: Zea mays (assembly GCF_902167145.1). Lineage (NCBI taxonomy): Eukaryota > Viridiplantae > Streptophyta > Magnoliopsida > Poales > Poaceae > Zea > Zea mays. Next base: position 155,312,345 of record NC_050097.1, on the reverse strand, counting down.
ATGTTCCAAACACTTAGAGAGTAATCAACTCCTAATTAGGATTAGTTCATTTTATAACTTGACCTCATTCTCCTTTATTTAATATTACATCTTTTGAATTGTGTTCCAATGTTTGTACATGTTTGATGTGCTGTTCATTTGTACTTTCCAAATATATTGAATGTATGATCGCTTTATTTAGACAACGAGCAGTCCGTGGTTCCTGAGTGTGTTGCCGAAGGTCCCTCTGAGCAACAACTTGGTGAAGGCAAGTGTCCTCAGACCTATCATGTCCTACTTTACTTTATAATTCACTGTCCCTCATTACATTATTGAAACTTAAGGATTGACTAGTCTGTATTTACCTTATCCTTGTTTACCTTTTTAGGTTTATCATGGTTAGCTTATGCTACTGCTTTAACTTAATCAATGAACATGATGTGATTATTTATGATACGATGATGTTATCCCGATGAGGTTCTTGTGATTACTTTAGGGGACTCAGGCTGTTCCCTGAGTACCTCTCCGTAAGGACCTATTTGGGGAGTGACAACCCGGGATGACAGTGCAACCATGAGGGTGCAATGGGACGCACTTAGCTGATTAATTAGAGGAACTAGAGGAGTAGTTGGCTTCACTGTAGGGCCCTCAATGGGGTCCGGGCACGGTACTTGCTCTGCCGAGGCTGATTGCAGAGGTTCTCAATTTGGTTTTTGTTAGTCACCCTTCCTTTGGGGAGATGTACTGTGTTTATCAAACTGGAGAAACCTAACGGGCAACTATGACCTCTGGGAAATCTTTGTAAAGGCTACATAGTGAGACCTTGCTGGGTCACCTTGGTAGTGATCAATGGGGAGGCTAGAACCCCGGGCAGAAAGGGAATCATGACTTGTGGGTAAAGTGTGCGACCTCTGCAGAGTGTTAGAAACTGGTATATCAGCTGTGCTGACGGTTATGAGCAGCCTTGGGATCCTCTTCGATTAGAAGAACTTTGGTTACTTTTATGAGGATGGTTAGCAATGATGGTTATAAATTTGATCTCTGGTATTTCCTCTTGGAGGGAGTGCCTCTGGGTAATAACTGGGTTTATTACTAAAATTTGGCTCTACTTATAGTAATAAAAACTTGACCAACTAAAAGCAACTGCTTAACCTTAACTCCACATACAGCTAGTCCACTTTATCCAAACAGGACATTTGCTGAGTACGTTGATGTGTACTCACCCTTGCTTTACAAACCACCCCACCCCAAGTTGTCCCCATTGTACTCAGTGCTCAGGAGGAGATGTTGGCAACATGGAGGACTTTGAGGAGTTCTAGGACTATGATGAGTTCTAGTTTACTTTAGTGGCAAACCCCCAGGTCAGCTGCCTGTGTAGGCTTATCTTCTACGTTTCGTTTCTCCGCACTTTGATATTAATGTTGAACACTATGGCTATGTATTAGACTCTGTGGATGTCTTGGACATCTTGATGTAATTAAAGTACCTTTCCGCTATTTACTTTGAGCATTGTGTGATGATGTCCAATTATGTAATCATTGTGTACGTGAGTTCTGATCCTGGCATGTACATGGTTCGCATATGGTTTACCTTCCAAAACCGGGTGTGACACTCAGAGACCTCGACTCATCCGCGGGGCGCAGCGATCAGCTTCCACACTACCTAGGGCGAAGGCTGCGGTCACCCCTATGCCTCATCGGATCAAAGTCATCACTTCGGTGTGGTGGACTCCATTGTCCTCTTCGCCCACCAAGGTGTGGACTCAAATCACTCGGTGGAAGGGGGTGGAGCCCCTAGGACTCCCACGATCGTCGAAAAACACTTGACGACCACTTTGGCAGCTTCACTAGGAATGTAGCGGCTAGGCCTCTAGCAACACCACTAGGGCCCTACTTCCCAGATGTCCTCTTCATCCATGGGAGGATAGAAGACCCTCCCATCTCTGATGCTGAAGCAACCATCCATGGGGAGGAGCCCCTACAGCACGAGGCACGCCTCTGCTGAAATCGGCATCATAACGCTCGGCATCACCACGCGACCGGATAACGGGACCAATCTCAACCTGTGTCCCAGGATGAGGCATCCAAAACAAGGGAAACCCCGGACGAGCGGTCAGGAGCAATGGAACTCACGACGGTGAGACTGGCACCTCGCCCAACACCGTGAACAAGAACTAGCAGATCGCAATGCCAAGGACCGACAAGATCACCCCCTCTTCCGCGAAACTGAAAGCTCTCTTGTGGGTTTTGGTGGTTTGGATGACAACCCAATTAAAGGACTAACACGTGTGCTAAGTGTTGAATAGGTGCTTAATGCAAAGCTTACTAGGTTCAACACAAGTGAACATGTGTGATGGTCCAAAGACTAGAATACCTATAGATAATGGACAAGTAAGATAAACATTGCTTAAGTGAGACTTGGTGTGCGTAAAGTGTGCGACCTCTGCAGAGTGTTAGAAACTGGTATATCAGCCATGCTCACAGTTATGAGCAGCCTTGGGATCCTCTTCGATTAGAAGAACTTTGGTTACTTTTATGAGGATGGTTAGCAATGATGGTTATAATTTTGATCTCTGGTATTTTCTCTTGGAGGGAGTGCCTCTAGGTAATAACTGGGTTTATTACTAAAATTTCGCTCTACTTATAGTAATAAAAACTTGACCAACTAAAAGCAACTGCTTAACCTTAACCCCACATATAGCTAGTCCACTTTATCCAAACGGGTCATTTGCTGAGTACGTTGATGTGTACTCACCCTTGCTTTACAAACCACCCCACCCCAGGTTGTCCCCACTGTACTCAATGCTCAGGAGGATATGTTGGCAACATGGAGGACTTTGAGGAGTTCCAGGACTTGAGTTGTAGTTTACTTTAGTGGCAAACCCCCCCCCCCCCCCCCCCCCCCCCCGCCCCCCAGTCAGCTGCCTATGTAGGCTTATCTTATACGTTTCGTTTCTCCACACTTTGATATTAATGGTGAACACTATGGCTATGTATTAGACTCTGTGGATGTCTTGGACATCTTGATGTAATTAAAGTACATTTCTGCTATTTACTTTGAGCATTGTGTGATGATGTCCAATTATGTAATTGCAGTGTACGTGAGTTCTGATCCTGGCACGTACATGGTTCGCATTCGGTTTACCTTCCAAAACCGAGTGTGACACAAGTGGTATCAAAGCCCTTGATGACTGTAGGACCGCTAACCTAGACTAGAATGGTCGACCTAAGGACTATAGACCCCTACTCTTACCTTGACCTTAGTGTCCTTTCAAAAGTTGGTCACCTTGGCCAACTCTATGTTATTTACTTATCTCAAAAGTTTTATCTCACTTTTCTTTCTGTTTACTTTCTGGTCTTATAGTTCTACTCTCACTCTTGTGCTTACGATGTCTTTTGTAGATAGCTCGTCTTAGGTGCACTGCACGTAAGTCTGTGATCCCCTTTTTGCCTTCTCGCCTGGCGGAGCGTCCACTGCGTCGCACGGTGCCAGGTCAGTCTAGTCATCTAGAGAGACTGCATCGTCGCCTGCACGAGGAGCAAGAGCACCGACGCCAGGAGCAGGAGCAAGAGCAGGAGCAGCAGGACTCTTCCCCCTCGCCTTAGTAGGAGGTGGAGTCTGGGAGGCCGCTATCCCCTACACCTCTGCCAGAGATGCCCCCTGCACCACCACAGGGCATCCTGGCTGCCAGAGGCTGTAACACCCCTGGTGTTACGTGAACTAAAACTCTGACATGTCATCATAAGCATCTGCATTAATGTGCTTGTTACACCTAGAATGCATTCACTAGGTAAAACTTTTTCAAAAGTCTGATGTTGTGTGTTGGGTTTAGAGTTTAGTTTAAGAACTTGGCTTAAGCTAAACAGGGGTAGGTCATCTCTTAAGCAAGTAACAAGTTGACTTGGAGTCTTAAATGTTAATGGTAAGTCTTAGAGCCTAGAGTAGCCTTGTTTTGGAATGATGGTCAAGTGGAAGAAGCGCTTAAGAAGCTGGAATAACTCCAAACCTTAACTTGAGCTTTGCTTGGAATAGATGGTTAAGTGAAGGAAATTCTAAACCAGAACATTTTGGATATGAGCTATGTGTATCAAAGATTGGATCTTAGACTAGAGAGTAACCTTGTTTCTGATGGATGGATCAAAGGGATGAATCCCTGGAAGAAGCTGAAATACAAATGAAACTCATTTGAAATCCTAAAACTAGCCCAAAAGAGGAATTCAAAAATCTGGAAATAATTTGACAAAAGTCCATATATCAAAGTTGTGGAGCTTGGAAAAGTGGATATGTTTCTTATTTGGAGATTCCTAAGGGGCTGTTTGGTTCAGCTTTTTTCTGACCGGCTTTTCTAAAAATCTGGCTGTGACACTACAGCAGGTACAGCCGCCGAAAAATAAGCCAGTTGCCGCCGAAAATAAGCTATTTTCGGCGGCAACTGGCTTATTTTCGGCGGCTTCTGGCCGCCAAAAAAACCTGGCCGAAAATAAGGCTTAATTTTCGGCGGCCAGGGCCTGGCCGCCGAAAATAGCTTATTTTCGGTGGCTGGCTTCCTGGCCGCCGAAAATAACAGATTATTTTCGGCGGCCAAACAGCCAGCCGCTAGAAATAAAAAATGCCGAAAATAAAATCTCTATTTTCGGCGGCCAGAGGGGCCGCCGAAAATTACTAATTTCAGAGCAAAAAAAATTGAAAAAAATGCGAAAAATAACAGAATTTCATACAAAATTCATACAATAACAGAAATTCCATACAATAACAGAAAATTCATACTTGAGTTCACAACATAAAACTTGAGTCCATACAAATATAGAGTCCATACAAATATAAAGTCCACAAATAGTCCATACAAACATAAAGTCCACAAATAGTTTATTACAACACAGTGCGGCACAAAGCTAACTTAATCACACATTGGGGTCGTTGGAGTTGTGTCCACTACCTCCAGAAGCCAATAACTGGTCGACGAAGTCGTGTAACGGGTTTGGATACTAAAAACAAGATGACATTAATAACGGCATTGGTTACATGTATAACGACTATTCAAACAAATTGTTTCTCAAACTAACCTCTCCTGCATAAGCTCCCTCCTCAGCATAAGCTCCTCCTGGTGCTGGTATGACCGGTGGTGGCGTGTTGTGGCCCATGACCCCGGATCCCTACAAAATCAAGTTTAGTAAAGATTTGACAATTAGGTTGATACAAACGACAAGTCTTAACTAAATTGAATAACCTGAGGTGGAGGTGGAGGTGGCGGAGCATGTAATCCCCACTGAGGCATCGGCGGCTGAAATTGAGGGAAAACAAATGGTTGCTGTTGTGCCTGCTGTGGAAACCAAGACTGTTGCAAATATAATATATTAGTTATAGAACCAATATCGAGCGTGTTGAGAATAAATAAGACACTCACGTTCATTGCTTGTTGCGCCTGTGCGTTGTAAGCAGCCATGTACTCTGATTGCTGTTGGAGAAATGCCATTTGTTGTTGCCGCATCTCTTCACGAAACTTTTCTTGCTGCTCCCTCATAGCTTCCTCCATGCTAGATACAGAGCGGCGACTACGGCTGCTACTACCACAGCCCGCCTGCGACGAAGAGCCGCCACGAGAACGCAACTCCGTCGAATCGATAACACCGGTAAACATAGAATATCTTGAAGAACAAGAAAATTAGCTATTCGGTCGTAGTTCCAATATTATTGAAAACAATTCACAAGTTCATACCGTCCATGCGCCTTGCCTCCAAGTGAATGCACAACCTCAGCGTCGATGGTAGGCGCTCCTCGCCAATCGTAGTCTTCTCCATACTTCTTAACCATCTCCTGCCCGTATGTCTCCTGCAATACAATATGAAGGTTCAGCACACATGTAATTTATAGCTGTATGGGAAGAAAACATTAATCATAACAACAACTAACCATACGCTCAACGGCCGCTTGACTACACAGCTCATCGGAGATTTCACTGTTTTTCGCTCGATGCCCTCTCCTATAAACATCGATTGGGCTCGGGACAACTCCAGTTTGAGCCTCCTGCAAATATATGAGTTCAATCCTGTTTCATTTCTGAGTAAAACAGAATACTACATACTCACCATTCGCTTAGCCAACCGAATGTGTCCATCAGCCCCATAGGTATGGTTGACTACAACCTCATCATCGTCCTCGTCCTGCTGATGGCGCTGCCTATGTCGATTTCTGTTTGACTCCTCAATCCACTCGGGCGAAGCCCATATCTCACACAAAGGTTACCTAAGACTTGATTAACCTGTCTATGGTGACCTCGACCGTCAAATGACGTGTCTTCCCATTGGCTGCATGACAAAAAACAAGAAAGTCATGTCATATATATAGTGTAAAATAAACAAATAAGTAAGAACAAAGTGGTCAAACGTGAGTACCTATCACCAACCGGGATGATCAGTACTCGAGCTTCAGATTGTGCAGGCGCTGACGGAGGTAGGACAAAGTGGCCCTTCCGAGTGCCCCTTCGTCGAACGACAGGAGCCTCGGTGGTATCGTCATCCGCCTCAGCTTCTATGCCCTCATGGGGCTGCTCGTCCTCCTCGTCATCCTCCTCATGGGCCTGCTCGTCCTCGTCCTCCTCCTCATGGTGTTGCACCTCCTCCTCGTCGTCCTCCTCTTCCTATGCACATGAAATAGAGACACGTAAAAATTTACATAAACATTTACATAAGATCTTTATATAAGTGACTGACAAATAAGATCAATTACATAAACATTTACATCGGTACTCCGTTGTAGAGCGATAGGTGTATCACGTAGTTCTGGCCGAGCGTGTCTCAGCAACGCCTCCTGTCTGCTCTGGCTAGAAGAACTCCCTTGGAAAAGGGAACGTGCACCAGGGAGTATCCTGCTAGCCGCATTAAGAAACCCCCTAGCAGTGCGCTTTGGTTTATTCCTACCACTCATCCTGTTCAATAGAAAAACATTAAATGTATTAGCTCCATAAAATTAAGTGAACTAATAAAAAATCAAATAATACATCACATAATATGAAATTTTGCATTACACATCAAAATTCATCAGAATCACGATCAAGGAGTCTTCTTCGATCCAAAGCTCGCAATGTGGCTTTTTTGTTCCTTGGATTTCGTTTTCGTTTCGGTGCAACACACTCATCAGTAGTGACATCGTTACGGTCTCCGACTAGTGAGTTCAGTGCAACACCCTCATCGATAGTAAAAGTAGTTGGCAATTCTTCTTCTTGATAAACATCATCGGCCTGTTCGTCTTTGAATTGATAACCAGCAGTGCAAGGAGTATGTAAACGTTCCCTAGGGTTCACCTTATGAACTACCCACCATGCTTCAAACTTCGGATTTGGGTACGACATATAGTAGACCTGCTCGCACTGGTGTGCAAGGATAAAATTATCATGGCCTCGAAGTCGTTCCTTGTGCTTTACTTCAGTTATACCATATTGACTTTGTCTAATCCCATTAGTGCTGTCAAACCAATCACATAGAAAGAATAATAATTTCAAAGGTTTGTTCCCTGCAAAATTAAACTCTAGGATGTTTTGAATGATGCCATAATAATTAGTTTCTCTGCCGAGTGCATCGAGTGCCCTAGTCAGAACTCCAGTGTTACGTGTGGCTGCACGAGGACGAGACTTTTCAAATTGGTCTGAACGAAAACGAAAGCCATTCACATCGTATCGACCAAATGTTCTGCAAGTGACCGTCCCATAAGATAGCTGTCTCAAGTCCTCGTGTATGTTAGGAGTCTTTGTGCACTGCAAATAATATACAGTTAAAATGACTACCTCGCGTAAAAGGCTAAATGACATGAAAGTAAGGAATATAGAGAGTTTACATGCTCGCGAAACCAGTCAACAAAATTAGGTCTTCCTTGCCTCCCATGTCGTCGCATAGTATCTAGTTGTTTGCTTGTAGGCTGATGGGAATAAGTCCAATTTTCCTCGTCGAACTTACTGTACGACAAATAAGTAATTAAATATGGCTCCTTTGGTAAAGAAATTAAGGGGTAAAATAAAGACTTACATGAAATATGGCTCCATCTCTTCCATATTAGAGTACATGTATAGCAATGCGGACATTCTTTCATCCATGCTAAGGTGGTAGAACGTGCCCTTACTAGTACTTGTGCCTCTCCATTGGAAAATGTTGAGATCACTGACAGGAGGTTCCTCATCGACATTGTATCGCATGGTAGCAGCATAGACATTATGTTCCTCTGCGAAATACACACTCGTGAAGTATGAAACCTCCTTTAGCAAAAAAGCTTCAGCGATGCATCCTTCTACTCTAGCCTTATTTCGAACCATGCCTCGCAGGTTTTTGAGTGCACGTTCAATGTGATACATCCACCTATATTGTACAGGTCCACCAACCTTTGCCTCATATGGAATGTGAATAAGTAGATGCTCCATCGGATTGAAGAATCCAGGTGGGAATATTTTTTCTAGCTTGCATAACAACACTGGTATTTGTTTCTCCAACTTCTCCATCATATTTTTACTTATTTCTTTGGCACAGATCTGCCTGTAGAAATAACTTAGCTCAGCTATTGCCTGCCACATGACGTCGGGCATATAACCACGAAACATGACAGGGATAATCCTCTCCATTAATATATGGAAGTCATGGCTCTTTAACCCAGTTAGTTTTCCCGTTTTCAAATTCACAGCTCTTTTCAAGCCCGCAGCATAACCATCGGGAAATTTAATTTTTTTCATCCATCTCATTACCTCGATCTTGTCTTTAGAGGTAAGACAGAACAAGGCACGGGGCGGCCTACCGTTGTCATTGAGCACTTGGGTTGGTCGGTCACAAAGCATTGCTAGATCTCTTCGAGCTTTCAGATTGTCCTTTGTTTTGTCAAAATGCATGCAGGTGTGTATGAGGGCTTCAGCAACATTACTTTCTTGGTGCATGACATCAATGTTGTGCACAAGAATCAATGACGACATATAAGGGAGCTCCCAGAGACCACATATATGTGTCCAGTTGTGGTCCACTCCGAATCCTTCGTACTTGTCCCCCTTTTCATTTAGGACAAGGTTGTTCAGCTGAGCATATATTTCTGCCGCGTTAAGACGTTTAGGCGGACCTTTGGTGACCACAGTGTTCTTTATAAAGTTTTTCTTATCGCTCCTAAAGGGGTGTTTCCTGGGCAACCAGCGTCGATGACAATCGAAGTAAGTGATCTTTCCACCATGAGCAAGACGGAAGCAATCTGTATCTGAACCGCAATATGGACATGTCAATCTACCATGTGTACTCCAACCGGTAAAAATAGCATACGCCATGAAGTCATGCACCGACCACAAATACGCAACTCGAAGTTTGAATATCTGTTTTGTAAAAACATCGTATGCTTCAACACCTTTCCAAAGCTCCTTCAACTCTTCAATCAAGGGTTTTAACATGACATTGAGGTTCTTTCCAGGATAGTCTGGGCCAGGAATGATTAAGCAAAGAAATATAAATTCATATTTCATACAAAGAGAAGGTGGAAGGTTGTATGGAATAACAAAGACGGGCCAACATGAGTATGATGATGCCATTTGACCAAAAGGTGTGAAGCCATCGGTCGCGAGGCCGATTCGAACATTCCTCGGATCAGCTGCAAACTCGGGATCAAACGTGTCGAGAGCCTTCCATGCATCCCCATCTGAAGGGTGCACAATTAGGTCATCGTTATCACGGACACCTTCTTTGTGCCATCGCATGTGCATAGCGGTTTTTTTAGATAGAAACATCCGTTTCACTCGAGGAGTTAGTGGCAAGTAGCGGAGCTGCTTATGTGCAACATCTGTCATCACCTTCTCACCCTCATCATTAACAACTTCCACAAATCTAGATTGTCCACATTTTAGACATTTTTTCTCTTCCGCATGCTCCTTCATGAAAAGCATACAATTATTTTTGCACACATCAATCTTCTCATAATCCATACCGAGACCTTTGATAATTGTCTTTGATTGGTACATGTCTTTAGGCAACTTATTGGGCTTTGGGAGCACATCTCCTAATAACTTTAAAATCTCATTGTAACAATTGTTCGAGAAAAAGTACTTGGACTTAATGGACATGAGCCGAGTCACAAAAGCGAGTATACTCACATCTGTGTGTTCATGCAACGGCTCTTCAGAGTCTTTTAGTAGTTTAAAAAATCTGGAAACCTCTGGTGTGGCAGGATCCTCGGAGCTTAGGTTGAATTCTGGACGTAGCGAATCTAGCATCTCATGCATCGCATCATCGCCAGCCCAATCATTGTTCTCCTCCTCTTCTACATTCCTGTTGGGTACTACCTCACCATGATGTTCCCACACCTCATATCCGGGCATAAATCCAAACTGACAAAGATCTAGGCTAACTCTTTCCTTATTAAGAAATATACTGTTTTCGTGACGCCTACAAGGGCATCTGACAGTGCCGGTTAAGGACAAGGCGAATACGTGGTCCACAAAATCTTTGGTCTTGGCTACCCACTCATCAGAATGACGTCCATTCCTACTCCAGCCATTGTACATCCATGCACGGTCTTCAGCCATGCCTGAGACTGTTAAACCGAACCATATCGTGAAACCATTATTCAATTTCATCAAGTATATCGGTCCTATATGTACAGGCAAGGATAGAGTCTAAACCACAACAAGCTACCAGGACCCACAAATAATTTTGGCAGCATAACCTCGCTGCCACTAAATAATATTATTTATATATAAAACAAAGAATGATATAATATTAATCAAATCAAACTAAATACCACATACACTAATAATGCAATTATTCTACGTACCAATACCATTTCTATTAAAATTAATAATATAATAGTACCACATTTTAATATGAAATTAATGGCTACATACAATATAAATACCTCTAATTACTAAATTACATATACCACTAACACATTAATGAAATCAAATTAAACAATAATATTAATCGCACAACTAATTAAACATACACAATCACAAATATATATTAATTTCGGCGGCAATTAAACAACGGCCGCCGAAAATATTGAATAAATATCGCAAAAAAAAATACCTAACGATCGGGGCTTTCAACGGCGACGACGGCGGAGTCGATTGCACGGCGGCGGTCGACGGGGGCAGCACGGAGCTTTGAACGGCGGTCGACGGCGGCTCAGGGCCGTGGCGGTGGCTTGAGGCGCTGGCGGCGGCTTTGGGGCGCCGGCGGCGGCGGTTGGGGCGCCGGTCGGGCGCGCGCCCACGCACAGGGGCGCGGCGCGGGGGAGGGCGCGGCAGCGCGGGGCCGGCCGGCAGCGGCGGCGCGGGCGGCGGCGGCGCGGCAAAGACAGCGGGCGCGAGAAGGCGGCGGCGGCGGCGCGGCAAAGACAGCGGGCGCGGTCGGGAGAAAGAGGAAGAGAAAGGTCGGCTGACTGTTTTAATAACTTAATTTTCGGCGGCCATGGCAGGGGCCGCCGAAAATAACATAATTTTCGGCGGCTGTGTTAGTAGCCGCCGAAAATTATGTTATTTTCGGCGGCCTCTGCCATGACCGCCGAAAATTAACTTATTTTCTGCGGCCGACGCCAGGCCGCCGAAAATCAGCCGTTATTTTCGGCGGCCATCCATCAGCCGCCGAAAATAATAGTGGCCGCCGAAAATCGTGCACAGTGTTGTTGTGTGAGGAGAATTTGGCTGTGGGGAGAATCTGAGTATCATTACGATTACGTGTGGAGGAAGATAAAGTTGTTCATAGGTCTCAGGATCTAGAAAGTGATGGATTCCTACTATTACAACGACTCAACCGATTATGTGTTTATGTTGATTTTGGATGGTTTTTGCCCCAACGAATTTTATAGAAGCTGGCTGAAAAGCTGAGCGTTTGGCAGTCCGCAGCAGCTTTTGGTGGCCAGAAGCTGTCAGAAGCCAAAACAAACAGAGTTGTGTGGAAGAATTTGGAGTTAAGTACAAAAATGCAGTTTTAGGTTCATTTTGGAATTGCTGAAAATAATATAAACTAGACAACTTTGGACTCTTGTAACTTCTGATCTAGAACCATTTTGAAGATGGTCATTATAACAAAGTTATAGAGCTACATGAGGATTATAAGTTTGGTTGAGTCACCTAGCTCTAAAGCTATTTGGAACTTAGAGAAAACTGGTCCAAAGTAGAGCTAACAGAGTTTCTAGATTTCAGACTTGGTAGCATTCAGAGTCTGAATTTCAGCAATTGGAGCAAACTTTGAGCTGTTGTAGTTTGGAATCTATGAGGGTTTATATATGGGTCACTATGTCTAAGTTGTAGAGGAACTATAGGAGTATAAACTTTATTAAGCAACTTGCCCCTAAAAACATTTCGAACCCAGGAAGAAGAATGGTTCAAAGTGGTGCTGCTGTGTTTCTGAATTTTCAGACTGTGAATAGTAGCTGAATCTAGAATTCAGTATTGGTGGCTGTTTTGGAGACTATTTGTGGCTGTTCTATAATGTTTTGTGGTGTGGTGTTTATAGAGAAATTGAAGCCTATATGATGATGAACAAGTTTCTTTAAGTGACTTTGGTTTGTTCCCACATAAAAAGTGGAGAAAAATGCCCCCAAAGATCAGCTGCTAGGCATTTCTGTAACTGAATTTTGTTCAGTTACTGAAAACTGAATTTCAGTGAAAGGTGCTAAGTTTGGAGCCCATTTGTGACTGATGTTTGTAGATTTGGGCTAAGAGTTCCATAGCAAAGTTGTAGACCATAGTAAAGTGAACAAGTTTGCTAAAGAGAGATGGACCTGGTTCCACATAAATTTAGGAGTAAAAGTGGCCAAAAGGTGGACTGTCAGGTGTTGGGATTCAGACTTAGAATAATATTTAAGTCTGAATATGTGTGTTTTTACCCAACTTTGGGGCCTTGTGGTAATATATCCAAAGAGATTTGGGTTTAGATTCTGTAGCAAAATGAGAGACCAGATGTAGATGAACAAGTTTTGTGCAAATATTGGGCTTGCTACTGTATGGAATTTAGAGAATAGCCTGCTGCAAAATCCTCTATCAGAATTATTATGCGCTGTTTCAAGGCACTGAAAATCTGTTTCAGGGTTGTGTTTAACTAACTTTGGAGCTCTGTGGTAATTAATCCATGGAGATTTTAATTTAGCGCTCTATGGTAAAGTCAAAGACCATTTGAAGGAGAGCAAGTCTTATGCAAAGTATTGGCTTGCTACTGTGTAGAATTTGGAGAAAAATAAGTGACAAAACCCTCTGTCAGACTTTGTAGGTGCTGTTTCAGTTAAACTGAAACTGTGTTTCAGTGAGGTTTGCCCAACTTTAGAGCGCCATAACTCTTGAATTATGGGCATCTGGCCTTAGGATACTGCAACAAACTTGTAGAGCTATGTTAGGTGAGCAAATTCTGTGAACCAAAATTAGCCTGTTGTCACTGAGAATTTGGAGAAAACTGGATTCCATGTTAGGCTGTCAGGTGGGTGTTATGCTGTTTCAGATATTTGGAATTCGACATTTTAGAGGTCTTTGGCTGTACTTTCAGGTACCATATCTTTTGTTCTATATGTTTTCAGTCATGGGTTGCTCTCTAGAAGTGGTAGAGCTATCAATAGTGAGTAATTTTGGTTAAGGGTGAGTGGTCTGATGCTGTGGAAAATTAGGAGATTAGGGGGCCTGAACATGGAAGGGTGGAGAGGAGCAGTAGTACTGATGAGTTCGATTCTGAGGTTGTTTAAGCAACTGAAGAAGATCTCTTTTCCCTGCTATGGTTGTAGTTGGTTGTAGGGATGGAGATAAGGATAAAATGCATAATTTAGGAGCTAGTGGCTCATTCTCTACTAAAGAAAATCTGGGTTGGACTGGTTTGGGAGCAGTGGGCAGTAAAGATTTGGGAGTTCTATTTGTTGTTTGTAGTTGGGAGCAAAAGAGTACTTGTGATTAGAGATTGGGATGTGTATACAGTATAGGACTAAGGTCTGAAGACCTCCCTCTTGACTGAACAAAATATCCAACCTTTGAACTGGTTAGAATTTATCCACAATGGATATTTTTGAGTGAGTGGCCTTGGTTCAGTGTCTTGGTGATAGCTATGAACCTGTGTGGGACTTGAGCATGAAGGCCACGTATTGGAGCCCAGATTGTGCTGGCATCTCAAGCTGCACTTCACCTCCATGCAGTGCACAGGTTCAGTGACATCTGCCCTTAATCTGTGGCTATAAAACTTGGTCCAGGGAAGTTTTCCTCCCTATCCTCAAGCTCCAGCCAGATTGCAGCGTGTGTGTGTGTGGTAGGTCTTCTGTCCACACCCATGTTCACCTCTCCCCTGCCCAAGTTTGCCCAGTCCCAGGGTCTGGTATGCCATTCCTCTGTCAGTGGTGACCATGCCCACTGATTGCCTATGTCTCCATGGCCAAGACGTCTCAGGGAGTGACCAGCCTGCATGACCCTTGTTCCACGTTCTCCTAAGGTCAGTGAAGGTTTTCCCATTGGTAATTTCAGTTCTACCGTCTTGTGTTGACCGGAACAGGGTCGCGCCGCCGCAGACCGTCCCTATAGACAGTCTCACCGCCGATCGGTTAAACTATGTCGTTCTTGGTCGGTTTCGTACGAGCACCGTAGTCGTGGTAGGTCTCTATTGCTCCCAGCGTCGGAGTTTGAAGCTCTACCATGTGGTGGCCATTGAATTGAGCCCACCGAACTGGGTTTGCCGCTGCCACCATCGGTAGTTAGGTCTTAGCGTCCCCGCGGTCGATTGAACACAGGTTGGAGACCACCGTTGCCTGGGGATCGTGATGGTGCCGTCGTCGTTGACTAGGTCACACCACCGTGGCGGATCGGACGTCTGACCGCCGGGGTTGAGCACGGCAGTGTCGCGGATGAGTTTGTGCAAAAGAGATGAAGTCTAGGGGTCTAAGCGAAAATGTCAGTGACACCAATTAACAGGGGCTCGGGCTCGTTTGGATTTGTCTGGGCAACGAGGTTCTTTTTGCAAAGCGCGCATGGCGTGGGCGCGAGCGGTCATCCATAGGCCGGCTCTACCCAGATTGGGCAGTGTGGGCTAGTTTGGGCCCAATACTGTTCATACTTTCGTCTTTTCTTTAACCAAGAACTTATAAATTGTGCTAGAAATTGTAGAAAATTCCAAAAATCATGGGACAAATTGTGTTGGATGTCTAAAATCAAGAGCTCTATGGTAAAGTTGGCTTTAGGATTTTTAGAGCCATTAGAAAATATTAAGTGAATTAAAGGTGCTCTTAGAAGGACTGTTTGAATTTTAGAAATAAGAATATAGCACCAAAAATTGTGAAAATTCTTGGAGAAGCTTGTTATCAGAAGTTAAACCCTTGGGCAAAAGTTGGAACTATTTGGATATGATTTGCTTAGCAAGCTAATTATTGCCCAAAAAGAAAAAGGATTTCACTTATGAAATGAGGACACCTAGTAGTTAAGTGAAGAGATGAAGTTTCTTATGAAGTTTTAAGCTTTTGGATGAGATATAAGTTGGATTAGTTCCCTGGTTTACCTAATTGAATTCAAATTGGTCACTTTTAGCAAGTGTTGGTGGTGTAGAACCATGTGTATACTGGTCATGTGTTTTTGTTTGTGGTGTTTATGTTCCCCAGCTCTCCTTGTGAAAGTTTGCATTTCATCTCATTACATAAGCATACATGTATTTGTAATCGACTTGTAGAGCACTTAGAAGAAGTGGTGATTAAAGGAGGCATCTACTCCAGTGGCTGCTAATCAAGTGGAAGAGCCATCTCACTTGGTAGTGGATAGTAGGATCTGGAACCTCTTCACTGTAATAAGGCAAGCCCCGATGCATGCAATCCCTTCCTTCTGTTTTTAAATTATTTTTACACACTTTAAGTCTAGTGAATGTGCATTAGGTTTATAGGAGTTGCTTGGAACCCTTTGATGCATTGCCTTCCTTGATATTCATACCTTTATAGATACTTCTGATGAAGTATCAAAATATGATTTACAAAAATGCTTAGCTCTACTTAGATCTTGTGGATAGAAGTTGTCTTTCGCAATAAGGCCTTGCTCAGGGGTTATCCTGGGGAAAGGTGGCTTCTACCTGCAAGATTATTTTCATTGGGAGCAATGGTGGGATCTTACTGCAAAGTTCCCTATAATTCTCTTTTCATCCTAAGGAACACAAACAATCCTAAGGGTGGAAGTATTTAAATCGGGACTTGGGCTAGGAACAGGTGATGTTCCGTCCGGGTCAATTAAGGATTGGATGCGTATGTAGGCTTGTATGATCAGGGACTATCTTAACTGGCCACATGCCCTGGATATGGGACAGGGTAAGCTTCAACCCGGCTATTCCATACGTGAAAAGACAACCGCGCACTGGGCGTGGGAGATGGTGGGAGTAGCGTGTACCATCCTGGCTAGAGGCTGGATGGAGGAGTACTGTGCTCCCGGGTAGCGCGGACCGGTTCACGTTGTGGAGGATCTATGGGAACGGTTGACATATGCAAGGGTTAAGTGCTACATATGTCGTGTGGTTAGAGATCCTCAGCTGAGTAAATCGATTCGGATCGCTGTTATATCCCCGGACAGTGGAGACTTGATCACTGACCTGCAACCTAAGTCAGGATGTGAACCTCATGAACAAAAATGATGTTGTATTGATGAGATGGTGAAATTAGACCAGATGCAAACAGAGTCTATTAATATTTAATCTGGCGTTAAAATATTGAAAGTAAGGACTCACTTTAGTAAGCTATTTCTGCAAAAGTATCTAAGTTGATTCTTGCTAAAGCCTCTCCTTGATTCCCAAATCCAGCATATCCTTGAGAGTCTTTTCTTTAGTCGGGTAAGTCTTGCTGAGTAATTCCATACTCAGGGTTTTATTCCCTGTGTTTTTCAGGTTATAGTTTTGTGCTGCTGTTGATGGTGTTAAGTGCCGATGGGCTCGACCTTCTTAAATAAGTATACTCTGTCTTTATCTTCTTATGAAGATTGTCACTTGAGCTAGCATATATTTCAAACTTATACTTTTGCAATCACTCCGATAAAATAATGTAAAAATTTTGTAACCTGTAAAATTTTGGTAATAAGATTTCCGCTGCAAGAATATTGGTGTGTGTGATTTGTTTTACTTAATCCCGCAATCTTGGTTGTAATTGGTTTATCCGATGTCCTTGGGGCAATCGGACGGATCCTGTTAAGTTATCTGGTGCACATACATAGCCGTCTGAGGTCTTTGAGACAAGGATAGGTGCATGTGGGCCCGATAACTTGGGAGGTTCTGCCACAGAGGAGACCCTGACGGAGACAGAGACGACGACGCCAGTGGTAGTTCGAGCCACAACATGGAGCTCTTAGAGGAGCAGGAGCCAGAGGGATGGATAATCACTCGTGACGCCGCTTGCGGGTATCACTTCCACGATTCTCTTGATACCCTATTGCGTCGGGCCTTCAATCGACACACTTGGTCTATCGAGTACCGTTGTGTAGTCTACCAGCATCGTCGCGGGTTATACCCGGACCAGTGGGAGGCTACTTGCTTGGTGTGCTGTCCGGACGATGATCTCCGGGGTGCAGAGGCCTTCCCAGAGCATTATTCTATCAATGAGAGGGATATTGCCAAGGCAGCCATGCAAGATGCAGCACGACGGGCACTTTCTCAGTATTGCTCGTTGTTCAGTGGGGTAGCTGACGGCCTTGACCTGAAGTACTACCCTCGCCGTTTGACCGGCAGTGCAGGAGGTGTGATTGTCTCGCTAGTTGGTGAGGGCAATCCCAGGCTGAACAGCATGGCCAACCTGGTCGCCATGCTCAACACAGAGTTGGACCACACCCTTGACGAGTTGGGCAAGGTTCAGGCGGAGGTTGCGGAATTGCGTGCTGAGTGCGTGGGACGCCACTATCTGGATGGTGGTTCTCTCGCCCCTGTCGAGATTCGGCACCCTTACCACTCACCGCCCCGTGGTCGCTTCGATTATGGTACCCCAGACTACAGGATCCGCATAGATTTGGACCCGTAGATCGACAGAGTCGGAGTCTGTAATAATGTTTAATTCAGTGTCTTAGTTTAGTCAGTCTTAGTTAGAGTTAGTTTGCTTATCATATGTTGGAATGCTTGTCGTGATGAACATGTAATGAAGTTGGATCTTTGTAATGATTGTCATCAAGGTGCGAGTATCCCGTGCAACTTGGTGTAGTTATTAATAAAGTCAGTTATTTAGTTGGGTAATCCATTTATTTCCACTTTCCTCTTTATCTGAGAAGCTATCAGTGAAGATGATCATGTGTTCAGTGCTATGAAGATTTCCGTATATCTTTCTTATGCTGAAAGACTGCAGAGTCAGATCTAATGTGTGTGTGATTTCTACAGATGTCTGAGAACAGGCGTAGAGGTGCAAGGCATGCTTAGCCGAAACAGCAGGCACCCTAGGAGGACGCAACCCAACAGCAGCAGTTGCCACCGCCACCCCCGATGACAGTCGAGAAGATGTTCATGATGCAAACTCAGGCAGTTCAGGCAATTGGTCAGACCTTAGCAGCGATGCAGCAGTTGTAGCAGCAGCCACCCCCACCTCAGCCTCTAGTGTAAGTTCAGATGCCTCAGGTGCCCAGAGACAAGCGAACAGAATTCATGGGGGGCCATCCCCCTATCTTTGCCCACTCTGCTGATCCCATGGACGCGGAAGATTGGCCGTGTACCGTGGAGCGTGAGTTGCACACTGCTCAGTGCAACGATCGTGAGAAGGTGTTGTATGGTCCCCGTCAGCTGAGGGGAGCAGCGCAGTCTTGGTGGGAGTCTTACCTCGCCACTCATGCCAACCCTGAAGCCATCACCTGGGAGGAGTTTAGGGATAACTTCCGTCGCTACCATGTGCCCGAGGGACTGATGAAAGTGAGGAAGGAGGAGTTTCTCGCCCTAAAGCAAGGTCCATTGTCCGTCAACGAGTACAGGGACAAGTTTCTACAGTTGTCACGTTATGCCTCAGAAGATTTTAACACGGATGCCAAGAGGCAGTACCCCTTTCTGAGAGGATTGGTTGATCCCCTCCACTACCAGCTGAAGAATCACACATTCCCTACCTTCTAGCATTTGATAGACATAGCAATCATGACAGAAAGGAAGCGTCGGGAGATGGAGGATAGGAAGCGCAAGATCGGAGGATCTTAGGTCGGGAGTAGCAGTCATCCCCGCTACTCAGGCACCTCACCCCAGCAATTCAAGCAGGTCATCAACATCAGCATCAGCACCAGTACCAGAGGCAGTTTCTCAGCAGCAGCAGCACCATTAGAACGCCCAACCTAGAGGAAATAAATATAAACGTCAGAACAACTAGGCAGCTCATCTTCCTACCCCAGCAACCAACCAGAATGGCCAAGCAGCCCCAGGCAAGTGGGAGGTCGTGCATGTTTCTACTGTGGAGAACAAAACCACTAGGCGAAGAACTATCCCAAGAAAGCAGTTCAACAACCGCTAGTAGTCAATGCCCCAGCAAGACAAGGAGCGCCACAGCAAGCACCAGGAGTCCGTGGTCAGGCCTACAACCGTGGAAAGGTGAACCACCTAGAGGCTGAAGCAATCCAGGATGCTCAGGACGTGGCAGTAGGTATGTTTCCAGTCGAATCCTACCCAGCAAAAGAGTTATTTGATACTGGTGCCACGCATTCTTTTGTTTCTACATCTTGGGTAGAAGCACATAACATCCCCATAGAACCAATGATCCCACCTTTAAGAGTTAATTCAGTTGGGGAAAAAGTTCAGTCCGATAGGATTTGTCCGAATCTAAGGATAGACTACCCCGCTAGCCTAGTAGTAATGGGAACTCAAGGGTTGGATGTCATCCTAGGGATGAATTGGCTACACAAAAATCAAGCCACTATCAGTTGTGACAAGAGGACAGTTAAGTTGGTGTCCCCATCCGGAAAGGAAGTAGTAACTAAGTTGTACTTACCTAAACTAGAAGGAGCCTGTCACCATTTATCAGTAGATGACAAAGAGTCCAATTCGATTGAGGCAACTAGGATTGTGTTAGAATTCCCCGATGTATTCCCTGAAGAGTTACTAGGCATGCCACCTGAAAGGAAAGTTGAATTTGCCATAGAGCTTATCCCAGGCACCGCCCCCTATTTCCAAGAGAGCCTATCGAGTGTCCGGACTAGAGTTGGTGGAACTCAAGAAGCAAATTGATGAGTTGTTAGAGAAAGGCTACATCAGACCAAGTACCTCACCTTGGGCAGCCCCAGTGCTATTTGTGGAGAAGAAGGATGGTACGAAGAGGATGTGCATCAATTACAGATCTTTGAATGAAGTCACTATCAAGAACAAATACCCATTGCCTTGAATCGAGGACCTATTTGATCAGTTAAGAGGAGCCAGTGTGTTCTCAAAGATAGATCTGAGGTCAGGTTACCATCAGCTCAGAATCCAACCTTCAGATATACCGAAGACAGCATTCATCACCAAGTATGGACTATATGAGTTCATGGTTATGTCATTCGGTTTGAAGAATGTACCAGCTTACTTCATGTACCTGATGAACAGTGTGTTCATGGACTACCTCGACAAGTTCGTAGTGGTGTTCATTGATGATATATTTTATATTCCTAGAATGAGCAAGAGCATGAAGAACATTTGAGGAAAGTACTTCAGAGGCTACGAGATTGCCAATTGTATGCCAAGCTTAGCAAGTGCGAGTTCTAGATCAGCGAAGTTCTGTTCTTGGGTCATATAATAAACCGAGATGGACTAGCTGTGGATCCAAAGAAGGTAGCAGCGATTCTAGACTTGAAAGCACCAAAAGATGTCCGAGGAATCAAGAGTTTCATTGGAATGGCCGGTTACTATCGGCATTTCATTGAGGGTTTCTCCAAGATTGCTAGACCAATGGTAGCCTTGCTAGCAAAGAAAGTTGAGTTCAAGTGGACCCCAGCGTGCCAAGAATCATATGAGATGTTGAAGCAGAAGTTGACAACAGCACCAGTGTTGGTTCTAGCAGATGTTCACAAGCCGTTCTCAGTATATTGCGATGCTTCATACACCGGACTGGGATGTGTGTTAATGCAGGAAGGGAAAGTAGTGGCATACTCGTCCCGACAGTTGAAAGTTCATGAAAAGAATTACCCCACTCATGATCTGGAGCTAGCAGCAGTGGTTCATGCACTAAAGACCTAGAGACATTATCTTTATGGGCATAAGTGTGATATCTACACGGATCACAAGAGTCTCAAGTACATATTCACTCAGTCGGAGTTGAACATGAGCAGCGAAGATGGCTAGAATTGATCAAAGACTATGAGCTGGATGAAAGGATCACGATGCCCAAGAGGGTGGGTGAATTGGGCTTTTCTAAAAATCAACACTAATTAAAACCTAAGCAAGAGCTAAGCAAGAGCCCAACTTCACCCCAACAACTAGCACTAAGAAAATAATACTAGAAATACAACAATGCTAAGACAATACTTTAAATACTTGCTAAACAAATACACAATGTAAAGTGCTTGAATTAAGTGCGGAATGTAAAGCAAGGTTTAGAAGACTCCTCCAATTTTTCCCGAGGTATCGAAGAGTCGGCACTCTCCACTAGTCCTCGTTGGAGCACCCGCGCAAGGGTATCACCCCCCCTTGGTCCTCGCAAGAACCAAGTGCTCACTACGAGATGATCCTTTGCCACTCCGGCGCGATGGATCCCTCGAGACCGCTTACAAACTTGAGTCGGGTCACCAACAAGATCTTCACGGTGATCATCGAGCTCCCAACGCCACCAAGCCGTCTAGGTGATGCCGATCACCAAGAGTAACAAGCCGTAGACTTTCGCTTGACCAAGAGAAGACTAATGCAAGTGGTGTGTGCTCTAGGTGGCTCTCGCAAGCGCTAATGAGGAACAAATGCGGGATTAAGATTCTCTAATCTCCTCACTAGGCTTTTGGTGCTTGCAATGCTCTAGCAATGTGCTGGAATTAATGTGGGCAGCAACACATTGAATATGGTGGGTGGAGGGGGTATAAATAGCCCTCACCCACCAACTAGCCGTTACCAGCACTCTTCTACGCATGGGCGCACCGGACAGTCCGGTGCGCCACAGGTGCGCCACCGGTGCGCCAACGGTCGACTCCAACGGCTAGTTCTGACAGCTAGCCGTTGGGCTGATGGCACACCAGACAATGAACAGGCACTGTCCGGTGCACACCGGATAGTTCGGTGCACTGTCCGGTGCGCCACTAAAATTCATTTCTCAAACTGGCGCTCTCGGGTTTTCTGCTCGGGGGAAGCCTTCCCCAGGGCCAACTTGGCCCCACCTGGCAGAGGGTGCACCGGATAGTCCGGTGCACACCGGACAGTCCAGTGCCCCAAGGCCAGAAACCCTATTCCTTGTTTTTCAGCTGATTTTCAAATCAGTTTTCGTTCTAACTTGTGAGTGAGTTCTAGAGTGACACCTAGCACTGTATGTGAGTGTGATTGTGCGCCAACACTACACTAGAACTCTCTTGGTCAAACTACTCATCGACAACCCCTCTTTATAGTATGACTAAAAGAGAATAAAAGACCTAACTAAATCACGAGTGTCCACATCTCCTTGACACTCGGACTTCGTAGTCCTTCACCTTTTGTTTCGTCGTTTTAGCCTTCGCTTTGAGTTCTTATCTCCGGGATTGTTTTCACCGTTGTAGTACTTTTACCTGTAATGCGACCTAACTTACCATTTGTCTCTGCAAAACACACGTTAGTCACATATAACATTACGTTGTCATTAATCACTAAAACCAACCAGGGGCCTAGATGCTTTCAATCTCCCCCTTTTTGGTGATTGATGACAACCCTACAAGATTTGTGAGAGTAGTTTGTTTTGAAATTTCTGTCAATAGAAAAGATGGTTAGTTATACTTAGTAATCTTTGACAGAAAGAATGTGTACCATAATAATAAGAATGAGCGAATACACATCGTAAGTTTCTTGTTCATATAAAAGTGAAATCAAATTGATGAACAAGAACTAAAAGACTGGTGATAACATATAAGGTGAAAACATAATACGCACAGTCAATCATAAGCATCAAGAGTATATATAGAGTTTGTGAGTCAAAATCACCATACAAAAGTGAAGCTAGTATAGAGAGTAACAAGCACATATATTACATCAAAATGACTCTCTACTAACTCCCTAACTCCCCCTAGCTCTCACAACTCATATCTCTCCCCCTTTAGCGTCAAACACCAAAAGGGCACCCAAACCTACACATCAGAAGTGGGAGGAGGCGGCGGAGGCGCATCCGGTCGCGGTCGAGGCAGTAGAGCGAATGCCAGCTGGGGGTCAGAGTTAGTCTCGGATCCAGGATCTACTGTAGAAGCTGGAGCTGGTACTGACTCGGACAGAAGCTGCGCTGCTAGAGCTGCCGGAGCCGAAGAAGTGGTCATAGACACCGCCACAGCAGTAGTGGGAACAGCAGAAGCTGGTGGCACTGACGGCTGAGGGCAGACGGAGCTGAAGACCGGTGACGTGAAAGCTAGGGTGACCGGCCAGAGCGGAGAGGAAGAAGGACCAACAGGGGGTCCTGGATGAAGCGCTGGCACAACAGGAGCCTGAAGAGGAGGAGGCGAGACTGACTGAACCGGGGGAATCAATATACCAGAATGTTGTAGCATAAGAGTCATGAATGCCCTGCTCTCAGCCCGATCCTGAAGAAGCTGTTGCTGAAGAGAATCCTGCCTGTCCTGTATGGTCTAAAACATCGAGAGCATCCTCTCGGACAACTGCTGATGGGCTGCTGCCTGGCGGGTCTGCTCGGCTGCCAAGTGAGCCTGCTGCTGAGTAAGTGTCTGGAGAATTGAAGCAAAAGCAGGGTCAATGGTAGGAGGGGCAGCAGGGGTAGCACTAGAACTCCCAGCCTCATGATCATGTGAGCGTGGAGGCATAGGAGGCGGAGGCGGAATCCCAAAATCATCATCATCATCATCATCATCATCATCATCATCATCAACTGCTGCGTCCTGAGCCTCAAACTGATGAAGTGCAGTATCCTCGGCCTGAGTGTCAAATACTGGAGCAGGTGCTGGCACAGGAGCCTCAGGCGCTAGACGGTAGGACCCAAAGACAAGGCGTGAGGCCTCAAGTGTGCCTTGGAACTGTGGAGGCCGAATCAGCTGAGAAAAAATGTGACATAGGTAGTGAGCATATGGCAGCTGTCGACGAGCACGCAGACCATCCAGAACGGTGTCCTCGATCTCACAAATAAGGAAATCCACAACGTCAAACTCTGAGTGTGAGACCAGGG
Source organism: Zea mays (assembly GCF_902167145.1). Taxonomy (NCBI): domain Eukaryota; kingdom Viridiplantae; phylum Streptophyta; class Magnoliopsida; order Poales; family Poaceae; genus Zea; species Zea mays. The sequence goes on along the minus strand of NC_050097.1, from coordinate 155,288,174 downwards.
CACCAAGGAGCCAGAGCTGGATATGTGTGGTAGCCTCCCTGTACCCCATCCGCGGCAGAAGAGTCCATCTCATAAGCTGAAATAGAAACTTTGCTGCTGTGGTGAAATCTGCCAGAGAGCGTCGCGACCCATCTGAGAAGGGCGGTCGGAACAGAGCCGCGACGTGAGCTGTACCCGGAGCGACACCGCCGTGAGCGTGACGAGGAGGGTCAGAGGTGCCATAGCATAAGCTGTGAAGACGAGTCGATGACTCGGGAAATCCAAACAACTGTCGAATCTGGCTGGCATGAATGGTAACAACCTCTCGCTCAAACCGGAATCTCATCCGCTGGTGATCAGGGTCTATCCAGACTGAGGCGTAGAAAACTTGGACCCATTCCTCAACATATCTGCCGCTGGTAGTCAAAAGAGTGAGAAGTCCAGGCAGATATGTGAGGTGAACCTCAGAGTCAGCACCGGCGGCAAGTAGAAAAGCGGGAAGGTCCAAAAGCCGGTGCGCTCGCAGAGCAATCTGAGCTGACAACTGTGCTCGGTAGAAAGACTCCTGAATCCTGGTGCTGAAAGGATCTACCGCTGCAGGGTCTCTCTGTGCAGGTAACCAAGACTCCACGGGTATGTATCTGAACCGACATAGTCATGCCGCTGTAGCACGCTGAAGATCAATCAACCTGGGATCCGCAGCAAGAGGTCGCACCTCAGTCTCATCGCGCTCCCGGAAGCGAGCAGGTGGGATAGGTGGAGTGGAAACAGGAGCGGGAGGAGGAGCAGTTGAAGCTGGTGTAGTGGAGGTGGTGGATGGCGCAATAGGGGTGACAGGAGCAGGCAAAGTGGGTGGTGGAGTGGAAGCAGTGGTGTGAGTGGAGGAGCGAGGCCGGGAGGCGAGGCGACGAACACGGTATGCAATCTGATCTGAAGGAGTCTGAGGCTAATCTCCTAGCTCGACCTGCTCAGCGGTTGCTGCTGCTGCTGCTCAGGCTGCTCTGTCCATACGTCGCTTCTTGCGGCCTTCCTGCTGCTCCAAGTATACGGTCTTGCCCTTGACCTGCCTGAAGGGGCGACGAGGATCCTCATCATCGCCTCCCCCTAGCGCTGACACATTCTTCGTGCGCGACATCCTGACCTAACGACTGCAAATGAGAGAGAGAAGCTAAGCACAAGTTGATAATAGCCGATAGAATATCAAAAGAGGAGATGTCTACCTGGAAAGCTCACACGAGAGGTGAAAATCCAGGCAGGACAGGAGACGGCTCACGGGCAGGCAAGGTCACTGAAATGACAGAAGAGGTGAGCATGTATTAGTCACATAGTCATAAGTATATGAAATGTGAATAAATACATACACAGAGAATTATGGCACAGAAAACAAGAGTCATGGCGATCAAGAGGTCAAACGACGCGAAAACGACTTTTGAACGAGAAATAGTGCCATAGGAGGTTTGAAATTGAAAATGAGGCATGAAATGATTTGGAATTGAGCCGATACTTCATGAATAGGTTTATATGGGTAAATATGAGTGAAGTGTGTGCTTGGTTTGAATTTAGGCAAAGAAAATGGAATTTGGGCACTCGACTCGGAAATGATCGCTCGAAACGGGGAATTTGGTGAAATTAAAGCTTGGAATATCGGATTAGCGTGAAATTTGGCGAATATGTTACTGGAGGTGTTGTGATGGTGCCCGAAAAAATTGGGTTCAATCGGAGCATTTTTGGCTGGTTTGGACATTTCACCGAGCATGTGGTGGGCGAAGGTTTAGGTTTTCGGTGAAAAGGACATTTGAGGCTGTGAAACCCTCCCTAAGGAGCTAGTAACCTGCAGGGATACTCAAGAGGCACATAGGAACACTTCCAACCAGTAGGATTCATAGGAATTCTTAAGGATTTGAATTTGGCACAAGAGGTGGAAAGAGGGGAACTTCTCTGGTGGCAGAAACACAAAGAGAAAAAGGGGGAAAGAGAGCAGAGGATGCTCACCAGAGAGGGAAGGAGACTGGCACTAGGTCACCGGAGGACGTTGGCCGCCGGTGAGGGAGGGTCGCTGGCGAGGGAGAGCAAGGCGCCAGAGGAGTAGTGAGCCAGAGAGAAGAGAACGAGAGTGGCCTCTGGCTCGGGCGCGGGCTGGAGGCCTTTTTTTAAAACACGATATGGGCGCACCGGACAGTCTACAGTGCCTGTCCGGTGCACACCGGACAGCGCACAGTAGCTGTCCGGTGAACCACCGGACAGCGCACAGTAGCTGTCCGGTGAACCACCGGACAGCGCACAGGAAAATGGATTTGAAGCGCGCGGCTACCGGTGCACCGAACATTGCACAGTGCAGTGTCCGGTGCACACCGGACTGTCCGGTGAGCCCAGACAGAGGGAAGATTTGAAATTTTTGAATATTTCTATCTAATTTCCAACCAAACCAAATCCCAACTTATAATCACACAAAATAACACTTGTTGGGACAGGTATTGGCACCCTCATATATTTTTCATGAAAGATTTGAGTTTTGAATACTCCCCCTAAGTGCAGTACCTCATGCATATCTCAAGAACCAACAATTACATAAAAGTAGGAATTTATGTACTAAAAGCTTAAAACTAAGACTTGTCAAGTTTGATCCGAGTTAAGCTTTTTCACTCGCTTTGTTGGCGGTTATCTCAACTAGGTTAGACAAGCCTTAGATGCAATACAAGAAATTTAAATATGCAATGCAAGCTTGACAACACCATTTGACATCTTAAATAAAATTTCTGAGATCAAGTATATTTAATTCATTCCTCAACATGCAAAAGCAGGTCTTATCAAGTGGCTCAGTGAAAATATCCGCTAATTGATCTTCCAACCTCACTCCTTCTAAAATGATATCTCCTTTAGCAACATGATCTCTAAGGAAGTGATGACGGATATCAATGTGCTTGGTGCGAGAGTGTTGTATAGGATTATTAGCAATTTTAACAGCACTCTCATTATCACACAACAAAGGTACCTTTTCTAGAACTACGCCATAGTCTAGAAGAATTTGTTTCATATATAAAATTTGTGTGCAACAAGCATCCGCGGCAATGTGTATTCCGCTTCGGTAGTTGACAAGGCAACACTATTTTGCTTTTTGGATGTCCATGAAACTAGTGATCTACCAAGCAGATGGCATCCCCCAGAAGTACTTTTCCTATCAATTTTGCAACCGGCATAATCTGAATCGGAATAGCCAATTAAATCAAAAGTAGCTCCTTTGGGATACCATAGACCAACGCTTGTGGTGTGCCTGAGATACCTAAGAATTCTTTTAACAGCGCGAAGATGAGCTTTCTTAGGATTAGATTGAAATCTAGCACACATGCAGACACTAAACATGATATCGGGCCAAGATGCGGTATGGTACAATAAACTACCAATCATAGAACGGTAGAGAGTTTGATTAACCGGGTTACCTCCCTCATCTAGGTCGAGATGTCCATTTGTTGGCATAGGTGTCTTGATTGATTTGCACTTCTCCATGTTGAACCTTTTCAACAAGTCTTTGGTATACTTCTCTTGTGAGAGAAAGTTACCATCTTTCATTTGCTTGACTTGAAAGCCGAGGAAGTACGTCAGCTCACCAATCATTGACATCTCGAACTCCTTCGACATCAACTCACCAAATTCCTTGCAATGATAGTCATTTGTCAAGCCAAAGATTATATCATCAACATATACTTGACAAATGAAAATATCACCGTTATGTTTCTTTGTGAATAGAGTTGTGTCGACGGTCCCGATCTTGAAGCCCTTTTCGATGAGGAAGTCGCGAAGGCGCTCATACCAAGCCCTTGGAGCTTGCTTTAGCCCATATAGCGCCTTGGACAACCTATAAGCATGGTTAGGATATCTAGGGTCTTCAAATCCAGGTGGTTGCTCAACATATACAAGTTCATTTATGAAGCCATTTAAAAATGCACTTTTTACATCCATTTGATAAAGTTTTATATCATAGCATGATGCATATGCAAGTAGGATACGGATGGCTTCCAGTCGAGCAACCGGTGCAAAGGTCTCTCCAAAATCTAAGCCTTCAACTTGAGAGAATCCTTTTGCAACAAGTCTTGCCTTGTTTCTTACAATCACACCTTGATCATCTTGTTTGTTTCTGAACACCCACTTTGTTCCAATGATTCTTGCATCTTGTGGGGGCTTCTCCAGGGTCCAAACTTGGTTACGGGTGAAATTGTTAAGTTCTTCATGCATAGCGTTCACCCAGTCCCGATCCTGTAGCGCCTCATCTATACAAGTAGGCTCAACACAAGAAACAAAGGAGTGATGTTCAATAAAAGAAGCATGTCTATGAGATCGAGTAATAACCCCTTGTTGAAGGACTCCCAATGATTTGGTTTTGAGGATGAGCTTGAAGTAGTGATGAGTTTCTCCTGTTGACCACTTGGGAATAAGATCCTGGAGCATCAACATCTTCGTCTTGTACCCTTGCTTGTTCATGAGAGACAAATGTATCTTCATTTGCATGCCTCTCATCTTTTTCATCATCTTGTGGTACATTTGATGAAGAAGGCCTGTCAATGTTTTGCACCTCTTCTTCATCTTCTTTTGGTTTGATAGCTCCAATTGGCATGTTCTTCATTGCTTCCCTAAGTGGCTCATCACCTACATCATCAAAATTCTCAAGTGCTCCTTGGGAGCCATTAGTCTCATCAAATTCCACATCATATGTTTCTTCTACCACGCCAGTGGCATGATTGAATACTCGATATGCTTTGGACTTTAATGAATAACCCAAAAGAAAACCAATATCACAACATCTTTGAAACTTCCCTAGGTGATGGCGTTTCTTGTAGATGTAGCATTTGCATCCAAACACCCGGAAGAAGGAGACGTCTGGCTTTTTCCCATTTAGCAGTTCATAGGGAGTCTTCGCAAGTAGCCGGTGAGGGAATAGCCTGTTTGATGCATAACATGCAGTGTTGACAGCTTCGGCCCAAAACCTCGCCGGTGTGTTATACTCATCAATCATTGTTCTTGCAAGTGTGATCAAGGTCCTGTTTTTCCTTTCAACAACTCCATTTTGTTGAGGTGTATATGTTGCAGAAACTTCATGCTTGATCCCAATTTCATCACAGTACTCATGAATGTTGGTGTTGTCAAATTCTTTGCCATTATCACTTCTAATATTCTTGATCTTGCAATCAAATTCATTTTGAGCTTTCTTGGCAAACTTCTTGAATATAGATGCAACTTCAGATTTGTCATGAAGAAAGAACACCCAAGTGTATCTTGAGAAATCATCAACAATCACTAGACAGTAGAGGTTGCCACCAGCACTTACATAATTTGTAGGTCCAAATAAATCCATATGAAGTAGTTCCAGTGGCCTTGATGTTGACATAAAATCTTTAGTAGGATTTGTATTAGCAACTTGCTTCCTAGCTTGACATGCACTACAAGGCTTGTCCTTTTCAAATACCACATCCTTTAATCCTCTAACCATGTCCTTCTTTAATACCTTCTTGATTGTGCTCATCCCAACATGTGCAAGCCTCCTATGCCAAAGCCATCCAAGTGAAGCTTTGGTGAATAGGCAAGTTCTTAAGTCTGCATCTTCTGATGTGAAATCCACTAAGTAGAGATTGTTGTATCTAAATCCTTTGAACACCATTGATTCATCATCCATTTTTGATACAATAACCTTTGTTGGAGTGAATAAGCATTGAAGTCCAAGATCACAGAGTTGACCCACTGATAATAAATTGAAGCTCAAAGGTGCAACCTAGAGAACATTTGAAATTGATAAATCATTTGAAATTGCCACCTTGCCAAGTCCTTGCACTTTCCCTTTTGAATTGTCTCCAAATGTGATTTTGTCTTGTCCATCAACATTCTCATCAAGTGAGGTGAACATCCGTGGGTTGCCTGTCATATGTTGTGTGCATCCACTATCAATAACCCAATGGCTCCCATCGGTCTTGTAGTTCACCTACATCCACAGACAAAACAAGCTTGAGTTTTGAGGGCCCTATATTGCATAGGACCAGTGACTCTCTCAATCAAGGACTTTGCAACCCAAATTTGTCTAGGTCTACTCTTGCTTGGTGGACCTAGGAATGTAACTTTGACCTTTCCATTTGCTATTTTTCTTAGAACATAATGAGAATTGAAAGCAAATGGTCTTGAGTGCTTAGGCAAGGGAATTGGTGGTTTGGCTTTGCAGTTGTGGGCAAAGTGACCTTCTTTTCCACATTCAAAGCATTTGATGGGCTTGTGAGTCTCTTTGGCTTGTATTGAGTGGTAGCTTTCTTTTGCACAAAAGCATTGTATCCAATACCACTCTTGTCGTTTTTCATGACAGTGTTCATAAGCAACTCATTTTGGAGGTATTGGCCCTTGTTGAACTTTTGCACACTTGTTGCAAGATGTTCATTTTCACTCTTAAGTTTCTTGACCTCATTTTTAAGCCTTTCATTATCCACTGCCAACTCTTTGTTGAAATCATTGTTCTCAATGGCAACCTTTCCTCTAGTAGTTGCATCAGTCAGGTATCTCTTCAATTTTTGGTTGTCTAAAGTCAAGACTTCAACTTTTTCAGTCAATTCATCATGTAGACTAGTTTGCTCTCCTTGACTCAAATCATCACATGAGGTTGCTACATCAATCTTAACAACAGGGTTAATAGCCTCATGTGTTTTGCAAGATAAAAGTTCATTCTCAACAAGAAGATTATCATGATCAAATTTAATCTTAGTATAATCTTCCTTGATTTTTACTAATCTATCTTGCAACTCCCTATTAGCTTCATTTAACTTGTCACATTTATTCTTAGCATCTTTTAGGGAGGTTGTGAGCTCATTTACAGTTGATGACATAGTTTTGTTCTCTTCTTTCAGTTCATCACTAGCTTTCATAACTATGTCATATTTGGCATTTAAAGATTCATTTTCATTTTTCAAGCTATCACATTTAGCTTTTGACTTCCTAATGATTTGAGTATATTCTTTAAGCAAGTCAGCTAGTTCATCATATGAAGGTGAAGCAAATTCCTCATCACTATCACTATCACTATCATCAGTAATATCAATATCATTTTGTACCTTCCGTTCACCTCTAGCCATGAGGCATAGGTGAGAAGTCGATGATGGCGATGGTGGTGGTGAAGAGAAGTCCCCGGCGATGGCGGCAACCTTTTCATCATTTTCCTCTTCACTTGAAGAAGATCCACTTGATGACTCAATGTCAGTGAGCCAGTCACCAACAATATATGCCTTTCCATTTTTCTTTTTGTGGAACCTCTTTTGCTTCCCATCCTTTCTCTTGAAGAATTTCTTTTCCTTTTTCTCATCATTGCTGTCATCTTCTTTCTTGCCCTTGAACTTGTTCTTCTTGGGCTTGGTACATTGATGAGCAAGATGACCAAGCTCTCCACAGTTGTAGCAATCCATCTCAGAAATGGGCTTTCTTTTGCTGGAAAAGAATTTCTTCTTTCTTGAATCAAATTTGATGCCTTCTCTGTTGAGCTTCTTTAACATCTTGGTGGTCTTCCTCACCATCAAGGCAATGTTAGCATCAAGGTCATCATCACTTGAGGATTCTTCCTCAATTTGTACTTTGGATTTTCCTTTTCTTTCTTGATTTGCTTTGAGAGCCAAATCCTTTCTCTTGGAAGATGACTCATCTTTGTCATTGATGTGCATGTACATCTCATGAGCATTGATCTTTCCCAATATCTGTGTAGGTGTGGTAACTGAAAGATCCATTTGATGTAGCACAGTGACAATGTGTCCATATTTGTCTATTGGGAGGACACTGAGAATCTTCCTCACAACATCCGGTTGTGAGATTTGAGTAAGCCCCAATCCATTTACTTCCTCTACAAGAATATTGAGACGTGAGTACATAGCATTGGCATTTTCATTAGCAAGCATTTCAAAAGAATTCAACTTTCTCATAGCAATGTGATAACTCTCCAAACGCTCACTCCTAGTTCCTTCATGTAGAGCACAAATGTCCATCCACAAATCATGAGCATTTTTATGATTTCTAACTCTATTGAACACATCTTTGCAAAGGCCTCCAAAAAGGGTGTTTTGGTCTTAGCATTCCAATTCTCATAATTAAACTCATCACCTACAAGATTTTTGGGATCTCTAGGTTGGGGGAATCCTTGTGTGGCGGCTTTGTAGACCCCAATGTCTATAGCCTCTAAATATGCTTCCATACGAATTTTCCAATATGGAAAATCGTCACCATCAAAAACGGGAGGAGGTCCATCCCCACCGGACATCGTTACTCTAGCGGTTAAGCTAATCTAAGAGCAACAAGGCTTTGATACCAATTTAAAGGATCACGATGCCCAAGAGGGGGGTGAATTGGGCTTTTCTAAAAATCAACACTAATTAAAACCTAAGCAAGAGCTAAGCAAGAGCCCAACTTCACCCCAACAACTAGCACTAAGAAAATAATACTAGAAATACAACAATGCTAAGACAATACTTTAAATACTTGCTAAACAAATACACAATGTAAAGTGCTTGAATTAAGTGCGGAATGTAATGCAAGGTTTAGAAGACTCCTCTAATTTTTCCCGAGGTATCAAAGAGTCGGCACTCTCCACTAGTCCTCGTTGGAGCACCCGTGCAAGGGTATCGCCCCACCTTGGTCCTCGCAAGAACCAAGTGCTCACTACGAGATGATCCTTTGCCACTCCGGCGCGGTGGATCCCTCGAGACCGCTTACAAACTTGAGTCGGGTCACCAACAAGATCTTCACGGTGATCACCGAGCTCCCAAAGCCACCAAGCCGTCTAGGTGATGCCGATCACCAAGAGTAACAAGCCATAGACTTTCACTTGACCAAGAGAAGACTAATGCAAGTGGTGTGTGCTCTAGGTGGCTCTCGCAAGCGCTAATGAGGAACAAATGCGGGATTAAGATTCTCTAATCTCCTCACTAGGCTTTTGGTGCTTGCAATACTCTAGCAATGTGCTGGAATTAATGTGGGCAGCAAGACATTGAATATGGTGGGTGGAGGGGGTATAAATAGCCATCACCCACCAACTAGCCGTTACCAGCATTCTTCTGCGCATGGGCGCACCGGACAGTCCGGTGCGCCACAGGTGTGCCACCGGTGCGCCAACGGTGCGCCAACGGTCGACTCCAATGGCTAGTTCTGACAGCTAGCCATTGGGCTGATGGCACACCGGACAGTGAACAGGCATTGTCCGGTGCACACCGGACAGTCCGGTGCACTGTCCGGTGCGCCACTAAAATTCATTTCTCAAACTGGCGCTCTCGGGTTTTCTGCTCGGGGGAAGCCTTCCCCAGGGCCAGCTTGGCCCCACCTGGCAGAGGGTGCACCGGACAGTCCGGTGCACACCGGACAGTCCGGTGCCCCAAGGTCAGAAACCCTATTCCTTGTTTTTCAGCTGATTTTCAAATCGGTTTTCGTTCTAACTAGTGAGTGAGTTCTAGAGTGACACCTAGCACTGTATGTGAGTGTGATTGTGCACCAACACTACACTAGAACTCTCTTGGTCAAACTACTCATCGACAACCCCTCTTTATAGTACGACTAAAAGAGAATAAAAGACCTAACTAAATCACGAGTGTCCACATCTCCTTGACACTCGGACTCCGTAGTCCTTCACCTTTTGTTTCGTCGTTTTAGCCGTCACTTCGAGTTCTTATCTTCGGGATTGTTTTCACCGTTGTAGTACTTTTACCTGTAATGCGACCTAACTTACCATTTGTCTCTACAAAACACACGTTAGTCACATATAACATTACGTTGTCATTAATCACTAAAACCAACCAGGGGCCTAGATGCTTTCATTGGAGATCCATTATCACCCAGGCAAAGCAAATGTGGTTGCAGATGCTCTGAGCAGGAAGAGTCAAGTCAATATGTTGGTCGCTCACCCGATGTCGTTCGAGCTAGCAAAGGAATTCAACACGCTGAGTCTCAGATTTCTAAACAACACTGAAGGAGTGACAGTTGAGCTAGAACCCACTCTAGAACAAGACATCAGGAAAGGTCAGAAAGACGATGAGAAGATCAACGAGATCCGGCAGCTGATCATAGATGGGAAAGGTCTAGATTTTTGTGAAGATGCAGAAGGAGTGGTATGGTTCAAGGATAGGTTGTGCGTTCCCGACATCACATAGATCCGAGAACTAATTCTCAAGGAAGCTCATGAGACAGCATATTCTATACACCCTGGTATCGAGAAAATGTACCAAGACCTAAAGAAGAGATTCTGGTGGTACGGTATGAAAAGAGAGATAACAGAGTATGTGGCTAGATGCAACAGTTGTCATAAAATCAAGGCAGAACATCAGAGGCCCACAGGTTTGTTGCAGCCGTTGCAGATTCCTCAGTGGAAATGGGATGAGATTGGGATGGACTTTATAGTCGGTCTGCCCCACACTCGAGCTGGTTATGACTCCATTTGGGTAGTAGTGGACCGTTTAACAAAGGCGACCCATTTCATACCAGTCAAGACCACCTATAATAGTGCAGTGTTGGCAGAATTATATATGTTTTGGATTGTGTGCTAGCATGGCATTCCAAAGAAGATAGTATTGGACAGAGGCGCCCAGTTTACCTCTCATTTCTGGCAGCAGCTACATGAAGCTTTGGGCACACACTTGAAATTCAATTCAGCTTATCACCCGCAGATAGATGGTCAGACTGAGAGAACCAACCAGATTCTTGAAGATATGTTGAGAGCTCGTGCTTTCCAAGACAAGTTAGGTTGGGACAACAGGCTACCGTATGTAGAGTTCTCCTACAACAACAACTACTAAGTCAGTCTGAAGATGTCACCATTCGAAGCGCTCTATGGCAAGAATTGCAGAACCCCATTGCATTGGGACCAACCCGGCGAAAGGCAGGTGTTTGGTCCAGAGATTTTGCTTGAAGCCGAAGAGAATATCAGGATGGTCCGGGAAACTCTGAAGGCAGCATAGTCCAGGCAGTGAAGCTATGTTGACACCAGAACAAGGGAACTCAGTTTTGAAGTGGGAGACTATGTCTACTTGAAAGTGTCACCCATCAGAGGAACCAAAAGGTTTGGAGTCAAAGGCAAGCTAGCACCTCGATATATCGGCCCGTATCAGATTCAAGCAAGACGTGGAGAAGTGGCATATCAACTCAGCTTACTAGAAAATTTGTCCGCAGTGCACGATGTGTTCCACGTGTCTCAGTTAAAGAAATTCTTGCGAGTACTAGAAGAGAAGTTGCCAACAGAGGACCTTGAAATTCAAGAAGACCTGGCGTACATTGAGAAGCCAACGCAGATTCTAGAGACAGCAGATCGGGTCACCCAGAGGAGCACCATCAGGATGTGCAAGGTCAAATGGGGTCACCACTCAGAAGAAGAAGCAACCTGGGAAGGAGATGATGATATGAGAGCCAAGTACCCTAAACTCTTTGCTAGCCAGCCCTGAATCTCGAGGGCGAGATTCTTTTAAGGGGATAGGTCTGTAACGCCCTGAATTTAGAGGTATAAAATTTCTTTCTCATTATCATCCAAATTTAGGTGTTACTCTTCTCTATCTCACTCTAGTCTCCATCTCTCTCTAGTTTCTCTCCCTCTCTTTCTATTTTGATTAGGGTTAGTTTAATTAGTGGGGGATTATTTATTTTATTTTGCCCAAAACATATGAGTCATGAAATGTTGCATCATGTTGAACCCCAAATATTCTTTGAATTGTTGCACATGTTTGATTTGGTTCGAATTTGAAACTTGATTTGAATTTGAATTGAAAACCCTAGAGAAAATAAATAGAAAAGGCATTAAAAATTCCCTGGAAATAGAAAAAGCCATTTCGGACCATTTAGCCCAAGCCGGCCGAGTCGCGCGCATGCGCCCGCGCCCGCCTACCCTTGGTGTCTGACAGGCGGGCCCCGCCTGTCGGCTCTAACCTGCGTGCTCACTCCCTCTCTCCCTCTCGCTGCTCTGTAGGGCCGATCTGTCGGTGCCGTTCCTTTTCTCCGCGCCTGCTCTCTCTCTCTCTCTCTGTCCCGCCAACCCCACCTGTCAGCCGTCCCTAACCTCTCGCCCACGATCCCCTGCCGTGGACACGCCCACGTCAGCGTTCTTCGGCCATGTCCTCACGCCCGCGCCCCTTTTGAGCCCCTCGCCCTGCTTGCCCACCTCCCCTCGCTCACTTGCACCCTCAGCCAAACCCCCTCGCCCTCTCTCTCGCTCTGCCCACGCGAACAGAGAGCTCTGCCACCACTCACTGTCGGCTGATGCCCGTTCTGCAATAACCGTCGCGCCCACGCCCCGTCCTTTGCCTCGGTAAGTTCCGACTCACCATTAGCTGCTCGGGACACCCTTCGGTGTGCCCTCCCCCTCTATGGTTTGCCCGGCCCACACTCACCGAAGCAGTTCTTGCGCAGCCAGAGCCCCGCCGCCATCGACCCGTGGTTCCACCGCACCTTCGCCGTCCTCCACGCACTCCGGAGTTCGAACTCGAGGTGAGCAACCTGCCCGTGCCCTTAATTCGGCCGTTACCGCCCTGGTTAGCACGCGATTGTTTGCCGAAGTTGCGCCACGCCGCCGTTAGCCCGCCTCGTCGTGTGCAGCGCCCTCCGGTGCTCCTGCGCCGGCGTGATGCCCATGGCCGAGTCTGCCAGACCGCCCTGAACGCGCCTGAGCTAGTCCCCAAGCCTCTGGAGCCCCGCCGTGGCCGGTCCCCTCGTCTCTGGCGAGATCTCGCCGTGGGACCGAGTGGCGCCACCGCGCCTATGTCCGCGCCTAGCTGTTAGATCTTGGGCGTCCGTCCGAGATCGGGCGATTTGGATTTAACTAGAGCGGATCTGATCGTAGCCCTCCGATCCAGATCCAACCGCCCTTCTCTCTTCCCCCTCACCCACGCCCCTGCTGTTGGGCCCGGTCAGTCAGCCCGCCCTGGCTCGCTGACGCCCTATCCCTGCCTTTCAGTCGCGTTCGCGCACCCGCGCCCGCGTGATCTAATCCTGGCCGTTGATCTCTGATCTGACGGTCGAGATTACCTCGTACCCCTTCACGTGTGAATTTTACTTAAGTGACCCTCGGCTTTTAGGAAATCAACCCGCCATCCTCTGTTTTAGCGCGCAACCCCTGGTTTATTTTAAATAGCCCCCTGTGCTTTTGTTTAATCACAGATTTAGCCCTAATTTCATATTTCAAACTTCAAAACTTGTTTCTTTCATATCTTTTTCATATGAACTACAAATTTAGTGGTTCAAATTGCAAAATGTTCATAAAAATATTCTCTGTACAAATAAGTTATGGTCAGTTATAGTCTGTATACTTTAATTTTACACATAGGATACAAGATTAATGTATATGATAATTTATTTATTTAATGAAATAAATAAAATAAAAGCCCTAGGAGTTAAAATATATTTAATCTTGTGAGATTTGTGACATGCATTACATGAATTCATTTTTGGTTTAACTTTTATGTCTCAATGAAATGAATAGAATTAGGTTATGTAATTATGGATAACACTTAAAGAATAATCAAATTCCTAAATGAGATTAGTCCATCTTATGATTTAATCTCTTTCTTGTTTAAATTACAACTTTACCTTTTGGGGTATGTTCCAAACACTTAGAGAGTAATCAGCCCCTAATTAGGATTAGTTCATTTTATAACTTGACCTCATTCTCCTTTATTTAATACTACATCTTTTAAATTGTGTTCCAATGTTTGTACATGTTTGATGTGCTGTTCATTTGTACTTTCCAAATGTATTGAATGTATGATTGCTTTATTTAGACAACGAGCAGTCTGTGGTTCCTGAGTGTGTTGCCGAAGGTCCCTCTGAGGAACAACCTGATTAAAGCAAGTGTCCTCAGACCTATCATGTCCTACTTTACTTTATAATTCACTGTCCCGCATTACATTATTGAAACTTAAAGATTGACTAGTCTATATTTACCTTATCCTTGTTTACCTTTTTGGGTTAATCATGGTTAGCTTATGCTACTGCTTTAACTTAATCAATGAACATGATGTGATTATTTTCTATACAATGATGTTATCCCGATGAGGTTCTTGTGATTACTTTAGGGGACTCAGGCTGTTTCCTGAGTTCCTCTCCGTAAGGACCTGTTTGGGGAGTGATGTGCCACCCGGTATTGGAAGGTAAACCGAATGCGAACCATGTATGTGCCAGGATCAGAAACTCACATACACAGTGATTACATAATTGGACATCATCGCACAATGCTCGAAATAAATAGCGGAAAGGTACTTTATTACATCAAGATGTCCAAGACATCCACAAAGTCTAATACATAACCATTGTTCAACATAATTATCAAAGTGCGGAAATACGAAACGTAGATGCTAAGCCTACATAGGCAGCTGACTGGGGTTTTGCCACTAAGAAAGAACTAGAACTCGTCGTATTCCTGAAACTCCTCGAAGTCATCCAAGTTGCCAACTTCACCTCCTGAGCACTGAGAACAGTGGGGACAACCTGGGTTGGGGTGGTTTGTAAAGCAAGGGTGAGTACACTTCAACGTACTCAGCAAATGTCCTGTTTGGCTAAAGTGGACTAGCTGTATGTGGAGTTTAAGGTTAAGCAATTGCTTTTAGTTGGTCAAGTTTTATTATTATAGGTAGAGCCAAATTTTAGTAATAACCCAGTTATTACCCAGAGGCAATCCCTCCAAGAGGAAATACCAGAGATCAGGATTATAATCACCATTGTTAATCATCATCATAAAAGTAACCATTGTTCTTCTAATCGAAGAGGATCCCAAGGCTGCTCATAACCATGAGCATGCTGATATACAGTTTCTAACACTCTACAGAGGTTGCACACTTTACCCACAAGCTGTGATTCCCATTCTGCTCGGGGTTCTAGCCTCCTCATTGATCACTACCAAGGTGACCTAGCAGGGTCTCACTACGTAGCCTTTATAAAGATTTCCTAGAGGTCATAGCCGCCCGTTAGGTTTCTCCAGTTTGATTGACATAGTACATCTCCCCAAAGGAAGGGTGACTAACAAAACCAAATCAAAGAACCTCAGCAACCAACCTCGGCAGAGCAAGTACTGTGCCTGGACCCCATTGACGGCCCTACGGCGAAGCCAACTACTCCTCTAGTTCCTCTAATTAATCAGCTAAGGGCGTCCCATTCCACCCTCCTGGTTGCACTGTTATCCCGGGTTGTCACTTCCCAAACAGGTCCTTACGGAGAGGTACTGAGGAAAGAGCCCGAGCCCCCTAAAGTAATCACAAGTACCCCATCGGGATAACATCATCGTATCATAAAAGATCACATCATGTTCATTGATTAAGTTTAAGCAATAGCATAAGCTAACCATGATTAACCCAAAAAGGTAAACAAGGGTAAGGGAAATACAAACTAGTCAATCCTTAGGTTTCAATAAAGTAATGCGGGACAGTGAATTATAAAGTAAAGTAGGACATGATAGGTCTGAGGACACTTGCCTTCACCAGGTGGTTGCTCAAGGGGGTCTCCAACAACACACTCAGGAACCTCGGACTGCTCGTTGTCTAAATAAAGCGAGCATGCATTCAATACATTTGGAAAGTACAAATGAACAACACAACACACATGTACAAACATTGGATCACATCTTAAAAGGACACAATACTACATAGGGGATACTGAATTCAAAGTATAACATAAACTATAACATACATTAACTTTATTTGAAAATAGGTTATTATTTCCCCTAAGTGTTACTTACAAGTACATAACATAGTTCAATTTATTTTATTGTGACCTAAATTTAGAACATAGGTAAACTCATGCAATACCTATCATTAATCTCACAAGTTTAAACATGATTAAATCTCTAAGGTTCTCCTTTTATTTATTTTATTAAATAAATAAAACTACATCTATATTAGTTCATATTCAATCATAAAAATTAGAATGTGCAGACAGTAATTAAAACCATTTTATTTAAACAGAGAATAATTCTAGGAACCTTTTGCAATTTGAATCACTAAATTTGGAGTTCATATGCAAAAGTTATGAAATAAACAAGTTTGGGAATTCAAAATATGAAATTAGGGCTAATTCTGTGAATATTTAAAAGTCTAGGGCTAAATCTGCAAGAATACAGGGGCCTGCGCGTGAAAACCAGGGACAGCAGGTTTATTTCTAACAAACCAAGGGTTTCTTACGCAAACAACCACGTGAAGGGGTATCAGGTGAATCTAACCGTCAGATCTAAAACCAATGGCTGAGATTAGATCTACGGTCGAGGGCGCGCACGCGGGCGGGCGAGCACTGACAAGCGGGGCAGGGAGTGTCAGCGACAGAGGGGGAGAGCGCGCTGACCGAGAGGGCCCAGCGCCAGGGGGTTTGGGCGCTGACAGGCGGGCCAGGACGCTAGGGCACGCGTGCGCGAAGCGGTACCCGCGGTCCGGGCCGTGCGATCAGGATCGGACGGAGGGGATCAGACCGGGGGGGTTGAATGCGCAAAGCGGTACCTGCGGTCCGAGCCGTTCGATCAAGATCAGACGGAGGGGATCAGACCGGGGGAACAGGCGGCTGCGGGTGGCACTGACAGGCAGGTCAGAGCGTTAGGCGCGCGTGCATGAAGTTGTATCCCGCGGTCCGGGCCGTTCGATCTGAATCGGACGGAGGGGACCAGACCAGGGGGATGAGCGGCTGCGAGCGACGCTGTTCGTCTCTAGGGCGGTGAGGTTGCCGGAGTTGAGGCATGCGTGAGCTGGGGGCTCCGGGGTCGCCAGAGTTGGGCAGAGAGGAAGCGGGCGCCACAGCGAACTCAATGGCGGGGAAAGGGCCATGAATCCATGGGCAGAGAAGGGAGAACGGCGGTGAGAAGGTCTCGGGCGGGCCGGAGAAACTCCGGTGAGCCATTCCGACCACGGGGATTCCAGGGTCACTGGAGTTGAGGCATGCGTGAACCAGGGGGGTCCAGGGTCGCCGGAGTTGGGCAAAGGGGAAGAGGGCGCCATGGCGAACTCAATGGCGGGGAAGTGGCCATGAATCCACGGGCAGAGAAGGAAGAATGGTGGTGAGAAGGTCTCGGGCGGGCCAGAGAAACTCCGGTGAGCCATTCCGACCACGAGGAGGGGACTTAAGGCGCGCTAAGGCCTTGGCTAGCTTCAACAGAGGCAAAGGTGAGAGGTGTGCGCGGGGCACTAGCGGGGCTCTATGAAGGGAGCTGGGCGGGTGGGCGGGCGTCGTGCGCGAGTGCGCACGCGCCGGTCCACGGTGAGCGTGAAGGGGGCAGAACTGACAGGGCAGGCCCACGACGCAAAGAGAGAAAAAAGGGGCACACGGGGCAACGGCTCGGCGACTGGCGATCCAGGACCGCGAGACAGAGAGAGCGAGCGCGGGCAAAGGAAACTGGCGCCGACAGATCGGCCCCACTGGGCAGCGAGCGAGAGAGGGAGGGCACGCGTGAGGGAGAACTGCCGCTGACAGGTGAGATCCGCCTGTCAGGCGGCGCGGGCGCGTGGCCTGGCTGGGCTTAGTGGACTGACTGGCTGCTTTCTCTTTACCTTTTTCTTTGGATTTTCTAATTCCTTTTCTATTTCTTTTCCTATAGGGTTTTCAAATCCAAATTCAAACTAGGTTTCAAATTCAAATAAATTCAAACTTGTGCAATACTTCAAAGAATATTTTAAACTCAGCATGATGCAACATGTCATGACTCATAAGGTTTTGGCAAAAATAAATAATTAACCTCCACTAGTTTAGGCTATCTCTAATCAAAAAGAAAAAAGGAGAATGAATCTAGAGAGAGAGAGAAAAACCTAGAGTGAGAAAAAGAAGAGTAACACATGATTCTGGGTGATAATTAGAAAGAAATTTTATACCCCCAAAATCAGGGTGTTACAGACCTATCCCCCTTAAAAGAATCTTGCCCTCGAGATTCAGGGCTGGCTAGAAAAGAGCTCAGGGTACTTGGCTTTTAAATCATCTTCTCGTTCCCAGATTGCTTCTTCTTCTGAGTGATGGCCCCATTTGACTATGCACATTCTGATGGTGTTCCTTCGAGTGACTCGATCTGCTGTCTCTAGAATTTGAGGTGGCTTCTCAATATAAGTCAAATCTTCTTGAACTTCAAGATCCTCTGCTGGCAACTTCTCTTCTGGCACTCTTAAGCATTTCTTCAACTGAGACACATGGAACACATCGTGCACAACTGACAGATTCTCTGGTAAGCTGAGTTGATAAGCCACTTCTTCACGTCTTGCCTGAATCTAATACGGGCCGATATAGCGAGGGGCTAGCTTGCTCTTGACTCCAAACCTCTTGGTTCCTCTGATAGGTGACACCTTCAAATAGACATAATCTCCCACTTCAAAACTGAGTTCCCTTCTTCTGGTGTCAACATAGCTTCGTTGTCTGGACTGTGCTGCCTTCAAATTCTCTCAGACCATTCTGATGTTCTCTTCGGCTTCAAGCAAAATATCTGGTCCGAACACCTGTCTTTCACCAGGTTGGTCCCAATGCAACAGAGTTCTGCAATTCCTTCCATAAAGCGATTCAAACGATGACATATTCAGGCTGGCATGGTAGCTGTTGTTGTAAGAGAATTCTGCATATGGTAGCCTCTTGTCCCATCGTAACTTGTCTTGTCAAGCACAAGCTCTCAACATGTCCTCAAGAATCTGGTTGGTTCTCTCAGTCTGGCCATCTGTCTGCGGGTGATAAGCTGAACTGAATTTCAAGTGTGTACCCAAAGCTTCATGTAACTGCTACCAAAAATGAGAGGTGAACTGGGTGCCTCTATTTGATACTATCTTTTTCGGATCGCCATGCAAGCACACAATCCGAGCCATGTATAGTTCGGCCAACACCGCACTGTTGTAGGTGGTCTTGATTGGTATGAAATGGGCCACCTTTGTCAAACGGTCCACTACTACCCAGATAGAGTCATAACCAGCTCGAGTGCGGGGCAGGCGAACTAT
This sequence comes from Zea mays, assembly GCF_902167145.1. Lineage (NCBI taxonomy): Eukaryota > Viridiplantae > Streptophyta > Magnoliopsida > Poales > Poaceae > Zea > Zea mays. Next base: position 155,269,281 of record NC_050097.1, on the reverse strand, counting down.
AAAGTCCATTCCAATCTCATCCCATTTCCACTGAGGAATCTGCAATGGTTGCAATAAACCTGCATGTCTCTGATGTTCTGCTTTAATCCTTTGACAACTATCACATACAACCACATACTCTGCTATCTCCCTTTTCATACCGTACCACCAAAATCTTTTCTTCAGCTCTTGGTACATCTTCTCACTACCAGGGTGTCACACCCGGTTTTGGAAGGTAAATCGAATGCGAACCATGTACGTGCCAGGATCAGAAATTCACGTACACGGCGATTACATAAATGACTCATCATAGCACAATGCTTCGAATAACAATAAAGATGAGTAATAATATGAAAGACTAGAGTCATTTACATAATATAATCAAAGTACACAGAACAGAAACGTAGCCAACGTAAATAAACCCACCACAGGCAGCTGACTGGGGGAGGTCGCTAGCCTAATCCTCGAACTCGTCGAAGTCCCGGAACTCCTAGAGATTCGCCTCGACGCCTTCTTCTTTACCTGAGCATAGATTGCACCAAAGGCAACCTGGTGTTTTGTGAAAGCAAGGGTGAGTACACATCAACGTACTCAGCAAATGTCCCGTTTGGCTGTAGTGGACTAGCTTTATTTGGGGTTAACGTCAAGCAGTTGCTTTTAGTTGGTCAGGTTATTATTATTAATTGAGAGCCAGGTTTTAACATTAACCCAAGTTATTAACCCAAAGTACCCTTTCCAAACAGAAAGAATACCACTTACCATTACCATAGTCATAACCATCATCCTTGTCACCACCTGTAAACCAACCATCTCTGATCAAGTATCTCTAATCAAAGAGGATCCCAAGGCCGCTCATAACCGTGAGCACGGCTGATTTATCAGTTTCTAACCCTCTGCAGAGGTCGCACACTTTACCCACGAGTCATGATTCCCTTTCTGCCTGGGGAGAGCTAATCCCCATTGACCACTACCTAGGTGGCCTGGCAGGGTATCACTACGTAGCCTTTACAAAGATTTCCCAGAGGTCATAGCCGCCCGTTAGGTTTCTCCAGTTTGATAAACACAGTACATCTCCCCAAAGGAAGGGTGACTAACAAACCAAATCAATAACCTCTGCAACCAGCCTCGACAGAGCAAGCACTGTGCCTGGACCCCATTGACGGCACGATGGCGAAGCAACTACACCTCTAGTTCCTCTAATTAATCAGCTAAGGGCGTCCCATTTCACCCTCATGGTTGCACTGTTATCCCGGGTGGTCTCTCAACGAACAGGTCCTTACGGAGAGGTACTCGGGAAACAGCCCGAGCCCCCTAAAGTATCACAGGAACATCATCGGGATAACATCATAGTATCATATGTATTCACATCATGTTCATTGATTAAAGTAAAGCAATAGCATAATGCTAACCATGATAACCCAAAAGGTAAACAAGGATAAGGTAAATAGAAAGCTAGTCAATCCTTAGGTTTCAGCTAAGTAATGCGGGACAGTGCATTAAAAGTGAATGGGACATAATAGGTCAGAGGACACTTGCCTTCACCAAACAGATGCTCAGGGTCTTCGATCTCGTAGAACTCGAAGAGTGCGAACACTTGGTCGCCAAAGCTTGACTGTCGATTCCTCGAAGCTCAGAAACGAATCACGATCTAGTCGCAACGCGAAGCAAAGACGAACAAGCACAAGCAAATAAACATAGATATATGCATAAGAACATTACACCATACAAGATAAAATGTTATAAAAACATGCAGCATAAAATAGAGTTCGATTCTATAGTCACGCGAGGGAAAGAAACGCGACGGTCGAAGCTATAGTCGAGGAGTTATCGCGTTTACGTTAAACAAATATAACATTTAATTCGACATTAACAAATACAATGTTATATATCAGTCAGTTCGATTAATCTGCTACACTGACAAATATTAGTTAAATAAGTAATTTAATTAAAACGAGAGATTCTAAGTGAGGCGAATCTAGGACGTGCGAAACAACACGACAGTGCGCGAACGACGCGGGGACACACGCGACATAGCACACGAACGACGCACAAGACAGCGCGCGCGACCAGCACGAACGACGCGCGAAACAGCACGCCACCGCATGCTGAGCAACACACGCGACATAGGCGAAAAAGCTAAATCGGTAACGTGTTTATACTAAACAAGTCTTAATTAGAATATTAGTTCGATGTAATTATAATTACGTGAATTCACATTATCATATCAAATATAAATTAAAACTACTACTTAGCTTTGACTAACTTACTATTTTAATAGCGGACGATTAAACAAATAATTAATTAACCGACGCGAGTGTTTATAAACAAACAGTTTAATATCGCGCACGAACGACGTGCGATACGCGAAAACGGTGTGCTCGACAAACACACGCGAAAGACGCACGAACAACACGGGCAACACACGCGAACGACATGTGAATCAGCATGCTGGCAGCGTGCGAACGACGTGCGGCAAGGCGCGCGGCACGCGAAAATAGCATGCACGACAAACGCGAATGACGCGTGACGACACGAACAGCTCGACGACAACACGAACAGCTCGACGACGACGAGGGCCACTCGTGCGAACGGCGCGCGCGAACAACGCGCGACCCATGAGAATGACGCTTGACGACACACGACACTGTACGAAACAGCGCATAGACAGCATGCAAAACAATGCGCACGATAGTGCACGACACGCGCGAATCAATGCGACTACGCGCGCGAACAACACAATGACGCGCAAACGATGCCGCGCGTGAATCAACAACAAGCAAATAATTAGTTAAAAGTATTTAAACAAGTATTAATCAAGTTAGGTGACATTTATATTTATAAAAGCACGAGTTAAAACTAGACTCGTTCTAATTATTAATAACCCTCGAACAAACCAATAACTAATTATTCAACTAAAACATGTGTGGTGACAACATAATAATTTTAACGTGTGCACAAGATCATTACACGGTTAATGTAACGGGAACGAAATGAATCGAATATCTAACGCCAAAGTTAATACATATTTTAATAAATGGCGTAACAACGGCGATGTGGCGTGATCCTATCGGTTGGAACCGTGCCACACAAAGGGTCACATGGATCTCAGCCACAACTGGTCAAAGTGAGTGGGATCAAGTGTGGGGGATCAGTTTTCTCTCTCCTTTAAGGCACCACGCGCACAGCACAACAGGGAGGGAGCGGTTCCCTTTCTTCAACCTTGGGAAAGAAGAAAGAAAAAAAACAGAGAACGACATGGAGGAGAAGGGAGAAGAGGGGATTGGCCATGGGATCTCTAGCCACAGCGGTTCCACGCCTAGGGAGGGGCCAGGCTCACCTACGCGCCACCAAGGGCCACCTGGCCGCGCCCTAGGGGCTCGCCGATGGGGTGTGCTCGGCTGCTGGGCACACTGGGTGCAGCAGCCAGGGGACGACGCTGGCAGGGGCGAGACGACCATTAGTACGATCGCGCGGAGTGCCTGGAGGCAGGGCGTCGGCACTGTGGGCATGCAGGAGAACGGGTGGAGTAGCGGCGTTGCTCGACCAGGGAGCAGGGGGCACCGGGGCTGGGCAGGCTCGGAGCCGCGCGCGCAGAACCATGTCGGCCGCGCCGCGCAAAGGAGAAGATGAGGGGGCAAGGGGGCCGTCGCCAGGGGAGGTAGAGGGAGGGGCGTCGGGCAGGGCAGTGGGGCTCCTCACCGGGGTTGTGCGCGGACGCCCTGCTGCCTGCGGCTAGGGGCGAGCTCGGGTGGTTGCGCGAGCCGGTGGCCGCGCTGGCTGTGCTCCATGGCCTCCTGGCCGCGCTGCCGCGCCGTGCGCAGGGAGGAGCACAGGGGCAAGGGATGAAGACACCGTCGGGGTCGTCCTGCCTACGTGCACAAAGAAGAACGCAGGGAGAGAAGGCGAAAAGGAGCATACCAGGTAACAGAAGAATTGCGCGATCTGGATCCGGGGCGAGACGAGGGGTTATGTGACGGCGGGGTGGGTTTATATAATAAAAAAACGAGCGCGTGATATGGTTGCCCAATTTGTCGCAGAATGCGTCGCGACCGAGCGAACGAGGCGGTTGCGAACACGACGACGACAAACACACGTAGCACGACGTTTGCGAGGAAAGACATTTTAATGATCCCGCAAAAAGGCCATGAGATCTAGAATGGGCTTGGCGAGAGGAATAGTTTATATATATTATCGACTTTACAAGGTTTTGTAGTTTTCGCAAATACTGAATTTTAGGTATTTTAATTAAGATTAGAAAAACTAAAATTCATATTTTAGTACTTGAAGAAACGTTTCAAAGGTTCCCAAAAAAATTCCGGAAACAAGATCAAGATAATTCGATATAGTTTGAAAAATCTTTACATTCATAAACACTATGCAACGACTTGAATGCAACAATCAAAGTTTCTCTAGGATTTTATTTTACTACGCCAAAAACTCATATATATACATATAATAAAATAACTCTCCATTATTTAGAAAAAGAGGAGAAAAGCAGGTAAAGAAGAGGGTAACACCTGAATTTGGTGTATATTAGAAAAGAAATTTTATGCCCCCAAATTCAGGGTGTTACAAATCTAACCCCCTTAACAGAATCTCGCCCTCGAGATTCAAGAGGAGGCTAGCAAGAAAATGAGATTGGTTCATTGATCTTTCATAGCTTCTTCTAACTCAGCTTTGGCTCTGCCATCTTTAACTTGCGGACTGGTTGCGTTGACGTTAAGATGCTTGAGACCGATTGATGCAATTCTTGAGGATCTCTTGGACCTGTGGGTTAGGACCCATGCACGCTTTCGTTGTGCCGCTCTGATCTTGTTGGTTGATGTTGATCGCATTGTCTTCATTGGGTTAGCGGCTAACCCCCTTAACAGGAGCGTTGACATTCATTTGGTGAAGATGTTGCCGACTCTGATCTTAACTGATTTGGAGGAGTTGGAGGTTGCCAAATGGACAGATGCAAGTGGAAAAAATAGCGAGAAAAGGTAAGTATAGACGGATTAGAGAGAGCAGGGGGAGAACCCAACCACTTAACTCTATGGCACTCACCTAGTAAACAGATGCCATTGTGGTCCAAGGGCCACAACACATCAACACTCATTCCAAAGAAGCAAATCAGTCATAGCAGAAGGACAAACATCATGAGCACACAACAACAAACATCTCGTTGCTATACGTTCCTTTTAATTAAACGGTGGTCTTTTCTTACAATGTGGAAACTACTTTAAGGCCATCGAAAGACAAGGGGAGCGATAAAACATGTAGGATAGGGGCATGAGCATAATAAAGGATGGAGCTAAAGCAAGGATTGTAACCGACAGGGAGAGAATACAACCAAGGTCAACGTAGGTGAAACACCATTCTCAAATCGAGATGGGAAAGATGATATTCCAAAAGGGTAGGCATAGGATAAGCACCATGGAAAGATGTAGTGGTTACAAAGATACAAGAGGTAACAGGCAAAAGCACACCAAAAGATCGAGTTAAAACAATACTTGCAACACGACAGAGGAATAGGGAACGAGCAAGAGCGGTGAGGGGTAAGACATCACTCTTGAAATAAAATGGGAGAGACGGCTTTAAAATGCAGGTACATGATAAGCATCAAGGTAAAGATCTAGGAATGACGAGGGTTAAGGTGATAACAGACAAACACACAACAAAGGATGTATTTTCGACAAAACTTGCAAGGTGTCAAAGAACGAGGAACAGTCAATGATGAAATAGATGAGGCATTATCCCCGAACAGGAATGGAAAAGAGGGGGCTTCAAGGGCTAGGTTCAAGGTAAGCAGGAAGGCAAGGGCATAGATATCACGAGGGTTTTACAAGTAATTATGGATAAGGAGGTAGGATAGGAGGTAAATAGGCATAAGACAAAGGATATAAGTACCATAAAGGATGGAGTTAAGACCTGACCTGCAAATGGAAAAGGAGAGGATACATCCAAAGGCCACATAGGTAAATTGCCGCTCTCAAATTGAGGTGGAAGAGAGGAGATTTTTAGAGAGCAAGAATAAAGATAAGTATCAAGGCAAGATCGATGGATGACAAGGTAATGGTAATAGCAAATAAAAACACAACACAGGATGGAATTAAGACAAAACTTGTAAGGTGACAAGAAGGGAAAAGAAATCAAAGGAGAGATAGGTAACTCGCAACTCTCAAACTTGGTCGGAAGAAAGGAGAGGCTTTTAAAGGATAAGTTCAAGGTAAGAATTTAGGTAGAAGACATAAATATCGCAAGGGTCAAAGGCGATAATAGACAAGAGTATAGGAGAAAAGATGAAGGCATAGAAGTGCCAGTGGTATAAGTACAATAAAGAATGGAGGTATGTCAAGGCTTACACGCGGTAAAGAAGAGGATGTTGCCAAGGATAAGATAAGTAAAACACTGCTCTCAAATTGGGATAGGAGATTGGAGATTTTAGATAATAGAAATAATGTCATCACTAAGGTATGGTCGAGATATGGGAAAGGTCAAGGCAACACTAAACAGAGGCACAACAAAGGATGGAGCTGAAGACTCACAAGCGACAAGGAATAGGATATGACCAACAGAAAAATAGGTAAAGTACAATGCTCAGATTGAGGTGGAAGAGGGGAGATTTATAGGGGAAGGTATGAGACAAATATCAATGTAGGATATAGAGGTGTCCAGGGTAAGCAATAAAATAATGAAAAACATAACAAAGGATAGAGTTAAGACAAGACTCGTGAAATGATGAAGTGGAGAAAACACTCAAGGGTAAGATAGGTAAGGTTCCAACAGAAAGGTTGGAGTAAAGATTCCTTACCGAGGGAAGTTATAAGGAAGCAATGAGATCACCAAGGATGTGCAAAATAAAATGACTGCTCATGGATCATTAAGAAACAAGGGTGGTTAATGACATGTAAGTTGAAATGTCTTAAACAAATACTGGGGTATGAAGATAAGCATACATAAAAAAATAAGAGTATGCAAGATTCCAATGGTACGAGCATACCAAGACCAAGAGAGTACAAATTGCCAAAAAGATAGCGACTTAACAATAGAATAGGAAAGGGTCTCAAAAGATAGTAAGATCATGGACATATAAACTAAAATGTTTAAATAGGCAGCAAAGTTTTTATTAGAGGTAGGTATTGAAACAAGAGTATTAAAGAATCCAGGGATACGAGCTTGTCGATACCAGGGGAATAGAGATTGCCAAATGGTAGCAATTTAATAATGGAAGAGGAAAGAATCTCAAAAGACTAAAAGCTATGGTCGGGAGGTATCTACAAAGATGTCGCAAGTACAAGAGTGAGATCAGATCTAATATATTGAGAGAATTATAGACCATACTAGAATAAAATACTTTTGACAAGGGGGCATATAGGAGCACAACATAGAATTAGTCGAGATGACTAATATTTTGAAGCAGAATCAAGGATGAGGTGAAGTAACAGTCAAGAAGTCCTTAAAACGGCCAATGCTACTCTAGGTCAGCGGTCCTACAGTCAGCACGGCATTGATACCACTTATGTCACACCCGGTTTTGGAAGGTAAACCGAATGCGAACCATGTACGTGCCAGGATCAGAAATTCACGTACACGGCGATTACATAAATGACTCATCATAGCACAATGCTTCGAATAATAATAAAGATAAGTAATAATATGAAAGACTAGAGTCATTTACATAATATAATCAAAGTACACAGAACAGAAACGTAGCCAACGTAAATAAACCCACCACAGGCAGCTGACTGGGGGAGGTCGCTAGCCTAATCCTCGAACTCGTCGAAGTCCTGGAACTCCTAGAAATTTGCCTCGACGCCTTCTTCTTTACCTGAGCATAGATTGCACCAAAGGCAACCTGGTGTTTTGTGAAAGCAAGGGTGAGTACACATCAACATACTCAGCAAATGTCCCGTTTGACTGTAGTGGACTAGCTTTATTTGGGGTTAAGGTCAAGCAGTTGCTTTTAGTTGGTCAGGTTATTATTATTAATTGAGATCCAGGTTTTAACATTAACCCAAGTTATTAACCCAAAGTACCCTTTCGAAATGGAAAGAATACCACTTACCATTACCATAGTCATAACCATCATCCTTGTCACCACCTGTAAACCAACCATCTCTGATCAAGTATCTCTAATCAAAGAGGATCCCAAGGCCGCTCATAACCGTGAGCATGGCTGATATATCAGTTTCTAACCCTCTACAGAGGTCGCACACTTTACCCACGAGTCATGATTCCCTTTCTGCCCGGGGAGAGCTAATCCCCATTGACCACTACCTAGGTGGCCTAGCAGGGTATCACTACGTAGCCTTTACAAAGATTTCCCAGAAGTCATAGCCGCCCGTTAGGTTTCTCCAGTTTGATAAACACAGTACATCTCCCCAAAGGAAGGGTGACTAACAAAACCAAATCAAGAACCTCTGCAACCAGCCTCGGCAGAGCAAGCAGTGTGCCTGGACCCCATTGACGGCACGACGGCGAAGCAACTACACCTCTAGTTCCTCTAATTAATCAACTAAGGGCGTCCCATTTCACCCTCATGGTTGCACTGTTATCCCGGGTGGTCTCTCAACGAACAGGTCCTTACGGAGAGATACTCGGGAAACAGCCCGAGCCCCCTAAAGTATCACAGGAACATCATCGGGATAACATCATAGTATCATAAGTATTCACATCATGTTCATTGATTAAAGTAAAGCAATAGCATAATGCTAACCATGATAACCCAAAAGGTAAACAAGGATAAGGTAAATAGAAAGCTAGTCAATCCTTAGGTTTCAGCTAAGTAATGCGGGACAGTGCATTAAAAGTGAATGGGACATAATAGGTCAGAGGACACTTGCCTTCACCAAACAGATGCTCAGGGTCTTCGATCTCGTAGAACTCGAAGAGTGCGAACACTTGGTTGCCAAAGCTTGACTGTCGATTCCTCGAAGCTCAGAAACGAATCATGATCTAGTCGCAACGCGAAGCGAAGACGAACAAGCACAAGCAAACAAACATAGATATATGCATAAGAATATTACACCATACAAGATAAAATATTATAAAAACATGCAGCATAAAATAGAGTTCGATTCTATAGTCACGCGAGGGAAAGAAACGCGACGGTCGAAGCTACAGTCGAGGAGTTATTGCGTTTACGTTAAACAAATATAACATTTAATTCGACATTAACAAATATAATGTTATACATCAGTCAGTTCGATTAATCTGCTACACTGACAAATATCAGTTAAATAAGTAATTTAATTAAAACGAGAGATTCTAAGTGAGGCGAATCTAGGACGTGCGAAACAACATGACAGCGCGCGAACGACGCGGGGACACACGCGACATAGCACACGAACGACGCACAAGACAGCGCGCGCGACCAGCACGAACGACGCGCGAAACAGCACGCCACCGCGTGCTGAACAACACGCGCGACATAGGCGAGAAAGCTAAATCGGTAACGTGTTTATACTAAACAAGTCTTAATTAGAATATTAGTTCGACGTAATTATAATTACGTGAATTGACATTATCATATCAAATATAAATTAAAACTACTACTTAGCTTTGACTAACTTACTATTATAATAGCGGACGGTTAAACAAATAATTAATTAACCGACGCGAGTGTTTATAAACAAACAGTTTAATATCGCGCACAAACGACGTGCGATACGCGAAAACGGTGTGCTCGACAAACACACGCGAAAGACGCGCGAACAACACGGGCAACACACGCGAACGACATGTGAATCAGCATGCTGACAGCGTGCGAACGACGTGCGGCAAGGCACGCGGCACGCGAAAATAGCATGCACGACAAACGCGAATGACGCGTGACGACACGAACAGCTCGACGACGACACGAACAGCTCGACGACGACGAGGGCCACTCGTGTGAACGGCGCGCGCGAACAACACGCGACCCATGCGAATGACGCTTGACGACACACGACACTGTACGAAACAGCGCACAGACAGCATGCAAAACAATGTGCACGATAGTGCACGACACGCGCGAATCAATGTGACTACGCACGCGAACAGCACAATGACGCGCAAACGATGCCGCGCGTGAATCAACAACAAGCAAATAATTAGTTAAAAGTATTTAAGCGAGTATTAATCAAGTTAGGTAACATTTATATTTATAAAAACACGAGTTAAAACTAGACTCGTTCTAATTATTAATAACCCTCGAATAAACCAATAACTAATTATTCAACTAAAACATGTGTGGTGACAACATAATAATTTTAACGTGTGCACAAGATCATTACACGGTTAATGTAACGGGAACGGAATGAATCGAATATCTAACGCCAAAGTTAATACATATTTTAATAAATGGCGTAACAACGGTGATGTGGCGTGATCCTATCGGTCGGAACCGTGCCACACAAAGGGTCACATGGATCTCAGCCACAACTGGTCAAAGTGAGTGGGATCAAGTGTGGGGGATCAGTTTTCTCTCTCCTTTGAGGCACCACGCGCACAACACAACAGGGAGGGAGCGGTTCCCTTTCTTCAACCTTGGGAAAGAAGAAAGAAAAAAAAACAGAGAACGACATGGAGGAGAAGGGAGAAGAGGGGATTGGCCATGGGATCTCTGGCCACGGCGGTTCCACGCCTAGGGAGGGGCCAGGCTCACCTACGCGCCACCAAGGGCCTCCTGGCCGCGCCCTAGGGGCTCGCCGATGGGGTGTGCTCGGCTGCTGGGCACACTGGGAGCAGCAGCCAGGGGACGACGCTGGCAGGGGCGAGACGGCCATTGGTACGATCGCGCAGAGTGCCTGGAGGCAGGGCGTCGGCACTGCGGGCGTGCAGGAGGACGGGTGGAGTAGCGGCGTTGCTCGACCAGGGAGCAGGGGGCACCGGGGCTGGGCAGGCTGGGAGCCGCGTGCGCAGAACCATGTCGGTCGCGCCGCGCAAAGGAGAAAACGAGGGGGCAAGGGGGCCGTCGCCAGGGAAGGTAGAGGGAGGGGCGTCGGGCAGGGCAGTGGGGCTCCTCACCGGGGTTGTGCGCGGACGCGCTGCTGCCTGCGGCTAGGGGCGAGCTCGGGTTGTTGCGCGAGCCGGTGGCCGTGCTGGCTGCGCTCCATGGCCTCCTGGCTGCGCTGCCGCGCCGCGTGCAGGGAGGAGCACAGGGGCAAGGGATGAAGACACCGTCGGGGTCGTCCTGCCTACGTGCGCAAAGACGAACGCAGGGAGAGAAGGCGAAAAGGAGCATACCTGGTAACAGAAGACTTGCGCGATCTGGATCCGGGGCGAGACGAGGGGTTATGTGACGGCGGGGTGGGTTTATATAATAAAAAACGAGCGTGGGATATGGTTGCCCAATTTGTCGCAGAATGCGTCGCGACCGAGCGAACGAGGCGGTTGCGAACACGACGACGACAAACACGCGCAGCACGACGTTTGCGAGGAAAGACATTTTAATGATCCCGCAAAAAGGACACGAGATCTAGAACGGGCTTGGCGAGAGGAATCGTTTATATATATTATCGACTTTCCAAGGTTTTGTAGTTTTCGCAAATACTGAATTTTAGGTATTTTAATTAAGATTAGAAAAACTAAAATTCATATTTTAGTACTCGAAGAAACGTTTCAAAGGTTCCCAAAAAAATTCCGGAAACAAGATCAAGATAATTCGATATAGTTTGAAAAATCTTTACATTCATAAACACTATGCAACGTCTTGAATGCAACAATCAAAGTTTCTCTAGGATTTTATTTTACTACGCCAAAAACTCATATATATATATATATATATAATAAAATAACTCTCCATTATTTATAAAAAGAGGAGAAAAGCAGGTAAAGAAGAGGGTAACACCTGAATTTGGTGTATATTAGAAAAGAAATTTTATACCCCCAAATTCAGGGTGTTACATAGGGTGTATAGAGTATGCTGTCTCATGGGCTTCGTTGAGAATCAGTTCCCGGATTGATTTGATATCGGGAACACACAATCTGTCCTTGAACCATACCACTCCTTCTGCATGTTCATGGAAATCTGGACCTTTCCCGTCGATGATAAGCTACCGGATCTCGTTGATCTTCTCATCATCCTTCTGACCTTTTCTGATGTATTGCTCCAAAGTGGGCTCTAGCTCAATTGTCACTCCCTAAGTGTTGTTCAGAAATCTGAGACTCAACCTATCGAATTCCTTTGCTAGCTCAAACGGCAGCGACTGAGTGACCAACATATTGACTTGACTCTTCCTGCTCAGAGCATCTGCAACCACATTTGCTTTGCCAGGGTGATAATGAATCTCCAGTTCATAGTCTTTGATCAATTCTAGCCATCTTTGCTGCCTCATGTTTAACTCTGACTGAGTGAATATGTACTTGAGGCTCTTATGGTCCGTGTAAATATCACACTTCTGCCCATAAAGATAATGTCTTCAGGTTTTCAGTGCATGAACCACTGCTGCTAGCTCCAGATCATGAGTGGGGTAGTTCTTCTCATGAACTTTCAATTGTCGGGACGAGTATGCCACTACTTTCCCTTCCTGCATTAACACACATCCCAGTTTGGTGTACAAAGCATCACAGTATACTGAGAATGGCTTGTGAACATCTGGCAGTACTAACATTGGTGCTGTTGTCAACTTCTGCTTCAACATCTCAAATGATTCTTGGCACGCTGGGGTCCACTTGAACTCAACCTTCTTTGCTAGCAAGGTTGTCATTGGTCTGGCAATCTTGGGGAAACCCTCAATGAAACGCCGATAATAACCGGCCATTCCAATGAAACTCTTGATTCCTCAGACATCTTTTGGTGCTTTCCAGTCCGAAATCGTTGCTACCTTCTTTGGATCCACAACTAGTCCATCTCGGTTTATAATATGACCCAAGAATAGAACATCACTATTCCAGAACTCGCACTTGCTAAGCTTGACATACAACTGGCAATCTCGTAGCCTCTGAAGTACTTTCCTCAAATGCTCCTCATGCTCTTGCTCATTCTGGGAATATACAAGAATATCATCAATGAACACCACTACAAACTTGTCGAGGTAGTCTATGAACATACTGTTCATCAGGTACATGAAGTAAGTTGGCACATTCATTAATCCGAATGACATAACCATGAACTCATATAGTCCATACTTGGTGATGAATGCTGTTTTCGGTATGTCTGCAAGTCGGATTCTGAGCTGATGGTAACCTGACCTTAGATCTATCTTCGAGAACACACTGGCTCCTCTCAACTGATCAAATAAGTCTTCAATTCGAGGTAGGGGGTACTTGTTCTTGACAGTGACTTCATTCAAAGCTCTGTAATCGATGCACATCCTCTTCGTGCCATCCTTCTTCTCCACAAATAACACTGGGGCTGCCCGAGGTGAGGTACTTGGTCTGATGTAGCCTTTCTCTAACAACTCATCAATTTGCTTCTTGAGTTCCACCAACTCTGGTCCGGACACTCGATAAGCTCTCTTAGAAATAGGGGCGGTGCCTGGGATAAGCTCTATGGCAAATTCAACTTTCCTTTCAAGTGGCATGCCTGGTAACTCTTCAGGGAATACATCGGGGAATTCTGACACAATCCTAATTGCCTCAATCGGATTGGACTCCTTGTCATCTACTGATAAATGGTGACAAGCTCCTTCTTCTAGTTCAGGTAAGTATAGCTTGGTTACTACTTCCTTTCTGGATGGGGACACCAACTTAACTGTTCTCTTGTCACAACTGACAGTGGCTTGATTTCTGTGTAGCCAATTCATCCCGAGGATGACATCTAACCCTTGAGTTCCCATGACTACTAGGATAGCGGGGAAGGCTATCCCCTTATTTCAATCCTTAGATTTGGACAAATCCTATCGGACTGAACTTTTCCTCCAACTGAATTAACTCTCAAAGGTGGGATCATTGGTTCTATGGGGATGTTATGTGATTCTACCCAAGATGCAGAAATGACAAAATGTGTGGCACCAGTATCAAATAGTACTTTTGCTGGGTAGGATTGGACTGGAAACATACCTACTGCCACGTCCTGAGCATCCTAGATTGCTTCGGCCTCCAGGTGATTCACCTTTCCATGGTTGTAAGCCTGACCACGGACTCCTGGTGCTTGCTATGGTGCTCCTTGTCTTGCTGGGGCATTGACTGCTGGCGGTTGCTAGGCTACTTTCTTTGGACAATTCTTCACCCAGTGATTTTGTTCTCCACAGTAGAAGCATGCACGACCTCCTACTTGTACTAGGGCTGCTTGGCCATTCTGGTTGGTTGTGGGGGCAGGAAGACGAGCTGTCTGGTTGTTCTGACGTTGGTACTGATTTCCTCCCGGCTGAGTGTTCTGACGGTACTGCTGCTGCTGTTGCTGAGGAAACTGCCTCTGGTACTGGTGCTGGTGCTGACGCTGATGCTGGTGGCCTTGCTTGAATTGCTGTGGCGAGTTGCCTGAGTAGCGGGGACGACAGCTACTCCTGGCCTGAGGTCCACCAATCTTGCGCTTCCTATCCTCCATCTCCTAACGCTTCCTTTCAGTCATGATTCCTCTGTCGATCAAATGCTCAAAGGTGGGGAAAGTGTGGTTCATCGACTGATAATGGAGGGATCAACCAATCCTCTCAGAAAGCGGTACTGCCTCTTGGCATCTATGTTGACATCTTCTGGGGCATAACGCGATAGCTGTAAAAACTTGTCCCTGTATTCACTGACGGACAAGGGACCTTGCTTTAGGGCGAGAAATTGCTCCTTCCTCACTATCATCAGTCCCTCGGGCACATGGTAGCAACGTAAGTTGTCCCTGAACTCCTACCGAGTGATGGCTTCAGGGTTGGCGTGGGTGGCGAGGTAAGACTCCCACCAAGACTGTGCTGCTCCCCTCAGCTGTCGGGGACCATACAACACCTTCTCTCGATCATTGCACTGGGCAGTGTGCAACTCATGCTCCATGGTATGCAGCCAATTTTCCGCGTCCATGGGATCGGCAGAGTGGGCAAAAACAGGGGGATGGCCCCTCATGAATTCTGTCTGCTTGTCTCTGGGCACTTGTGGCATCTGGACTTGCACTGGAGGCTGAGGCGGTGGTGGCTACTGCTGCATTTGCTGCATCGCTGCTAAGGTCTGACCAATTTCCTGAACTACTTGGGTCTGCATCAAGAACATTTGCTCAATAGTCATCGGAGGTGGCGGTGGCAAATGCTGCTGTGGGGCTGCCTCCTCTTGGGGTGCTTGCTGCTCTGGCTGAGCACGCCTCGCACCTCTGCGCCTGTTCTCAGACATCTGTAGAAACCACAAACATATTAGATCTGACTCTGCAGTCTTTCAGCATAAGAAAATATATACGGAAAACCTCATAGCACTGAACAATTAACCATCTTCACTGACAGCTTCTCAGATAAAGAGGAAAGTGGAAATAAATGGATTACCCAACTAAATAACTGACTTTATTAATAACTACACCAAGTTGTAGGGAATACCCATAGCTTGATAACAATCATTACAAAGATCCAACTTCATTACATGTTCATCATAACAAGCATCCAACGAAAAATAACCAAACTAACTCTGACTAAGACTGGATAGACTAAGACACTGAACTAAGCATTATTACAGACTCTGACTCTGTCGATCTAAGGATCCAAATCTATCCAGGTCCTACAGTCTGGGGTACCATAGTCGAAGCGACCACGGGGCGATGAACGGTAAGGGTGCTGAATCCCGACAGGGGCGGGAGAACCACCATCCAAATAGTGGCGTGCTGCGCACTCAGCACACAATTCCACAACCTCCGTCCGAACCTTGCCCAACTCATCAAGGGCGTGGTCCAACTCTGTGTTGAGCACGGCGACCAGATTGACCATGCTGTTCAGCCTGGGATTGCCCTCACCAACTAGCAAGACAATCACACCTCCAGCACTGCCGGTCGAACGGCGAGGGTAGTACTTCAGGTCAAGGCCATTAGCTACCCCGCTGAATAACGAGCAATTCTGAGAAAGTGCCCGTCGTGCTGCATCTTGCATGGTTACCTCGGCAGTATCCCTCTCAGTAATAGAATAGTGCTCTGAGAAGGCCTCTGCACCTCGGAGATCATCGTCCGAACATCGCACCAAGCAAGTAGCCTCCCACTGGTCTGGGTATAGCCCGCGACGATGCTGGTAGACTACACAACGATACTCGATAGACGAAGTGTGCCGGTCAAAAGCACGACGCAACAGGGTATCGAGAGCGTCGTGGAAGTCACACCCGCGAGCGGCGTCATGAGTGATGGGTCTAGCGATCCATCCCTCTGGCTCCAGCTCCTCCGAGAGCTCCGTGTCATGGCTCGAACTGCCACCGGCGTTGTCATCGTCTCCGTCTCCATCAGGGTCTCCTCCAGCAGCGAGATGCCCTGAGATGGTGCAGGGGGCATCTCTGGCTGAGGTGCAGGGGAAGGCAGCCTCTCAGACTCCACCTCCTGCTGAGGTGAGGGGGAAGAGTCCTGCTGCTCCTGCTCCTGCTCCTAGCGTCTGCACTCCTACTCCTCATGCAGACAATGATGCAGTCTCTCCAAATAGTGGGCGCTCCGCCAGGCGAGAAGGCAAAAAGGGGATCACAGACTTACGTGCAGTGCACCTGAGACGAGCCATCTACAACAGAAATCGTAAGCACAAGGGTAAGAGTAGAACTATGAGACCAGAAAGTAAACAGAGAGAAAAGTGAGATAAAACTTTTGAGATAAGTAAACAACATAGGGTTGGTCAAGATAACCATCTTTTGAAAAGACACTGAGGTCAAGGTAAGAGTAGGGG
Source organism: Zea mays (assembly GCF_902167145.1). Taxonomy (NCBI): domain Eukaryota; kingdom Viridiplantae; phylum Streptophyta; class Magnoliopsida; order Poales; family Poaceae; genus Zea; species Zea mays. The sequence goes on along the minus strand of NC_050097.1, from coordinate 155,252,581 downwards.
TCTATAGTCCTTAGGGCGACCATTCTAGTCTAGGTTAGTGGTCCTACAGTCAGCAAGGGCTTTGATACCACTTATGTCACACCTGGTTTTGGAAGGTAAACCGAATGCGAACCATGTACGTGCCAGGATCAGAAACTCATGTACACAACGATTACATAATTGGACATTATCACATAATGCTCGAAATCAATAGTGGAAAGGTACTTTATTACATCAAGATGTCCAAGACATCCACAGAGTCTAATACATATCCATTGTTCAACATAATTATCAAAGTGTGGAAATATGAAATGTAGATGCTAAGCCTACACAGGCAGCTGACTGGGGGTTTGCCACTAAGAAAGAACTAGAACTCGTCGTATTCCTGAAACTCCTCGAAGTCATCCATGTTGCCAACTTCACCTCCTGAGCACTGAGAACAGTGGGGACAACCTGGGGTGGGGTGGTTTGTAAAGCAAGGGTGAGTACACTTCAACGTACTCAACAAATGTCCCGTTTGACTAAAGTGTACTATCTGTATGTGGAGTTTAAGGTTAAGCAGTTGCTTTTAGTTGGTCAAGTTTTATTATTATAGGTAGAGCCAAATTTTAGTAATAACCCAGTTATTACCGTGAGGCACTCCCTCCAAGAGGAAATACCAGAGATCAGGATTATAATCACCATTGTTAATCATCGTCATAAAAGTAACCATTGATCTTCTAATCGAAGAGGATCCCAAGGCTGCTCATAACCATCAGCACAACTGATATACCAGTTTCTAACACTCTGCAGAGGTTGCACACCTTACCCACAAGCCGTGATTGTAACACCCCTGGTGTTACTGCCACTAAAACATGAGCATAACATCATGAGCATTAGCATATCATGTGTTTGTTACACTTAGAATGCATGCACTAGGCAAAAAGTTGAAACAAGTTGTATTGATGTGACATGTCATGAGTAAAACCCTAGTGTAGGTTACTTAACCTAAACTGAGCTTAGGGTGTCAATAAGGCCCAAATAAGTTAAATTATTAAAACTCATTAGAAATGGTCATGAGACATCAACTCTAATAGGATTTGATAGTCTACAAACCCTAGAAGTGCCAGAAACCCTAAATATACCTCTGGAAGACCCTGGACTGAAACCCTAGGGGGTTATATACAAATGTTGCAAACTTTTGGACCTAAGTGCAAAAACCATGGGATTAGGGTACCTTAAGTTATATGGTTCACCTATTTGAAGATTTGCAAAAGAAACCATGAGATTTGGGCCTAATTGCAAAAAGGCCACTCTTGTGCTCTTATGACTAAGTCTGAAAACAGTTGAACAAAGCTGACTTTGAATCCCTACATCTCGAGATTCTTGAAGTTTTTGCTCAAAGTTAATATTGAAAAGTTGTAGAGCTATCATAGGAGAACAAATTTGATTAAGTGAATGAGCACTGGTGCTAAATAGAAATTGGAGAAAAATGAGCTTAAAGTTGGGCTGTCAGTTAGCTATCAAACTGAATTTTGAACATCAGTGACATTGACATAAGTTAGTTTCAATTTTAAGTAGCTTCCAGGAGGAACTCGACTAGGGATATTATAGCAAAATTGAAGATGGTTTGTCGATCCATAACTTTGATGCAGAGCATTGATCTAGTCACCATACAAAATCTGGAGGAAATTCGCCCCAAACATGATCTGTCAGACCGACTGAAGAAGTTCCTGATGGTAGAGTGACCATAAAGATCTATTGGTTCAGTAAACCGACCGCCGGCGACCCCGCGCGTGGATTCACGTCGGTGAGGTGATTCGTGCTCACTTAGGCCCGGATAACGCCTCGAGGTAGAAAGATCTTCACCGCTATTGAGTTATGGGCACTGTTCCGGCTGGCCGTCGTACCCCTTTTGCTTTGTGGCTAGCTCATATAAGTGAAAGTCGCCTAGACGGGGGTGAATAGGCGGAATCTAAAAATTATAAACTTAAGCACACACTACAAGCCGGGGTTAGCGTTAGAAATAAAATCGAGTCCGAAAGAGAGGGCGAAAACAAATCACAAGCAAATGAAGAGAGTGACACGGTGATTTGTTTTACCGAGGTTCGGTTCTTGCAAACCTACTCCCCATTGAGGTGGTCACAAAGACCAGGTCTGCTTCAACCCTTTCCCTCTCTCAAACGGTCACCTAGACCGAGTGAGCTTTTCTCCTCAATCAATTGGGACACTTAGTCCCCACAAGGACCACCACAACTTGGTGTCTCTTGCTTTGATTACAAAGGTGTTGAGAACAAGAATGGGGAAGAAGAAAAGCGATCCAAGCGACAAGAACTCAAATGAACACAAATGTCTCTCTCTCTCACAAGTCACTAAGCTTTGGAATGAATTTGGGACTTGGAGAGGATTTGATCTTTTGTTTTGTGTCTTGGAGTGAAGTCTAGAGCTCTTGTATTTAATGCAATGGCTGAAAACTTGGATGCCTTAAAGTGTGGTGGTTGGGGGGTATTTATAGCCCCACCCACCAAAATGGCCGTTGGGGAGGCTGTCTGTCGTCGGGCGCACCGGATAGTCCGGTGCGCCACCGGACACTATCCGGTGTGCCAGCCACGTCACCCAACCGTTAGGGTTCGACCGTTGGAGCTTCTGACAGCTGGGCCACCGGACAGTCCGGTGGTGCACCGGACAGGTCCTGTTCACTGTCCGGTGCGCCTTCTGGCGCCTGCTCTGACTCTACGCGCGCAGTCCGCACTGTTCACTGTTCACTGTTCACTTTTGCAGTCGACCGTTGGCGTTGTAGCCATTACTCCCGCTAGCACACCGGACAGTCTAGTGAATTATAGCAGAGAGCATTTTCCAGAAACCCAAAGGTGGCAAGTTCGGAGTTGTTCTCCTTGGTGCACCGGACACTGTCCGGTGGCGCACCGGACAGTCCGGTACGCCAGACCAGGGCAGCCTTCGGTTTTCTTTGCTCCTTTCTTTTGAACCCTTTCTTTCATCTTTGTATTGGCTTGTTGTGAACCTTTGGCACCTGTAGAACATATATTCTAGAGCAAACTAGTTAGTCCAAATATTTGTGTTGGTCAATTCAACCACCAAAATCATTTAGGAAAAGGTTTGACCCTATTTCCCTTTCAATCTCCCCCTTTTTGGTGATTGATGCCAACACAAACCAAAGCAAATATATAAGTGCAGAATTGAACTAGTTTGCATAAGGTAAGTGGAAAGGTTGCTTGGAGTGAAACCAATATAATTATTTCTACTAGGTATGCATGGATTGTTTTCTTCTTATTCAAAATTTTGGACCACGCTTGCACCACTAGTTTTGTTTTTGCAAATTCTTTGTAAAATTCTTTTCAAAATTTTTTTGCAAATAGTCAAAGGTATATGAATAAGATTGAAAGAAGCATTTTCAAGATTTAAAATTTTCTCCCCCTATTTCAAATGCTTTTCCTTTGACTTAAACAAAACTCCCCCTTTTTGAAATTCTCCCCATAGTGTTCAAGAGGGTTTTACATACTAATTTTTGAAAGGGGTTATACCAATTTGAAATATATCAAAAACACAATACCAATTGAAAACTTCTTTTAAAAACTTTTGAAATTGGTGGTGGTGCAGTCCTTTTGCTTTGGGCTAATACTTTCTCCCCCTTTGGCATGAATCACCAAAAACAGATACTTATGAGTGAAATATGAGCCCTTTAGTAACTTCTCTCCCACTTTGGCAAACAATATATAAGTGAAGATTATACCAATATGGAGAGATGGCGGAATACCGGCAAAGAATGAATAATACGGATGGAGTTGAGTGGAAGCGTTGTCTTTGTCGAATACTCCATTTCTCTTTCAATTCTATGACTAAGCATAAGAATACACTTGAAAACACATTAGTCATAGACATAGAAGAGATATGATCAATGTCACACCCGGTTTTAGAAGGCAAACCGAATGCGAACCATGTATGTGCCAGGATCAGCAAGTCACGTACACAGCAGTTACATAACATGGACATCATCACACAGTGCTCAAATAGTATTTGTTGGGGACTTGTTCTCAAATGCTATGAATTAAGAACAAGGCAACATAAAAATGTTAAATGTTAATGCCCTTCATCCGCTGAAGCATTATCTCCCCAAGGATTTAATGAACTTCGGACGAAGGTCGCAGATTAAATATCACGAAGGTCATACCTTCGTGATTAGGTTTATAAAATAATGTAAAATGAAGCATAATGTGTAAAACATATGTTAGAAGCAGATAACATTATTCTTATATTTCATTATATGGATCTGAATATTAAAACATGACATTTGAGTACGTTTATACCTTCTCCTTGACGGAAAACAATAATTCCAGTGTGATGCGTCAATAATTACAAGATTGCGTGAACAGTATAGGGGTACTGTTCATCTATTTATAGGCACAGGACACAGCCTATGTGAAATTACATTTATCCCCTTTATAATCAATTACAATACTGACACAAAACATCATGGGTCTTTGAGTCATTTGATCTTTAAGTCGGTTCGCCCCCTTCGTCTTGAGACTTGTCACTGTGCCGAAGCTCTATCGGTGATAACTTCGGCGCTGTTCTTGAAAGGATCTTGCCGAAGGTGTTTTCCTCATTTAGGATCTTCGGCTATGAAACATACCCCCAACAGTAGCCCCTTCACAGTGCAAGATCGTTTTTCGTAACGAGCTTGATCCATGAAAAAGTCTTCTAGGCTTCGGGATGCCGAAGATCCGAAAAAACACCTTCCCTGAGCTCGTTGACGAGAAACGGTTAAAATAATCCGAGCGCGAGGTGGCCCCATCCTGCAGCAGTTGCACGCGCCCTGGCGATTCACCTTCCCGAACCCTGTGGCTCACCGTCTAGTGAGTATGGGTGGCTGTTTTTCTGGTGCGGAAGACCTTGACGATTCACCTTCCCGCCTGCGGCACTATATAAACAGACGGGTAGGTGTGAAGTTACCACAACATTCATTGCTATTGTACTGTTGTGCTGTCAAAAATTTAACCATAGCCGAAGCTTGATCATTGTGTTCAAGTGAAGCACCGCTTTCGATTCTGCTTCGTCATAAGAGAAAGAACTTCGGAGAAATCGAGAAAGTCAACAACTTCAAAAAAATTCAAAAAATTCATAATCAGATGGCGAGATTGCGTTCTACTGCCAGGATTGACCGTGAGGAAGATGAGGCCGAAGCTACTAGATCTGTTCCAATTTCTAAAGCAATGAGGCGGTCTGGGCTGGTAACATCGGAGGATATTCCTGTCGCCGAAGCAGGACAAGCTGATGCTGAAGAAACTGATTCCGAAGATGATTATAGCAGTGCAGTGCCGAGCAAACCTAGCCACCTGGACTTTGGAAAGTCCACCATCTCCGAAGTTGATTTTCCTAAGATGGTGAAGTTGGGCTATCTTAGTGAAGCGAAGAAGGAGTTGATTTGTTTTGGTGGAAAAGAAACTATCTCAAAGCCGGGAAAGAATGAAGTAGTGGTTTTCAAAAGCCTTTTTAAAGCTGGTTTAAGATTCCCTTTGAACAAGATGATCGCTGAGGTACTGAAGAAATTTGGGATCTACCTTCATCAACTAACCCCTAACGCTATCGTTAGGCTAAATGTTTATATATGGGCTCTCCGAAACCAGGGGGTGGAACCATTCGCTGAAGGTTTTTGCCGAGTGCAAGAACTGCACTATCAGACCAAAGCTAGAGGAGATGGTCTTCATGAAAATTTTGGCTGCTACAACTTTGCTTACCGCAAGACTACAAAATTTCCAGTGATCAGTTACCGAAGCAAATGGCCAGCTGGATGGAAATCTGAGTGGTTCTACGTCAGAGTGGACGAAGATGAAGATAAGTTGGTCCAAAGTCCGTTAGAAATATCTTCGGAGAGACCCGACCCCCGTGCAACGTGTTACCAGGGAGTCCAAGTCAAATTGCTCTAGCTGAATTTAGAGTGATTGCAGATCATATTGGCACTAGGGACTTGGTGCAGGAATTTCTGGCCTTCAGAGTATTCCCGACTTTGAAGGAGTGGGAAATGCCGAAGCTAGAGGGGAAGAAGAAGAAAGGGGAACTTGTTCGGTTGCCCTACCATTTCAAATTCAAGAAACTTTTCAAGGTACCTTGCCAAGAGTGGCTGGACACAATCGAAGTAATGTGTAATGAAATACTTGGAAAATATTCTAAGAAAGAAGACCAATTGATGACTGCGGCCTTCGGCACCCGTCCGAAGCGAAGGCTAAACCGCATGATGGATGCCTTGGGTTTTGAATATCCTGACTACGAGCGGCTAGATAAGGGTGCTGAAGGCCAAAAGAGAAAAAGAGTAGCAGATGTTCTGAACAAAGATGATGAAGAACAATCGAAGAAGAAAAAACCAGAGTCTGAGTCGAAAATAGGTGTTTCGAAGAAGAGAAAAGCTTCGTCTCCGAAGCAAAAAGCAATTGATGATGAAGAAGGAACTCCTGCAACACCCTCTACAACCGAAGTAGAGGAAATTTTAAAGGTAATGACTGAATCTTTGCGTGTCAAGCTAAGTCCACTAGGGCCACAACTGACGAAGCTTTTTCAGAAGGAAAAGGAGCCCGTGAAATCGAGGGAAGCAGTTAAAGCAAAGACGCAAAGAATCATCACGGTGACAGAGGTCATTGAAAAGACACCACCAGGAGCTTCAGCTCCGAAGGCGCCAGCTGCTAAAAGTCCGGCAGCTACTGAAGCTACACCTTCGGAGGCCACAGATGCCGAAGCTACTGGAGCCGAAGATATTAATTTAGAAAGCATGGTTGCTGATATAGATAAAATTCTGGTAGACCTGGCCGTAGAAGAAGCTGCTGGGGCCACCGAAGAAGCTTCGGCCCCAGAACCCGAGAAAAAGAAAGAAATTACCGAAGAAACATCGGAAGATGAAATTTTCAATTTTCAAAACTTGATTGGGCAAGAACTGACGAAAGCCGAAAAAGAAGAACTGAAAGAGTATGCCATCTCTTGCGGCTATCGGCCGGGGGCGATTCTCTTCGGGGGTGTTGATGATGAGAAGCTAGGCTGCATTCGGGATCAAGCCAGAGCGAAGGTTATTGGTACTCTATCAAAGAGTATCGGTTTCCTGAAGCTCAAGGCCGATATTAGCCGCTACCGACGACAGCACATCGTCGGTAGTTTGTTTTATTCCAATTTCATGGTAAACAATTTCTCTCTAACTTTTTATTTTTCATAACAAAAATGTTTCCTAACGAAGATTGTTCGTGTATAGAGTATGCTACTAAGAAAAGCTTTGAAGATGCAACAGGATCTAGAAGATAAAAAGCACGAGGTTATAATTGAAAACTTGGAGAATAAAATAAAAGAACAATCAGCTGCTTTTGAGAAGAAAGAGTTCGAACTCCAGACAACTGAAGGCTTATTAGCGGAAGCCGAAGCAAAAATAATAGAACTGAATACGAAGCTTCTTTGTCAGTCAGAAAGTTTCGAACAGAAAAGGCTGAAGCTTAATGAAAAACTTGAGGCCGAAGTCCAGAAGGGTTTAGATTTGAAAAAATCATTGATAGGCCTTCAAAGCAAATGTTTGGAATTCAGCAATCAATGTATTCAACGGCTGAAGAAGGTATTTCATTCGGTCAGGGCCAGCAGTGAAAAATTTACTCCTTCAGCTGAAGATCTACCAGGAGCATTCGAACACATCGAAGGTGAGATTGATGACCTCGATGATGTTATTACTGGACATGGTGAGTTCTATGCCCTGGTAGCTTCTCGGGGCACCGCTGCTGCGTTCCTGAAATCTGGCTGTGAGTACGGAAAAATTATCAACAGACCCAATTTCAGCCTATCACCAGCAGTTCTGGATGATATTCCCAGCCTTGCCCGAAGCATTGGGAACAAATTTATAAAGGTGGTATGGACAAAGGGTGGGCGAGAGAAAGCTGGTGACGAAGCTCGGAGTCATCTTAAGCCGGTAACAAAATCATACCTTTGTGCTTACCTCTTCCTTCGAAATTGAATTGTGTTTATAATACTTTAATTCGTGTAGGATGACGAAGCGGAAACCAAAGCTTGAAGAATAAAAAGATGATGCCGAAGCTTTTACTGGATAACAATGTTGAAGCTGAAGCTCAACGAACATTGATGAAGCTTAGATAAATGACTGTAGAAGAAATTCTAAAAACTTTCTGTAATAACTTTTACAAATGTAATCAAATTGTATTCTGTGAACCGTGTCCATACCTTGTAATATATTCTTACCTTCCCGTCAATGTATGAAGTGCTTTAGTGTGGACGAAATTATCATTTTTGAGCCGAAGGCAAAAAAACACCTTCCCTTCTTTTCGTACACAGTGAAGCAAAAGAAACTGCTTCTTTTTCCTCTTTTGCCGAAGCATGATCTTTAGAGCCAAAGCGATTACTTGTGTTATGATGATAATGATCCTACGTATGTCTAAATGAATGTTTATGAATGCAAATGCTATGATGCGATGTATCGTGCAAATGAGTGTCCAAACACATATTCGAAGCCATAACCATAGTCTCCGTTCCCTTAGGAATAGACACAGTCTCTTTGCCATTTATTTTTCAGCTTCACCGTTTACTTTTCGGTGTATTAGCGCTGACTTTTCGCTGTAAGCCTCCCTTAGGAGCTTCTTCGCCTTTTACTTCGGCGGAATCAGCGTTTATTTTTCGCTATAAGCCTCCCTTAGGAGCTTCTTTGCCTTTTACTTCGGCGGAATCAGCGTTTATTTTTCGCTATAAGCTCTGCATTCCCTTAGGAACGACTTTCGAGCAGAAAACTTACGTTGCGCTCCCTTAGGAACGGCTTTTTTGTAGCTTCGTCGTGCTCTGCATCCCCTTAGGGACGTCTTTTGAGCTTCTCCCTGTTTTATTTTCTTTTTTCTTTGCACTCGATGGTGTGTGCTCAGCTTTTACATTTACATCTTTGGGGGGAATTGCTCTTATAGAGCTGAAATAAGAAAAGGAGAAATTACATGCTATGGCCCCATTAAAAACCTTTCTCCCCTTTGGAAAGGAAAAGGGTGCCATAAGAAAAAACAGAAAAAATTACATCAAGCTAGACATAATATCTCCGAAGCTCATCCGCATTCCACGATCTAGGATTGTCGTTGCCGTCCATATCCTTCAATCTATAAGAACCGGGTCTTGACGAAGATACTACCAGAAAAGGTCCCTCCCATTTCAGCTGTAGCTTGCCTACTGTATCTGGGTTGGCCGCTCTCCGGAGCACCAAATGTCCTGGCTTAATATTCTTTAGCCAAACATTTCTATCACGCCATTTTATTGTTTCGGCTTGATATTTATTGATGTTTTCCACAGCCTGAAGCCTGATTCCTTCTATAGCATCTTTCTCCACAGAGTAATTAGCTTCGTCCTCTGCCGAAGCCACTGTTCTTATTGATCCCGCTTTTGCTTCTTCTGGAGTTATTGCTTCGTCACCAAATAATAACTTAAATGGTGTAAAGCCTGTTGACATTGATGCTATTGTATTGTGGCTCCACACCACTTTAATTAATTCATCTGGCCATTTTCCTCTGGGCTGATTGAAGATTGATTTCATTATTCCCATCATTATGATGCCGTTAGCTCTTTCGATAAGTCCATTTGACTCTGGATTCCTAACTGATGCAAAATGGATCTTCGTGCCAATTTGTTCACAGAACTCTTTAAAAGTTTCAGCATCAAACTGTGTTCCATTATCCACAGTAATGGCCTTCGGCACTCCGAAGCGACAAACAATATTCTGCCAGAAAAATTTCTGAATGGTAACCGAAGTTATTGTGGCTAAAGGCTTCGCCTCAATCCACTTAGAAAAATATTCTACTGCCACCACAACATATTTTAAATTTCCTTGTGCTGGTGGTAACAAGCCTAACAAATCAAGGCCCCACCTTTGCAATGGTCAAGTTGGTTGTATTAATTGAGTCATAGACAAAGGTTGTTTTTGATCTCTTGCGCATTTCTAACAGCCTTCGCATTTTTGAACTAATTCTGCTGTATCCGAAGCTGCCTTCGGCCAATAAAATCCTTGACGAAAAACTTTTCCCAGCAAGGGCCTAGATCCAATGTGAGATCCACACAGGCCTGCGTGTATTTCCTTCATCAATTCTATACCTTCAGCTCTGGATAAACATTTGAGCAATGGAGAATAGACTCCATGTTTGTATAGCTCCCCTTCTATTATGACATATGGTTGGGCTCTTGCCTCTATTCTCTTATTATAAGCTTCGTCATCTGAAAGGAAATTGCCTTGGAGGAAAGACATAATCTCAGTTCTCCAATCTTCACTATGAACAGGAGATATATTGAGCACTGCTCTTTCAAGAAGTTCCACCGAAGGTGCTTTTATTGTTTCAAAAAATACTTCCGAAGGTAAGGGCAGCCCCTGTGCTGCTGACTTGGCTAGCAAATCAGCATGTTCATTTTCTCCTCGACGAATATTCTTGACAGAAAACCCTTCGAAGGAAGCTTCAATGCTTCGGACCATGTCCAAGTATTTCTCAAGCTTCGGGTCTCTTGCTTTACAACTCTTGTCAACATGACCAGAAATAACTTGGGAATCAGTTTTGAGAACCGCCCTTCTAATCCCCATTGCCTTTAACTTCCGAAGCCCCAAAAGCAAAGCTTCATACTCAGCAATATTATTTGTGCAACTAAAATCAAGTTTTACTACGTAGCAAGTTCTAACTTTGGAAGGTGCAACTAACACAGCAGCTGCTCCTGCCCCGAAGGTTCCCCAAGAACCGTCGCAGAATACTGTCCAAGCTTCGGCATCTTTAGTTGTTTCTTCTCCCTGAGCCCCTAGCGTCCAATCAGCGATGAAGTCTGCTAATACCTGGGACTGTATTGAGGATCTATGCACATAATCAATGCTAAACTCGTTGAGTTCCGCAGCCCACTTTCCAATTCTTCCAGTAGCTTCTCTGTTCCTCATGATATCCTTCAAAGGTTGTGACGAAGGAACAATTATATGATATGCTTGAAAGTAATGTCATAGCTTCCTGGAGGCCATTAAGACAGCATATAACACCTTTTCCAATTCTGTATAGTTCTTCTTTGATAGACTGAGGACTTCGGAGATGAAGTATATTGGGGCTTGCTTTTTGGTTTGTCCTTCAAGCTTTTCTTGGACAAGTGCCGCACTCACTGCCGAGTGCGAAGCTGCCACATACAACAACAGAGGAGCCCCTGGCACTGGTGGAGTTAGGGTTGTTAGATCTATCAGATACTGCTTCAGCTCTTCGAAGGCCTTCTGCTGAGCTGATCCCCATTGAAAGACATCGGCTGACTTCAGCACTTCAAAGAATGGTAGATTTCTCTCTGCTGATCTAGATATGAATCGATTCAGAGATGCCAGTCTTCCTGTCAGCCATTGAGCCCCCTTCTTTGTGCTTGGTGGCTGCATCCGAAGAATAGCTTCGATTTTATTTGGATTAGCTTCGATTCCTTTTGTTGAAACCAGACAACCAAGGAATTTCCCCTTCTTCACTCCAAAGACACACTTCTCTGGATTCAACTTTAGACCAGCTTGTCTAAAATTAGCGAATGTCTCCTGCAAATCAGCGATGTGATTTTCTTGCTTCGTGCTTTTTACTATAATATCATCAACATAGGTTAGCACATTTCTGCCTATCTGAGAATGGAGAACCTTCGCTGTCATTCTACTGAAGCTTCCTCCAGCATTCTTGAGCCCCTCAGGCATCCGAAGATAACAATATGTTCCACTAGGGGTTATAAAGCTGGTTTTCGGCTCATCCTCTTTCTTCATCCAAATTTGATGATAGCCTGAATAACAATCTAGCAGACTCATAAGCTCTGACGAAGCTGCTGCGTCTACTAGAGAATCGATCCTTGGTAATGGAAACTCATCCTTTGGACAAGCCTTATTGAGATCAGTAAAATCAATACACATCCTCCATTTACCATTGGCCTTCTTTACCATAACAGTGTTGGCTAGCCATTCTGGGTATTTCACTTCTCTGATGACTCTAGCACTAAGAAGTCTTTTCACTTCATTCCGAGCACCTTCGGCTTTGTCATCAGACATTTTCCGAAGCCTCTGCTTTCTGGGTCTAAAGGATGGATCAACATTGAGCGAGTGTTCAATGACATCTCTGTTAACACCACAGAGATCATTAGCTGACCATGCAAAGACATCTTTGTTGTTGAACAAAAACCTTATTAGGGTTTTCTCCTGTTCTTCAGACAATTGAGATCCCAGCAGCACCTTCTGCTCTGCAATATCTTCACATAAAAGCATTGGCTTCGGCTGATCGGCCGAAGCAGCCTTCTCCCTTCTGTACTTGTACTGCTCACAAGCTTTGGCTCCATCTATACTATGGATTGCCTTTGAATCGGTCCAGTTCCCTTCAGCCTTTCTGGCAGCTTCCTGACTCCCATGAATAGCAATAGGTCCTTGATCCGAAGGTATCTTCATGCAAAGATATGCTGGATGAAGAATTGCTTCGAAAGCATTGAGTGTTCCACGACCAATGATTGCATTGTAGGGATACTCCATATCGACAATATCAAGCACAACTTGCTCAGTTCTGGTGTTGTTAACAAATCCGAAGGTCACTGGCATCGTGATCTTGCCTAGTGCTACAATCTGTCTTCCTCCGAAGCCACAGAGAGGGTGTGTAGCATCATGAATATTATCTTCTGGCTCTTGCATTTGTCTGAAGGCCTTAGCAAATATAATATCTGCTGCACTGCCTGTATCAACTAGAACATTATGGACCAGAAAACCTTTGATAACACAAGAAATAACCATAGCATCATTGTGAGGATAATCCTTGAGCTGAAGGTCCTCTTGGGAGAAGGTAGTTGGGATGTCAAACCATCTTGACTTGATGAAGGGTCCCTGCACCCCGACATGTTGTACCCTTCTCTGTGCCTCCTTCTTCTGCTTCTTGTTGGCCGGTTCTGAACATGATCCGTCTGTTATCGGGAGCACCAGCTTCATAGCCGAAGCAGCTCCAGCTTGGTTGTTGAACGAATCCATTAGCTCAGAAAGTCGAAGTGAGTTCACCGGAGGTGGGCGCCAATGTTGGGGACTTGTTCTCAAATGCTATGAATTAAGAACAAGGCAACATAAAAATGTTAAATGTTAAAGCCCTTCGTCCGCTGAAGCATTATCTCCCCAAGGATTTAATGAACTTCAGACGAAGGTCGCAGATTAAATATCACGAAGGTCATACCTTCGTGATTAGGTTTATAAAATAATGTAAAATGAAGCATAATGTGTAAAACATATGTTAGAAGTAGATAACATTATTCTTATATTTCATTATATGGATCTGAATATTAAAACATGACATTTGAGTACGTTTATACCTTCTCCTTGACGAAAAACAATAATTCCAGTGTGATGTGTCAACAATTACAAGATTGCATGAACAGTATAGGGGTACTGTTCATCTATTTATAGGCACAGGACACAGCCTATGTAAAATTACATTTATCCCCTTTATAATCAATTACAATACTGACACAAAACATCATCGGTCTTTGAGTCATTTGATCTTTAAGTCGGTTCGCCCCCTTCGTCTTGAGACTTGTCACTGTGCCGAAGCTCTATCGGTGATAACTTCGACGCTGTTCTTGAAAGGATCTTGCCGAAGGTGTTTTCCTCTTTTAGGATCTTCGGCTATGAAGCATACCCCCAACAGTATTAAAAAGGGAAATAATAGTCGATTACATCATATGTCTGAGACATCAAAGTGCAAAAACAAAACGTAGATAAACGCGGCCTTCACGGGCAGCCGACTGGGGGTTGCCGCTAACCCACGCCTAGAACTCGTCGTAGTCTCGGAACTCCTAGAAGTCTCCTTCCACGGCTTCATCTTCTCCTGAGCAGTGGTTGCAATGCTGACAACCTGGGGGGTTTGGTGTATAGAGCAAGGGTGAGTACACATCAACATACTCAGCAAGTATCCTGTTTGGCTGTAGTGGACTAGCTTTATGTGGGGGTAAGTCAAGCAGTTGCTTTTAGTTGGTCAGATTATTATTACTAGTAGAGAAAGCCAAGTTTTAGAATTAACCCACGTTATTAACCCAAACGTACTCTTTCCAAACGGAAAGAATACCACTTACCATTACCAGAGTCAATACCAAAACCATCATTCTCATCACCACCTGTAATCCGAACATCTCTGATCAAGTACCACTAATCACTGGAGCTCCCTTGGCCGCTCATAACCGTGAGCACGGCTGACATATCAGTTTTCAAACACTCTACAGAGGGTGTACACTTTACCCATGAGCCGTGATTCCCTTTTTGCCTCGGGTTGTATGGACCCTTGAACACTCCCAAGGTGAGTAGGCAGGGTCTCACTACGTAGCCTTTACAAAGATTCCCTGGGGTTGTAGCCGTCCGTTAGGTTTCCTAAATGTACCACACTCCTCCCCAAGGGACAAATCAACCTTGGCAGAGCGAGCCGCATACACCGAGCCCCATTGACGGCACGACGGCAAAGCGAATTACACTCTGGTTCCTCTAATTACTCAGCTAAGGGCATCCCACTCCACCCTCATGGTTGCACTGTTTTCCTGGGCGGTCATCCAACGAACAGGTCCTTACGGAGAGGCACTCGAGAAACCGCTCGAGGCCCCTTGAAGGCCACAAGTATAACATCATAGTAAGAAGAGGGAAAACAGCGTATCATTGTTAAATCTCATCATATTCATTGATTAGAGTTGAGCAATAGCATAAAGCTAAATAATAATAATCCAACCCAAATAGGTAAACAAGGACATGGATAACAAAAAGCTAGTCAATCCTTAGGTATAAATGTGTAACGCGGGAGGTGAATTAAAGTATGTATAGGACAGAGATAGGTCAAGGGACACTTGCCTCCACCAACCGGCTGCTGCTCAGGGGCTTCTCCTGCGAGTTCCTCGGGCTCCTCAACCGGATCGTTCTCTATGCGAGCACAACCATACATACATCCATCCATTCGAATTAGGAAACAAACAGTACACCATACAAGAGAACAAATAGATTAAATACGCATAGAGTATGACATACAATATTGCATTTACCATGGCTAGAAAGAGAAGAGGGAAGGTCTCGCAGTGGTTAAAGGTATACTCGAGGCGTATTACGGGTATACGTATAACTAGTCGTTACGTGCTCTAGTTCCACTTAGTTCCAATAACAAGGATTAGCCACATGCACTAATCGAATCATGACCATTTTGAGTTGATCAACACTAGATAAGGTAGATGATTAACTACATGAATTAACTAACGTAACCGATTTCTAAATTGAGTTTTCCATTGATTGAATTAAATAATGCGATCACTTTGGTTACACGGGGGGGGGGGGGGGGGGGTAGACGGGCGCGTCTAAGGGTAGACGAGCGCGCCGAGGGCACGGTGAGCCGTGCCAAAGCACCTCGCGCCACGCGAGCATGCACGCGCAAGGCCACGCTGACGCGTCACGAACGAATCATGCACACGCCAGGGCCAGGCCGCGCACGTGCCGCGTTGCACGCCGCGAGCAGGCAGCGGGGCCACGCCACATAGGGGCACCGTGGTCGCGCGAGGCGAAGCCGCGCCGGGCCGGGGCCACGCTGCGCAGGGGCACCACGCCGCGCCGAGACGGGGCAGGGGGCCGCGCAGGGACTGCTCCGGGCCACCATGGGCGAGCCACGGACCGCGCTGGGGCCGGGCGGACGCGCGGGCGCGTCGGGCAGGGGCGGGGGGGGCCTCCACGGCCGCGCGCCGGCGAGCCGGGGCCGCGCACCGCGCCGGGCTACGCCACACTGGGCAAGCCGCGTGGGGTGGGGCGCGTCGGGCCAGGCGGGGGCGACCATGCCACGCCGCGGTGAGGGGCTGGGCGCGCCACGGCCGGGCAAGCCGCGGGGACGCCGAGCGGGGTACCGCGCAGGGGGCGGACGGGGCCTCGCCGCCGGGGCAGGACGGGACACCGAGGGCGCGGACCGCGTCGGGCCAAACGCCACCGCGCGTAGGGAGGGCCAGGGCGGACGGACGCAGGGGTCGCGGCCGCGCCGAACCCGAGGCGAACGCGCCAATGTCGGGCCGGGCGCGAGGGAGAAGGGGGGGGCGAGCGCCAGGACAGCCGCGCCGGGGGCACCGCGCCGCAGCTGCGCGCCGGGTTGGGGCCGCCATGGGCGGCGAGCGCGGGGAAGAGGGAGGGAGAGGAGGGAGGAGAGAAGGGGGGAGAGCTTACCGCGCGGGAAGGGGGCGAGCTTGGCGGTGGTTCGGCGAGCCGGGGCAGGGGAGCGACGTGAGGGAGAGAGGGATCGTGCGGGGGGTGAAGAGAGAGAGGGGGGTTTGGGGAGGGGGGCTGACAGGTGGGGCCCGCAGGGGGAAAGGCGGCGGTGGCGCAACCGCCGCGTGGGGCGCGCGCGAGGGGAGCGGGGGAGGGGCGGCTGGGCCGCCACTTGGGCCCAAAGCGGGGGGGGAGGGAAGAGGGGTGAGCTGGGCCGCCGAGGCCGGCTGGGCCGTGCGAGGCCCACAGCGGGGGGGAGGGGAGGGGGGCGGTTGGGCCGCCCAGGCGAACTAGGCCGCGCGCTAGAGGGAGGGGAGCTGGGCTGAAAGGGGAGGAAGGGGAGAAAGGGGGAAAAGAAAAGGTTTTCCTTTTTCTAAAATCTATTTTTCTAGATGAATGCTTTCAAAATTTCAATCAATCAAAACAAATGCATGGTTCGGCATGGTGCAGCAAACAAAATAAAGTATTTTAGGGTTTTGCTCTACACGAGATCTCAAGCCGAATCTCGCTATAACTTTGGAAAAGATCAAGGCTTAGCGAGGGGAAAAGGAAAAAGGAAAGGGTAACGCCCGAATTTAGCGAGTGAAGAAAAGAAAAATTTCAACTCCAAAGATCGGGGCATTACAAACCTATCCCCCCTTAAAAGAATCTCGCCGTCGAGATTCAGGGTTGGCTAGCAAAGAGCTCAGGGTATTTGGCCATCAGATCATCTTCACGCTCCCAGGTTGCTTCTTCCTCTGAATAATGATTCCATCTGACTTTGCACATTCTGATGGTCTTCCTTCGGGTGACTCTGTCTGCCGTCTCAAGGATCTGCGTTGGTTTCTCTTTGTAGGTCAAGTCCTCCTGGACCTCCAGACCTTCCACTAGCAACTGCTCTTCTGGCACACGCAAACACTTCTTCAACTGAGACACATGAAAGACATCATGCACTGCGGACAAGCCTTCTGGCAAACTGAGCTGATAGGCCACTTCTCCACGCTTTGCAAGAATCTGATACGGACCGATGTAGCGGGGCGCCAACTTGCCTTTGATTCCAAATCGTCTGACTCCTCTGATCGGTGACACTTTCAGATAGACGAAGTCTCCAACTTCGAAACTCAGCTCTCTTCTTCTTGTATCGGCATAGCTTCGCTACCTTGATTGCGCTATCTTCAAATTCTCTCGGACCATCTTGATGTTCTCTTCAGCTTCAAGCAAAACGTCTGGCCTGAACACTTGCTTTTCTCCAGGCTGATCCCATTGCAACGGAGTTCTACAACTCCTTCCATAAAGCGCCTGAAATGGTGACATCTTCAAGCTAGCCTGGTAACTGTTGTTGTAGGAAAACTCTGCATAAGGCAACTTCTTGTCCCATCCGGACTGATCTTGCAACGCACAAGCTCTCAACATGTCTTCAAGGATTTGATTGGTCCTTTCAGTCTGACCATCTGTCTGCGGATGATAAGCTGAACTGAAATTTAGATGTGTGCCCAAGGCTTCATGCAACTGCTGCCAGAAATGAGAGGTAAACTATGTTCCTCTGTCTGACACTATCTTCTTTGGCACACCATGAAGACAAACGATCCGAGACATGTACAATTCTGCCAATACTGCACTACTGTAGTTAGTCTTGATAGGTATGAAGTGGGCTGACTTGGTTAAGCGATCCACCACTACCCAAATGGAATCGTAGCCGGCTCGAGTGCGAGGCAATCCGACTATGAAATCCATGCTGATTTCATCCCATTTCCACTGAGGAATTTGCAATGGTTGCAACAATCCAGCTGGTCTTTGGTGCTCTGCCTTGATCCACCGACAACTATCACACAGCCACATACTCTATGATTTCCCTCTTCATTCCGTACCACCAGAATTTCTTCTTCAGATCCTGATACATCTTCTCACTACCAGGGTGGATCGAATAAGCTGTCTCATGAGCTTCCTTGAGAATCAACTCTCGAATAGACTGGACATTGGGAACGCACAAGCGGTCTTTGAACCATATCACACCTTCTGCATCTTCTCGAAAATCTTTGCCTTTGCCTTCCAGAATCAGTCACCGGATCTCACTGATCTTCTCATCATTCTTCTGCGCTACTTTGATTTCTCGCTCTAGGGTAGGTTCCAACTCAATTGTGACTCCTCGCGTATTATTCAGAAATCCGAGACTCAACCTGTCAAACTCTTTGGCCAACTCATAAGGCATCGGACAAGCGACCATCAGATTGACTTGACTCTTCCTGCTCAAAGCATCTGCCACTACGTTCACTTTGCCTGGATGGTAGTGAATCTCCAACTCATAGTCCTTGAGCAACTCTAACCATCTTCTTTGCCTCATATTCAGCTCTGACTGAGTGAATATGTACTTCAGACTCTTGTGGTCAGTGTAAACATCACATTTCTATCCGTACAGATAGTGCCTCTATGTCTTCAATGCGTGAACCACTGCTGCCAACTCCAGGTCATGGATTGGATAATTCTGCTCATGAACCTTCAGCTGTCGGGACGAGTAAGCCACAACTCTTCCCTCCTGCATCAACATGCATCCCAAACCGGTGTAACAGGCATCGCAATACACCGAGAAGGGCTTGTGCACATCAGGCAAGACTAAGACAGGCGCTGTAGTCAACTTCTCTTTCAGCGCTTCAAAGGCCTCTTGACATCTCTGGGTCCACTTGAACTCAACCTTGTTGCCTAGCAAAGCTGTCATTGGTTTCGCAATCTTCGAAAACCCTTCAATGAATCGCCGATAATATCCTGCCATTCTAATGAAGCTCTTGATTCCTCGGGCATCTGTTGGCGCTTTCCAGTTCAGAATGTCTGCCACTTTCTTCGGATCCACAGCCAATCCTTCTTTGTTGATTATGTGACCCAAGAATAGGACTTCACTGATCCAGAACTCGCACTTGCTCAATTTTGCATACAACTGGTGCTCTCACAGTCTCTGCAATACCATCCTCAAATGACTTGCATGTTCTTCTTCGCTTTGAGAATAAATCAGAATGTCATCAATAAATACCACCACAAACTTATCAAGATAGTCCATGAATACACTGTTCATCAAGTTCATGAAGAAAGCTGGTGCATTTGTTAGACTGAAAGACATCACAGTGAACTCATACAACCCATACTTAGTAATGAATGCCGTCTTCGGAATATCTGAAGGTTGGATCCTGAGCTGATGATAACCTGACCTCAGATCTATCTTGGAGAACACGCTGGCTCCTCTCAACTGGTCGAACAAATCTTCTATTCTAGGCAAAGGGTACTTGTTCTTGATGGTGACCTCATTCAGAGCTCGATAATCGATACACATCCTTTTGGTGCCATATTTCTTCTCCACAAATAGGATAGGGGTGGCCCAAGGCGAGGTGCTTGGCCAGATGTAACCTTTCTCTGATAGCTCGTCAATCTGCTTCTTGAGCTCAACCAACTCTAGTCCGGATATTATGTAAGCTCTCTTAAAGATGGGGGCAGTTCTAGGAAGAAGCTCTATAGCAAACTCAACTTTCCGCTCTGGTGGCATACCTGGTAAGTCCTTTGGAAACACATCTGAGAACTCAGACACAACCTTGATACTCTCAATTGGGTCTGCATCACTACTATCGACGGCCATCTGATAACAACTTCCTTTCTTCGGCCTAGGCGGGACCAACTCGGTCACCACTTCCTCTCCTAGTGGGGACACCAACTTGATTGTCCTCTTATCACAACTGATAACTGCCTGATACTTATCTAGCCAATTCATCCCTAGGATGACATCTATTCCCTGAGTACCCATTACTATGAGGTTAGCGGGAAACGCTATCCCCCTTATTTCCACTCTTACATTCAAACAAATGCTATCGGTTCGAATTCTACCACCGGCTGAGTCAATTTGTATGGGGGTTGACATGGTAGTTATTGGAAGATTATATGCTTCTACCCATGATGCAGTAATGAAAGAATGTGTTGCTCCAGTATCAAATAACACTTCTGCAATATGGGAGTTGACTGGAAACATACCTACTATCATGCTGGGGGTTTCCTGAACTGCTTCAGCCTCCAAGTGGTTCAGTCTTCCATGATTGTAGTGCGGCTGAGAGCAGTTGCCTGCTCCAGGCTGAGACACATTCTGCTTCGTTGGGGCATTGGGGCCTGACTGCTGCTGGGCTGCCCTCTTCGGACATTGCATCACCCAATGGCCTTGCTCTCCATAGTGGAAACTTGCTCTGTTTCCAACCTGAGCTGGTGCTGCCTGACTGTTCTGCTGGTTTGCTGGGGCAGGAAGACGAGGTGTCTGCTGATTCTGCCTCTAAAACTGACCTCCTCCTGACTGATTGTTCTCGCAATTCTGCTGCTAGTGCTGAGGGTACTACTTTTGAAACTGCTGCTACTGAGGTGGACGCTGGTTCTTCCTGAACTACTGAGGTTGATTGCCTAAGAAACGAGGGCGATTGCTGCTTCCAGGCTGGGGTCCACTAATCTTGCACTTGCGGTCCTCCATCTCCTTACGCTTCTTCTCTGTCATGATTGCTCTGTCAATCAGGTGCTGAAATGTCGGGAAGGTATGATTCATCAGCTGATAATGCAGGGGATCAAATAAGCCTCTTAAGAAGCGATACTATCGCTTGGCGTCGGTGTTGACATCTTCAGGGGCATAGCGAGACAACTGCAGAAATATGTCCCAGTACTCACTGACAGACGATGACCCTTGCTTGAGGGCCAGGAACTCCTCCTTCTTCACTATCATCAGACCTGCAGGAACATGGTACTTACGAAAGCTACCTCTGAACTCTTCCTAGGTGATGGTGTCGGGGTTGGCATGAGTGGCGAGATAAGATTCCCACCAATACTGGGCTACTCCTCTCAGCAGACGGGGACCATACAGGACTTTCTCCCTGTCATCACACTGAGCGGTATGCAACTCTCGCTCCACAGTGTGCAGCCAGTCTTTAGCATCCATGGGGTCAGAAGAGTGAGCGAGCGTTGGGGGATGACCTCTCATGAATTCAGCATGCTTGTCCCTGGGCATCTGAGGCATCTAAGGCTGAGGTGGTGGCTGTTGCTGCTGCTGCTGCTGCTGAATGGCGGCCAGAGTCTGACCAATGGCTTGAACTGCCTAAGTCTGCATTAGAAACATCTGCTCGATCAACATCGGGGGCGGGGGTGGCTGTTGCTGTTGCTGGGGTACCGCATCCTGCTGAGCTGCCTGCTCCTGCTGAGCACGCCTTCCTCCTCTGCGCCTGTTCTCTGACATCTGCAGAATGCAACCACACATCAGAACTGATCTTGCAAGTCTTGCATCATAAGAAAAGAGCATAGAATTCTTCAACAACACCGAACAGATGAGCATCTTCACTGATCTCCAACACAGACCAACACAGCTTCTCAGATAAAGAGGAAAGTGGAATAAAAGGCTTCCCAACTAGATAACTAACTTCATTAACATATAACAGGTAAACCAAAATGCAGGGGATACCCACACTCTGGTGACAGTCATTACAAAGATCCAAATCAAACATAGTTCATCATGACAAACATAAATGCACAGGATATAGCAAACTACCCTGTCTAACTAAGACTATCTAAGAGCGAGACTAACGCTAAGACTGAGACTAAGACTAAGACTTCTATATTAAGCATTTATTACAAGACTCAACCTAACGATCTATGGTTCTAAATTTATCTTGGTCTTGCAGTCGGGGTTGCCATAAGACTGGTGTCCACACCGAGGTGAGCGGTATGGGTGCTGAGTCCCGATGGGAGCGGGGGAACCATCATCCAGGTGACGACGCTCCACACGCTCAGCCCGCAGCAGGGCGATCTCAGCACGAGCCCTACTCAGCTCGTCTAATGCATGGTCCAGCTCTGTGTTTAGCACGGTGGCTAGGTTGACTGTGCTGTTCAACCTAGGATTGTCCTCACCAACTGGTGAGACAATCACGCCTCCTGTGCTGCCAGATGGACGGCGGGGGTAATACTTCAGGTTGAGACCATCAGCTACCCCACCGAGCACTGAACAGTAGTGCGAAAGTGCACGCCGTGCGGCATCTTGCATGGCCGCCTCAGCTGAGTCCCACTCAGAGATGGAATAGTGCTCTGAGCAGACCTCTGCACCCCAGAGACTGTTCTCTGGACGGTGCACCAAGCAGGTCGCCTCCCAGCGGTCCGGGTAGACCCCGCGACTATGCTGGTAGACCACACAGCGATACTCGATAGACCAAGTACGCCGGTCAAGTGCCCGGCGTAGCAGGGTGTCGAGCGCATCGTGGAAGTGACACCCGCGAGCAGCGTCGCGAGTGATGGGTCGAGCAACCCATCCTTCCGGCTCTTGGTTAGCAGAAAAGTCGGTGTCGTGGCTCGAGCTGTCGTCGCCACCTCCATCGTCTGGGTCTCCTCCAGCAGCTACTCCAGGGGCTGGGGCGCTCGGTGGTGGTGCAGGGGCGCCTCTAGGGGGAGCACAGGGGAGCAGCTCCTCACAGACTCTATCTCCTGCTGGAGCGAGAAGGAAGAGCCCTGCTGCTCCTATCGTCGACGCTCCTGCTCCTCGTGCAGGCGGTGGTGCAGCCTCTCCAAGTGGCTGGACTGACCGGCCACGGGACGACGAAGCGGACGCTCCGCGAGATGGGAAGGTAAGAAGGGGATGACAGACTTCCGTGCAGTGTGCCTAAGACGAGCCATCTACAAAAGACACTGCAAGCAAAAGAGTGAGAACAGAACTAATATTACCAGCAAGTAATAAACCATAAATAAATGAAGGATTAGAATAAAACACCATTTTCAGCAAGGTATAATATATAGTAGAACATAGGTTTGGTCGATATGACCAACTTTTGAAGGGATACCAAAGTCAAGGCAGGGACAGAGGTCTATAATCCTTAGAATGACCATTCTACTCTAGGTTAGCGGTCCTACAGTCAGCACGGGCTTTGATACCACCTATGTCACACCCGGTTTTAGAAGGCAAACCGAATGCGAACCATGTACGTGCCAGGATCAGCAATTCATGTACACAGCAGTTACATAACATGGACATCATCACATAGTGCTCAAACAGTATTAAAAAGGGAAATAATAGTCGATTACATCATATGTCTAAGACATCCACATAGTATTTACAATAATCAAAGTGCGAAAACGAAACGTAGATAAACGCGGCCTTCACGGGCAGCCGACTGGGGGTTGCCGCTAACCCACGCCTAGAACTCATCGTAGTCTTGGAACTCCTAGAAGTCTCCTTCCACAGCTTCATCTTCTCCTGAGCAGTGGTTGCAATGCTGACAACCTGGGGGGTTTGGTGTGTAGAGCAAGGGTGAGTACACATCAACATACTCAGCAAGTATCCTATTTGGCTGTAGTGGACTAGCTTTATGTGGGGGTAAGTCAAGCAGTTGCTTTTAGTTGGTCAGATTATTATTACTAGTAGAGAAAGCCAAGTTTTAGAATTAACCCACGTTATTAACCCAACGTACTCTTTCCAAACTGAAAGAATACCACTTACCATTACCAGAGTCAATACCAAAACCATCATTCTCATCACCACCTGTAATCCGAACATCTCTGATCAAGTACCACTAATCACTGGAGCTCCCTTGGCCGCTCATAACCGTGAGCACGGCTGATATATAAGTTTTCAAACACTCTGCAGAGGGTGTACACTTTACCCATGAGCCGTGATTCCCTTTTTGCCTCGGGTTGTACAGACCCTTGAACACTCCCAAGGTGAGTAGGCGGGGTCTCACTACGTAGCCTTTACAAAGATTCCCCGGGGTTGTAGCCGCCCGTTAGGTTTCCTAAATGTATCGCACTCCTCCCCAAGAGACAAATCAACCTTGGCAGAGCGAGCCGCATACACCGAGCCCCATTGACGGCACGACGGCGAAGCGAACTACACCCCGGTTCCTCTAATTACTTAGCTAAGGGCGTCCCACTCCACCCTCATGGTTGCACTGTTTTCCCGGGCGGTCATCCAACAAACGGGTCCTTGCGGAGAGGCACTCGAGAAACCGCTCGAGCCCCCTTGAAGGCCACAAGTATAACATCATACTAAAAAGAGGGAAAACAGCGTATCATTGGTAAATCTCATCATGTTCATTGATTAGAGTTGAGCAATAGCATAAAGCTAAACCATAATAATCCAACCCAAATAGGTAAACAAGGACATGGATAACAAAAAGCTAGTCAATCCTTAGGTATAAATGTGTAATGCCGGAGGTGAATTAAAGTATGTATAGGACAGAGATAGGTCAAGGGACACTTGCCTCCACCAACCGGCTGCTGCTCAGGGGCTTCTCCTGCGAGTTCCTCGGGCTCCTCAACCGGATCGTTCTCTATGCGAGCGCAACCATACATACATCCATCCATTCGAATTAGGAAACAAACAGTACACCATACAAGAGAACAAATAGATTAAATACGCATAGAGTATGACATACGATATTGCATTTACCATGGCTAGAAAGAGAAGAGGGAAGGTCTCGCAGTGGTTAAAGGTATACTCGAGGCGTATTACGGGTATACGTATAACTAGTCGTTACGTGCTCTAGTTCCACTTAGTTCCAATAACAAGGATTAGCCACATGCACTAATCGAATCATGACCATTTTCAGTTGATCAACACTAGATAAGGTAGATGATTAACTACATCAATTAACTAACGTAACCGATTTCTAAATTGAGTTTTCCATTGATTGAATTAAATAATGCGATCGATCACTTTGGTTACACGGGGGGTAGACGGGCGCGTGTAAGGGTAGACGAGCGCGCCGAGGGCACGGCGAGCCATGCCAAAGCACCTCGCGCCACGCGAGCATGCGTGCGCAAGGCCGCACTGACGCGTCGCGAACGAATCACGCACACGCCAGGGCCGGGCCGCGCACGCGCCGCGCTGCACGCCGCGAGCAGGCAGCGGGGCCGCGCCACGCAGGGGCACCGCGGCCGCGCGAGGCGAAGCCGCGCCGGGCCGGGACCGCGCTGCGCAGGGGCACCACGCCGGCGCCGGGATGGGGCAGGGGGCCGCGCCGAGGCTGGGGCATGCCGCGTAGGGACTGCGCCGGGCCGCCATGGGCGAGCCGCGGACCACGCCGAGGCCGGGCGGACGCGCGGGCGCGTCGGGCCGGGGCAGGGGGGCCTCCACAGCCGCGCGCCGGTGAGCCAGGGCCGCGCACCGCGCCGGGCCGCGCCGCGCCGGGCAAGCCGCGCAGGGGGAGGCGTGTCGGGCCAGGCGGGGGCGACCGCGCCACGCCCCGTGAGGGGCTGGGCGCGCCATGGCTGGGCAAGCCGCGGGGACGCCGAGCGAGGAACCGCGTAGGGGGCAGACGGGGCCACGC
Organism: Zea mays; assembly: GCF_902167145.1. Taxonomy (NCBI): domain Eukaryota; kingdom Viridiplantae; phylum Streptophyta; class Magnoliopsida; order Poales; family Poaceae; genus Zea; species Zea mays. The sequence continues at coordinate 155,227,090 of NC_050097.1, read as the reverse complement.
CGTCGGGGCAGGACGGGACACCGAGGGCGCGGACCGCGCCGGGCCAAACGTCGTCGCGCACAGGAAGGGCCGGGGCGGACGGACGTAGGGGTCGCGGCCGCGCCGAACCCAAGGCGGACGCGCAATGCCGGGCTGGGCGCGAGGAAGAAGAGGGGCGAGCGCCGGGACAGCCGCGCCAGGGGCACCGCGCCGCAGCCGCGCGCCGGGGCGGGGCCGCCATGGGCGGCGAGCGCGGGGAAGAGGGAGGAAGAGGAGGGAGGAGAGAATGGGGGAGAGCTTACCGGGCAGGAAGGGGGCGAGCTTGGCGGCGGTTCGGCGAGCCGGGGCAGGGGAGCGGTGTGAGGGAGAGAGGGATCGTGCAGGTGGGTGAAGAGAGAGAGGGGTTTGGGGAGGGGGGCTGACGGGTGGGGCCCGCAGGGGGAAAGGCGGCGGCGGCGCAACCGCCGCGTGGGGCGCGAGCGAGGGGAGCGGGGGAGGGGCGGCTGGGCCGCCACTTGGGCCCAAAGCGGGGGGGAAGGGAAGGGGGGCGAGCTGGGCCGCCGAGGCCGGCTGAGCCGCCGAAGCCGGCTGGGCCACGCGAGGCTCACATCGGGTGGTGGAAAGGGGAGGGGGCCGGTTGGGCCGCCAAGGCCAACTGGGCCGCGCGCTAGGGGGAGGGGGAGCTGGGCTGAAAGGGAGGAAGGGGAGAAAGGGGGAAAAGAAAAGGTTTTCCTTTTTCTAAAATCTATTTTTCTAGATGAATGCTTTCACAATTTCAATCAATCAAAACAAATGCATGGTTCGGCATGGTGCAGCAAACAAAATAAAGTATTTTAGGGTTTTGCTCTACACGAGATCTCTAGCCGAATCTTGCTATAACTTTAGAAAAGATCAAGGCTTAGCGAGGGGAAAAGGAAAAAGGAAAGGGTAATGCCCGAATTTAGCGAGTGAAGAAAAGAAAAAATTCAACTCCAAAATTCGGGGCGTTACAATCAAAGGTATATAAATGAGCTATGTGTGCAAAGTATCAATCAAAGTTCCGAGAATCAAGAACGTTTAGCTCATTCCTAAGTTTGGTAAAGGTTTTCTCATCTAAAGGCTTGGTAAAGATATCGGCTAATTTTCCTTTGGTGTTAATATAGGCTATCTCGATATCCCCCCTTTGTTGGTGATCTCTCAAAAAGTGATACCGAATGGCTATGTGCTTAGTGCGGCTGTGTTCAACGGGATTATCCGCCATGCAGATTGCACTCTCATTATCACATAGGAGAGGGACTTTGCTAAATTTGTAGCCATAGTCCCTGAGGGTTTGCCTCATCCAAAGCAATTGCGCGCAACAATGGCCTGCGGCAATATACTCGGCTTCGGCGGTAGAAAGAGCTACTGAGTTTTGTTTCTTTAAAGCCCAAGACACCAGGGATATCCCCAGAAACTGACAAGTCCCTGATGTGCTCCTCCTATTAATTTTACACCCTGCCCAATCAGAATATCCTAATAAATCAAAAGTGGATCCCTTGGGGTACCAAAGACCAAACTTAGGAGTATAAACTAAATATCTCAAGATTCTCTTCACCGCCCTAAGGTGAACTTCCTTAGGATCGGCTTGGAACCTTGCACACATGCATACAGAAAGCATAATATCCGGTCGAGATGCACATAAATAGAGTAGAGAACCTATCATCGATCGGTATACCTTTTGATCTACGGATTTACCTCCCGTGTCGAGGTCGAGATGCCCATTGGTTCCCATGGGTGTCTTGATGGGCTTGGCATCCTTCACTCCAAACTTGGTGAGTATATCTTGAATGTACTTCGTTTGGCTGATGAAGGTGCCCTCTTGAAGTTGCTTGACTTGAAATCCTAGGAAATACTTCAACTCCCCCATCATAGACATCTCGAGTTTTTGTACCATGATCCTACTAAACTCTTCACAAGTAGATTTGTTAGTAGACCCAAATATGATATCATCAACATAAATTTGGCATACAAACAAATCTTTTGCAATAGTTTTAGTAAAGAGAGTAGGATCGGCTTTTTTATTTTGAAGCCATTAGTGATAAGAAAATCTCTTAGGCATTCATACCATGCTCTTGGGGCTTGCTTGAGCCCATAAAGCGCCTTTGAGAGTTTATACACATGGTTAGGATACTCACTATCTTCAAAGCCGGGAGGTTGCTCAACATAGACCTCTTCCTTGATTGGTCCATTGAGGAAGGCACTCTTCACGTCCATTTGATATAGCTTAAAGCCATGGTAAGTAGCATAGGCAAGTAATATACGAATTGACTCAAGCCTAGCTATGGGTGCATAGGTTTCACCAAAATCCAAACCTTCGACTTGTGAATAACCCTTGGCCACAAGTCGTGCTTTGTTCCTTGTCACCACACCATGCTCATCTTGCTTGTTGCGGAATACCCACTTGGTACCTACAATATTTTGATTAGGACGTGGAACCAAATGTCATACCTCATTCCTCGTGAAGTTGTTGAGCTCCTCTTGCATCGCCAGCACCCAATCCGAATCTTTAAGTGCATCCTCTACCCTGTGTGGCTCAATAGAGGAGACAAAAGAGTAATGTTCACAAAAAAGAGCGACTCGAGATCGAGTGGTTACCCCCTTATGAATATCACCGAGGATGGTGTTCACGGGGTGATCTCTTTGAATCGCCTGGTGGACTCTTGGGTGTGGCGGTCTTTGACCCTGATCATCTTCCTTGTCTTGATCATTGGTGTCTCCCCCTTGATCATTGTCCTCCTCTTGAGGTGGCTCATCCTCTTGATCTTCATTTTCATCATCTTGAGCCTGTTCCTCATCTTGAGTTGGTGGAGATGCTTGTATGGAAGATGATGGTTGATCTTGTGCTTGTTGAGGCTCTTCGGATTCCTTAGGACAAACATCCCTAATGGACATGTTCCTTAGCGCGACGCATGGAGCCTCTTCATCATCTAGCTCATCAAGATCAACTTGCTCTACTTGAGAGCCATTAGTCTCATCAAACACAATGTCACAAGAAACTTCAACTAGTCTAGTGGACTTGTTAAAGACTCTATATGTCCTTGCGTTTGAATCATAACCAAGTAAAAAACCTTCTACAGCCTTAGGAGCAAATTTAGATTTTCTACCTCTTTTAACAAGAATAAAACATTTGCTACCAAAGACTCTAAAATATGAAACATTGGCCTTTTTACCGGTGAGGAGTTCATATGATGTCTTCTTGAGGATTCGGTGAAGGTAGAGCCGGTTGATGGAGTAGCAGGCGGTGTTAATCGCCTCGGCCCAAAACCGGTCTGGTGTCTTGTACTCATCAAGCATGGTCCTCGCCATGTCAAGTAGAGTTTTGTTCTTCCTCTCCACAACACCATTTTGTTGTGGTGTGTAGGGAGAAGAGAACTCATGCTTGATGCCCTCCTCCTCAAGGAAGTCTTCAATTTGTGAGTTCTTGAACTCCGTCCCATTGTCGCTTCTAATCTTTTTGATCCTTAAGCCAAACTCATTTTGAGCCCGTCTCAAGAATCCCTTTAAGGTCTCTTAGGTTTGAGATTTTTCCTGCAAAAAGAACACCCAAGTGAAGCGAGAATAGTCATCCACAATTACAAGACAATACTTACTCCCGCCGATGCTTATGTAAGCTATCGGGCCGAATAGATCCATGTGAAGTAGCTTAAGCGGCATGTCAGTCGTCATGATGTTCTTGTGTGGATGGTGAGCACCAACTTGCTTTCCTGCTTGACATGCGCTACAAATCCTGTCTTTCTCAAAATGAACATTGGTTAGTCCCAAAATGTGCTCTCCCTTTAGAAGCTTGTAAAGATTCTTCATCCCAACATGGGCTAGTCGGCGATGCCAGAGCCAATTCATATTAGTCTTAGCAATTAAGCAAGTGTCAAGTTTAGCTCTATTGAAATCAACTAGGTATAGCTGACCCTCTAACACTCCCTTTAATGCTACTGAATCATCACTTCTTCTAAAGACAGTAACACCTAAATCTGTAAAAAGATAGTTGTAACCCATTTTGCATAATTGAGAAACTGAAAGCAAATTGTAACCTAAAGAATCTACAAGAAAAACATTGGAAATAGAATGGTCAGGTGATATAGCAATTTTACCAAGTCCTTTGACCAAACCTTGATTTCCATCCCCGAATGTGATAGCTCTTTGGGGATCTTGGTTTTTCTCATAGGAGGAGAACATCCTTTTCTCCCCAGTCATGTGGTTTGTGCACCCGCTATCAATGATCCAACTCGAGCCCTCGGATGCATAAACCTACAAAACAAGTTTAGGCCTTGTTCTTAGGTACCCAAACGGTCTTGGGTCCTTTGACATTAGAAACAAGCACCTTGGGCACCCAAACACAAGTCTTTGAGCCCTTGTGTTTGCCCCCAATATATTTGGCAACTACCTTGTCTGATTTGTTAGTTAAAACATATGATGCATCAAAAGTCTTAAATGAAACTTTGGGTTCATTTGATGCAACAGGAGATTTCTTTTTAGGCAATTTAACATGAGTGGATTGCCTAGAACTAGATGCCTCACTCTTATACATAAAAGCATGATGAGAGCCAGAGTGAGACTTTCTAGAATGAATTCTCCTAATCTTATCCTCAGGATAACCAGCAGGATATAAAATATAGCCCTCGTTATCCTGTGGCATGGGAGCTTTGCCCTTAACAAAATTAGACAATCTTTTAGGGGCATTAATTTTGACATTGCCCCCTGTTGGAAGCCAATGCCATCCTTAATACCAGGGCGTCTCCCATTATAGAGCATGCTTCTAGCAAATTTAACTTTTTCATTTTCTAAGTCATGCTCATTAATTTTGGCACTAAGTTGAGCTATGTGATCATTTTGTTGTTTAATTAAAGCTAGGTGATCATGGATAACATCAACATTAATGTCTCTACATCTAGTACAAATAGAAACATGATCAACAGTAGATGTAGAGGGTTTGCAAACATTTAATTCATCAATCTTAGCATGTAATATGGCATTTTCATTTCTAAGATTGAAAATAGAAATATTGCAAACATCTAATTCCTTAGCCTTAGCAATTAATGTTTCATTCCCAATCTTAAGACTAGCAAGAAATTCATTCAACTTGTTAATTTTAGCAATCAAACTAGCATTATCATTTTAAGGTTGACAAAAGAATCATCACAAACATTTAACTTTTCAACCATAGCAATTAACTTGGCATTTTCATTTCTAAGGTTAGAAATAGTGTCATGGCAAATGCTAAGCTCACTAGTCAATTTTTCACATTTTTCTAACTCCTGAGCATAAGCATTTTTAACCTTAACATGCTTTTTGTTTTCCTTAATAAGGAAGTCCTCTTGGCTATCCAAGAGTTCATCCTTCCCATGAATGGCACTAATTAATTCATTCAATTTTTCCTTTTGTTGCATGTTTAGGTTGGCAAAAAGTGTGAGCAAATCATCCTCATCATCACTAGAGCTAGCCTCATCACTAGATGTTGTATATTTAGTAGAAGCTCTAGATTTTACCTTCTTCTTTTTGCCGTCTTTTGCCATGAGGCACTTGTGGCCGACGTTGGGGAAGAGGAGGCCTTTGTTGACGGCGATGTTGGTGGCGTCCTCGTCGTCGGAGAAGTTGGTGGAGCTCTCATCGGAATCCCACTCCCGACATACGTGGGCATCGCCGCCCTTCTTCTTGTAGTACTTCTTCTTTTCCTTCCTCCTTCCCTTCTTGTCATCGCCCCTGTCACTATCACTAGATAATGGACATTTAGCAATGAAATGACCGGGCTTACCACACTTGTAGCAAACTTTCTTAGAGCGGGGCTTGTAATCCTTCCCCTTCTTTGCTTGAGGATTTGGCGAAAGCTCTTGATGATGAGCGCCATTTCCTCGTTGTCGAGCTTGGAGGCGTCGATGGGAAGCCTACTTGATGTAGACTCTTCTTTCTTCTCCTCTGTTGCTTTAAAGGCAACAGGTTGCACCTCGGGTGTTGAGGTGGTACCTCGCTCGATGATTTGTTTGGAGCCTTTGATCATCAATTCAAAGCTCACAAACTTTCCTATAACCTCCTCAGGAGACATTAGCTTGTATCTAGGATCACCACGAATTAATTGAACTTGTGTAGGATTAAGAAAAACAAGTGATCTTAGAATAACCTTGACCATTTCATGGTCATCCCATTTTGTGCTCCCGAGGTTGTGCACTTGATTCACCAAGGTCTTGAGCCGGTTGTACATGGCTTGTGGCTCCTCTCCTTGGTTGAGCATAAAACGACCGAGCTCCCCCTCGATCGTCTCCCTCTTGGTGATCTTGGTCACCTCATCTCCCTCGTGCGTGGTCTTGAGCACGTCCCAAATCTTTTTGGCACTCTTCAACCCTTGCACCTTATTATACTCCTCTCGACTTAGAGAGGCGAGGAGTATAGTAGTGGCTTGGGAGTTGAAGTGCCGGATTTGGGCAACCTCATCCGAATCATATTCTTCATCCCCTACGGATGGTACCTGTACTCCAAACTCAACAACATCCCAAATGCTAGTGTGGAGTGAGGTAGGATGGTGCCTCATTTTATCACTCCACATACAATAATCTACACCATAAAAAACGGGTGGTTTGCCTAGTGGGACGGAAAGTAAAGGAGTACGTTTGGAAATGCGAGGATTAGCGTAGGGGGATCTTACTAAACTTCTTGCGCTCATGGCGCTTAGAAGTGACGGGCGACGCGTCGGAGCCGGAGGTGGATGGCGATGAAGAGTCGGTCTCGTAGTAGACCACCTTCTTCATCTTCTTCTTCTTGTCGCCGCTCCGATGCGACTTGGTGTGTGAAGGGGATCACTTCCCCTTGTTGCCGGACTCTCCAGATGGAGTCTTCCCGTGGCTTGTGGCGGGTTTCTCGCCGGTCACGACCTCCTTCTTGGCGTGATCTCCCGACATCACTTTGAGCGGTTAAGCTCTAATGAAGTACTGGGCTCTAATACCAATTGACAGTCGCCTAGAGGGGGGTGAATAGGTGGAATCTGAAAATTATAAACTTAAGCACACACTACAAGCCGGGGTTAGCGTTAGAAATAAAATCGAGTCTGAAAGAGAGGGTGAAAACAAATCACAAGCAAATGAAGAGAGTGACACGGTGATTTGTTTTACCGAGGTTCGGTTCTTGCAAACCTACTCCCCGTTGAGGTGGTCACAAAGATCGAGTCTCTTTCAACCCTTTCCCTCTCTCAAACGGTCACCTAGACCGAGTGAGCTTTTCTCCTTAATCAATTGGGACACTTAGTCCCCACAAGGACCACCACAACTTGGTGTCTCTTGCTTTGATTACAAAGGTGTTGAGAACAAGAATGGGGAAGAAGAAAAGCGATCCAAGCGACAAGAACTCAAATGAACACAAATGTCTCTCTCTCACAAGTCACTAAGCTTTGGAATGAATTTGGGACTTGGAGAGGATTTGATCTTTTGTTTTGTGTCTTGGAGTGAAGTCTAGATCTCTTGTATTCAATGCAATGGTTGAAAACTTGGATGCCTTGAATTGTGGTGGTTGGGGGTATTTATAGCCCCACCCACCAAAATGGTCATTGGGGAGGCTGTCTGTCGACGGGCGCACCGGATAGTCCGGTGCGCCACCGGACACTGTCCGGTGCGCCAGCCACGTCACCCAACCGTTAGGGTTCGACCATTGGAGCTTCTGACAGCTGGGCCACCGGACAGTCCGGTGGTGCACCGGACAGGTCCTGTTCACTGTCTGGTGCGCCTTCTGGCGCCTGCTCTGACTCTGCGCACGTAGTCCTCACTATTCACTGTTCACTTTTGTAGTCGACCGTTGGCGCTGTAGCCGTTACTCCCGCTGGCACACGGGCAGTCCGGTGTTACACCGGACAGTCTGGTGAATTATAGTGGAGAGCATTTTCCAGAAACCCGAAGGTGGCAAGTTCGGAGTTGATCTCCCTGGTGCACCGGACACTGTCCGGTGGTGCACCAGACACTGTCCGGTGGTGCACCGGACACTGTTTGGTGCGCCAGACCAGGGCAGCCTTCGGTTTTCTTTGCTCCTTTCTTTTGAACCCTTTCTTTTATCTTTGTATTGGTTTGTTGTGAACCTTTAGCACCTTTAGAACATATATTCTAGAGCAAACTAGTTAGTCCAAATATTTGTGTTGGGCAATTCAACCACCAAAATCATTTAGTAAAAGGTTTGACCCTATTTCCCTTTCAATAAGTCACTGGAGTTGGCCGCCAATCGATCGAATGCCACGTGCCATGAGGCTTCACCACGTCGTCGTAAGCCACTCTATATCACTGACTCATCGCCGGTGAGTCTGCCACGGTAAAAGACACGCAGCTCTTGCGCCAATGACCTCTTCCTTCTCCGGCCGCCACCGTGCGAGACCAAATTCACTGGCCACCGCTTAGCGCCCCTATAAATTGATGGCCCGGTCTGCTACACCATTTTATCACAAAGCTAGAGCAATCATTCCCACCTTCTATTAGCCACCATAGTTCTCTAATTTCTCGTTCTCCCCAAATCTGTTCTCCGCCACCGTGAAAGAGCCCTTGCCATGACTAGCATGTTCTAGGTCTGATCATACTCTCTGCTCTTCCGTTTCAGCATCCTTAGGACCTCCTGATGCTCCTTGAACCGTTCGATTGAGCTAGTTGACCTAGATCACCAGGAACACTTCTGTTCCTCCTTTGTCTTTGTTGTCTACGTGGACCGGACGATTTAGAGCTCCACTAGTGAAATTGATTGAGGGGAAACGCTTGATAGCTGTTGAATTACGTCTTAGCCAAATGAGAGCACCAGTCCTTAAGTATCTTGGTCGGTATGAGTTCGCCGGAGCTCTGTTCTCCGCCGCTCTCCGTCGTGGACCTCGGGGTGTGAAGGAATTGAAGCGCAGGGGGGTTTTTCGCAAAGGTCAGTGAGACAAACAAATAGTGCGCGGGTGCCTTACTAGATTTTTAAATCGCCGAGGACTTCAGTGCAAAACCGCCGCGCGGGCGCGCGCGCATTGGCGCATTCTGCCTAGTCTGGACCGGCTTGGACCAATTTCGGCCCAGTACTGTTGGCTCTTTTTCTTTTTCCTTTTCTACCAGAGTTAGAGAATTCCTAAAAAATAGTAGAAAATGCTAAAATACCAGACCAATTTTGCTAGGCTACTAATTTTCTATAGTATTTAATAAAAATAGTTTCATGATTTTTAGTTCAAATAGGGAATTATGGGGTATTTAAAATAGCCAAAATCCATACTTCTGGAATTTTAGAAAGTAATTAATAATCCCAAAAATCACCAAACTTTTTAGATAAGCTTTAAATGTTATTTAGAAGCCTTGGGTAAAGTTTGATATGATTTGGACCATGTTTGGTACCTAGCACCCAAAACCCTAGTCTCTTGCCCTATGAACTTCACTATAGACTCCAAAAACCCTAGTTTCTCGGAGATCCGTGAAGGAAAGTTATATTCAAGACCTAAGATAATGTACTTTTAATATCTTTGCATTTTCATGAGCATTACATGAGCATTCATCATTATATATGGCTATATATAGAAAACAAAGAAGAGATAGAAGTTGAAGAAGCAAGGACTACACCACCACCACCTGAAGAACCCCAGGCCGGGAACTGCTTTTATTTTGACATCTGTGGAGTAGAGCCTGACTCACCTATCACACAAGGCAAGCCCCGGTGCATTTGCCACCTCCTTGCTATTTTAAAATCTTTCTCACTTGCTTGATGCATTAGGTGATAGGAGTTGTGTGCTGAACCAGTTGCTGCATTTCCTTCCTTGAGGATTTGATTACTTTTCCTTAATTCCCTACTTTACAAAAAGGTTTTCTTAAGCTTAGCTTTGCTCTAGAAAAAAAACAAAATGTTTTGTTTTGACAAAAGATGATGCTTCAAGTGGGTGGGTGTTTTCAAAAATAAAACTTGATGATGGATCCATCATGGCCATGATGGGTTCAACATCGGAAAAGATGTACCTCTGCCAGGTACCAAAACTTTGGGATTGAAATGATAAAGCTGAGACCGGGCGGGTGACTTGCACGAGAAGAGAGTCTCGGTGTAGTGTCTCCGTCTGAGTCGATTAAGGACCTTGTCGATGTAGGCTTGATGATCGAGGACCTTTTAACTGGTCACATGCCTCATCATGGGTAAGCTTTGCCTCGGGCAGACTAATACCAGAATAAGATAACACGCAATGGGAGTGGAGAGATGGCGAGAGTAGCGTGTACCCTTCGTGGCAAGAGGCTGGACGGTGGTGTATCTGTGCTCTCGGTTGGCGTGAACCTGATCTGGTCTTAAGAACCCCGGTGGCGAGTTGACATATGCAAGGGTTAAGTGCTACATATGTCGTGTGATTGGAGATCCTCAGCTGAGTATTAATCGATTCGGATCACCGTTACTTCTCGGACATGAAGACTTGGTCACTGCCCTACACGTAGCAATCCAGTGAACAAGAAGGGTTGATAAGAAATTGGCTAATATAGGTCAAGTACTTGAACTAGGGTAGAAAGAACTCTAGAACTCAGGTAATGACTTAACTTGCTAATAAAACTAGACTTTTAAGGATCCACTATTAGTAAGCATTTCTGCAAACAGAGTCTTGGTTATTGATAAGCCATACCTTGATCCCCAAAGGCCAGCATATCCTTGAGAGTCTTTTTATTTTGACGAGTAAGACTTGCGAAAGTACATTTCGTACTCAGGGCTTTGTCCCATGTTGTTTTAGGTGAGGAAGCTGCAAATTTTTGTTGCTTTTGTTCCAAGGTGGTGCCTAAGAAAGAAAATCAAGACTGAAGCCGCGGGAGGAGGTGTCCTCCTTTAAGGAAAAACTTTTTACTATTTATCGGGAGGGGTTTTTGCCTCCCAAGTTATGTAATAATATTACTCCAGCACTCTTATATTTTGCTCTAGTCTATAATAATCCTACTCTTTCTATACTTTAAAATAAAGTAAGTTATTGTAACTGCTTCCGCATACTCATTCCTCTGATGTGTTGTAATATCTGTGTGACGGGTGAAACGCTCTTGGGAAAGGAAAGGAATACAGATACTGAACTTAACAAGTAATCAGGTGCACCTACAGGGTTGTCTGAGGTCCGTTGGACAAGGACAACTGTAGGTGAGCCTAATGACTTGGGAGATTCCGTCACAGCTGGTATCAGAGTGAAGCCCATCTCTGCAGATGTTATGAGGCATTTTCAAAAAGAATTTTACGAAAGACTTAACTAAGAAAATTTCTTTTCTTCTTATCTAACTACCTTCTGAAGTATTAAAGACCAGATAGTAGAGTGCAACGTATAAAAGGTTGTGAATCAACTATGGTTGATTCTGTAATTATGCATGAATCATATTAAAAACTATATTAATAAGATTTTCCCCCTTAGAGATATGCCGCCGCGCACAAGGAAAACCGCGAGCAAGTCCACCGGACCGATTGGCGTGCCTCGCCATCAGCTAGCTCTAAGGCATGAGGATAGTAGCAGCGGCAGCAATGACCCCATTGGTGATCTAGAAGCCCAGGTGGAGCAGCTTCGTGTGGAGTTACGTCATAGAAACAGTGTGTGGGTCGAGGATGGTCAGCGCATAAATGAGTTAAGAACTGACATCCGACATCTGGAAGACGCGCTTGCCGAACGAGATTTAGCACTCGATTGGGCTGTTAACTCACGTTCACTTGCTTGGGCCAAGGAATCCAAAGCTCGAGCCCGTGTGGAGGAGCTTAGCACAGTCGTGGGCAACTTGCAGGTGTACTGTAATACACTACATGAGGAAGTTCATGAATTGTATTCACAACTGCACCCTGACGTACCTACCAACCCTGTCGGGATGGGAGCCGGACCTTCTGGAAGAATGGGTGAAGTCCTTGGTGGGGAACTGGACCTTTTTAGGCCCTCTCCTTCAATGAATCTGGCTGATGAATGGTCCCCTACACCCGACAGTGAAGCCACCAAAAGTGATAAGAAACTAGAGTAGTATAGTTTAGATATGATGATAATGTATAATAGGTAATGTGGTCTGTTGTAAATTCGAGTCTGTATCATTATCTTTTAAGTAATATAAAATGATGGTGTGCCTTGGCATATTATATTCCCCAAATGTTTATTTGCCTTAGATGCCATCCAGGACTCGTGGATAGGATGGTGCGGGAACCTCCCGTGGGCAGGAGACTACTCCTAACCCATCACCAGTACCCCCAACCTTGGCTGAGGCTATCGCTGCCTTAGTCAATGCAACAGCCAACAACACTCGCTTCCTTCGCGAAATGGCGGGACAACAATATCAGCAGCAGGGCGAGCGAGCTTATCCGTAAGGACCCTGCGAAACTTCATATTTGGATTTCTCGGAAACACACCCCCTACAATTCGTCAAGGCCGAAGATCCCCTCGAAGCTGACGAATGGATTCGGGTTGTTGAGCAAAAGTTTGGGCTCCTCCAATGCATGGAGACTCAGAAGCCCTTGTTTGCGGCGCAGCAGTTAATAGGCCCTGCCAGCACCTGGTGGGGAAATTATGTGGCCGTTCAGCCTGCCGGCCATCAAGTCACCTGGGACGAATTTAAATTGGCATTTCGGGAGCACTACATTCCAGAAGGAGTGCTCCATGTGAAGCAAGAAGAATTCATGAAGCTAAAGCAAGGAGGAGATACTGTGATGCAGTATCTCAATAAATTCAATCATTTGTCCTAGTATGCCATTGACCAGGTCAACACTGACCTAAAAAAGAAGAACTGTTTTATGAGGGGACTTAATGACCAGCTACAACGGAAGATGGCCACCTGCCTCAACCTCTCCTACAGCAGGGCTATCAGCACGGCGCTGGCAGTTGAAGCCAAGTATGCAGGCCCAGGCAAGACAAAGGGCTATGGAGGTGATAGGCCCAACCAGGGGCCTGGAAAGCGACAAAGGATGGTGATCCGACCTTTTAATCAGAACCGTTCTTCACCACGTCCACCCTCCTACCCCTTTAAACAACCTGTTTTCATTCGCCCCACCACTGCCCCACTTCAATAACTTAGTCGAGTGCCCCTGGTACTCGTTTCCCCGCCCTCCCAAGCTCCTCAACAGGCTGCTTTAATTGTGGGAAGTCCGGACATTTTATCAAGGACTGTCCATCTCCAAAGCAGAGCGGATCCAATAATCAGTAGAGCTCTAGGAGCTCAAACCAAGGCAAGGGAAACACGACAAGTAATACAACGGGCAAGAATATGAAGAAAATTGGGTGAATCTATTATACACAAGTGGCCACGACACCAAAGGGAGAGTTGGTCATGATGGGTACGTTTCTCGTGGCCAATCACCCTGCAGTCATTCTCTTTGATTCTGGTGCTTCACATACATTCATAAGCAAGAAGTTTGTGGAAAAATATTGCATTCCATACATTGAATCAAGGGAAGGGTTTATAATTCATTCGCCTGGGGGACAAATATTCACTAAAGAAGTGGCTTTCCATGTGCCCATAACATTGGCTGAATGGGACTTTCCTACAAATATGATTGTTCTAAAAGGCCAAGATATAAATGTAATTCTGGGCATGAATTGGTTAGCCCAGCATAAAGCTATCCTCAACACGGATATGAGAACCATCAGGTTGAGCTATGGCCAGGAAGAGGTTCTCTTGTCCATTCCCGTAGCTACTACAGCTAAACCATTTGGCAGAGTATATGAAGCCATCATACTGGAGATCCAAGATATTCCGGTAGTATGTGAATTCCCGGACGTCTTTCCAGAAGATCTGCCTGGATTGCCTCTAAAGAGAGATGTAGAATTTGTGATTGAATTGAAGCCCGGTACGGCTATCGAATGCCTCCGAATGAGTTGGCAGAGCTCAAAACACAATTACAAGATCTGCTAGAAAAGGGATTCATCCGACCAAGCTCGTCGCCATGGGGTTATCCAGCCATCTTTGTCAATAAGAAGGACCAAACGCTTCGGATGTGCGTGGATTATTGACCCCTTAATGAGGTCACAATCAAGAATAAGTACCCTCTTCCCCAGATTAATATCTTATTTGATCAGCTTACCGGAGCTCAGGTATTTTCCAAGATTCACCTCAGGTTGGGTTACCATCAGATCCGTATCCGACTCGAAGATATACCTAAAACCGCATTCACTACGCGGTATGGATTATTTGAATATCTGGTTATGTCGTTCGGATTAACAAATGTTCCTGCCCACTTCACATATCTTATGAACTCGGTATTCATGCCCGAGTTGGATAAATTCGTGGTAGTCTCCATTGATGATATTTTGATATATTCCAAGAATGAAGAAGAGCATGCTCAACACCTACGGATCGCATTAACGCGCTTAAGAGAGCATCAGTTATATGCTAAATTCAGTAAGTGCGCATTTTGGCTGGAAGAAATTCAATTTCTGGGACATGTACTCTCTGCCAATGGAATTGCGGTTGATCCCAGCAAAGTCAAGGATATTCTCGAGTGGAAGCCACAACCATTGTACATCAAGTCCAAAGTTTCCTTGGACTGGCTGGTTATTACCGCCGATTTATTCTAGATTTTTCCAAGCTTGTGAAGCCAATCACAAGTTTATTGAAGAACGATACCAAATTTAATTGGTCTTCAAGATGCAATGAGGCCTTCGAATAGCTGAAGGTGTTATTGACCACTGCTCCGGTATTAGCTCAATCGGACATTGAAAAGCCATTTGATGTGTATTATGACGCGTCAGGCAGTGGTTTAGGTTGTGTCATGATGCAAGAAGGCCAAGTTGTGGCATATGCCTCAAGACAGTTATGTCGGTATGAGGAACATTATCCAACTCATGACTGGAATTAGCTGCTGTGGTTCATGCCCTGAAAATATGGCGTCATTATCTACTGGGGAATGTCTATCATATCTATATAGATCATAAAAGCTTGAAATACATCTTTACCCAGTCAGAGCTGAATATGAGGCAGAAGAGATGGCTTGAGCTGATTAAGGATTATGAATTGGAAATTCACTATCACCCAGGCAAGGCCAATGTAGTGGTAGATGCGCTAAGTCGCAAGGCTTCCTGCCATTGTCTTACAATGAAGACTTCTGACATTACATTATGCCAAGAAATAGAGAAGTTGAACCTAGAAATGATTCAACATGGAACTTCAAATCACTTGAAGCTTGAGTCGGTTCTTCTCCAAAGAATAATTGATGCACAAAGAAATGATGAGGGTATGAAACACATTCATGAGAAAATGGAGGTCGGTAAAGCCAACTGCTTCAGAAAAGATGATCAAGGCGTTGTATGGTTTAATAACCGCATAGTTGTGCCCAAGAATGATGAGGTCCGCCAGCAAATTTTAGATGAAGCACATCTTAGTCGCTATTCCATTCATCCCGGAAGCACTAAGATGTATCATGATCTAAAGCAGCATTATTGGTGGATGAAAATGAAGATTGAAATTGCACGCTATGTGGCGAGATGCGACACTTGCAGACGTGTCAAGGTCATACATATGAAAACTGTTGGTCCATTGCAATCGTTACCTATCCCAACTTGGAAATGGGAGGATATAAGCATGGACTTTATTGTGGGACTGCCTAGAACAGCAAAAGGCTATGATTCTATTTGGGTTATCATTGATCGACTTACAAAGATCGCCCACTTCCTCCCAGTCAAGGTAAAGTATCCAGTAATCGCATATGCGGAACAATATATCGCTCGCATTCTCAGTTTGCATGGTGTTCTGAAGACAATAGTGTCGGATCGTGGACCTCAATTCGTATCCAAATTCTAGGAAGAACTTCACAAATCCTTGGGTACCAAATTGCTCCACAGCTCGGCCTATCATCCTCAAACCAGTGGGCAAACTGAGAGAGTAAATCAGATACTTGAAGATATGTTGCGAGCGTGTATTCTGGAATTCCCACAGAAATGGGATGACTGTTTACCCTTAGCGGAGTTCTCATACAATAACAGCTATCAAGAGAGCATCAAAATGGCACCCTTTGAAGCCTTGTATGGACGATGGTGTAGTACTCCGTTAAACTGGTCTGAACCCGGAGAAAGATGGTTTTTCAGGCCTGATATGGTAAAAGAAACGGAAGAGAAGGTTCAAGGAATAATACATAATTTGAAAGAAGCCCAAGCTCACCAAAAGAGTTATGCAGACAAGCGACGCAAACCCTTGTACTTTCAAGTTGAAGATTATGTCTATCTGAAAGTCTCACCAATAAAGGGGATATCACGTTTTGGGGTAAAAGGGAAGCTTGCACCCCAGTACATTGGTCCTTTCCCTGTTCTTGAACAATGTGGACCAGTAGCATACCGACTCCAGTTACCTAAAACCTTGTCTGTGGTGCACAATGTATTCCACGTATCTCAATTGAAGAAGTGTCTACGGGTTCCAGATCGAACCATTGAAGTAACGGATGTTGCCTTAGCACCAGACTTGACATATTTAGAACATCCTATTCGAGTCTTGGATCAAAAGGACAGGATTACCCGAAGGAGAACTCTCAAGTTTTATAAGATACAATGGAACCAACATACAGAAGATGAAGCTACTTGGGAAACTCAAGACTTCTTAGAAAGGAATTTCCTAGGCTTTTTAGCTTCATGTAAATTGTGAGATATGTACACTTGTTGTAATAAAGGAACAAACCCCATACCACCCCTGCCTTATACAAGAAATAAGGAAATAAAAATGTGAAGCATTTCCTTTTCCATTACTTGCCCTAGGACTTTTAATCTCGGGACGAGATTCTTTTATGGGGGAAGGATGTAACACCCCTGGTGTTACTGCCACTAAAACTTGAGCATAACATCATGAGCATTAACATATCATGTGCTTGTTACACTTAGAATGCATGCACTAGGCAAAAAGTTCAAACAAGTTGTATTGATGTGACATGTCATGAGTAAAACCCTAGTGTAGGGTACTTAACCCTAAACTAAGCTTAGGGTGTCAATAAGGCCCAAATAAGTTAAATACTTAAAACTCATTAGAAATGGTCATGAGACATCAACTCTAATAGGATTTGATAGTCTACAAACCCTAGAAGTGCCAGAAACCCTAAATAGACCTCTGGAAGACCCTGGACTGAAACCCTAGGGGGTTATATACAAATGTTGCACACTTTTGGACCTAAGTGCAAAAACCATGGGATTAGGGTACCTTAAGTTATATGGTTCACCTATTTGAAGATTTGCAAAAGAAACCATGAGATTTGGGCCTAATTGCAAAAAGGCCACTCTTGTGCTCTTATAACTAAGTCTGAAAACAGTTGAATAAGGCTGACTTTGAAGCCCTACATCTCGAGATTCTTGAAGTTTTTGCTTAAAGTCAATATAGCAAAAGTTGTAGAGCTATCATAGGAGAACAAGTTTGATTAAGTGAATGAGCACTGGTGTTGAATAGAAATTGGAGAAAAATGAGCTTAAAGTTGGGCTATCAGTTAGCTCTCAAACTGAATTTTGAACATCAGTGACATTGACATAAGTTAGTGTCAATTTTGAGTAGCTTCCAGGAGGAATTCGACTAGGGATATTATAGCAAAATTGAAGATGGTTTGTCGATCCATAACTTTGATGCAGAGCATTGATCTAGTCACCATACAAAATATGGAGGAAATTCGCCCCAAACATGATCTGTCAGACCGACTGAAGAAGTTCCTGATGGTATAGTGACCATAAAGATCTGTTGGTTCAGTAAACCGGCCGCCGGCGACCCCGCGCGTGGATTCACGCCGGTGAGGTGATTCGTGCTCACTTAGGCCCAGATAACGCCTCGGAGTAGAAAGATCTTCACCATTGTTGAGTTATGGGCACTGTTCCGGCTGGCTGTCGTACCCCTTTTGCTTTGCGGCCGGCTCAGATAAGTCACCGGAGTTGGCCGCCCGTCGATCGGATGCCACGTGCCATGAGGCTTCACCACATCGCCGTAAGCCACTCTATATCACTGACTCGTCGCTAGTGAGTCTGCCACGGTAAAAGACACGCAGCTCTTGTGCCAGTGACCTCTTCCTTCTCCGTACGCCACCGTGCGAGACCAAATTCGCTGGCCACCGCTTAGCGCCCCTATAAATTGATGGCCTGGTCTACTGCACCATGTTATCACGAAGCCAGAGCAACCATTCCCACCTTCGATTAGCCACCATAGTTCTCTAATTTCTCGTTCTCCCCAAATCTGTTCTCCGCCACCGTGAAAGAGCCCTCGCCGTGACTAGCTTGTTCCAGGTCTGATCATACTCTCTACTCTTCCGTTTCAGCATCCTTAGGTCCTCCTGATGCTCCTTGAACCATTCGATTGAGCTAGGTTGCCCTAGATCACCGGGAACACTTCTGTTCCTCCTTTGTCTACGTTGTCTACGTGGACCAGACGATTTAGAGCTCCACTGGTGAAATTGATTGAGGGGAAACGCTTGATAGGTGTTGAATTATGTCTCAGCCAAATGAGAGCACCAGTCCTTAAGTATCTTGGCCGGTATGAGTTTGTCGGAGCTCCGTTCTCCGCTGCTCTCCGTCGTGGACCTTGGGGTCTGAAGGAATTGAAGCGTAGGGGGGTTTTTCGCAAAGGTCAGTGAGACAAACAAATAGTGTGCGGGTTCCTTACTAGATTTTCAAATCGCCGAGGACTTCGGTGCAAAACCGCCGCGTGGGCGTGCGCGCATGGGTGCATTCTGCCTAGGTTGGGCTGGCTTGGGCGAGTTTCGGCCCAGTACTGTTGGCTCTTTTTCTTTTTCCTTTTCTACCAGAGTTAGAGAATTCCTAGAAAATAGTAGAAAATTGCTAAAAATACCAGACCAATTTTGCTAGGCTACTAATTTTCTATAGTATTTAATAAAAATAGTTTCATGATTTTTAGTTCAAATAGGGAATTATGGGGTATTTAAAATAGCCAAAATCCATACTTCTAGAATTTTAGAAAGTAATTAATAATCCCAAAAATCACCAAACTTTTTAGATAAGCTTTAAATGTTATTTATAAGCCTTGGGTAAAGTTTGATATGATTTGGACCATGTTTGGTACCTAGCACCCAAAACCCTAGTCCCATGCCCTATGAACTTCACTATAGACTCCAAAAACCCTAGTTTCCCGGAGATCTGTGAAGGAAAGTTATATTCAAGACCTAAGATAATATACTTTTAATATCTTTGCATTTTCATGAGCATTACATGAGCATTCATGATTATATATGGCTATATATAGAAAACGAAGAAGAGATAGAAGTTGAAGAAGCAAGGACTACACCACCACCACCTGAAGAACCCCAGGCCGGGAACTGCTTTTATTTTGACATCTGTGGAGCAGAGCCTGACTCACCTATCACACAAGGCAAGCCTCGGTGCATTTGCCACCTCCTTGCTATTTTAAAATCTTTCTCACTTGCTTGATGCATTAGGCGATAGGAGTTATGTGTTGAACCAGTTGCTGCATTTCCTTCCTTGAGGATTTGATTACTTTTCCTTGATTCCCTGTTTTACAAAAAGGTTTTCTTATGCTTAGCTTTGCTCTAGAAAAAACAAAATATTTTGTTTTGACAAAAGATGATGCTTCAAGTGGGTGGGTGTATTCAAAAATAAAACATGATGGTGGATCCATCATGGCCATGATGGGTTCAACATCAGAAAAGATGTACCTTTGCCAGGTACCAAAACTTTGGGTCTAAAATGATAAAGCTGAGACAGGGTGGGTGACTTGCACGAGAAGAGAGTCTCGATGTAGTGTCTCCATCTGAGTCGATTAAGGACCTTGTCGATGTAGGCTTGATGATCGAGGACCTTTTAACTAGTCACATGCCTCATCATGGGTAAGCTTTGCCTTGGGCATACTAATACCAGAATAAGATAACACGCAATGGGAGTGGAGAGATAGCGAGAGTAGCGTGTACCCTCCATGGCAAGAGGCTGGACGGTGGTGTATCTGTGCTCTTGGTTAGCGTGAATCTGATCTGGTCTTCAGAACCCCGGTGGTGAGTTGACATAAGCAAGGGTTAAGTGCTACATATGTCATGCGATTGGAGATCCTCAGCTAAGTATTAATCGATTCGGATCGCTGTTACTTCTCGGACATGAAGACTTGGTCACTGCCCTACACGTAGCAATCCAGTGAACAAGAAGGGTTGATAAGAAATTGGCTAGTATAGGTCAAGTGCTTGAACTAGGGTAGAAAGAACTCTAGAACTCAGGTAATGACTTAACTTGCTAATAAAACTAGACTTTTAAGGATCCACTATTAGTAAGCATTTCTGCAAACAGAGTCTTGATTATTGATAAGCCATACCTTGATCCCTAAAGGCCAGCATATCCTTGAGAGTCTTTTTATTTTGACGGGTAAGACTTGCGAAAGTATATTTCGTACTCAGGGCTTTGTCCCATGTTGTTTTAGGTGAGGAAGCAGCAAATTTTTGTTGCTTTTGTTCCAAGGTGGTGCCTAAGGAACAAAATCAAGACTGAAGCCACGGGAGGAGGTGTCCTCCTTTAAGGAAAAATTTTTACTATTTATCGGGAGGGGTTTTTGCCTCCCAAGTTATGTAATAATATTACTCCATCACTCTTATATTTTGCTCTGGTCTGTAATAATCCTACTCTTTCTATACTTCAAAATAAAGTAAGTTATTGTAACTGCTTCCGCATACTCGTTCCTACGATGTGTTGTAATATCTGTGTGATGGGTGAAACGCTCTTGGGAAAGGAAAGGAATACAGATACCGAACATAACAAGTGATCAGGTGCACCTACAGGGTTGTCTGAGGTCCGTTGGACAAGGACAACTATAGGTCGGCCAAATGACTTGGGAGGTTCCGTCACAGTGATTCCCATTCTCCCCGGGGTTCTAACCTCCCCATTGATCACTACCAAGGTGACATAGCAGGGTCTCACTACATAGCCTTTACAAAGATTTCCCAGAGGTCATAGCCGCCCATTAGGTTTCTCCAGTTTGATAAACACAGTACATCTCCCCAAAGGAAGGGTGACAAACAAAACCAAATCAAAGAACCTCTGCAACCAACCTCGGCAGAGCAAGTATTGTGCCCGGACTCCATTGACGGCCCTATGACGAAGCCAACTACTCCTCTAGTTCCTCTAATTAATCAGCTAAGGGCGTCCCATTCCACCCTCATGGTTGCACTATTATCCCGGGTTGTCACTCGCCAAATAGGTCCTTACGGAGAGGTACTCAGGAAAGAGCCTGAGCCCCCTAAAGTAATCACAAGGACCCCATCGGGATAACATCATCGTATCATAAAAGATCACATCATGTTCATTGATTAAGTTTAAGCAATAGCATAAGCTAACCAAGATTAACCCAAAAAGGTAAACAAGGGTAAGGGAAATACAAACTAGTCAATCCTTAGGTTTCATTAAAGTAATGCGAGACAGTGAATTATAAAGTAAAGTAGGACATGATAGGTCTGAGGACACTTGCCTTCACCAGGTGGTTGCTCAGGGGGGTCTCCAACAACACACTCAGGAACCTCGGACTGCTCGTTATCTAAATAAAGCGAGCATGCATTCAATACATTTGGAAAGTACAAATGAACAACACACCACACATGTACAAACATTGGATCACATCTTAAAAGGACACAATACTACATAGGGGATACTGAATTTAAAGTATAACATAAACTATAACATACATTAACTTTATTTGAAAATAGATTATTATTTCCCCTAAGTGTTACTTACAAGTACATAACATAGTTCAATTTATTTTATTGTGACCTAAATTTAGAACATAGGTAAACTCATGCAATATCTATCATTAATCTCACAAGTTTAACATGATTAAATCTCTAAGGTTCTCCTTTTATTTATTTTATTAAATAAATAAAACTACATCTATATTAGTTCATATTCAATCATAAAAATTAGAATGTGCAGACAGTAAGTGAAACCATTTCATTTAAACAGAGAATAATTCTATGAACCTTTTGCAATTTGAATCACTAAATTTGGAGTTCATATGCAAAAGTTATGAAATAAACAAGTTTGGGAATTCAAAATATGAAATTAGGGGTAATTCTGTGAATATTTAAAAGTCCAGGGCTAAATCTGCAAGAATACAGGGGCCTGCACGCGAAAACCAGGGACGACGGGTTTATTTCTAACAAACCAAGGGTTTCTTACGCAAAACAACCACGTGAAGGGGTATCGGGTGAATCTAACCGTCAGATCTGAAACCAATGACTAAGATTAGATCTACGGTCGAGGGCGCGCGCGCGGGCGAGCGAGCACTGACAAGCAGGGCAGGGAGTGTCAGCCACAGAGGGGGAGAGCATGCTGACCGAGCGGGCCCAGCGCCAGGGGGTTTGGGCGCTGACAGGCGAGCCAGGGCGCTAGGGCACGCGTGCGCGAAGCGGTACCCGCAGTCCGGGCCGTGCGATCAGGATCGGACGGGGGGATCAGACCGAGGGGGTTGAATGTGCGAAGCGGTACTCATGGTCCGGGCCATTCGATCAGGATCAGACGGAGGGGATCAGACCGGGGGAACAGGCAGCTGCGGGCAGCACTGACAGGCAGGCCAGGGCGTTAGGCGTGCGTGTGTGAAGCGGTATCCCGCGGTTCGGGCCATTCGATCTGAATCGGACGGAGGGGACCAGACCAGGGGGATGAGCGACTGCGGGCGATGTTGTTCGTCTCCGTGGCGGTGAGGTTGCCGAAGTTGAGGCAGGCGTGAGCTGGGGGGTCCGAGGTCGCTAGAGTTGGGCAGAGAGGAAGAGGGTGCCACGGTGAACTCAATGGCGGGGAAGGGGCCATGAATCCATGGGCAGAGAAGGGAGAACGGCGGTGAGAAGGTCTCGGGCGGGCCGGAGAAACTCCGGTGAGCCATTCCGGCCACGGGGAGGGGACTTAAGGCACGCTAAGGCCTTGGCTAGCTTCAACAGAGGCAGGGGTGACACAGGGACCTACTCCAGTGAACTAGGCCGGGCTAAATCGGCCGGCCACCGCGCGAGCACAGCGGACCGCCACGGCCGAGCACTGGCAAAGGTGAAATTGGCCGAACACAGGGCGCAAAAGGGGAAATTGGTCATGGGGACGGGTGTCTCACCTCAGGGCGGAGCTCAGGGAGGCTTGGAGCGGTCTCCGGCGAGCTGGATGGCCAGGAACGGGGGCGCGGGTCTCCGGCGGCGGCTGACAGCGTGGGCAGAACGCGAGAGAGGGTGAAGCTATGCGAAATGAGGTGAGGGGTGTGTGGGGGGCACTGGCGGGGCTCTATGAAGGGAGCTAGGCGCGTGGGCGGGCGTCGTGGCTGAGGAATCCGATGACGTGCGCGAGTGCGCACGCGCCGGTCCATGGGGAGCGCGGAGTGGGCGGAACTGATAGGGCAGGCCCACGGCGCAGAGAGAGAAAAAGGGGCACGCGGGGCAACGGCTCGGTGACTAGTGATCCGGGCCCGCGAGACAGAGAGAGAGCGCGCGGGCAAAGGAAACTGGCGCCGACTGATCGGCCCTACTAGGCAGCGAGCAAGAGAGGGAGGGCGCGCGCGAGGGAGAACTGCCGCTGACAGGCGGGATTCGCCTGTTAGGCGGCGCGGGCGCGCGGCCTGGCTGGGCTTAGTGGGCCGACTGGGCTGCTTTCTCTTTTCCTTTTTCTCTGGATTTTCTAATTCCTTTTCTATTTCTTTTCCTATAGGGTTTTTCAAATTCAAATTCAAACTAGGTTTCAAATTCAAATAAATTCAAACTTGTGCAACACTTCAAAGAATATTTTAAACTCAGCATGATGCAACATGTCATGACTCATAAGGTTTTGGCAAAAATAAATAATTAACCTCCACTAGTTTAGGCTATCTATAATCAAAAAGGAAAAAGGGAGAATGAATCTAGAGAGAGAGAGAAAACCTAGAGTGAGAAAAAGAAGAGTAACACATGATTTTGGGTGATAATTAGAAAGAAATTTTATACCCCCAAAATCAGGGTGTTACAAGTGACAACCCGGGATGACAGTGCAACCATGAGGGTGGAATGGAACACCCTTAGCTAATTAATTAGAGGAACCAGAGGAGTAGTTGGTTTCGCCGTAGGGCCATCAATGGGGTCCGGGCACAGTACTTTCTCTACCGAGGCTGGTTGCAGAGGTTCTCGATTTGGTTTTTGTTAGTCACCCTTCCTTTGGGGAGATGTACTGTGTTTATCAAACTGGAGAAACCTAACGGACGACTATGACCTCTGGGAAATCTTTGTAAAGGCTACGTAGTGAGACCCTGCTAGGTCACCTTGGTAGTGATCAATGGGGAGGCTAGAACCCCGGGCAGAAAGGGAATCACGACTTATGGGTAAAGTGTGCGACCTCTGCAGAGTGTTAGAAACTGGTATATCAGTCGTGCTCACAGTTATGAGCAGCCTTGGGATCCTCTTCGATTAGAAGAACTTTGGTTACTTTTATGAGGATGGTTAGCAATGATGGTTATAATTTTGATCTCTGGTATTTCCTCTTAGACGGAGTGCCTCTGGGCAATAACTGGGTTTATTACTAAAATTTGGCTCTACTTATAGTAATAAAAACTTGACCAACTAAAAGCAACTGCTTAACCTTAACTCCACATATAGCTAGTCCACTTTATCCAAATGGGACATTTGCCGAGTACGTTGATGTGTACTCACCCTTGCTTTACAAACCACCCCACCCCAGGTTGTCCCCACTGTAATCAGTGCCCAGGAGGAGATGTTGGCAACATGGAGGACTTTGAGGAGTTCCAGGACTACGATGAGTTCTAGTTTACTTTAGTGGCAAACCCCCCCAGTTAGCTGCCTGTGTAGGCTTATCTTCTACGTTTCGTTTCTCCACACTTTGATATTAATGTTGAACACTATGGCTATGTATTAGACTCTGTGGATGTCTTGGACATCTTGATGTAATTAAAGTACCTTTCCGCTATTTACTTTGAGCATTGTGTGATGATGTCCAATTATGTAATTGATGTGTATGTGAGTTCTGATCCTGGCACGTACATGGTTTGCATTCGATTTACCTTCCAAAACCAGGTGTGACACTCAGAGACCTCGACTCATCCGTGGGGCGCAACGATCAGCTGCCACACCGCCTAGGGCCAAGGCTACGCTCACCCCTACACCTCAGCCGATCGAAGTCATGTGCGTGGACTCCATTGTCCTCTTCGCCCACCTAGGTGTGGACTCAGATCACTCGGTGGAAGGGGGTGGAGCCCCTAGGACTCCCACGATCGTTGAAAAACACTTGACGACCACTTTGGCAGCTTCACTAGGAATGCAGCGGCTAGGCCTCTAGGAACACCACTAGGGCCCTACTTCCTAGATGTCCTCTTCATCCACAAGAGGATAGAAGACCCTCCCATCTCCGATGCTGAAGCAACCATCCATGGGGAGGAGCCCCTATAGCACGAGGCACGCCTCCGCCGAAATCGACATCATAACGCTCGGCATCACCACGCGACCGGATAACGGGACCAATCTCAGCCTGTGTCCTAGGATGAGGCATTCGAAACAAGGGAAACTCGGACGAGCGGGCACGAGCAATGGAACTCATGATGGTGAGACTGGCGCCTCGCCCAACACCGTGAACAGTAACTAGCCGATCGCAATGCCAAGGACCAACAAGATCACCCCCTCTTCTGCAAAACTGAAAGCTCTCTTGTGGGTTTTGGTGGTTTGGATGACAACCCAATTAAAGGACTAACATGTGTGCTAAGTGTTGAATAGGTGCTTAATGCAAAGCTTACTGGGTTCAACACAAGTCAACATGTGTGATGGTCCAAAGACTAGAATACCGATAGATAATGGACAAGTAAGATAGACATTGCTTAAGTGAGACTCGGTGTGCGTAACTCAGAGACAACTGATCAAGCCAAGGATGGAGGCAAGAAGAGCTTCAAGGTACTGAGTGCACGGGAGAAGGTCAAAGAGGCTGAGGAACCCAAAGCCAGGGTGAAGAAGAAGACTTGCAAAGTCAAGGTTGATTGAGTTGAGAAGAGATATGGTGCATCGAGGATCATTAGTTAAGAACGTGACTTATAACTAATGAGGTAATACTATGGTTATGTGGTGTAAGTCACAAAGCTCAAGATGAAGCTCAAGAATTGAACAAGGTCACTAGAAGGAAGAGCAGTGTCAAAGCCAGAACCTAGAAGCAGCCCAAAAGAGCTAAGTTCACTTTGACCTTTAGTTTGGGTTGTTCCTATGTTTGGATATGTTCTATGTGACCTTTGCAGGGTGTTGAAGCTCAGATATGTCAATCTAGATCAAGTCAAGTTGACTTGATGGTATAGAGTCCAACATCGACCTCAAACAGGCCAAAATGGGTAAAACGATGAAAAAGGTTAAGTATGTAAGGTTTGAGTGTTCAACTATGTTGCATACACCGCTTACTACAAGTTCGGTGCTTTTGTTTGCTCTCTAACTCTTTCTGTAGAGAAAGTGCCATTCTGAGCTCTGTTTGAGGAGCAACAGAAAAGCTGGGAGAAGAATGGGAAAGAGGTAAGTTTCTAGGACTAAGTCAATTGGATTATACTCTAAATGCGTTTGTTTCAGTCTCAGAAAAATCCTCCCAAAAGTTGAAGTCAAATGGAGAAAGAATGGAGGAAAAAGCACTTAGTGTGCTGTTTGCTGGTGTACATGACAGTGAATAGTAACTGTCCGGTGCACAGGACAGTGAATAATAACATGTCCGGTGCACAGGACAGTGAATAGTAACATGTCCGGTGCACAGGACAGTGAATAGTCCCTATTGCACCAATGGCTAGCCCTTTCAGAGAAGGAAACTGCTAATCAGATCCGTTACTGTGCACTGTCTGGTGGCACACCGAACAGTCCGGTGCACCCACAGACAGGGAAAGCTGGGAGCTTCCAAATGAAGCTCCAACAGCTCCTAGGCCCCTTGGGACTATAAAAGGGACCCCCTAGGCACCTCCAACAAGTGTACAAGTGCAGCCATTAAGTTCATACATCATTTGGATCCATTCTTTCTCTCCCTCTCTTGTGTATCTCTCTAGTTTGTGTAGAGGCGAAGTTATAAGCCTTTAGAGAGAGGGGAAGTGCTGCTGAGAGCTAGAGCAAAATCTTGAGCGCATTGTTACTGTCACACCCGGTTCCAGGGGTAGAACCGAGCGCATACCATATGTGTGCCAGGATCCATTTCCACACATATGTTGACGTCACAAGTGTAATATATCAAAAGACAATGCAATAAAGGCGTAAAGAGAGTATAATACTTTATTACATCATCTGAAACATTGTATCTTTAATAAGTATCACATCAAAGTAAGGCGAAAATAAACAACTGGGCAATCTTCCACAGGAAGTTGACCGGCGTATCGTTAGACTTAGAATTCCTCGTCGTCAAAAACTCCATCAAAGTCTCCAGCATCACCCTCTGATCAAAATAAGCAAGGGTGAGCTCACTTATGGTCGGGGCTCAGCAAGTGGGGGAAAAATTAATGCAGGTATAACAAGGTGAGGCTAAGTTTGAGCAGTAAGCATTTTAGTTAGTCAATATTTTATTAACAACACATGTCTTACTAATAAGTGTGAATCCCAAATATCCCATTTAAACAAAGGAATATGAATATAACAAAAACACTTAAGTCAAACCACTTAAGCAAATTATTGGCAGATCATCAGATCTCAATTTAATTCCATCTTCAAGTTCAATTATCATGTGAGGAGTCCAGGTCGCTCATAACCGGGAGCACGGCTGATATATCAGTTTTACACTCTGCAGAGGTGGTACAACTTTACCCACAAGCCATGTATCCCATCTAGCCCGGGTTGATTGGACCCTTAGACACTGCCGAGGTGAATGGCTAGGGATCCATTATGAGGCTTTCACAAAATACACTTAATACGAAGCAACCCGCTAAGGTTTCTAAAGACGATGGTGGTGGCCCCTTGGGTGAAGTACCTTAGCCAAGAATACGACCCCATGTTAACGTGGGCTGCCAGCACCTACCGCTCCCCCTCTTGCCCATATTTCAGGTAAGGTTGCTAGGCACTAAGCATATAGAGCTAATTACCAAAGCCAGAGCCATGATAGCACTCGTGGTTGCACTGTTATCCTGGGTGGTCACTCCATGTTCCAATTAATTTGAAATAATATTGTTTTAACCATCGGGTTAATGTCATAATTGCCAATTAAATCTTTGGAACATTAAAACCAATTAATGAGTGATATTAAGAAATCATTAAGTTGAGCGGTGGCACAAATTTTGCACAACTTAATAATTTTCCCAGGTTAAACAAGGATTTCAGGTATAAATCTAGGAAATCCTTAATTAGGTAAACCCATCAACTTATGCAATATATCAAAAAGTAAATATTATTATATGCAATGAGTAGGTACAAACAGAATATGCAGAGAGAGAATCCACTTGCCTTGCTCAAAAGCGTCTTGCGGGTCGTCCTCGAACGAGTTCGGATTCTCTACCACACAGTCGGCTTCTAATAGAGTCGCATATCGTACATACAAAAATAAAACATACACAAATAAATAAACATGCACCATTTCATAACCATACACCATTACATGCACATTAACACGTCGCACTAATCACATCTTAATTACGTACTAATCGCGTAAATACTCATTAATTCAATTGTGGCTATTATTGTGAATCCTAATGGTGAATTTATGAGTGGGTGCAATAAATATAATTTTAACTAATATTAATAAATTTTAACATCATTAATGAAAATAATTATCGTCTTTAGTACTAATAAATTATTAGCTTTTATCCCTCTTTATTTCTAACTCAAATTATTGAACATAGCAAAAAAATGAATATAATATTCTAAAAATCCTTATAAACTACTAATTGAACATTTTCTAACACAAGCAAGGTTATTTGACATAAACTAGTATTTTGCTTACTCTAAAAATCTAAGTGCTCAATTTGCGAACAAGTTTATTTGACTAGCAAAATTCTATTTTCCACACTACCGGTGATATTTTCTCTTTTCTTTCTAAAAGAAGATATTAATTAAATAATCGAATAAATCATCTAAAAATCCTATATTATTCATATGACATGCGTTCTATACCATTTTTCTAAATCCACTTAAAATGCACCTATAATTCTCCAAATAGTTTCTAAAATTTATCGTGACCAAATTTGACTACAAATTCTTATCCAGTATTTTTATCACCAACGTCTGACTATTAAATCTACGTCATATTTCTCTAAACCAAAATTCAACATCACGACTGACATGAAATATAACGGTGCACTAATAATTGCATATCTCTAACAAATTCCATAACGCACACATATACATAAATCGGAATCACATGTGTTCATATTACAACAAACAAAATATACAACTCATGAATCGAATCAAAAAGTACTTTATAAAATACACAAAATAAATTTGGGTCATCATCAACCTCGGGTTCGTGCGTGTGACGGCGATGGGTCGACGTGTTTTTTGGACGGGTGGAGAACAAGGCTCGACTACGGACGGCGAATGCGTGGCTCCGGTGAACTCCGGCGACGAA
Organism: Zea mays; assembly: GCF_902167145.1. Classification (NCBI taxonomy): domain Eukaryota; kingdom Viridiplantae; phylum Streptophyta; class Magnoliopsida; order Poales; family Poaceae; genus Zea; species Zea mays. The sequence continues at coordinate 155,197,731 of NC_050097.1, read as the reverse complement.
CGACACACTCCGGCGAACTCCACGGGCTCCGGCGACGAATGGCAACGAACGACAGCGTCGAGCAGTGTACTGGCGAGCTAGAGAGATGGAGTGAGCTTGGGTAGGCAGGAGAAAGGAGAGGGCTCTACTGCCATTTTATAGAGAGAGGGAGGGGAGAGGAGAGATCACTGCCAAAGAGAGCTTCAATGGGGCGCTGCTGTCCTTCATGGCCATCACTAGCGTCAGTTACAAGGAGCATAATGGAGGAGGAATGGGAGGAAGAAACGGTAGCAGTGATTTCCATTAACGCAGAGAAACAAACGGACGACGGGGCTCGCGGGTGGACGGCGCGCTGCTCGCACACGGGCGTCGGGCGCTGGAACGGCGCGGCAGAGGCGCGGCTGGGCGGCGCGGTTCGGCTGTGGCTGCTCGCGCTCGGCTGGACGAGGCAGAGGGCGCGGCATCGGGCGCCTGGGTGCCTAGAGCGCGCGGCTGGGCGTGTGCTCGGCGCGCTGAGTGCGCATGCACGGCGCGCGGTGGAGTCGGCCGCGGCAGAGAGCGAAGGAGAGAAGAGAGAGAGAGAATAGAGGAGAGAGGGAGAGAGAAAATAGAGGAGAGAGGGAGCAAAAGTAGGCGGCGACGGGATTTTCCCAGGGGCGCGCGCGCGGCTTGCTAGGGTTTGGGGTCTTGGGCCCCTAGTGGGCCGGCTGGTTGGGTTTTTTTCTTTTTTTTTAATTCCGAAATGATTATTTAAAGAGCTCAAAAAGTCATAAAAATTCACCAAAAATATTTATAAATAAAATACTTGTTTTTAGACTAATAATTACTATATTACTTAATTATTGTTTAATTACTAGGATTTCTTTTTAAAAGGAAGTTAATAACAATCATCCGATAATCAATCAAGCACATGCAAAGAAAACTGATCCAAAAATGCAAATAAATAATTAATCACTTAAAAAAATTATTACCCTAATTAATATTATAACTAAATTCATTGTTTTTATTTGATGGCTTTTGTGGTGTTACAAACCTACCCCTCTTAAAAAGAATCTCGTCCTCGAGATTAAGAAACTTCTAAGAATAACTGGGGAAATTCTGCTCTGAGCTCATCTTCTCTTTCCCATGTGGCCTCATCTTCCGAATGATGACTCCACTGAACCTTGCACATGTTAATGACTTTACTCCGTGTAATTCTGCGAGATGTTTCTAGAATTCTGACCGGGTACTCCGAATAAGTCAAATCTTCATTGACATTCAGTTCTTCCATAGGTAACTGCTCTTCCGGTACTCTTAAGCACTTCTTAAGTTGTGATACGTGAAATACGTCATGCACATCTGATAATCTATCGGGTAGCTCTAACTGATAGGCTACTTCACCTTTTGTTTCCAAAATCTTGAATGGGCCGATATAGCGAGGTGATAATTTTCCTTTAACCTTAAACCTTTTCATTCCTCTCATCGGTGAAACTTTAAGGTAGACAAAGTCTCCTACTTCAAACATCAACTCTCTTCTTCTATTATCAGCATAGCTTTTCTGTCTTGACTGTACTGTCTTCAAATTTACTCTGATAATCTGCACTTGCTTTTCGGCCTCTTGGAGTATTTCTGGTCCAAATACTTGACTTTCTCCAGTCTGATTCCAATAAAGCGGTGTTCTACACTTTCGTCCATAAAGTGCTTCAAATGGTGCCATTTTTAGACTTGCCTGATAACTGTTGTTATACGAAAATTCTACATAAGGCAAACTTTTATCCCAGCTTCTACCATGCTTTAGAGCGCAAGCTCTTAGCATGTCTTCCAACACTTGGTTTGTCCTTTCTGTTTGCCCATCCGTCTGCGGATGATAAGCTGAACTAAAATTTAGCTTGGTATCCATGGACTCATGTAGTCTTTTCCAAAAGCGCGAGGTAAACTGGGTTCCTCGATCTGATACGATCTTCTTCGGTACTCCATGCAGACAAACAATCCTCGACATGTACAACTCTGCTAACTGGGCTCCTGAGTAAGTTGTCTTCACAGGTATAAAGTGTGCCACTTTAGTTAACCTGTCTACTATGACCCATATTGAATCATAGCCATCTCGAGTACGGGGTAGTCCAACTATGAAATCCATACTGATTTCTTTCCATTTCCATTCCGGTACCTTGAGAGGTTGTAGCAATCCTGCTGGTCTTTGGTGTTCGGCTTTAACTCGCTGACACACGTCACATAATGCAACATGAGTAGTAACATCTCTTTTCAAACCGTACCACCAATACTTTTCCTTAAGATCCTGGTACATCTTTGTACTTCCAGGGTGAATAGAGTAAGCTGAATCATGAGCTTCTCTCAAAATAAGTTGGCGCAGGTGTTCAATTTCGGGTACACAGATTCTCTTCTTAAACCATACTGTGCCTTGTTCATCTTCCGTGAAATCTGGGGCTTTACCCAAACTAATCAAAGCTTTAATTTCTTTGATTTTCTCATCAGACTCTTGTCCTTTACGAATCTCTTCTTCCAAAGTAGATTCAACTTCCATCACCGTTGCTTCTACATTATTGAGAAATCCAAGGTTGAGTTGTTCCATTTCCCAGCACAATTCTTGCGACATCAAATGAGTAGTGATGTTATTCACTTGACCCTTACGGCTCAAAGCATCAGCTACTACATTTGCCTTTCTGGGGTGATATTGTATTTCCAAATCATAGTCCTTAATCAACTCAAGCCATCTTCTCTGTCTGAGGTTGAGTTCCTTCTGAGTGAATATATATTTCAGGCTTTTGTGATCTGTGAAGATTTTGCACTTGTTTCCAATCATATAGTGCCTCCAAATCTTCAAAGCATGCACTACGGCAGCTAGTTCAAAATCATGCGTCGGATAGTTCTTCTCATGTTTCCTCAACTGTCTTGAAGCATAAGCTATCACTTTTCCTTCTTGAATTAGCACACATCCAAGTCCAAGGTGTGATGCATCGCAATACACATCAAATCCCTTGTGAATGTCTGGCATTACCAGTATTGGTGCAGTGGTTAACCTCTTCTTGAGTTCTTCAAAACAATTCTGGCAAGCTTCATCCCATTTGAACTCTTTGCCTTTCTCCAGTAGAGAGGTAAGTGGTTTCACTAACTTGGAGAAACCTTCAATAAATCTTCTATAGTATCCTGCCAATCCAAGAAAACTTCTGATCTTGGACGCATCCTTTGGTTGCTTCCAATCTAGTATCTCACTTATCTTTCCTGGGTCCACTTCAATTCCACCATCGGTAACGATATGCCCTAAGAAAGCAACTTCCTTAAGCCAAAAATCACACTTCGAGAACATCGCATATAGTTGGTTGTCACGAAGCTTTTGTAGGACTAGCCTTAGATGATCTTCGTGTGTTTCTTCATTTGGAGAATATATCAGTATGTCATCAATGAATACGACCACAAACTGATCCAGATATTCCATGAATACTTTATTCATTAAGTTCATAAAGTATGCCGGTGCATTAGTCAGTCCAAACGACATGACCAAAAACTCATATAATCCATATCTTGTCGTGAAGGCTGTCTTTGGTACATCTTCTGCTCGAATCTTTAACTGATGATATCCCGATCTCAGATCTATCTTCGAGAATATCTTAGCTCCTTTCATCTAATCAAATAAATCTTTAATTCGTGGTAGTGGGTATTTATTCTTGATGGTTACTTCATTCAAACTTCTATAATCAACGCACATTCTCCTTGAACCATCCTTCTTGTTCACAAATAGCACTGGGGCTCCCCAAGGGGATGAACTTGGGCGAATGAAACCTTTTTCTAGTAATTCTTCTATTTGTTTCTTCAGTTCTACTAAATCTTTGACATCCATTCTATATGGTCTTTTCGAGGTAGGTGCGGTTTCGGGTACTAATTCAATAGAAAACTCTATATCATGATCAGGTGGCATACCTGGTAATTCCTCCGGAAATGCGTCTGGGTATTCGCACACTACTTTGATATTTTCCAAGGGCTTTTCTTCCAAGTGATTGATCACTGTCTTCCGTTTTTCATCCATTGACTTGTCTATGTTAACTTGGATTCTTTCACCTTGAGGACTTGTCAACATAATTGTTCCATTGGCACATTGTATCACTCCATCACAACTTTTCAACCAGTTGCATCCAAGAATCACATCAATACCATTGGATCCTAGGACCACTGGGTTGACTGAAAAATCTATTCCTTGAATCTTGATATTAACATGGGGGCATGAGTGTGTGGCCTTCATGTTACCTCCCGGTGAACTAATATGTAATATCTTCTTAAGAGGATACTTATGTATATTGTGTTTTTCCACAAATGACTTAGTTATAAACGAATGCGATGCTCCAGAGTCAAATAAAACTGATGCAGGTATGGAGTTAACAAGGAACATACCATACACTATGTCAGCATATCCTCAGGCACTGATTCCGCAGTGACGTGATTGACCCTTCCTCTGCTCTGGTTCTGAGGAGTCTTGTTCTGAGCAGATCCACGAGCGGGGGTGTTCTGGCCATTCCTCTAATTATTGCCTTTCTGGGGTGTCTGCTGGTTGCGCCTTGGGCAGTTGTTGGCATAGTGGCCTAGCTCACCGCACTTGAAGCAGCCGTTGGGTTGGATAGGTGCGTTGTTTCTGGCCTGCGTGTTATTGGTGCCACCTTGACGATTCTGTGAATGTCCACCAGACCTCTGGTTGGTCTGGGAGTTGCTCCTTTGCTGGTTTTGACTCTGATTATTTCTCTGGCCTTGTTGTCCAGAGCGTTGCACTTGATAATTGCTTCCACCCTGATTTCCAGAGCGGAACTGCGAACCTTGAGCATTGTTTGGCCGGGTGTTCCTGCTTGACTGACCTTGGAACTTCCTTTTATGGTCAGATAATTCCTTTCTTTTGCTTTCAAGGCCAATTGCCTTGTTCAGGAGTGTCTAGAAGTTGGGGAATGTATGACTCTGAAGTTGGTAGTTCAGAGGTCCAATTAGTCCTTCCAGGAAACGCTCTTGGCGCTTCTCATCAGTGTCCACTTCCTCAGGGGCATAACGTGAAAGCTGAGTGAAGCGATCACGATACTCGCTGACAGACATATTCCCTTGAGTAAGGGAAAGGAACTCCTTCTTCTTCAGCTTCATAATTCCCAAAGGAATGTGGTGAGCGTGGAAGTTCTCTTGGAACTCCTGCCAGGTTATGGTATCCACGTTGGGATGTGCCGCTGTGAAGGCATCCCACCAATCGGACGCAGCTCCCTCGAGTCTTCCCGAGGCGTACAAGACCTTCTCCCGGTTGTTGCACTGAGTTATGTCCAGCTTCTTTCCAATGACTTTGAGCCAGTCATCGGCATCTAGAGGATCAACCGCATGAGAAAATGTTGGCGGGTGATGACTCATGAAATCCCGGTGCTTATCTCTAGCCGGGGGTGCATACTGCTGCTGCTGGGGTTGCTGATTCTGTTGGTTCTATTGTAATTGCTGAACAGCCGCAGTGAGTCCTTGCAGAATCTGCATTTGGGCAGCGATGAACTGCTCCATATTGGGATTCGGGGGTGGTGGTGGTGGTACTTGTTGACCACGCTGGTTCCAGTTGTTAGGTCCTTGACGTGGGTTCACCATCTGATTGGTTAGGAAGTGAAATCCTTAGAAAAGTGAGGAGTAGAAAAGATTCTAGACGGAAAATAGCTTAAGTTTTAAAAATTTTATATGTTCTTATGGCCATCATTCCATAAGACCATAGCACTCAAACAAAGATCCAAATCAAACATTTCAACCAATCACCATCACATGGTTGTAATTTATTAATATGAAAACTTAAAAAGATGTTCATCGTCTAACGCGAAGACTAACTTATTACATCATAGCTCAAAAACTTAAAGCAGCCTAGTGACGGATCCGGGCTCTCCATAGCGCAGCCTCTTGCGGGGAGGAGACAACGCCATGGCGGGGACCTGAGCTTCGGGCGGATCCAGTCCTTGCAGTTGGGCTTCCAGGGCTGCAATCCTAGCGTGGGCATTCTCTAGTTCCAAGTGCACCCTGTAGAGATCCAGGGTGGCACTGTCCAGGTCGGTGTTGAGACCGGCCACTACACCAGCTAGGGTGTTGAGGCGGTCCTCACCAGGTTCACCTAGGACGATGTTGGTCTGGCTTTCTCCACGCAGACGCTGAGGAAGATGCCTGAACCTCGTGTTCTGCAGCTGCTGCCGGTAGGTGTGGCTGAGCGACCATAGGGTCCGACGGGCAGCATCGCTGACCGAGGCAGCATAGGTAGACAGTGGCGTTAGGGACTCGTGAGCAGACAGAGTCCTGAATCCTCTGTCACCTGCATCCATCACCCTGACGTGGATGCGAGTGATGTAATAGCAAGCCCGGGGAGGCTCGCTCACTCGCCTTGTTTCGTACAGAGGGCAGACGTAGGTGCCTAGCGCATGCAGCACCTCTTGCAGCAGGTTGGGGAAGTGCCCCGTCTCGAACATTGATGTGTAATGTTTGACAACAGGACCAAACCCCATGAAGTTGTCCTGCTGGGCGTAATCAGCTTCCTCATTGACGTGTCCATCTTCTCCATCGTCTTCGTCGTCGTCATCCTCGTCATCGCCGTCTCCGGAGTCGTCGGGGTCGTCTCCTCCGGGTGCAGGTGCTTGGAAGGCTGGTGCAAACGATGCTGACGTTGATGACCCAGCTGCGAAAGCCAGGGATTCTGCCAACGGAGTGGGGGTCGGCAGCTGCTCCTCCGAGCTGTCCTCCAGGTTGATTACATTCTCCACTCAGACGGGAGGGAAATCCGCCGGAACTTCCTCGACTACCACTGGGTAGACCGGGATCTGCCGGGGCTGAGGGGCGTAGCTGGTGTTGACGCGGGTAGTTTGGAGAGTGCAAACCATCTACAAGAGAAGTGTCAACTCAGTTGAATTTCAAAGAGGTAAGACTGATAAAGGAATTTATAAGAGTGAAATTAGCAAGTTTTGAAGAAACTAGGCTTTCCATTTCTAACTAATCTAACGACCTAGGGTCAGCATAGCTTTGATACCACTTCTGTCACACCCGGTTCTAGGGGTAGAACCGAGCGCATACCATATGTGTGCCAGGATCCATTTCCACACATATGTTGACGTCACAAGTGTAATATATCAAAAGACAATGCAATAAAGGCGTAAAGAGAGTATAATACTTTATTACATCATCTGAAACATTGTATCTTTAACAAGTATCACATCAAAGTAAGGCGGAAATAAACAACTGGGCAATCTTCCACAGGAAGTTGATCGGCGTATCGTTAGACTTAGAATTACTCGTCGTCAAAAACTCCATCAAAGTCTCTAGCATCACCCTCTGATCAAAATAAGCAAGGGTGAGCTCACTTATGGTCGGGGCTCAGCAAGTGGGGGAAAATTAATGCAGGTATAACAAGGTGAGGCTAAGTTTGAGCAGTAAGCATTTTAGTTGGTCAATATTTTATTAACAACACCTGTCTTACTAATAAGTGTGAATCCCAAATATCCCATTTAAACAAAGGAATATGAATATAACAAAAACACTTAAGTGAAACCACTTAAGCAAATTATTGGCAGATCATCAGATCTCAATTTAATTCCATCTTCAAGTTCAATTATCATGTGAGGAGTCCAGGTCGCTCATAACCGGGAGCACGGCTGATATATCAGTTTTACACTCTGCAGAGGTGGTACAACTTTACCCACAAGCCATGTATCCCATCTAGCCCAGGTTGATCGGACCCTTAGACACTGCCGAGGTGAATGGCTAGGGATCCATTATGAGGCTTTCACAAAATACACTTAATACGAAGCAATCCGCTAAGGTTTCTAAAGACGATGGTGGTGGTCCCCTGGGTGAAGTACCTTAGCCAAGAATACGACCCCATGTTAACGTGGGCTGCCAGCACCTACCGCTCCCCCTCTTGCCCATATTTCAGGTAAGGTTGCTAGGCACTAAGCATATAGAGCTAATTACCAAAGCCAGAGCCATGATAGCACTCGTGGTTGCACTGTTATCCTGGGTGGTCACTCCATGTTCCAATTAATTTGAAATAATATTGTTTTAACCATCGGGTTAATGTCATAATTGCCAATTAAATCTTTGGAACATTAAAACCAATTAACGAGTGACATTAAGAAATCATTAAGTTGAGCGGTGGCACAAATTTTGCACAACTTAATAATTTTCCCAAGTTAAACAAGGATTTCAGGTATAAATCTAGGAAATCCTTAATTAGGTAAACCCATCAACTTATGCAATATATCAAAAAGTAAACATTATTATATGCAATGAGTAGGTACAAACAGAATATGCAGAGGGAGAATCCACTTGCCTTGCTCAAAAGCGTCTTGCGGGTCGTCCTCGAACGAGTTCGGATTCTCTACCACACAGTCGGCTTCTAATAGAGTCGCATATCGTACATACAAAAATAAAACATACACAAATAAATAAACATGCACCATTTCATAATCATACACCATTACATGCACATTAACACATCGCACTAATCACATCTTAATTACGTACTAATCGCGTAGATACTCATTAATTCAATTGTGGCTATTATTGTGAATCCTAATGGTGAATTTATGAGTGGGTGCAATAAATATAATTTTAACTAATATTAATAAATTTTAACATCATTAATGAAAATAATTATCGTCTTTAGTACTAATAAATTATTAGCTTTTATCCCTCTTTATTTCTAACTCAAATTATTGAACATAGCAAAAAATGAATATAATATTCTAAAAATCCTTATAAACTACTAATTGAACATTTTCTAACACAAGCGAGGTTATTTGACATAAACTAGTATTTTGCTTACTCTAAAAATCTAAGTGCTCAATTTGCGAACAAGTTTATTTGACTAGCAAAAATCTATTTTCCACACTACCGGTGATATTTTCTCTTTGCTTTCTAAAAGAAGATATTAATTAAATAATCGGATAAATCATCTAAAAATCCTATATTATTCATATGACATGCGTTCTATACCATTTTTCTAAATCCACTTAAAATGCACCTATAATTCTCTAAATAGTTTCTAAAATTTATCGTGACCAAATTTGACTACAAATTCTTATCCAGTATTTTTATCACCAACGTGTGACTATTAAATCTACGTCATATTTCTCTAAACCAAAATTCAACGTCACGACTGACATGAAATATAACGGTGCACTAATAATCGCATATCTCTAACAAATTCCATAACGCACACATATACATAAATCGGAATCACATATGTTCATATTACAACAAACAAAATATACAACTCATGAATCGAATCAAAAAGTACTTTATAAAATACACAAAATAAATTTGGGTCGTCATCAACCTCGGGTTCGTGCGTGTGACGGCGATGGGTCGACGGGTTTTTTGGCCGGGTGGAGAACAAGGCTCCACTACGGACGGCGAATGTGTGGCTCCGTTGAACTCCAGCGACGAACGGCACACTCCGGCGAACTCCACGGGCTCCGGCGACGAATGGCAACGAACGACAACGTCGAGCAGTGTACTGGCGAGCTAGAGAGATGGAGTGAGCTTGGGTAGGTAGGAGAAAGGAGAGGGCTCTGCTGCCATTTTATAGAGAGAGGGAGGGGAGAGGAGAGATCACTGCCAGAGAGAGCTTCAAAGGGGCGCTGCTGTCCTTCATGGCCATCACTAGCGTCAGTTACAAGGAGCATAATGGAGGAGAAATGGGAGGAAGAAATGGTAGCAGTGATTTCCATTAACGCAGAGAAACAAACGGACGATGGGGCTCGCAGGTGGACGGCGCGCTGCTCGCGCACGGGCGTCGGGTGCTGGAGAGGCGCGGCAGAGGCGCGGCTGGGCGGCGCGGTTCGGCTGCGGCTGCTCGCGCGCGGCTGGACGAGGCAGAGGTCGCGGTGTCGGGCGCCTAGGTGCCCAGAGCGCGCGGCTGGGCGTGGGCTCGGCGCGCTGAGTGCGCACGCACGGCGCGCGGTGGAGTCGGCCGCGATAGAGAGCGAAGGAGAGAAGAGAGAGAGAGAGAATAGAGGAGAGTGGGAGAGAGAAAATAGAGGAGAGAGGGAGCAAAAGCAGGCGGCGGCGGGATTTTCCCAGGGGCGCGCGCGGCTTGCTAGGGTTTGGGGTCTTGGGCCCCAAGTGGGCCGGCTGGTTGGGTTTTTTTTCTTTTTTTTTAATTCTAAAATGATTATTTAAAGAGCTCAAAAAATCATAAAAATTCACCAAAAATATTTATAAATAAAATACTTGTTTTTAGACTAATAATTACTATATTACTTAATTATTATTTAATTACTAGGATTTCTTTTTAAAAGAAAGTTAATAACAATCATCCGATAATCAATCAAGCACATGCAAAGAAAACTGATCCAAAAATGCAAATAAATAATTAATCACTTAAAAAAATTATTACCCTAATTAATATTATAACTAAATTCATTATTTTTATTTGATGGCTTTTGTGGTGTTACAGTTACTCTGCTGGAGTGTTGTCGAGACGGTTGTAAGCAACCACTGCATCGTTGTAACTGATATCAACATAGTAGAAGGCTCTATTTGTCGTACTGACAGATATGAGCAAACAGAGGAAGGAGTTGAAATAGACTCCAAGCCAAGGTGCGGCTAACTCCAAAGAGGACTAGGCAAGCATTTCAGGCTTGGCCGAACCTCAGGATAAATCCCTGTCTATGTGCTCTCCTCTGTGTTGTGTGCTATTCCTATCTTATTTGCTTTTTATACTTGCATTTTAATACCTATCTGTCGTACAAGCCATCTTTGAAGTGCAGGGTATTTTAAGACAGGAACTTCAATTCCGCTGCGACCTACTAGAAGGGTCTTTCATTCTAGTGCGATCTAGTCTTCGAGTAGAGTAAGAATTTCCAGTTTTTAAGTGTTAATTTTTATCCGCTTATTCACCCCTCTAGGTGACATCTAGATCATGTTCCTGGACAAAGGAAACTTTCAGAAACCTCCTGTCTGACTTTGCTCACGTTATGCAAATGCCAAGTGAAGTTGGCGGAGTTCTAGCCCAGATCGCCAATGGCTTGCCTCGGACTCCGGACACGGAGGGATACCGATAGATCCTCACACAAGCAGCCAACCATCTCCTGCCTGCTTACCTAGAAGACAACATGCACCATGTCATCAATAGTCAGCGGGATGCATAGAGCAACATCAACGCTTCACGCGACCGTCGTCATGAGAGTGAGCTAAGACGACGAGAAGAATACGATCAGAACTATGGCGCACTGTCGTGAGCTTGCTCTTTGAGAGCAGACGCTGCGACCGCCTCGATGAACAGCCCAACGTCGGGTCATCTAGCCCGGTAAAGGCTACTGGATCCACAACCACCTTCGCTTTGGCGGGACCATGGGCACCACGACACCTAGGAAGACCGCCATGGGACTGAGGGTTCTACGGAGTATCAGCCATCTCCCCTCGGCATTGGGCGATGCAATGGTTGTCCAACTTAAAGTCTCAAACGTCGACAAGTACGAGCCCAAGCAAAACCATGGCGGTTGGTTGGCCGTCTACCCCACGATTGCCCAAGCCGCAGGTGCAATGGAGGATGTCATGACGGTGTACCTACTGATCATACTCATACAGGACGCACTCCAATGGCTTCGACATCTTCCTCACCATTGCATCGACGATTGGACTGACTTCTTCCACTAGATTGTCGCAAACTTTCAGGCCCTTTCTGACAAACCAGTGCAGCCTTAGGACCTCAAATCCCTCAAACACCGAAACGACAAGACTCTCCGGTCATTCCTAAAGCGTTTCCAAACTATAAGAAACCACATCCCCGACGTAGCCAAGGCAGCTGTGATAGAAGACTTCTATCGCGGATCCAACGACTCAGCCTTCATTCGAGCTATCCTCCAAAAGGCTCTAGCTAATTCAGAACAACTCTTTCGGGAGGCGAACATCTATATTACCGTTGACGAGCAGGCTCATGACCTCATTGGCCAGCTGAAGCCCTCACCCCCGACCCCAAAGAAGGAAGCAAGCTAGCAACAAGACAATCGATATTTTAATTTTTCGCCTATCACATATATGAAGTCATCCAAAAATCTTATCCATTGATACTTCCCATTCAGTATATTCATTTGCAATATTTGCATCAAAAGAATAGAAAGATGGATATATAGAAACCGAGGGAGATGAATCAACATCAATGGTGTGACTCTCAAAAGCTTTAGTCAATGCGCACATCGTCTCCTTCAATTGCAGATGGGAGACACACTCACCATTATTAGACTTAGGACCCTTATCCTTGTTTGTTTGGGTCATTGACCCTATCATTGTTAGTTTAATATAGAAACAAAGGCAACAAACAAACAATATAAACCCTACAACTACTCTCAGGGGTGGTGGTAGAACACAAGTTATGAAGCGTCTTACCTCGCTCTTACAAAGTTCTTACCAGCACTGCAGCTGGCAAACGGTGACCGATGTGACAACACTTAGAACGTGGGTGTGATTGCAAAGGAGTATCTGTTCTACTTGAGAGAAAGGTGGAGCTTTAGGAAGGCTCACTAAATATATATATGGGGCACACAAGTCAGTAACAGATAGCAATACTGAATACATGTTCTAAGTACTCATCTTAGATGCTGGCCTAGAGAATATATTAGCACACAGTTGGAGGAAGACACAAAGGAGGTGACAAGAATCTAGGAACAACAAATGAACAAGTTGGAATGAAAAACAATCATAGAGGTGCACAGATTAATGGTGTCCCTGCTTATGCACACTCTTTTTCTTTGATTTTTTTTTCTTTTTTTTGTTTTGTGTGGTTTTTTTGCACTCTCCTTTTTATATTTTATTCTTTTTTTCACAAGAGTGTCGCAAAAATAAGATATAACAAAAGGGTATCAAAAATATATGTTTGTCTATCACAGATTTCCTTCTCAAACTTCAACAAATTGTTTAACAAATTTCAAGACCTCAAATGCACAAACTCACAACACAAAAGTTGTAGGTCTCCTTTTTCTATTTCTTTTAGATATATGGATCACCTTTTTGGATAAAGAAAGTGGGAGATATTGACTCCCGAAATACAGGCTAGTCCAAAATTTCAGGATCACAAACAAATTTACTTCTAAAAAAGATAACTCTTTGATAATGATGTTTTCTAGAAAACTCATAAATAAGAAAGTTGTAGATAATGTTTTAAGCTTTCCAGAAAGTACAAGAACACAAAATTCCGAGTTCGTATGTGAGATATATACTCAAATTACCAAACTGGACACAAACTAATCTATTAAGAACGAGATGATGATATGAAAAATGATGAGATCTGTTTTGGAGATTGTATTTATGGGATGGCAGCGAATTGAAGGATTTAAACTGAACCAAAACAAATCTAAACCAGCAAGAGGACCTTGACATAGGACACAAACTCAATATGGCGGAATCTGAAACCAAATTGTGCAAAGGCTAAGGCGAAGGTTGTAGGTCAAGATATTAATGATTCTTAAGGTTATGACGAAGTTTGTAGGTCAATACTGATGTTTTTTTGGCTTTTTGTCTATTATGAGATGAACAAAACAAGTCGAAAGGTAGGATTATACCTCACGGGCAACCTGAATTCCGATACCACTTTATGGAAGGAAAGGCCCAATCTTCCGTGAGGTATGATAACCTGATTGGGTGGAGATCTCGGCGTTGATGATCTAAGGCTCCGAGTGAACGGATCCTCGCAATCACTACACCACTATCACCCGTGACATACGAGTGACCTCGCCACGAAGCCTTATGCAAGAGCAATCAATAACACAAGCAAGAATAGGAAGAACGTAATCAAAACTACATTGATCACGAGGTGGGGTCTCACAAATCGATGAACGGAGATATTGTTCGATGACAGATATGATCTAAGCAAAACCCAAACCCTAATATGGCGCGACTGCTGATAAGATAGAGGTTAAGGGCGTGCACAACCCTTGGAGGTACCACTAGTGGGCTCCAACATGATACACGGCCTAACAGCCCAACAGACGGTGTCGTATCACCAAAACAGAATCTAAACGCTGACTTGTTTCGACGATTCATGTTGACTCCGAATGAATTTTAAGGTGGTTCTAGTTGGGTTGTAAAGCTTATCTCCTTAGCTTTTCATCCATATAAAGTCCAACCTAATCGGAGTTTAGATGCATCCTGGACGTCTATTTTAGTGCAGGCTGGCTTGGCTTTCTCTTGTTGTGTCAGACTTGGCTTTCTCTTGTTGTGAACATCTTAACTTCTCCTCCTTGACATCTTGGCATTTTCCAAGTCCTTGATGGTCCTCTCTAAGGTTTCAAATCATCAAAACATTCATGGCACAAAATGTAAGCTATAAAATACAATTGACTACGTAAGAATGAAGCTGAAGATTTTGCTGTTGTCACATGCTTATATTGTGGGCTCATGCATTATTTGTATGGGAGTGATGTACTCATCAGCGAGAATATAGAGTAGAGTTTAAAATATAACATGCGCTGATTAACTCTCCTGCTGGTATCCTAGTCGGCATTTTGTGTCAGATGAAAACTGCCATCGCTATCATTAGTAGCATTATTATCAGGTGCGCTTGGACGTACAGACAGAGCTGAGCTTGCCTGTGGCCACTGCCCCCCTCCTAGCATTTCCTTTCTCTTGCTTTTTGCTCCATCCTAAGTATGGCTGAGACCGCCAGACCTGAGAGGACCAGGCAAGAGAGGCGGCGGGGAGTCAAGGGCCCCAAGCTTTCTCTCCCCCTCGGGAACATACCTGAGATGAGGAGGATTCAGGGGCAGCTGGCCGGATCTGACCACCAGGAGGAGGAGCAGCAGCAGCGGGGACGCGACAACGGTCGCTTCTCCTCCAAAAATCTGGGTAAAACGAATTACTACAATTTATTTTTGAGATTCTAGAAATCTATAACCTAAAACCTATCTAAGATCTAGATAGTTAAAATCACCGTACCAGGATTTTAGAATCTTTTTTTCCCGCGTTCTCAGAATCATCCCATGGGACTCGATCCAGACAGGTCTCGTTGGAATGTGCAACGACAAATCTAAGGCCTTCTTTGGATCATAGGAACTTTATAGGAATTTCAGAGGATTTAGTTCCTAAGGAAAAAATCCTAGAAGACTCCTTTGGCTGATACAAAAAGAGAGGAAAATTCCCCTAGAATTTAATCCCATCACAAGGATTCCATAGGAAAAATAAAAAGAGCTTCAACCTCATGGAAAATTTTCTGGCGCCAAAAGCGAACGCTCCCGCACTTCCTTGGCTCTCCCGCGACTTGTCTGCTTCCTCCACCACGTAACATAAAAAAACACGGACCGATCATCAGAGAAAAAAAAGACTGGACCGACTCTCTCCGTCTCTCGTCCCTGTCGCCGCACTTCGTCCCCATCATTGGTCCCAGCAGCGAGGACCTCCTCAATGAGTACACACACGCCCAGAGATATACAAGCTCGTTTGTGGTGTTCTTCCCCAATAGCAAGGTAAGTTTCCTTTTTCTTCATTTACCAAACCCTATAAATCACATTTTATTTGGATTTTGGAAGTTTTCTTTGTACTGGTACTGGAGTTTGAATGGATCTAGAGATTTGGGAGCAATCTATTTTCGTTTTTCTTGAAGTAGATCGGGATATTTGGGAATAACTTGTACGGGGGACTCTCGTCCATCCGCTACAGATTGGGAGATTTGGGAAGGAGCCGCACTTGTCACCTGAACGCACACACGGACGACCTGCAGGTACAGGTAGCGGATCTGCAGCACCTGCTACTCGTCCAGTCACCCGTCCGGCTCCAGCAGCACTCTTCTGCCGCCAGGAGGATTGCACACACCAAACATATGTGTGAGATGTAGAACTGCCCATTTGTGTTTGGCCAAAACAATTTTAAGACGTTTAATTCTACAACTTCCAGAGAAGAAAAATCCCCACTTTTCAGTATGGAGCTACCTTCATGATCGGTGGTCACATATTTGTCACTTAATATTCACTTGATCTTATAGTAAAATAGATTAGATATTTCTAGTTCCTATTTGATGTTGTATATATCATTGTATTAGGGAACGTGTCTTATCTAATGGAGGAGGCCGTAACCCTCAGTCGCTTGTTGATGTTGATGGGGACCATGGGTCTGCAACAGCTACTCAAGAAATAGGTAGTGCTCCAATTCCTGTCACAATTTGAATATTAGTTGCACAGTGCATCAGTAACTAAAACTGAATATATGTTTAAATATATGTTGTGACTTTAGGTGCCCCAAAGAGAGCCAAGTGGATCCATGAGAGGAAGTTGTTCCTTATTCAGCTACTAAAGGATCACAATGTGCCGGGTTTTAGAACACAAAATGCTTGGAGTAAGGAGGCATGGAACAACATTGTTCGTCGCTTGAATGAAAAATTTGGTACATCGTATACTATTGGCCAAGTCAAACAGAAGGAGCAAGATTTGAAGAAAGATTATCGCAGTGTTAAAGAATTGGTGGAGCAAAGTGGTTTTGGATGGAATGGTGAGAGAATGATGGTGGAAGCACCAGATAGTGTTTGGGCATCTTTTGCTGCTCGCAAGAATAACAAGTCAGCCCTCCATTGGAGAGACAAGTCATTCCCATACTATGATGATTTATCAAAGCTGTATGATGGTGAGAATTTTATGTGCTTTTATGAGTTGTTTCTAATTGCTTGCAAATACATCCGAGTCATATGTGTTTTCCTAAATATGATTCTGCAGGTCGTTATGCTGAAGGAAGAACTCGTCAAGGTATGGATCATTATGCAAACAAGACGAAGAAAGCATCAGCTCCTGGAGGACAAGCAACAACTGTAGCAGAAACATATCAGTCACCATCTCCTACTTTAAATGGTGTAGATGAATTGGGATTGCAATTTTCTTTTGATGAAGAAATTGAGGGAAATTTGGGCTTATCACAATACCCATCTGCTCAGGTTCATGAAAAGGAAGTCCCACCTAGTTCCACACAAATAACTTCAGAGCTTCCTGATTCTCGACGTGGAAAGAAGAAAAAAAACAAATCTGCTAGCCCTCCTGATGGATTTCATGAAAGATACCTAAAACTAAAGAAAGAAGAAATAGATCGATTTGATGCCATTGAAGAGAAGAAATTGGAAGATCCTTACAGCATCAACAAGTGTATTACTGTGCTTGAAGATTTGGATGGTCTGCAAGTGGGAGATCTATTGATGGCATCTGATATATTCAAGATTAAGGATAACATGGAAGTATTCTTATCATTTAAAAATGACGCATTAAGATTAGCTTGGATTACAAGCGAGATTGGTAAGATAGCAGATCACCAGAATTAGAAATAGAAAGCAAGTAAGGCATCTAATCTTTTGGTATAATTTAGAGCCTCTAATCTTTTGGCAAGCAGAGGTTCTAATCTTTTGGTAAGTAGAACATGCTTTTTACTAAGCTGACCTGGGTAGTCTGTGTTTGTTATGTATTTTGGTAAGGAGGTAACCTTATCTCAAGTTCTGGACTCCAATCATGTCTAAGAAGATAAATCGATATTGAAATATATTATCATACAAAGATTGCGTAGTTTACATTATGTTAAGCTCTTCGCGCTGAATATTGTGCCCACATCTGTTCTGCTATATGATCTCGCATTTGATTTCCAGCATCTCTAGAGTAATTAAATGCTTGTATGTCACTATGATAATTGTTATCTCCACTTGGCACATCAACGATTTGGCGTGGATCAATCTCCATGATATCATTGTTTGGCCATGACATGTCACCATTATGTAGACGTATGAAATTATGTAAAACACAACAGGCAACAGATATGTCAATTTGCTTTTGAACTGGGTAGTGAGACGCAGTTCTTAAAATAGGAAATCTCATTTTCAGAATACCAATAGTTCTCTCAATATGATTGCGTAGTTGTGCATGGCGAAGGTTGAATAGTTCCTTGTAATCTCGTGGCCTTTGACGAGCTCTCCCCTGTTCTTGTATATGGTACCTAGTGCCACGATATGGTGCAAGAAATTGTGGTGTATTTGCATAACCAGCATCTACGAGATAAAATTTACCATGAGGTATATGAAATCCATGGGTAAGTGCATCTTGTAGAACCCTTGCATCTGATGCTGATCCCTCCCAGCCAGCATGCACATGTACAAATTTCAGATCAAAGTCACAAGCGACCATAACATTTTGTGAGATGGTCTGCTTCCTATTCCTGTATGGCTCTTGTTGTTGTAATGGAATGGTCATTGAAACATGTGTACCATCTATAGCACCAATACAGTCCTACAAAAACGAAAAATATATTTAATTATCATAGAATAAATTATCAATAATATGTTATGTATTTTGTACTCATACCTGGAAAAAGGGGTAAAATTGGGGTCTGCTTAAGATTGGATGGGGTTGCAAGGAAGGTGGACATATGTAGACACATGTGAGCTGTGTGATTGCATCAAGAACCGCTGCAAAGTGTCGACTAATTGTTTCTCCACTATGTTGAAAAAATTCTTGTAAGGTTTCATTACTTGCATTTTTTGCCATTGCATATAAGAAAATAGCAACTTGCTCTTCCACTGCAATTGCTCTTGTATCAGCAAGGAGATTTTTTTCACGCAATTTATTGACCAAGGCTTGAAAAATTCCAACCTCCATTCGGAAATGTCTTTTGCATAAACACTCATGTCCTGTTAATATCTCTGTAACTCGTCGAGCCCCTGTCATTTCTGATGTATGCATAGGCCTCTTCTCAGATGAGTGTGATGATTCTACTTGTAAGGTAGGAAGAACAAAAAAGACAAACTCATCCTCACTTTGTGATCTACGATAGTTCGTTGGATTCATGGGTACTGAAGATAAATGAAATCCCAAAATGGATAATTAATACAAAGGTGGAAATATAAAATTTTGATTAGAAATACATTAGCGTAGTCACATAAGACAGTAACGAACCAACCTTTGTGCAACCGAATGCAAGATATATAGACAATCAAGTAGCCTGTAGAAGGATTTGCTTGCTGTTGTGGAAATGAAGTTGTTGGCATGAGAGAGTGAGAGGCAGCAAGCTGATGAGCGCATATATATATACACCTGTATGCAGTAACGCAACGGCTAGGGAGCCTCGTGAGCACGCAGCAACAACGGCTAGTTTCAAACTTAAAAAAAATGATATTTCAAACTTCTTACTTCCTTTACTTTTTCCTACGCTGTAGCCAAACAAGCCTTCTATCATCTTCCTCTGGTTTTAAATCCTATAGGATTAGAAAATACATCCATTCTATTTCCTGAGTTTTTCCTATTCCCGTGTTTCTGAAATCCTGTGTTCTAAAGGAGCCCTAAGAAGCTACTAGTACTAGTTGAATTCAAAGGCTGGTTTGCAAATTTCTAATAAATGAATTTGAGCCCGTTTTGCCTTCTCTCACCGTTAACGTCAATTAGAGTGACACGCTAGCTATGACTAACACCGCCGTGGCCACAAACGATTTGGCAAGTAGCGATGATAGGTCAAGATAGTCAAGATAGTGAGGCCGACCTAGCAGGGCAGCCGTCGCAACATGACTGACGTCTGATCTTTATATATACACTAGTATTTCTTCATGTTGCATCACTTTGAGATGTGCGTAACTGTGTCAGTATATACAACAAGGTAGTCGTGAACGAACAGAACGAGTGAAGTATTATTATTATCAATACAAAGCAAAAGAACGATGAGCAGAGCAGCTGCTGCTCCATCAATTCACAACCGATTCTGTGATTATGTACATGGTCATATATATCTCTCTGTCTCTACTGCTCTATCTGCAATAATCAAATTGTACAAAAGACGACCCGTGATCCACTAGACTAGTCGTATCTCACCGTAACCAAGCACCGACGCGGGCGTGACAGGGAAGCAAAGCAAAAAAGCAAAGCACAAGCAAGAGGGGATGCGCGACGAGGCAAGCGACACGTACGGACAGCGGCACGTTCCACGTGACGTGTACGCAGCAACCAACAACCAACCAAACCAGCTAGAGCTTGGTGCGGTCGCGGCACTGCTGGGAGCGCACCCGCATCTCGGGGACGGCGAAGACGAAGGTGCAGTCGGAGTAGGCGACGGCGTGGCGCCTGAAGACGCCGAAGATGGCGACCTCGCCGGGGATCCTGGTGCTGGCCTGGAGCTCGACGGCGCCGGCCTCGACGTCGGCGACCAGCTGGGCGAGGCCCGCGGCGAAGCGGTCGGCCTGGAGCGTGAGCGCGAGGCTGACGTTGGCGTCGCCGCGGCTGGGCACGCGGCCGGGCTCGATCTCCGCGTCCCCGACCTGGGCGCCGCGGTAGGTCACGTCCGTGTGGCCCCCCGACGCGTAGGCGAAGGAGGCCGGGTTCGGGTTGTGCACGGCCACCACGATGAGCAGCGTCACGTTCAGCTGCAGCGACACGGCCGGGAACGTCAGGCGCGGCGCGATCCCGGCCAGCCGCGTCGACACCAGCCGCGTCGTGGGGTCCCGGACCTTCAGCACGGTCAGGAAGAGGACAAGCAGGGTTATGGCCAGCGCGGCGAGGAGAGCCAGCGTGACGACGACGCATAGGCAGAGGCAGCGGCGCCGGGGAGGGGGCGGCTTGGTGGAGGAAGGGTGGTAGGCGGGGGCGGACGGGGCTGTGTGCGTCGGCAGGACGCTGCCGCCGGTGGCCGCCATTGGGTGGATTGGGATTTTCAGGGGGGGGGGGGGGGGGGGGGGGGAGGGGAGATTGGGTGGTGGGATCGTGGGGGGCGGGCGGCGCGGCGAGGGGAGGAACGGGGAGGAACTGGAAGGGGAGGCAGAGCGGGCCGGGAGGGAGTTTTTAGATACTGCAGCTTCAATTAATGCGAAGGTGGGGGCGGTGGGGAGGTTGGGGGTTAATTCAATTCGAAATTGACTGATGGGACCTCCACGTGGAGACGGAACGGAAACGGAGGCTCGCTTCGGAGCGCCCACCTTTCGTCGCTGTCGCTTTCGGGTTCGGCAACCACCTAGCACGGCTGACGGTTGAGCAAAAAAGTCGTGGCGTTCCGTTGCTCGTCAACGTCCAACGCTTTCACCGTGTGTCCCGTACGTTGCGCAGCGTGGGCCAGCTGCCTGCTGCTGCGTCACGCCCATCTTCTCAGCAACGCAACGCTCGGATTGTTGGCTGTTGGCTTGCTCTAGGGCTTGTTTGATTTGTGGCTAACTGCGCCACACTTCGCCTAAAGTTAGTCGTTTGAATTAAAGAATTAACCTTAGGCAGAAAAGTTAAGTAAAGTGTGTGTTGGACACCAAAATGAGCGGACGGTCCGGCCCGGACGGTCCGCGTGTCCCGAGATTAGATTAACTCGGATGTTTATCTTTATCTCGTGCGTGGTTATCCATCTAATCACGTGGGAGTTTGTTGGCTATCTCTCAGGAAAAAGGTCCAGACCTCCTCCCCTATAAATATAAAGGGGTACGGCCGATTGAGAACCCCCGAACACATTCCAATCGAACCAATTACCTTATTTATTTTTCCTGCCCTAGGAGTAGATGTAGCATAGTTATAGTTGTAGTTTTCCACATATCCACCTCCACCCCTATTCGACTCTACGTCGTCTAGATCCGTCTTGGGTGGTCTGCCGATCCCAAGACGACCCTAGGATCTCACCCCTCCCGGGGGGTAAGATCTAGTTGTCCATCCAAGACCTCTTCCTCGAATTGATCTCTTAATTCCTAGGCGACTCCACGTTGTCTGGGGACGCCCTGGGTGACCTGTCGACCCAGAGCATCTTAAGATCTTTTTCCCCCAGGGGACGAGATCTAGATTCCAGCAAGGAGGAGGAAGACGACCCTGTCGCCAGGTCGCGGACTGTCCGGCCCTAGGGCGCGGACTATCCGGCCGTCGAGCAGAGAACCCTAGCCTCGCGCTAGGTCGCGGACCGTCTGGCCCTATGCCGCGGACCGTCCGCGCCTGACCAGAGAGCACCGCCGCGCCTCGCACCAGGCCGCGGACCGTTCGGCCCCTGCGCGTGGACCGTCCGCCCCTGTGCAGAGGGCACCGCCACGGTTCTTATTGAGTGTTTGGCGCTCCAAAAAGGCGTCAACATACTTTTCAAAAAGTATGTTGACGCCCTTTTGGAGGCGCCAATTACTCAAGAGAACCAGCGGCGGTGCTCTCTGGTCAGGCGCGGACAGTCCGCGGCACAGGGTCGGACGGTCCGCGACCTGGCGTGAGGCGGCGGTGCTCTCTGGTCAGGCACGGACGGTCCGCGGCACAGGGCCGGACGGTCCGCGACCTTGTGCAGGAGCTCGGGTTCCCTGCCTGACGGCCGGACGGTCCGCGCCCTAGGGCCGGACGGTTTGCGCGTGCGCAGGAGCGGCAGATGATCGCCGGCGGCGCCTGGATCTCGCTCCCGGGAGGGACCCCGTCGGGGAGGAGAGATCCTAAGAGTTGTTTAGGCTCGGGCTGACCGACCTAGACTCCTCTAATCGACGTAGAGTCGAGGAGAGGCGGAGAATTTGGGGATTGGAAGGCTAAACTAGGGCTAAACTAGAACTACTCCTAAGATAAAATGTGAAATAGAAGTTGTATTGATTCGATTGTTGATTACAAATCGGTCGTATACCTCTCTATTTATAGAGGAGGGGGGCTGGACCCTTTACAAACTAATTCCCGAGCTTATCCCACGATTTTAGCTAACAACCGTAGCACAAAACTCGGAACCCTAATCTGCTTTGCGCACGCGCGGACCGTCCGGCCCACAGGCGCGGACCGTCCGGACCGCGGACCGTCCGGCCTCAGGGCCGGACAGTCCGCCGGCTCATTTTGGTGTCAAACATATGCCCCCCTGCCTTTTGGTGGAGCTGAGCGAACCAAAAGCAACTAACTCGATGTGATCACATCAGTTTTCTTAGGCATCTTAACACTTGCTAGGATGATACGTAGTGGCCTTAGTCCCGATGGTTGACTCAACGGACGTGACTCTTTTAGCTTTGATCGAACTGTCAGTCCCAACACCGTCGAGCGTCATAGCGATCCTGACCAATCCGTCACCTTACTTTTTCTAATTTTCCAAGTGTTCTGGCGTAGCTTCGTAGTCGACCAGGTCTTCCCCTTGTAGGTCATCTTCCTCCATGGGTGTCGGTACATCGTTGGTGGTGTCTTGGTGTAGTGCGGATGGTTCGGCCTCAGGGGTCGGATGGTCTGCGTCTTGTACGGTTGGTCTGGTCTTTATAGCCGGACTGTCTGCTATACCTGCAAAGAGCTGCACAGTTGCTGTTTTATTTTCTGTCTTTATGGCCGTTTGATTTTCCTCAACGGCCTTTGGTCTCCATCTCTTTTGTGGTGGCGGATACTGCGGATGTGTGTCATTAAATATTTTTTCCGCCTCCTTCTCCTGATTCTCCTTTGCTCTAAGGCGTTGTAATTTTCGCTTTTGCGATCGTGTCAATCCCGATGGGCACCATCGGGGCATGGAGTATTTTGGATTGGCTATTTTATTGACAGTCGTACTTTCTTTTTTGTTTGTGTTGGCCGATTCACCAAAAATCATCGGTCCTTCGTTATTTTGTTGTACGACGACATCTGTCGTTCCTATTTTAATGACGTCTCCCTTTTTCGTACTGTTGGAGGTTGTAGCTGTATGCCCCCCTGCCGGATTAGTCAGCCTTTGGGGCCGAATTATTCGGCAATTTTGCTGGGCCTGTGCTTGTGGACCAGATTGAGGGGCTCTCAATCGGTCTTGTACTGGAGGTGTCAACCTATTGAATACAGATGTTTGGGGTGCCCCCCAAGCGGGGTACTGTGGCATCCTAAATGGGTATGGTGGCATGCCCCACATTTGATTTGGGACGTATGGTGGAGGTATGTATGTGTATGAATATGGCATAGGTAGATATGGTGGTGGAGGTGTCCATGCAGGCACGTTAGGTCTTAATTGAACATTATGACCTCCCGTCCTTTCCGATTGGTGTGGTGGTCCAATCGGCCTAACCTGCCGTCGCACCTGGGTGGGTAAGCGAGGTCCCTTTGGTGGCCGGTCGCTGGAGCCAGCCTTCTTTTTCACATATTTAGACAATAATTGATCAAAGGTCGGGCTAGATTTTACCAACCGACCAGTTGCCTTGAACGTGTTAGTTTTCCACGTACCTATTTCTGATCGTCGTGGTTTGAAGGTACGTGGTCGCCGCGGCTCTTCGATGTTGCCGGACCGTCCGTCGGAACGCTTCGGACCGTCCGGTGATGTTACGGACCGTCCGCGCCTAGACACCGGACCGTCCGCGATGCGTAGTATGGGTTCTCGCGCATATCCCCTTGTCTGTGCTTGCCCCCAGCGCTGGAGTTTGTGATGGTTACCTTCAGTGTCTCCCCTCTATCAGGAGTCTTCTCGGCCATCACTTTCCTGCAAGAAATTTTGTTGTTTCCATCGGCCTCCCGTGCGTTGCCGATGATGACTTCTTTGTCTTTGCCCTTATCGGCTGTGTTGGGCCGAATTAGGACCTTTTTGCCATTAAAGTCGATCACATTCATTGGGAAGGGCTCCGTGTCCTCCTGAAATTTCAATCGTCCATTATCAATGGCCGATTGAATTTGTCGTCGGAACACATTACAATCATTAGTGGCATGGGAAAATGAGTTGTGCTACTTGCAGTATGCGCGACACTTTAGTTCGTCGGCAGGTGGAACGATATAATCAATTCTAATGTTACCATTTTTTAGTAATTCATCGAATATCTTATCACATTTGCCGACATTAAATGTAAACTTAACCTCCTCCTGTCGTTCCTTTTGAACTGACTGCAAGGAGGAGCAAGCCGAAGATTTGGCCTGCTCGGGCCAAACTATTTCGGCAGTGTAAACTTTCTTTGGTTCATCGTCCGAACTACTTTGATTGTGTTCTACTATAGGGACATTATGATGAACCGTTCTGACTAGTTCTTTGCTTCGGCTTTCACAAGTCGAAGCTCTCTGATGTAATTGTGCTAGAGTAAAGAACTGGATGCCTTCTAATCTCTCTTTTAAATAATAGCGCAATCCATCAAAGGCTATTCCCGCCAGTTGTTTATCTGTTAAATGAATTTGAAAGCATCGGTTTCTCGTATCCTGGAATCTCCGGATATAATCACTAACCGATTCATCCTTTTCTTGTCGTAGGGTCACTAAGTCTACTAAATCTAGCTCATAATCACCAGAGAAGAAATGTTCATGAAATCTTTGCTCTAAGTCTCCCCATGACAAAATGGAATTAGGAGGGAGCGTGGCATACCATGTGAATGCAGTCCCTGTTAAGGATAATGAAAATAAACGCACACGGAATGCTTCGGTGTCGGCCAATTCTCCTAATTGTGCTAGGAACTGGCCTATGTGCTCACGCGTGCTCTTTCCTTGGTCACCCGAAAACTTTGCAAACTCGGGTATCCTGGTTCCCTGTGGGTATGGGTGGTGATCAAATCGGCTGTCATAAGGCTTCCGATATGATTGCCCCCCAGGGATCATGCTTACTCCGAGCTTATCTCGGAACGCCCCGGCTATTTCTTCCCTCACTATACCAATGGCAGCCGGTGCAAGACCACCGGCTCTCTGGTCAAACATAGGTGGGGTTGGTTGCATGTTAGTATGTTGTCGTTCCCCCCATTGGTTTGAGCTACGTGGTGCATTTCCATTTGCCCTATATGGCTCATATGTTTGATCGTTTCTTTCCGGCCTTCTAGGTGGGGCCGGAAAGCTTTCCTGGGCTCTGGATCCTGAATTAATGGGCTGGTGCATTGCATAATGTGATGGGAAGTGTTGCTGGGACGGGCGAGGATTCAGGTAATAATCCCCCTCAAAAGACTCATGCGCGGACTGTCCGGATACGTACCCGGACCGTCCGTGATTATATGCGGACCGTCCGTCGTTGTATGCGAACCGTCCGACTGGATAGTTTAAATTCGGTGCCCTATGTGGTGGCTCGGGTGCGTGTCTAGGTAACTCATTAAAAATGGGCCCGACTGTGGCTGACCCGGACGGTCCGCGCTCGCGAGCGGACGGTGCGGACATGTGTAGATCGGCTGGTTTACTGCCGATTTGCGTTTGCTCAGGGTACGTGTCCATCGGCATCCCATAAGGGGGTTGTGACTGGTCGTGACAACCTTTAACCGATGTATTACGTGTATTATCTCCTAATTCAACCTCATGTGAAGGAAAATTTGCTATACTAGATTTATCAAATGCACGCACTAGTCTCCTACAATCGTTTTGCATAACCCCTATGATATTTTGCATCTGTTCTCGCTGTTCGTCTATGTAAGCTTTAAGAGATTGGAGTTCGTTGGTGCTACTTACATTTGGGGTAATCGTAGTAGGTCGGAGCGAAGCCAGATCTGTCGCCCGTTGCCGAACGACTTTGTTGTTCCTGTCCACTTTGAAGTCAGCCAGGAACTTCGCCTTTGCTTCTTGGATCAGCTGCTCCTGGCGCTCCTCGAACAGGAGCTGTTCTTCAGCCGGCAAGGCTTCCTATGTCGGTGTGATGATATTGCTGGTGGAAACCTCAGAGCTATCTCTTGAATCGGCCATTGAGGGCCGATTTGATAGGTCTATATGTGTTGTCCCCAGCGGAGTCGCCAAAAAGTATGTTGACGCCCTTTTGGAGGCGCCAATTACTCAAGAGAACCAGCGGCGGTGCTCTCTGGTCAGGCGCGGACGGTCCGCGACACAGGGCCGGACGGTCCGCGACCTGGCGTGAGGCGGCGGTGCTCTCTGGTCAGGCGCGGACGGTCCGCGGCACTGGGCCGGACGGTCCGTGACCTGGTGCAGGAGCTCGGGTTCCCTGCCTGACGGCCGGACGATCCGCGCCCTAGGGCCGGACGGTCCACGCGTGCGCAGGGGCGGCAGATGATCGCCGGCGGCGCCTGGATCTCGCTCCCGGGAGGGACCCCGTCGGGGAGGAGAGATCCTAGGAGTTGTCTAGGCTCAGGCCGACCAACCTAGACTCCTCTAATCGACGTAGAGTCGAGGAGAGGCGGAGAATTTGGGGATTGAAAGGCTAAACTAGGGCTAAACTAGAACTACTCCTAAGATAAAATATGAAATAGAAGTTGTATTGATTCGATTGTTGATTACAAATCGGTCGTATACCTCTCTATTTATAGAGGAGGAGGGCTGGACCCTTTACAAACTAATTCCCGAGCTTATCCCACGATTTTAGCTAACAACCGTAGCACAAAACTCGGAACCCTAATCTGCTCTGCGCACGCGTGGACCGTCCGGACCGCGAACCGTCCGGCCTCAGGGCCGGACAGTCCACCGGCTCATTTTGGTGTCAAACAGTGTGACAAGTTAGGCAGTGAACCAAACATGCCCTTAATCCTAAACCAGATCGAACAACAGGCTGCTACTACATGGCTGCCGCAGTGCCGCGTAACCAACAATCCGAAGAACCAAAGGCGAAAAGGGACTGCGAGCACATGATTACATGAAGCCTCAACTCCTGGAAGAAACCGAGACGGACTCCTCTGCGGCCTTTCCTGCCCGGTCCAGCCAGTCGCTGATCTTCTTGAACTGCGACAGGACCGTCGTCGTTACGTGGCCGCCGCTGCTGCCGTCGCGCTTTCCCCTGTATCCGGCGACGTTCCGGCATTGGAACAGGTGGAACCCCACGTCTAGAGATAGCTAAACGGGTCGCCCGATCCGGCCCGGTGAAGCCCGGCCTATTTTAGATCTAGCCCGCCAGGCATTGTTAGAAAACCGGATCAAACCGTCTAAGTCTACAGGCTCGATTTCTTGTTCGAGTCCGGTCCACACCGGGCTTAAACGGGCCGGATCGATCCGTTTAACACGAAAAAGTGGCCGAAAAACGGGTTAAGCGGGACGAAAAACACGCTTTTAGTGTAAAAAAGCGGGCTTAACAGACTTAAAGGTAAAGGAGCCGTGCCAGACTAGCCCACCGTGACTAGTTTTCTGTTCAAGCCCGATCCGGACCCGTATAGAACCGAGCATGCCAGGCTCAGACCGAACTCAAATAGCAGGCTTCGTACCGGGCTCGTAAGCCTAATGCTTATTGGCCATCTATATCCACGTTTAGCGCCTCGTCCACCGTACTCACGCGACACGGTGGACTCAAGGATTACGCTCGTCAGACCGATTTCTATTGCAGCCAACCAGTCGGCGATCGCGCGCTGGCAAAACGGTTTGTGTCTGGTTCCAGTTCGATCCTCCCCTCTCGCAAGTAAAAATCTATTTATATATCTATTACAAGCCACTAAAGCCATCTCACAGTCACAGACATTGGGCCGCCGCGCTCGGGTACTACGTCTGGGCTGTAGTGACCTTCTGTCTTTCCTTCATGCATCTTCAGCTCTCTCCCGCGCTATCAGTCACGTCACGCCTTCACCTTCCTTGCCCAGGTTGCAGACAGTTCACGAAGGCCAGGAAGGCAGGAACCACGTGTGCATCTAGCGCCACAGGGCCTTGGCAAGCTCAGCTGTCTCACACCCATGCTCCTCTCCTCTTCCTCATCCCGGTGTCACTTTGACGAGACCACCTCCACCTTATTAGACGCTGCTGAAGCTCCATGCGCTTCCTGCCTCTTCGTCAGCCTTGCTGGTTCCACCCAAGACGCATTTGGCTTGTTGGTGCTGCTCCTCGTACGTGCGAGAGAAGGAGCCAGTAGTGCCACTGCCACCACTGTCCAGCAGCTTGAGGACTTCAGTTCAAGGTCGGTGGCTAGTGCAGCCCCCGCCCAAAGCTTAGCTGACTTCTGCAAGGATTCCTCCTCTTCAGTTCAGCTGCACCATTGGTCACCACGGTCTCCGGCTCCGCAGCGATGCTCTTCCACTTGAGACTTGAGAGCACCCTCGTAGACACCCAGGAAGCGGTCGACGGTTGGAAGCGGGTCGGAGACCTCTGCCGAAGCGCGGATTTCAGAGAACTTGCTGTGCGCAGAAATACACAAGATGTCATCGCACCTGGTTTTCCACCTGAAGAAACGCATTGGTTTTGTGTGTTTTTAGATTGGGTAAAAAAAACAGTTGTCACTATAAATACCTTATGTTCCTAACGGATTCGGAGATCAGTGCCTCTTGCAGGGCGATGCTGCTAAATCTCCCCGCTTAAAAGCTTTCTGGTAGAAACTGTATTAGAAACTCAATCTCAAGTCAGCGACACTGAATGGAGGGATGTAGTCGCTTACCTTTCCTATTTCGGAGAGTCTGTCAGGAGTGCCACCAACGGGATGCTGCCGTCGATGCATTTTTGGAGCTGTGGGTTTTGCCTTCACCGATCGATGGACTCGTCTGTCTTCTTATAAGGCTTTGGCCTCTCGTCAACAGATGCATCGTCGTTGCGGATTGTTCGGTTGTATAATTGGGTTTCCGTCACCTACAGGCTGCATGAACGGAAAACGAGGGGCGCGGCCAGGCTCCACGGGTACGCAGCTAAAAGACATCTCCGTGCGTGCAGACGCTACCATAAAACAAGAATACTTTTAAAGTTGTTTTTCTAAATAAAACCTTATGCACAGATCTTGTCTATGTATAAGGAGCATGGTTTATAATATACGGTCTAGACTACCACCGTGTAGCAATCAAACATATAGTTAGTGGGTGTTTGGTTCCTTTACATCGAGTTTACTTTGAGGAACGAGATAATCCATCATCTTCTCCCTCCTAACTTTTTAGTTTAGTTTTTGGAATTCAATAAATCGATACATCATCATTTCAATCCTCATAAGCTAATAGTCAGTAATAACATGAGCAATGGGTTCATGCCACTAAATTTATGGAATGGACTCACGATGCACCACCTCATTTATAATGGATTGATTTTCAAACCAAACACCCACTTAGTCACCTTCCTAAACTTTAATAACTAAACTTTAGACTCTAGGAATCCTGTTTGGAAGACATATTTTAGTTATTATGTTTGGTAATTTAGGGACTAAGAGGGTATTTGGTTCATTTAGTCATCATTCTAAACTTTACTGACTAAATTTTAGTCCCTATAAATTCTGTTTGGAAGACCTATTTCATACAAACATTTGTGGAAGATTAGAGTAGTTAGTCCCATTCAGACTAGATAACCTGAAGAGAAGCTTATGGAAACCCCTCATCTTAGCTCTAGGATCCAGAATGAAAGCAAATGAGTATAGAATGGGTATTTGCCTCCAGTATTTAAGAAACTTGGTTTTCATTGGCACAACAACATCTCTCATCAGCTCATCATTTTCACAAGAATTTAAATGTCTAGCAATTGTAAAAATATGATGCAACATTAACAGAGAGGTAGGGTAATAAACACCAGACAATGCAACAATAGATTCATGAAACAACTTAGGAAAAGTTAACAATTTTTTCAGCAATAATCCAGTGATTGTTAGTAAGTAAAGGAGTACCATCATTAGCCAAAGGATACTGAGTTTTGATGAAAACAGAGAAGGTGTTACGATGAGGCAGCACTTACTAAGCATAATGTAAGTAGAATTCCACCTCACATCCATATCGACACCAAACTTCTGAGGACGAATACCCATACTCAAACAAACGCTCTTATATACAGCAACACGGCGCCATGCGACAGCAGCCTCCACCAACGGCTCCTTTGGTGGTTGGGGCTATAAATACCCCCAACCACCCACCATTCATTGCATCCAAGTTTTCAGCCTTCACACCTCATACAAGAGCTATAGCATTCAATACAAGATACAAACAAAAGAGATCAAATCCTCTTCTAAGTCCGGAATCACTCCAAACAAATTAGTGACTAGAGAGAGAGACTTTTGTGTTCATTTGAGCTCTTGCGCTTGGATTGCTTTTCTTCTTCCTCTAATTCTTGTGCTCAATTCACTTGTAATCAAAACAAGAGACACCAAGCTGTGGTGGTCCTTGTAGCGGACTTAGTGTCCCATTTGATTGAAGAGAAAGGCTCACTTAGTCTAAGTGACCGTTTGAGAGAGGGAAAGGGTTAAAAAAGACCCGGTCTTTATGACCACCTCAACGGGGAGTAGGTTTGCAAGAACCGAACCTCGGTAAAATAAATCACCGTGTCATCCGCCTTATTCGCTTGTGATTTGTTTTCGCCCTCTCTTTCGGACTCGCTTTTATTTCTAACGCTAACCCCGGCTTGTAGTGTGTGCTTAAGTTTATAAATTTCAGATTTGCCTATTCATCCCCCCTCTAGGAGACTTTCAATTGGTATCGGAGCCCGGTACTTCATTAGAGCCTAACCGCTCGAAGTGATGTCGGGAGATCACGCCAAGAAGGAGATGGTGACCGGCGAGAAGCCCGCCACAAGCCATGGGAAGGCTCCATCCGGGGAGTCCGGCAACAAGGTGAAGGGATCCCCTTCACACGACAAGTCGCGTCGGAGCGGCAAGAAGAAAAAGAAGATGAAGAAAGTAGTCTACTACGAGACTGACTCTTCATCGCCATCCACCTCCAGCTCCGACACGCCGTTCGTCACTTCTAAGCGCCATGAGCATAAGAAGTTTAGTAAGATTCCCCTACGCTATCCTCGCATTTCCAAACGTACTCCTTTACTTTCCGTCCCATTAGACAAACCACCCATGTTTGATGGTGAAGATTATAATATGTGGAGTGACAAAATGAGGCACCATCTAACCTCACTCCACACTAGTATTTGGGATGTTGTTGAGATTGGAGTACAGGTACCATCGCCGGGGGATGAGGACTATGACTCGGACAAAGTTGCCCAAATCCGGCACTTCAACTCCCAAGCCACCACTATACTCCTCGCCTCTCTAAGTCGAGAGGAGTATAACAAGGTGCAAGGGTTGAAGAGCGCCAAGGAGATTTGGGACGTGCTCAAGACCGCGCACGAAGGAGACAAGGTGACCAAAATCACCAAGAGGGAGACGATCGAGGGGGAGCTCGGTCGATTCATGCTTCACCAAGGGGAGGAGCCACAAGCGATGTACAACCGGCTCAAGACCTTGGTGAACCAAGTGCGCAACCTCGGAAGCATCAAATGGGATGACCATGAGATGGTCAAGGTTATTCTTAGATCACTCGTATTCCTTAACCCTACTCAAATTCAATTAATTCATGGTGATCCAAGATATAAACTAATGTCTCCCGAGGAAGTAATAGGAAAATTTGTGAGCTTTGAATTGATGATCAAAGGCTCTAAGAAAATCATCGAGCAAGGCGCCACCTCAACACCCGAGGTGCAACCGGTCGCATTCAAGGCGACGAAAGAAGAAAAGAAGGATTATACACCAAGTAGGATTCCCATCGACGCCTCCAAGCTCGACAACGAGGAAATGGCGCTCATCATCAAGAGCTTCCGCCAAATCCTCAAGCAAAGGAGGGGGAAGGATTACAAACCCCGCTCCAAGAAGGTTTGCTAAAAATGTGGTAAGCCCGGTCATTTTATCGCTAAATGTCCCTTGTCTAGTGATAGTGACAGGGGCGACGACAAGAAGGGAAAGAGAAGAGAAAAGAAGAGGTACTACAAGAAGAAGGGCGACGATGCCCATGTTTGCCGGGAGTGGGACTCCGACGAGAGCTCCACCAACTCCTCCTCCGACGAGGACGCCGCAAACATCGCCGTCACCAAAGACCTTCTCTTCCCTAACGTCGGCTACAAGTGCCTCATGGCAAAGGATGGCAAAAAGAAGAAGGTAAAATCTAGAGCCTCCACTAAATATGCAACTTCTAGTGATGAGGCTAGCTCTAGTGATGATGAGGATGATTTGCTCACCCTTTTTGCCAACTTGAACATGCAACAAAAGGAAAAATTAAATGAATTGATTAGTGCTATTCATGAAAAGGATGAACTCTTGGATAGCCAAGAGGACTTCCTAATTAAAGAAAACAAAAAGCATCTTAAAGTTAAAAATGATTATGCTCTAGAGATAGAAAAATCTGAAAAATTAACTAGTGAGCTAAGCACTTGCCATGACACTATTTCCAACCTTAGAATTGAGAATGCTAATTTGATTGCTAAGGTTGAGAAGTCAAATGTGTGTGATGATTCAATTGCCAATCTTAGAAATGATAATGCTAGTTCAATTGCTAAGATTGAAAAATTGAATGCCTCTCTTGTTAGCCTTAGAAATGAGAATGAAAAATTAATTGCTAAGGCTAAAGACTTAGATGTTTGCAAAATTTCTATTTCCAATCTTAGAGATGAGAATGACATTTTACATGCTAAGATTGTTGAACTAAATTCTTGCAAATCCTCTACATCTACCATTGAGCATGTTACCATTTGCACTAGATGTAGAGATGTTAACATTGATGCTATTCATGATCACATTGCTATGATTAAACAACAAAATGATCATATAGCAAAATTAGAAGCTAAAATTGCCGAGCATGAGTTAGAAAATGAAAAATTTAAATTTGCTCGTAGTATGCTCTATAGTGGGAGACGCCCTGGCATTAAGAATGGCATTGGCTTCCAACAGGGAGACAATGTCAAGCTTAAGGCCCCTCCTAAAAGATTGTCTAATTTTGTTAAGGACAAAGCTCCCATGCCTCAGGATAATGAGGGTTACATTTTATACCCTGCCGGTTATCCCTGAGCACAAAATTAGAAGAATTCACTCTAGGAAGTCTCACTCTGGCTCTCATCATGCTTTTATGTATAAGAGTGAGGCATCTAGTTCTAGGCAATCAACACATGATGCATCAAATGAACCTAATATTTCATTTAAAACTTTTGATGCATCTTATGTGCTTACTAACAAATCAGGCAAAGTAGTTGCCAAATATGTTGGGGGCAAACACAAGGGGTCAAAGACTTGTGTTTGGGTACCCAAGGTGCTTGTTTCTAATGTCAAAGGACCCAAGACCGTTTGGGTACCTAAGAACAAGGCCTAAATTTGTTTTGTAGGTTTATGCATCCGGGGGCTCAAGTTGGATCATCGATAGCGGGTGCACAAACCACATGACAGGTGAGAAAAGGATGTTCTCCTCCTATGAGAAAAACCATGATCCCCAAAGAGCTATCACATTTGGGGATGGAAATCATGGTTTGGTCAAAGGACTTGGTAAAATTGCTATATCTCCTGACCATTCTATTTTCAATGTTTTTCTTGTAGATTCTTTAGATTACAATTTGCTTTCTGTTTCTCAATTATGCAAAATGGGCTACAACTGTCTTTTTACGGATATAGGTGTTACTGTCTTTAGAAGAAGTGATGATTCAGTTGCATTTAAGGGAGTGTTAGAGGGTCAGCTATACTTAGTAGATTTTGATAGAGCTGAACTCGACACTTGCTTAATTGCCAAGACTAACATGGGTTGTCTCTGGCACCGCCGACTAGCCCATGTTGGGATGAAGAATCTTCATAAGCTTCTAAAGGGAGAGCACATTTTGGGACTAACCAATGTTAATTTTGAGAAAGACAGGGTTTGTAGCACATGCCAAGCAGGAAAGCAAGTTGGTGTTCATCATCCACACAAGAACATCATGATGACCGATAGGCCGCTTGAGCTACTCCACATGGACCTATTTGGACCGATAGCTTACATAAGCATCAGCGGGAGTAAGTATTGTCTTGTTACTGTGGATGATTATTCTCGCTTCACTTGGGTGTTCTTTTTGCAGGACAAATCTCAAACCCAAGAGACTTTAAAGGGATTCTTGAGACGGGCTCAAAACGAGTTCGGCTTAAGGATCAAGAAGATTAGAAGCGACAACGGGACGGAGTTCAAAAACTCTCAAATTGAAGGCTTCCTTGAGGAGGAGGGTATCAAGCATGAGTTCTCTTCTCTCTACACGCCACAACAAAATGGTGTAGTGGAGAGGAATAATAGAACTCTATTGGACATGGCAAGGACCATGCTTGATGAGTACAAGACTTCGAATCGATTTTGGGCCGAGGCGGTCAACACCGCTTGCTACGCCATCAACCGGTTATACCTTCACCGAATCCTCAAGAAGACATCTTATGAACTCCTCACCGGTAAAAAGCCCAATGTTTCATACTTTAGAGTCTTTGGTAGCAAATGCTTTATTCTTGTTAAAAGAGGTAGAAAATCTAAATTTGCTCCTAAGGCTGTAGAAGGCTTTTTACTTGGTTATGATTCAAACACAAGGGCATATAGAGTCTTTAACAAGTCCACTGGACTAGTTGAAGTTTCTTGTAGCAAGTTGATCTTGATGAGCTAGATGATGAAGAGGCTCCATGTGTCGCGCTAAGGAACATGTCCATTGGGGATGTGTGTCCTAAGGAATCTAAAGAGCCTCCACAAGCACAAGATCAACCATCTTCCTCCATGCAAGCATCTCCACCAACCCAAGATGAGGATCAAGCTCAAGATGATGAAGATGAGGATCAAGAAGATGAGCCACCTCAAGAGGAGGGCAATAATCAAGGGGGAGATGCCCATGATCAAGACAAGGAAGATGATGAGGGTCCAAGGCCGCCACACCCAAGAGTCCACCAAGCAATCCAACGAGATCACCCCGTGAACACCATCCTCGGCGATATTCATAAGGGGATAACCACTCGATCTCATGTTGTTCATTTTTGTGAACATTACTCTTTTGTTTCCTCTATTGAGCCACACAGGGTAGAGGAAGCACTTCAAGATTCGGATTGGGTGTTGGCGATGCAAGACGAGCTCAACACTTCACGAGGAATGAGGTATGGCATTTAGTTCCACGTCCTAACCAAAATGTTGTAGGAACCAAGTGGGTCTTCCGCAACAAACAAGATGAGCATGGTGTTGTGACAAGGAACAAAGCCCGACTTGTGGCCAAGGGATATTCACAAGTCAAAGGTTTGGATTTCGGTGAAACCTATGCACCCGTAGCTAAGCTTGAGTCAATTTGTATATTACTTGCCTATGATACTTACCATGGCTTTAAGCTCTACCAAATGGACGTGAAAAGTGCCTTCCTTAATGGACCAATCAAGGAGGAGGTCTATGTTGAGCAACCTCCCAACTTTGAAGATAGTGAGTATCCTAACCATGTCTATAAACTCTCTAAGGTGCTTTATGGGCTCAAGCAAGCCCCAAGAGCATGGTATGAATGCCTAAGAGATTTTCTTATCGCTAATGGCTTCAAAGTCGGAAAAGCCGATCCTACTCTCTTTACTAAAACACTTGCAAATGATTTGTTTGTATGCCAAATTTATGTTGATGATATCATATTTGGGTCTACTAACGAATCTACATGTGAAGAGTTTAGTAGGATCATGACTCAGAAATTCGAGATGTCTATGATGGGGGAGTTGAAGTATTTCTTAGGATTTCAAGTGAAGCAACTCCAAGAGGGCACCTTCATTAGCCAAACGAAGTACATTCAAGACATACTCACAAAGTTTGGGATGAAGGATGCCAAGCCCATCATAACACCCATGGGAACTAATGGGCATCTCGACCTCGACACGGAGGTAAATCTGTAGATCAAAAGGTATACCGGTCGATGATAGGTTCTTTACTCTACTTATGTGCATCTTGACCGGATATTATGCTTTCCGTATGTATGTGTGCAAGATTCCAAGCCGATCCTAAGGAAGTTCACCTTAGGGCCGTAAAACGAATCTTGAGATATTTAGTTTATACTCCTAAGTTTGGCCTTTAGTACCCCAGGGGATCCATATTTGATTTAATTGGTTATTCCGATGCTGATTGGGCATGGTGTAAAATTAATAGAAAAAACACATCAGGGACTTGCCAGTTCTTAGGAAGATCTCTGATGTCACTACACCAAAATAAGAAACTTCCGAGAGGCAAATAACTTCCTACGGTTTTTTTCAAAACCGTAGGAAATAAATAATTTCCGAGTGGCGACTAGTGCCTCTCGGAAGTTAAGTTAACTTCCGACGGCCGGCCAAGAGCCTCTCGGAAGTTAACTTCCGACGGCCTCTCGGAAGTTCAGTTAACTTCCGACGGCTAGTCCGTGGCCTCTCGGAAGTTACTTATTCAGACGTTGACCGATCCGGGTATGTCTTAACTTCCGACGGTTTTGCTCAGCGCCTCTCGGAAGTTATCTATTTTAGGCTAACGGCGCGCGCCCGTCTCACATTTTGGAACGCCCGCTACCGCTACGCCGTCTAGCCGCCGCGCCTGCTCGCCTGCTCGCCGCCGCGCGCAGCTCGCCACGCCGTCTCGCCGCCGCGCCTGCGCGCCTGCTCGCCGCCGCACGCGCGTCGCACGCGCGCCTGCTCGCCGCCGCCTGCTCGCCACCGCCGCCTGCTCGCCACCGCCGCATGCCTGCTCGCCAGTGCTCGCCACCTCCGCCTGCCTGCTCGCCACTGCTCGCCACCGCCGAGCGCCCGCCTGCTCGGCCGGCGCCCGCTCGCTCCACCGTCGTGCTCCACCGTCGTCTGCTCGTCCGCCGGCGTGCCCGTCTGCTCGGCCGCCTCCCCGTCGCCGGGTGCTCAGCCGCCCCACATCAGGTAACTATTTCCGAGTATTTATATTATGTTTTTTATATTAAATATGCTAACTTCCGAGAGTTAACTGTTTTTAAACCGTAGAAAGTTATGTTAATACGGTTAATTAACTTAATAAGCAAGGTGGTGCATGTAATTGAATTATGTTAGTCTCTTGTTTGTTGTGTGTTAGTAATATTTTTTGCAAAATTGTCGTAGTGTTGTGAAACCTATGTGTCGCCCATTCCGGATAGGCACGAGTCACATGATATATACACATATGACTCGTATTGGTCCGAAATTGTCCCTTTTTGGACAGCCTGTTAGTGGATGATAGAGCTATGGATTTATGACGATGACGGGTCCGAACGAGATTT
The DNA here is from genome assembly GCF_902167145.1 of Zea mays. Lineage (NCBI taxonomy): Eukaryota > Viridiplantae > Streptophyta > Magnoliopsida > Poales > Poaceae > Zea > Zea mays. Next base: position 155,160,151 of record NC_050097.1, on the reverse strand, counting down.
CGGTGACATAACCCTGTTGTTCTCTATTGCACCATTTATGGGCATGTAAATGGAGAACAACGGGGTTATGCTGCTGAAATTTCGTTCGGACTCGTTGCTCGTCATAAATCATTGCTCTACCGGTCACTCATGGGTGGGTTTAGGAACTATCTTTTCCTATAGATGTAGTGACACGATCGATATGCGTTTAGTACCAGAAAAAATTTATGAATCATGTGTTCTACTATTTTAGAATCAAATATGGTGGGCGAGGACCGTCGATGGATGTATGAAGGTTGGCGTATGAATGATCCCTCAGTAGATTGGATAAGAAAGACAGAGGATTTTATTGATCGTGCTTTTGCTATATCAAGAACCGGCACGGATGTGCGTTGTCCATGTAGTATGTGTCGGATTTGTAGATGTCAAGACAAGAGAACTCTGTCGGGGCACCTTTGCAAATATGGCTACATGCCTAACTATGAAGTATGGGTGTATCACGGCGAGGACTTCCCCGTGAAAATTTGCCGGAAGCCAACAACACTGACGACGTGGAGTACGATAGAATGGACGAGATGCTTGAAGATTTAAGGGAGGATCCTGATTTGGTGTTTCCACCAAATCATGAGGAGCCGCCTCCTCCAGAGGTTAAAAAGTTCTTCGACCTCCTTAAGGCTGCAGAAGAGCCATTGCATGAACACACAACAGTTTCAATCCTCGCTTTCGTGACTCGACTTATGGCTATCAAGTCCAAGTTCGTGTTCTCGAACAATTGTTACAACGATCTCTTGAACTTAATCAGTGAAGTGTTTCCACCAAATCACAAGATGCCGAAAGACGTGTATCGGTGCAGGAAACTGCTCTCAGGTCTAGGTATGGACTATCAGAAAATCGATGTCTGTCCAGATAATTGTATGCTGTTCTGGAAGGATCATGAGAATGATAGTAAGTGTCTAAAGTGTGGCAAGTCGAGATATGTAGAGGTTAAAAACGATGATGGTGAAATGGTCATATCTACTGTAGCCCAAAAGCAACTACGTTATATGCCTCTTGCGCCTCGTGTTAAGCGTTTGTTTCTTTCGAGGAACACAGCTAGGCACATGAGATGGCATAAAGAACGTGAACGAGGGGACACTCATGTGATGACGCACCCGTCTGACAGTGATGCGTGGAAGGCTCTAGATGACTTTGATCCAGAATTTGCTAGTGAAGCGAGAAATATTCGAATTGGGTTGGCGACAGATGGTTTCACACCTTTCAATACGAACGCAGCATCATATTCTTGTTGGCCTGTATTTGTTATTCCATACAACCTTCCACCTCATCTGTGCATGAAATATGATTACATGTTTCTTTCCCTAATTATTCCTGGTCCAGACCATCCTGGGAAAGGGCTGAATGTGATGATGCAACCCTTGATCGATGATCTCAAAAAGTTATGGAAAGGAGTCGAAGCATACGATTGCTACAAAAACGAGAAATTCACACTTTGAGTTGCATATTTGTGGTCCATTCATGATTTCATGGCATACAGTTTATTTGCTGGATGGAGCTGCCATGGAACTCTGACATGTCCAATATGTGGCAAGGATACAGATTGTTTCCGCCTTGAGTTTGGAGGGAAGATCTGTTACTTTGACTGCCACAGATGCTTCTTGCCCCAAAAACACCCGTATAGGTTCGAGGTTAACACCTTTAAGAAGGGCACTATCGTGACAAAGGGACCGCCCAGGCGTCTTAGCGGAATAGAGATTGAGGCTATGCTTAATAATTTGAAAGAGAATGAAAGTGGTGATGGATACATAGGTTTTGGAACCGAGCATAACTGGACACATAAATGTGGTTTATGGGAACTACCTTATGTTAAGGCATTGATTCTGATGCATAACATTGACGTCATGCATCAGGAACGTAATGTTGGTGAAAGCATTCTAAGTACCTGCATGAATCTAGGTGACAAAACAAAAGACAATATAAAGGCCAGAAAGGACTTAGCAAAACTTTGTAACCGACCAACCCAGGAACTCGACGAAAATGGAAAAAAGCCACGTGCTCAATTTTGTCTAAAACCTAAACAGAAGAAAGAAGTAATGGAATGGTTGAAAAATTTGAAATTCCCAGATGGTTATGCGGCCGGGTTTAGGAGAGCTGTGAACTTAAAGACAAATAAAATAACTGGATTGAAGAGCCATGATTATCATATAATGATGGAAAGGCTCCTCCCTGTAATGTTCCGAGGGTACTTGAAAGTCAGTATCTGGCAGGCTTTAGCTGAGTTAAGCTACTTTTATAGGCAACTTTGTGCTAAAGAAATAAACAAAGATGTGATGGAGAAGTTGGAGACAGAAATTCCTGTCCTTATATGCAAGTTGGAAAAAATATTCCCCCCAGGATTCTTCAATCCAATGCAACATCTACTTGTCCACCTTCCATATGAAGCTAAGGTTGGTGGTCCTGTGCAATACAGGTGGATGTACCATATTGAAAGGGCATTAAAGAAGCTTAGTTCAATGGTTGGTAACAAAGGAAGAGTTGAAGGGTGTATAGCTGAAGAATTCAAATATAAAGAGGTAGCAGCCTTCACGAGTGTATACTTTGCAGACGAGCACAATATCAATGCCCCTACATTGAGGTATCATGATGACAAAGTAGGGACCCGAAGCAATCTCCAAATTTTTGAGATTGAGGGCAAGACTGTTGGTGCATCCACAGAATATCATCCTGAGCGCGAAGAAAAGTTGGACGCTTTGCTCTATATGTATGAAAATATGGATGAAATGACTCAATATTTCAAGTAAGATGACTCCATATTTCAATTTGTTTACTTGTAGTAATCATGTTCCGCACCTCATTTGTTTACTTGTTGTAACAGAGAATTCCAATCGCATCTTAATGAGAAATTGTCCTCGAGGCAGTATGAAAACGCGCTTCGAGGAAGACATGGGAAGCCCAATTTCATTAATTGGTTTCGAAATTATGTAAATAACCTAACACTCTTGTTCTACTTTATATATTTTGTTTTATAAATCTAATTTCACCATCTGATTGGCAGTGTGACAAAATTCCAAATTTAGACGAGGACTTGCTTCAGATGTCTTATGCAATCGTAAAAGTCAGAAGCTACGGTCGTTACGACATTAAGGGGTTTCGTTTTCGTTCGACCAAATTTGAATGTACTCGTCCATTTGCGGTGACAAAGAATACTGGAGTTGTATGCAGGGCAGTCGATGATCGTGGAAGAGAGATGAATTATTATGGAGTTATTAATGACATACTCGAGTACGACTTTGCCGGGAGCAAAAATCTTAAGGTGGTGTTTTTCAAATGTGATTGGTTTGATCCCAATCAAGGGACTGTAGAAAACCAATTTGGCATGGTAGAAGTCAAACATGAGCTCAAAACAAGTGCATGTAGCAAATTTGTTCTTGCTCACCAAGTTGACCAGGTGTACTACATACCGTATCCATCTATAAAGCTGGAAGCCACATGGGTAGTGTACAAAGTGAATCCTCGTGAACAGTTACACACCAAGGGTGAATGGTTCGAAGCGGAAGTTGAAGAAATTTACCAAGAAGATGAACTTCCGACCAATTTTAATATAGATACTGAGGTTTTGCCAGAATCATTAGTGGGAGATCCTGAAGATGTAGTAAGTCCCAAAATACGGAAACGGAAGTCAAAGAAGAAAACATCGAATCGTAGAAAACAATTTGATCCTGATTTTGAATACGACTAAAAAGTAATTTATTGTTCATTTCATTACATTATGTTCATTTACATTATGTTCATTTCAATACATTATGTTCATTTACATTATGTTCATTTCAATACATTATGTTCATTTACATTATGCTCAATTACTAATTTGATTTTGTTTTAATAACAGGATGTCTAAAAAGGTCAAGCAGCTCGCTAAGGGACTAGCGAGGAGAGCCTCCATTTTTGGGAGAAAGGAGGACTTAGTGTTCCAGGGCACTAGTTCAAGCTCGAGCAGGCGTAGAGCTTTGTTGGAGCATGTTCCAGAGTTGCAGGGTCAGGCAGTCGGCGTACAGAGGAATGAGGTAACCAATATATTTGTTTTGTAATGTAATATTTGTATGAGTTCGAATAACTAAATTATCAATTTTGATCTATAGGATGAGCCTGAAGATGAGGAAGAGACAGAGGAGTGGAGACAAGTGGAAGATGAGGAAGAGACAGGGTGGGGTGAATGGCCCAATGATGGAGGGTCGGGAGTTGGGGGAGCTAGTGGGTCAGGGGAAGGAGAAGCTGGTGTTTCAGTTGGAGGTTCTGGAAGCGGGGGAGTTGGAGGGTCTTCACGGGTCCGGAAGCCGTGGAAGACTAGTTGGGTCCCCCCTCCTAAAGAACCAGTTAACAAGGTTGAGATAATCCCGAGTGGAGATGGGTAAGAGCATATTTGCTTTGTTCTTATGTCTTACACATTGATGATAAATAATTATTTTTGAATTTGACAATTGTGCTTGTGTTGTTAGGGCTTGGCTGGATAGTAGTTTCACCGGCAAAGATCGTGTAAGGCAAGTAAATAAAGTGTTGGGCAATATCTGTCGTATGAGATGGCCTGGATTGGTGATTGAGAATGGTATTGAGGTCCCTGTCACAAGATGGGATCAATACGCCCTTGCGGTTAACGCGCAACATGGGAATGCGCAAGGTGCAGTTTGGCACGACTTCTGGGTATGTTTATCTATCTTCTTGCGAAGTTATCAGCTCAATGATTGATTCATATTATGGATTCTTGACTATGTTTCTTTTTCAGAAATATTATAAGTTGCCTGATGGAGATACTCATACCGAGCATGCACACTCCGTGTTCCATAAGAACGCGGCAGATGTTGTTGCGGATATGATGTACTATGTTCGAATCCAGGTGATTAATCAAGCTATGTTGAGTAGTGAAGGACGACGAGCAACCAGTAAGAGCGAGGCGTCACAATATGGACTTTCTATGACTGAGCAAGATTTTCTTCAGGTAATAGATGTTTTTGCTTATGTTGGAAAAAATTGATGTTTTTGCATATGATGTACTGTGTTCCTTGTATATGTTATAGTTACTTATAAATGAATTGTGTTTCCATAGCATTCGATTCCATGGATAGTCGCCAATGATGCTGCTTGGCGTGCCTTATGCCGTTATTGGGCTTCGGATAATTTCAAGGCAAAGTCTATACGACAAAGTTCCAATCGTGGAACCGAGTCGTATCACAAGTATGGAGGTGATGATCACTTTCGTTTGGCAAAACGAATGGTAAGTACAGGAAACTAGCAGTGGTGTAGTTTTGTTGATTGTATATGACTTGATGTCATTTCTGATTATAATGTTTGTCAAATGTACGTACAGGAAGCTAGCAGTGGTGTAGTGCCCAGTGATGTTCAAATATACCTGAGGGGGCACAGAGGACCAGATCCTGCAAATCCAGATGTGTTGTGTAGCCAAAAGGCAACAGATCGTCTGGTGAGTGTTTTGAAATGCTTGGTAGATTTTGTTCATATGAATTTATGTATGTGCCCAGTGATGTAAGATTGCATTGTTCTTTTGTATGGAGGCTGCATATGCTGAGGCGATGTCTAGTCAGCACGGATCGGACTACGACTGGAGGACCGCACCTATTGATCCTCAGGCTGTGTATGCAAGTGGTGGAAAACCCCATGGAAGGTGTGGACTCTACATACCTTATCTTGTTTCATCTGTATGCACCTATTGATCCTCAGGCTGTGTATGTCTAGATTTTTTAATCTGTCCTGATGTTACTTGTTTGAAGGTACTCGATTTTCGATAACGTCATCGACTCGAGCCAGGTGACGGTTCAGAGGGGAGGTTCGTCGAGGTCTGCTGCTCGTAGCTCCCGTCGCTCTACTCAGGATACTGCAGAAGTTGAGCAACTACGAGAAGAGCTTAGGCAACATCAGGAGCGACAAAGGATTCAGGAGGAATACTTGAGGCAGCATGCTGCTCAACAAGAATACTATGCTACTCAGTTTGAACAACAGCAAGCACTGATACAAGTAAGTTCAAAAAGATCATTCATTTTAAGTTATGTATTGATTTAAAACACTGACATTAATGTGTTCGTAAATTTGGTAGCAACTAGCACAAGCCCAAGGGATACAGTTTCCGATGGCTCCCCCACCTCCACCTTCCATACATTTTCCTTGGCCTTCACCTCCACCTCCACCTACCGAACATCAGGTATGCAAATTTATCATAATTTACTTGTTACATTACGATATAACTCCGTGAATGTCATTTGTATAGGTATATGAGACTCCTCCAGCTACCTTGCCGGCGCAGCAACAAGATGATGGGTTAGACTTTGTCAATACGCTCTTCGCGAGTGGAGGTAGCGAGCATCACTCTTCGATATTTCCTGATGTTGATCGACAGTAGTGGGCTTCCATTCGATGTGTTTTGTGAGACTACAAACTTATGTCTTGTGAGACTTGTGAATTCTTATGTCGAGGTGGATTTGACATGTGTCTTGTGTTATTATTATGTATGTGAGATGTTATATGTGATATGTTGTGTATTGTGGCTGTTATATATATTTGTGGCTGTTATATATATTTGTTATGTATGCAATGTGTTGAATTGCCAAAAACAAATTGTATATTAAGTGCTGGTCAATTTAACTTCCGAGAGGCGTGGAAAACTCTCGGAAGTTAGTGGTTAACTTCCGAGAGGCCGTCGGAAGTTATCCTGCGGACGGCGTTAGTCCGTGCTGGACGGCGTCAGCACCTAACTTCCGACGGCTTTAGTCCCTCTCGGAAGTTAGTGGTTAACTTCCGAGCGGCAGATGTCCCTCTCGAAAGTTTCTTTAACTTCCGAGAGTCCGTCGAAAGTTAGCCTAACTTCCGACTAATTTGTTCCGACGGGCTAACTTCCGACGGTTTCGGCTAACTTCCGACGGTTTAAATAACTTCCGAGAGTTTTGCGCTAACTTCCTACGGTTTAGGCCCTCGGAAGTTAAGTATTTTGGTGTAGTGTGTCTTGGGCTTCAAAGAAGCAAAATTCTATCGCTCTTTCTACCACCGAAGCCGAGTATATTGCCGCAGGCCATTGTTGCGCGCAATTGCTTTGGATGAGGCAAACCCTCAGAGACTATGGTTACAAATTAACCAAAGTTCCTCTTCTATGTGATAATGAGAGTGCAATCCACATGGCAGATAATCCCGTTGAGCATAGCTGCACTAAACACATAGCCATTCGGTATCATTTTTTAAGGGATCACCAACAAAAGGGGGATATCGAGATTGCATATATTAACACCAAAGAACAATTAGCCGATATCTTTACCAAGCCATTAGATGAGCAAACATTTACCAAACTTAGGCATGAGCTAAATATTCTTGATTCTAGGAATTTTGATTGATATTTTGCACATATGGCTCATTTATATACCTTTGATCATATCTCTTTCTTTGCTATGACTAATGTGGTTTTCAAGTGTATTTCAAGCCAAGTCATAGATTGAAAGGCAAAAGGAGTCTTCGGTGAAGACAAGGCTTCCACTCCACTCCATCGATTATTCATCATTCGCCGTCACTCCGCACCGCTCTCCAAGTTGGTATAATCTTCACTCATATATTATTTGCCAAAGGGGGAGAAAGTTTGAATTAGGGCTTATATTTCACTCACAAGTATCCGTTTTTGGTGATTCGTGCCAAAGGGGGAGAAAGTATTAGCCCAAAGCAAAAGGACCGCACCACCACCAATTTCAAAAATGTAGTCTTTCAAATTTGAGTTAAGAAAAGATTTTTCAATTGGTATCTTATTTTTGATATAATTTCAAATTGGTATACCCTCTTCAAAATTAATATCTAAAACCCTCTTGAAAACTAAGAGGAGGATTTCATTAAGGGGGAGTTTTGTTTAGTCAAAGGAAAAGCATTTGAAACAGTGGGAGAAAATTTCAAATCTTGAAAATGCTTCTCAAAATCTTATTCATATACCTTTGACTATTTGCAAAAGATTTTGAAAAAGAATTTCCAAAACATTGCAAAACAAAACAAGTGGTGCAAGCGTGGTCCAAAATTTTAAATAAGAAGAAAGCCATCCATGCATATCTAGTAGAAATGATTATTGGTTTCATTCCAAGCAACCTTTGCACTTCCATTATGCAAACTAGTTCAATTCTGCACTTTTATATTTGCTTTGGTTTGTGTTGGCATCAATCACCAAAAAGGGGGAGATTGAAAGGGAAATAGGCTTACACCTTTTCCTAATTGATTTTGGTGGTTGAATTGCCCAACACAAATTAATTGGACTAACTAGTTTTCTCTAGATTATAAGTTACAGGTGCCAAAGGTTCACAACAAACCAATAAAAAGACCAAGAAAGGGTTCAAACAAAGAGAGCAAAAGACTACCGAAGTGTGCCCTGGTCTGGCGCACCGGACTGTCCGGTGTGCCACCGGATAGTGTCAGGTGCACCAGGGAACCAAACTCTAAACTTGCCACCTTCGGGAATTCTGGGAGCCGCTCTGCAATAATTCACCGGACTGTCCGGTGTAGCACCGGACTGTCCGGTGTGCCAGCGGAGTAACGGCTACAGCGCCAACGGTCGTCTGGAGCGAGCAGTTAATGCGCTACAGTGCGCAGAAGTCTGAGCAGAGCCAGAAGGCTCATCGGACAGTGAACAGTGACTGTCCGGTGGCCCAGCTGTCAGAAGCTCCAACGGTCAGAACCCAACGACCGGGTGACGTGGCTGGCGCACCGGACTGTCCGATGCGCCATGCGACAGCAGCCTCCACCAACGACTCCTTTGGTGGTTGGGGCTATAAATACCCCCAACCACCCACCATTCATTGCATCCAAGTTTTCAGCCTTCACACCTCATACAAGAGCTATAGAATTCAATACAAAACACAAACAAAAGAGATCAAATCCTCTCCCAAGTCCGGAATCACTCCAAACAAATTAGTGACTAGAGAGAGAGAGAGACTTTTGTGTTCATTTGAGCTCTTGCGCTTGAATTGCTTTTCTTCATCCTCTAATTCTTGTGCTCAATTCACTTGTAATCAAAACAAGAGACACCAAGTTGTGGTGGTCCTTGTAGCGGACTTAGTGTCCCATTTGATTGAAGAGAAAGGCTCACTCGGTCTAAGTGACCGTTTGAGAGAGGGAAAGGGTTGAAAAAGACCCGGTCTTTGTGACCACCTCAACGGGGAGTAGATTTGCAAGAACCAAACCTCAGTAAAACAAATCACCGTGTCATCCACCTTATTCGCTTGTGATTTGTTTTCGTCCTCTCTTTCGGACTCGCTTTTATTTCTAACGCTAACCCCGACTTGTAGTGTGTGCTTAAGTTTATAAATTTCAGATTTGCCTATTCACCCCCCTCTAGGCGACTTTCATGAAGCATTGTCAAGAGTAATTGCAAATATATTATCAGTTAAGTCATACTCATCTACCACCATGCAAACACGTTCAACAATGTTCTTACCAGTATGGTCGTCTTTAATTGGCCTTAGACCAAGCAACCTTTTCTCTAACTCCCAATTAGGGTTCACAAAATGAGCATATGGATTAAGAAAAAGAAATGGGATTAGGTTTAGGGTGCTAGGCCATCACAGTTTACCTGTGCTGTGCATCGGAGCACCAGAGTTGTCCATGACACGTCGACAAGAGAGAACTAGGGGCAGTCGAGCAGGGAGGAATGAGGAAGAGAGACCAGATCGGAATTAGGGTTAGGTTTTCGAGAGCCAGGAGAGACCACGAGAGAGAGAGAGACCTAGAAGAGTAGCGCCGGAAGCTCGGAACCACGGTGGCGGTGGGGGAAGCGAGCTAGGGAGGAGAATATCATGCTAGAGTTCGAATAGCCAATGCACTGCTGCAGGAGGGGGAGGGCCAAAGGGGAAGACCACGTCGTGGGCCAAATCGTCGCTGCAACTAGGGGTAGCCGGACAGGGAGGAATGAGGAAGAGATACCAGATTTGGATTAGGGTTAGGTTTTTGGGAGTCGAGAGAGACCACAGGAGAGAGAGACTCGGAAGAGCAGCGTTGGAAGCTGGGAACCACGGTGGAGGTGGAGGAAGAGAGCTAGAGAGGAGAATACCACGCCAGAGTCTGGATAGCCAATTTACCGTTGCGGCAGGGGGAGGCCCAGAGTGGAAGACCACACCATCGTTCGAATCACTGGTCACCAGAGCCGTGAGGCAGTGGAGGCGGCTAAGGGACTCAAGAAGGTCGCAGGCGCCGCAATGACTCAGGGCTCAGGGGGACTGAGGAAGTGAGGAGCGGCGTAGTTTAGGGTTTTGGGAGTTGGCATCGGTTTTAAGTTTATACGAGTTGTACTTGGCACGCGTTTATACAGACCGTGTCGAGGATCGGGTTGGGCCAGACACGACCCGCGTGTCACCGTTCTAGACCGAGCTCATGACGAGCCAAATTAGTGTCGGGATGTGGGCAGCTTGCTAGTCTGGCCTGTTTGGACAACTATAGCTATGACTAGTATAGGCGGACTAGTGAAGGGAGAGAGGATCTATTGTCGTTGGTTTCAAATTTCAAACACCCCCACGTATGGACAGATAGGCGGGCCATTGGGCGGCCACCGCGTCCTTGTCAGCTTGGTCGACTGCATGACATTCTCGTTGGGCCATGGTATCTAGTGGGGCTAAAGAGACTCTTTGCTGTGTTTACTTCTGAAGAAGGGCCTGTAGATTTCGGACCAAATCGATCATCTTCGCCAAATTGGATCCAATCAAGTCTACTAGTTTGTGGTATACAAAATTGAGAATTTACATAAGAGGGCGTTAGAGCATGTCCACTAATTCCCTAAAAAAGTTCATAAAATAAATTTAGAATTTAGTGTGTTGGTAGATAAAAATCATGCTCTAAGAGCATCTCCAATAGTTATGTAAATTTAGCACCCTAAATTATAGATTTAAGAAGTTGCTAAAACATTTTAAGGAGTAGAAAAATATATGTGCTCCAATAGTTTCCTATTTATTGGTTGCTAATTTTTAAAGTTGTCTACGTCAACAAAAAATAGGCGAGCATGCTTTCTATTTTTAATTGAGCTGACGATAGAAATCAATATCACAACTTTCTCTGATGTCTTGGGAGGTCGAAGTTATCGATGGAAGACCATATGGTCGCGATGATGGCATGAAGACATCACAAGATGTGCTCTAACGACGCCTCGACATAAGAGGTTGCCTAGCAGTGGTGGCATCAAGACATTTGGGCGCTGGAGATGGATGACAGTGGGACAGCGCAAAACAATGGCAAACATATGATTTTCACGATGGATTTAGTACCAACATTGATTTAGGGATTCCCAACAAGGTTGATAAATATAGAGATGAAATTGAGTTTTGTAGTGATTTTGTAAATTTAGGGAGCTGATTTACATAACGGTTGGAGAAGAGTTTTTCTCGAAAACTTGTTAAATTCATATTTAGAGACTTGTTTACATAACTATTGAAGATTCTCTAACATTTTCTTAATTGGGGTCCCTAAATATACCAACTTTGTAAATATACTCATTTAGTCCTCAAATCTAGGGTGTTATTAGCGTATCACGAGCAGCTTACTCATCCTTATATCCATATTTAAACTCCACTCGGCAAACAGTGCAGACTACAATGCAAAACATTACTTTGAATGACCATATAGATGAACTGCTGGACACGGTCTTACGTACTCATAATAGTCTATTTCGCTTATTAATCACATATTGAAATCACTTGTCTGCCATCGAATTCGTACTCGTGCACAAGTGCTGCTCTTTAAATAATTTAAGTTGCAGAAATGATGAATTTAATACCAATTTATCATAATTTAAAATTATTTAGTAATCTAAGAATTGGAAACTGTTTGAGACTAAAGTTGTTTTTGTTCCTAATCTATATTTAGCAACTTGCTAAAATTGAGTTTAGGTAGCCTTTTTTAAGGGAACAAATGGAGATGCTCTCATAAGAAAATAACATGGGGCTGCCCTGAGTATGTTGATTGCTACTCTCTCTGTCCCAAAGTTAGTATTCGTTTTAACTTTTATTTTTTGTGTTTTTATTCAAATGAATAATGATGAATCTAGACACATTTATATAACACATATATCAAGTATTGTATGAATCCATTAGCATCTCAAAACGAATTTTAATTTGGAACAGATGGAGTATTTTCTTAAGTGTTGCAACAAACAGAAAGAATAACAATTATAAACCTAAAATATTTAAAAAAAACAAATTATATCCCCGTATATTTGAGCTTCTTACGAGCAGGGCCGGTCCTAGCATATAAAAAAACAAAATATGGTAAAAACGTCCCTTTAGTCTTAATTTTTTATCAACTCAAATCTGAATGTGTATTTTCCTCTTATAAATGGAAAAGCTGTCCTAGTCGTTATATTCCTCTAGCTAGGAGTCTATGTTGAGCCTATTTTTTTTCCTTAATAATGAGACAGGTACCTATTTAAGAACAGTTGCAAGCAGATGTGCACACATCAGCGAGTGATGCGGGCGTTTGGCAAAAAGTAGTTTACCGCATATGCACGTCGCGTTGCTACATGCTTGCTGACTAGAAGCCGTACGTACGTACTTGATGACGCGTGCAACTCCTGTAGTTCAGGTCCTCATCTCAATTTCTCACGGATACAAATGCTTCGGCGCAGATGGTGCTTTGCTGCTTTACAGACACACAGCCGACGTCGTCAAAAGAAGTACTCCGTAGTATCAATCATAAACTAGAATGTTTTAAAGACTGTCGTTGGTGAATACAAGACAAATGATGATGAGTTGTAATGATGTTCCCTACACCTTGTCCTCCTCCGATCCTTGATGCTTCTGTTGCTTTTGCATATATTGGCACAGAAAAAAAAAAGGCAACTCTCATGCGCGCTGAATATGATACCAAGTTCTCTTTCATTCGGCTATATATGACAAATGCCTTGTGACTTTGTCAGTATATATGTTATTTCCTTCTATGAGGGTTGCAGTAGATCTTAATAACAGAAGAAATAGCATGCATGTATCAGTGTTAGTGGTGATAGATCAATTCATTTCATTCCACAAACTAGATAAAAAAGTACGTAAGAAAACGGCAATAGACTACCTCATCCTCAAACCAAACACGATATAACTTTTTAACCCAAATTTCCTTCCGTATGGTTCGACAAGCATCTGTCACTTTTTCACTTTTGCATCTCCAATGCTGCTGCTTCCAGCAAAGTGTACATACCAGTAGCATATCTATATCCGTTTGCTTTTGTTTTTTCAAAAAAATGAAAAAGAAAAAGAAAAAGAAAAAAGACTAGAAATATCATTTCTGCTACCTCCAAGTTATATCCAGAGAAATTTGGCAGGTTATATTAGGGTCATCCTAACCAATTTGACAAGTTTTCTTCGCGAAATCACCGTGCTCTCTCTTCTCGCTTCAGTGATCTCATGATAGATCATCCCGCATGCACTGCACGCATGGCTTCGTTCTCACGGACAAAAACATGCGCTCATCAAGCTAGGGCGGCCGGGGCTAGGAGCAGATCCTGGGCGTGTACGGCTGCCAGCAGATCCGGTCGAGGACAACGACGAACGCCATGACCAAGGCGCAGTCCGCGCCCGGCTGGACCACGAGGCTGAACACGTCGTCGCCCAGCAGCGCCGTCGCGGCCCCGGCATTCTTCCTCGTGATCCTGGCCACCTCCTCGCCGCCGCCGCTGCGGATCTTGCAGCTTCTCCTCGCGAAGCAGCCCTCGACCCAGAAGCTGCCGCAGCCGCTGCCGCACGGTCCTGACATGGACACTTGCGCTTCGTGGCCCTTCTGTAGCAGCGAGCATTTCCTCATGGAGAAGAGCCGTCTGCGTGGCCTTGTCCTCTTGCCCTCCCCTTCTTCTGATGCTGTTGCTGCGTAGCAGTTCCATTGGTCGTGCATGCTGAAAATCTGTTGCAGAAAGAGAGAGAGAGAGAGAGAGAGGAAGGATGTATATAGCATCAGTCGTTATAGTGAAAATTTGCAGTACGTCCCTTCTTCTGAACGGAGTAAAGTACTGGCGCTGCTGGATTTGCTGTAACGAGTGTTGTTGTGTTCATTTGGTCTGAATCCAATATTTGCAGGACAAATAGGCTATAACAACGAGAATAGAGAAAAAAAAGGAAGACCGGCCGGCCCCATGTTGCATGCGAGCGAGGATACCATGGCCAATCGGTGGCGCTGGATCGATCGTACGTGTAGGTTTATTCGATCAAAATGGAATCTTTGGAGGCGTACCTGCGGCCTGAGGGCGAGGAGGGGCGCGCCCTGGCCGTCCATGAGGAGGAGCTCGCCGGCGAACACCTTCCGGCGGCGCGAGTAGTTGTCGACGCGGAAGGCGAGCGCGCCGGCGGCGTCGTAGACGGAGAAGCCGTCGGTGCCGGGGAACCCCATGCTGGACCGCTTCCACACCGTGTGGTGCAGCGCCCGGCCGCCGGCGCGGCGGGGAGGAAGAGGAGGAAGCGGAAGCGGAAGCGGCGGCGGCGGCAGTGGCTGCGTCGTCGTCGCCGTCTCCGCGGCCGACGACGGGTGGATCCGGCTCGTCGACATCGCCATCATCATGCCGCTGGATCGGTCGGGGAAGGCCGCCGCCGTCATGGGTCGATCTCGAGACCGTCAATTCACCCCGTGTTTTTTATATAGTCGTGAGTCGTGACAGGGTCATGTGCGCCGTAGTGCTGCTGTACGTGTAGACAGAGTACGAGGACGTGCGAGTTGCAGTGGGTGCGGTGGGACGCTGTGATGAGTGTGTAGCTGCGTGGCATCGCACCTTTATGCTTGCTGTTGCGTGTCTTGTGTTGACTCTTTGGGTGCATGCGCCTGCCTGCAGGATCCAGGATTAATCCAAGATTCCTGTTGGGCCTTCTTCCTAAGATAATGTTTGTTTTCTGATATACTTTTTTAGGTTTTTTAAGGTGGTGCTCTCGGTTTTGTTGGTGTGCTCGTTTCTTTTTTAAAGAGTGTTTGGTTTCTAGAGACTATAATTTTTAATTTCTTTATTTTATTCCATTTTAGTTCCTAAATTGGCAAATGTTGTTTATTTGGCACATTAGAGACTAAAATTGAATAAAATGGAAGAAATAAAAATTAGTCCATAGAAACCAAGCACTCTCTAAATATCACAGGTACCCTCGTCCAAACTACCTTTGGATGGATCAGTCAGAGGAACGAAAGCATGCCCGAATTTTTTGCATTTTGGTCCTTTTTCAGGAAAAAACACGTTTGGACCCTAGGAAAATTTAATGTCATTTTTGGAGCTTTTGCTCGGCGCCATATGCTATGGCGCGAGGTACCTGCTGCGCTGGCACAACCCGGACGTCGTGGCGCCGACGTGGCACCGAGCTCGCCGCCACAGATCTTGGTGCCGAGCTCGGTTGTATAAGCCCAGGGCTGCTTCTCTTTCCAGCGCCCGTTGTAGTTCCTTCTGGTTCCGCCACCGCTCTCTCGCCTCCTCACCGTCGTGGGCTCTGCCCTTTGGTCGAGCCATCCCCTCCGTCACCGCCAGCTACCGCGGGCACCGTCTCCTCACCTCCTCGTCGCCTCACCTCCTCATTGGTGTGCAGGTTCAAAGACAATGTGTGATGATATGTAAGGCCTCAGCTTTACTAAGGGTGGACATCTTTTGTATTGCATGTGTAAACCTTCCTTTGTAAGACATGACATTATATTCCCATGTAATAGAAATGTTGTTCCCACTTTTATGCTGAATGATCGATGGTTTCCACACAAGTATCATAATGTTATAAAACATGGTCCACATAGTTGCCATAATTTGAAACAAATGACATAGAGCACAACATCATACAAGTTCAACACACTAGTGTCATAGACCACAACACTATACAAGTTTCATAATGTCATACAAATTATAGTGGCATAGAACACAAGACAACACATGGTTGCGACTGTTCAAACTCAGATACGTCTCATAAAAACAAATCTCAAATATGCTCGTTCATATGTGATAGACAGCGATCATTAATCTCATCCGAGTCCAGAGAGTTGTCTTCATCCAAAACCCACTACTCATTACAGTCACCATCAACATCAGCATTGGATTGAAAATCATCGTACAAGCCAAGGGCTTCATAATCCTCAGGTAGAGGTTGCGGACCAATAAGAACTTGCTCCAGATTTGTGCTCACAGTGTCTAGACATTCTGCAATTTCAGTAACAACACTCATGGCATTGATTAGGGTATTTTTGTGCATATACTCTAGATACTCAGGCACATGGTTGTGGTTGCTCAACCTCCTCAACTCATCGACACAACCTTGCATCTGTCTAATGGCGTCTAAAAGACCATCCCAAACTCGATTTAATCTTTGCGCCTACAACAAAAAAACGAAGAATGAGATTCACTAACACATCAGTTAATGACTATCGCTGCCCAAGTTCACTAATCGATACAACAAAGACATATGAAACTCTAGGTTTCACTAATATATCTCTAAGTTTCATTCTCACTTGTCAGCACCTTATTTGTTGATCTATGAGTCTACAGTACAACTAAGTTTATAATGTGTCACATGCAAAACAGCAAAACAATATTGTCAATCGAAATATATAATGTTACTGACACTAAAACATACAGAATCATGTGTGATGAATGATCGATGGCGCGGACGTAATCTGCTAGTGCCATAAAGAATGTTGCTTGTGTCGAAAGAGGCGCCCACGGCTGTTGTGCCTCTACTCCCATCCATCGCATTACGATAACAACAAATATATATTATATGCGAAAACAATAGTTGCACATATACAACTACACATCAATCTTTCAACTAAAACTACATCAACAATCTTTAAACTAAAACTACATCAATATTCACCTATCACGCGCTGGCGATAGAACAGAGGAGGGCCGACTGTTGGTAGTGCCCGGCATTGCTGGGGGCAAGGAAGGTGCGCTTGCGTGGGTGGCCCCGGGCGCTAACGGCGTTGAGGCAAGGAGGAGGTGAGGAGGCGGCAGCTGGCGGCGACGGAGGGGACGACTCGGCCAAGGGTAGAGCCCACGGCGGTGAGGAGGCGAGAGAGCGTCGACAGAACGAGAAGGAACTGCAACGGGCGTAGGAAAGAGAAGCAGTCGCAGGCTTATACAACCGAGCTCGGCGCTAAGATCTGTGGCGCCGAGCTCGGGCCACGTCGGCGCCACGACGTCCGAGTTGTGCCAGCGCAGCAGGTACCTCGGCGCCATAGGTTATGACGCCAAGCAAAGGGTCCAAAAATGGCATTAAATTTTCCTAGGGTCCAAACGTGATTTTTTTCTCGAAAAAGGGCCAAAATGCAAAAAAATTGGGAAGCATGCTTCGGAATATAACTGACAAAAAGCGAATGGACAGAATATGAAGCATGGCGAAGCCGAAGTTCTCACAAAAGTGATGAAAGGAAAAGACGATGTCACCCTTATGATATTTGTGAACCATATTTGTAAACCTCGAGGGCATATATGTAATTCCGCACGAAGTTGTATTTCTGCCTTATAAATAGAGGAACAGTGTCATGCTTAAATTCACCTTTTCGTCGGTCTTAAGCTTCGTCTAGCTTAGACTTCGAACCATCATTTGTAAAAAGCCGAAGATATGTTTGTAATTATGTATCGAGTAACAAAAAAGGAATGATAAATGCTATAGTATGAAAAGAAGATTAATATGCTTCATTCCTCGTTTTTACTTTCCCTCGTTTGTCATTGCACATTCCCCTTTTCTTTTCATCTTCTCCCTTAAATTATCCTCCGACATGATTTAGGGGACAAGGTTTCTGTTCTCTAAATTGTGTTGCCTTGATCTTTAATACCTTTAGGGGGTTAAAATCAAGAGACCAACATTAGCGTCCACCTCTAGTTAACTCACTTACATGACTACAACAAGCTTCGTCATGGCACCAAAAAAGGTCAGCATCAACTGGCTTCGTCCTTGCATCCTTGGATATCAACCACGAAGAAGAAGCACTACGGGAAGCACGCAACCAAAAAAAGGGAGACAAATAGCCCAACACAACAAGACGAAGCACTTGACCAAGAGATACACAACCTGGAGATCATCCATCAACAAGTAGAAAAACACAAAGAAAAAATGCTTCGCCTCTCAGAATTACAGAAGAAGATCGAGGCGACCGAAGAGATGTGCAACATTGCGCAAACCACAGAGCAGCCGGAACACCAGTACCAACACATGGATCTTCGAAATGAAGACCACAACCAACATTTCTTTTCTGGTAACCTAAAAGCTTCATTAATTAATTAGGCTATTCATGGTAGAGATTTCATATAAGTTTCAATATCATTAAATGTCCTGCCACAAAAGCAAATATAATGACATGGCAAGAATTTAATAAAGAGATAGATAGAAAGTGCAAGAATTTATTAAAGAGATAGATAGAAAAAGTTTCATGGGAGATGAGTAGAGAAAGCTCAGAATACATGGCTTGGTAGATAAGTAAAACCTGACATTACCGGAATTTGGCTCTTTGCCGAGTGCCATATTCTTTGCCGAGTGTTTTATTTCGGGCACTCGGCAAAGAGCTCTTTGCCGAGTGCCACGCAAAAAACCCTCGGTAAAAGAAAACACTCGGCGAAGAAGCTCTTTGCCGAGTGTTTTATTTTTGACACTCGGCAAAGAGTTTCTTTGCCGAGTGTCTTTTTTGACACTCGGCAAAGGGCTCTTTGTCGAGTGTCACAAATACAACACTCGCAAAGAGCTCTTTGCCGAGTGTTTTTTCTCCAACACCAGGCAAAGACAATTTAAAAATCACATTTTAAAGTAGTAAATTAATTCAAATGAAAAAGTTTTCAACTACAAATTTGTATAACTCATCATGATGTACAATTTATATATTGAACATTTCTTCATATGATAAAATAAAAATAAATTTGTTCATAAAACCTATATCTCTCTCGTAGTTTATGAAACTACGAGAGAGACGTATAGAATTTGTGCATATTGTTAGAACCATCATCTGAGATAAACAAATGACCAAACAACCAAAATAAACTTTGTAGATCTTGAGAAGTTATAGAAGTTTATAGTTGACAACTTTTTCATTTGAAGTCATATTGTCAACGGAAACTACGTCTGAATTTAAAAATTTTAAAATTTGAATTTTGAAAACGACTTCGAAGGAAAAAACCACCAACATGAAAGTTGTAGGTATTGAAGAGTTATAAAACTTTGTAGTTGACAATGTTTTAGTTTGAAATCATCTTGTTATGCAAAACTATGTTTGAATTTTGAAATTTGAATTTTTCAAACTGTCTCGGATGGAAAAACCACCAAAATAAAAGTTGTAGGTCTTGAAATTTAATGAAACTTTGTAGTTGACAATTTTTTGATTTGAAATCATCTTATCATTGAAAATTTCGTGTGAAGTTTTCAAATTTTGTAAACGGTCTCGAATGTAGAAACTATTAAAATAAAACTTGTAGATCTCAAAAAGTTATGCAACTTTATAATTGGTCACATTTTCAAATGAACTCATTTAGTGCCTTAAATAATCAAATTACTCTCGATTTGTTATAGTACATGGGGAATGAAAACGTAATATAAACATAATTGGTGTAGTAGTGTAGTGGTATAGGAGGGTATGCTCACCATTTACAAAACATATAAGTTTGAATAATAGTGAAAAATGATAGGGCAACAGGTAAGGTAATAGGGTAGGGTTGGAGAATTGTTCCTAAAATTTAAAAAATGTTTTGCTGTTTTTTTTAAATTTTTTCGATTCTTAATTTGCCGAGTGTTTTTTTTGCCGAGTGTTTTTTGACACTCACTCGGCAAAGAACCATTTGCCGACGAAATTTTTACCGAGTATTCTTTGCCGAGTTATACACTCGGCAAAACCTTTGCCGAGTGTAAAATAGTCTTTGCCGAGTGTCTTAGACACTCAGCAAAGACCACGATTCCGGTAGTGTGATCATGTGGCACTGTATAATGAAACGGTGAAACCTGCACCAGAAAAGGCTTAGGAGCATCGATTAATTACTTCATGCAAACTCAAAGTAATTAATATGATTTTTAATGACGGTGTGGACCACAAAGTCAGGCCAAGTTTTCGTTGCCACTAATTGTTGAATAATTCATTATAGGACTATATATTTCAAACAAAAGCCATTTGTCATATACAAAAGGACAAACTAGTGGAGCAGGTATTTATGTCCTATATAGAACATATATTAAGTCACCGCAAAAGAGTGTGACGCACGGCTGACTTCACAAATCCTTAAAATTAGCATTACTTGTGACGGTCTCGAATACCAATACAGTAGATGCTGCAAGCCCAATAAATAAAGCTAGCTAATTAAGTCCTTCACTGGGCGTGTTAACATGTCATTATGCTCCCCAAGCACGCCCTGCACTCTGCCCATTAGAGATAGCTAGATGCATGGCTGCTACCAGCTAGCAATCAGCCAATCATTAGAGCTAGCAGTCAGTGCAAGCAGCGCGCGTCAAATCCCAAGTCGATACCGCATGCAGCAGCTCCAGTACATCCTGCTGACACATGATGCATTCCAGCTTCTCCTAGCCTTAATTCTAGCCATCTATTAAAACAACAGTCAGAAACCGGAGGCGGCTTTAATTAATCTATCTAGTTTAATACGTAGTAAGAAGTAACATGAAAAGATTTGTATATGTATTGAAACAAACAGTCAGAAACCGGAGGCCACGTACCAACCCATCTTTGATGCATATATTGCTTGGTTGCTCCTTCAATTTCGTCTGCTCCTGAAAAAAAGCACGTCCTGACAGGGAACAATTTGCATGTATACAAGCGTTTCTATGATTCTGCATTTCAATGGCTGATTTCGTGTGCATATGCATGGTGTGGTCGGTCTGGTCAAAAGAAAGCTAAGTTTTCTGACAGCTACATTTCAACCGGCCGTCTAGCTAGTCATACATGCAGATATCAGATATTCCCATCAGCAACGTGCCAATTAAGTTTGAGGAACACTAGCTAGCTAGCTTGTTTCTGCATGGGGCTAGTCCGTTCATGGTCTTTAGTGTGCATATCTAGCTGAATCTTTTACTTTTGAGTTGTGGTGGCTCTTGTTCATGATCTCGTGATGTCATGATAGATCTTGATTTTCAAATTTTGATCTTATTATTAGCCATACTAGAATTTTTTAATCCGTCTATTAGCTTAAACTCTTGTTCTTACTGTATCTTTTATTCAAAACTCAATTATTAAAGATAACGATCGATTTCTATGTCTAAGATGCACTATTTAATTATAATGACGATGGTATATACATGTTCATTTACATATGAACCACATCGCTCAACATGAGCAAAGCTAGGGGCGAGAATGGTCGGAATAAAATATGTTCTGTTCCGCTTCAATTTCTACATTGATTCATGCATTTAAACTCGTATTTATGGATATCCTGAAAATGGGACAGAAACAGTACGGGTGTTCTTCCTACCATTTTCACTTTTTCATTTTTAGTCGGGATATCCTGTTTTTATCTACATATAATATCTCGTTTTATATAATATAATAAATAAATCATAGACAACTTTGTCACATTGCAACAAACTAATCCATAATCGATTATTTTGTTTGGTAACCATATGCTTATATTATAATTTATTGCTTACATATGTCTAGATGAGATTTTTTTAATTGATCGTAATACTACTTTATTTCTATACTTTATTCGGTGATGTTCCCATTTTTATGCCCCATTTCGATTTTTTCTGTTCGTTTTGATTTATTTTCGTCATTTGCTAGTGCAATTTTTTATCCTGTTTTTGAAATAAAATGCGGAAGAGGGGTTATCCCGATTAATTCTTCTTGTTTTCATCCTAGGCCTAGATGTAGGTAAGATCTAGGAGAAGCCAATAGTTCTTATCTTCGGATGATATTAATATTTAAGTCTAAATGTTGTTGTTTACTCCATACAAAATTCAAAACCCAAGAAGGGCATGACAACATTCAGTTTGCATTGACCTTCTCTGGTGTTTAAGATATTGATTTTATTCTCTATCAAAGAATTTAACATGTAGTAGTATTTTTTATAGAAAGAGCTCTTACAAGTATACTATCAGTATATATATAGTATTGTAACCAAAATCTATAAATTCTTCTAAAGTACAAACATACATAATAATTACTCTCTCCATTCTAGATAAGTAGATTTTCTTATTCTCTTAGATATACATTATATCTAGATAGATAACAAAAGCAATATATCTAGAAAATTCAAAACATCTAATAATTTCGAAAAGATGGAGCATTATAATTTTAATCATTATTATTTTTTATAGATATTGTATTACTATAATTTTAAATAAGTTGTTAGTGTCATCATTATATGAATCACTAAAGGAACATTTTTCTTGTTGACGGGTTCCTAGAAATTTAATATTTATGGCTCATGTATGCATGCATGCATATATGCTTGATTTGCAAGAATGCATGACATGTATGTTTGTTTTAAATTATCTTTTACACATCATTTGTCCTATAATATATACATTATAGAAAATTTTAAGACAACTTAAGGAAACACTTAAGTAACTTAAATAAAAATTCTGCGTAAAGTTTTGGTTTCGTTTCCAATAAACTTTACCAAATATGAGTAACACTACATGGAATGCACTGCATTTCAGTACAGATTTTAGAAGTTATAACATTTGTATTCTAGGACGGTATTAGTAGTGACAGAAGCATATAATTTAGAAACATACATAGACACACTTTATTGCTATTTTTTATGATGACATATGTAGCAAATTTATATGTAGATTTTATAGGATATCTTAGTTTATTTTTAATCATGGCAAGAATGCTGATTTAGATATAACTTTAAGGGTTTGTTTAGATTATCTATCTTAATTACACTACTACAGCAAACCTCTGTACAGGCGGTTTTGTTAGCCTCTACACAGGCGGTTCTAGGAACCGCTTGTGGTGCACCGCCTGTGATGTAAAACAACATCACAGGCGGTCAATCAAAAACCGCCTGTGAAAGGCACACATTACAGGCGGTCCAGTTCAAAGGAACCGCCTGTGATAGACACACATCACAGGCGGTTTCTTATCCTAGCCGCTTGTGTTAGCCACACATCACATGCGGTTTTTAATATAAGTCCGACTGCATACAATATAAATCACAGACGGTTTTCAATATACAGATTCATATATAGAATTTTCAAACACAGATTATACACAGATTTCATACACAGATTGCATACACAGATTTCATACACAGATTTATACATATCAAGTTCCATAACAGGTTCCATATATACACAGATTCATCCACATATCAAGTTCCATCGTCATACACAGATTTATACACATATCAAGTTCCATAGACAACTAAACATCTCAAAGTTCCATAGACAACTAAACATCTAAAGTTTCTAACTAAAGACCTAAACACTGTGTGATATCGTGTACAAACTTAGTTCTGGGAATTGTTGCAAATTTCCATTTGTATTGTAGAATAGCCCTTGTTGATGAAGAACTTCACAACGCATAAAGTAAAGCAAGTCTCTTACAACCTTAGCCACGCCGACAGAAACCATATCTCTTTCTAACCATTCAGCATTGATCTTGGATTTAGGAGCCTGCAATGAAAGCAAAGAGCAAGCAGTGCTAAGAGTAATGTGATGAGCAACAATATAACATAAAAATTGCAACATAGACAATGATAGCGAACTTACATCCTCACGATTGACCATGTAATGGAAGGTGACACGACACCATTCGCATACATAATAACCGCACAGGACAGTACCCGGAGGTTGTTTGTCACCATATGGAAATAATGATATTGACAAATTAGGCTTGTCCTCTGGATGTTCGCCGCCAAGATCTTTCCAATAAAAACCGTATGCACTGCATATAAGAATAGCATTGTGAGATTAAGAATACATTTGTTAAGTTGTAATAAGTACAAGTGTGCAATAATAATCATACTTCTCTAAAATCTTCAAGAAGTCATTATACGTAGCCTTTTCCATTCTCAGTGAGTCGAAGACCACGACTTTACCATCCTTTGGAAAGATCATGATACAAATGTAGTGGTCACTATATAGACATAGACGAAAACACATGTTAAGATCATGATTGCCATAATTTATAGTTCAAAACCATGTCGATAACTTACTTAAAGTGGTGCGGAGCTATTATTAAGTCCTTGCCATGTTGTACATGATTATACATGGCTCGTCCAATGTATGCTGCCATTACCTTCATTTTCTTTCTCTGATTCTGTTTGACGGCTCTCTCAAATTCAGCATCGTCCAAGTCTTTGTATTCTTCTCCATGTCTCCGAGCAACTTCTTTGTATCGAGCTTGGGATATCATCAACGGGTCAAGAAACCCTGTCTTAAGTTGTTTCTTCTTATCATCCATGTATTGCATCCTACGTGTAAAAGTGTTAATCGTTAGACTCTAGTTTATGTGTGCGTGTACAAAACTAACAAATATGAAAGTTTAGAGGTACTTACAAGCAAAAGAGGGTTAAGTAGTTGGTTTCCATCCTTTGTCGGTGGTACAACGACCAGAGATCGTCAAAGAATAAATGCCGCACAGGATCTATATGATCATTGCTCCAAAATGTATCTTCTGGCACAACAAATGTGAAGTCCTCGAGTTTGTATTTGTTGCTAGCCACCATGTACCACTCATGCATTCTAATCTTCGGAGTCGACAACTTAGAAAGTTGCACCGTCGTTAAGAACGGCCTCCCATTCACAAATTTAGGAGGAACATCCTCCTTCTTGTATATCGAGATATTGGTTTTAAGACGTAATGATTCTCGAGTATGAATCATTCCATCTTCTTCCCATACTTCAAAATTGTCTATTTGGGACCGTGTGCCTACTCCATGAGATGCTGATTCCGCTTTTGATTGATTTGTCATAACTCTCTGCAATTTATGTAGGTAGCGTGACACTGATTCTGACGGTTTCTTGACATCGTCAGTGGCGATTCGCTGATGAATTTTCTTTGAAATAGTTGGCCCTTCAACATTAGTGCCAACCTTTGCTTCCTTTTTGATGTTGATGTCGACATTCTGAGGAACAATTTTGTCTACGTCCCCCTCGTCGAGTTCCTTCGCAAGAGGCGATATGATTGTTTCAACGATTTTTTGGAGGTCGGTGTCATATTTTCCTGCACCATGGGGTGTGGAATGATCGAACTATCTTTTTGTTGCATTGGTGTTGAATTCGGCGTTGGTGACTTATGACGCGATACACGGCTTAAGATCGGCTCATCACCCAACTTGATGTCGCGTCGATGCCAAAGGACCAACTCGTTCATTGCCTCCTGCAAAGTTATGATCCCCTCAACTGGAAAGTCTATCTTCCAATCTTCACAACCACTGTCTGTGATTTCTAGAACTTGGACCACAACATAGTGTGGCGGGACAGGATTATCCTTGTAGTTAACAAGTCCTGGTTTTACAAAACCAGTAGCATCTTGTTTTGTTTTTGTCCCAGATCGATTGATTGGAATATGAAGAAAGCAAGGCTTGTCCTCAACAATATCGTCTATAGGGTACTTGATGAAGTCTTGCACAGATCCTACGCTGCTAGGGACTATAGGTGGACTCATGTGGCTTGGCTTGAGTTCAAATGATATGCATTCTGTTTTCTTCATTTTGTTCATCACGTCATTAATAGCCTTTTGTACCCATTCATCAATAGTCTCTTCAAGGGTCCTTTTCGACTTCTCGTGTTTCCTATATGACGACGCATACTCTGGAAACGCCTCTCTCCAGGAAATCTTAGAAGAGATTCCCCGAGCCCGTCCAGTGTGTTCAGGATTGCCTAGTGCTGCAGTTAGTATGTCATTCTCCCTTTGAGGCTTAAATTCGCCCTTCTTTCTCTTATCTGCATATTCTTGAATTTTTGTCGAAACTTCGCCTACCAATTCTGGATGCAAAAGTTTGCCGTCCTCACTCAAACCTGCCCGACCTAAGATCCAATGAATAGCTCGCTCATCGATATCTTTTAATATTGGGTCCAAAGTGCCGTTAGCTATAGCTTCCTCGATTATCCTGTTCCACTGCACAACTTTATGGTGATATCCGGTTGACCCCAGGCGATGGGGGTGTTTGTTCATCTTCGCTCTCTGAGAATTAGTTTCGCCCAGTTCTATGGCCTTCAGTTCAGTCTTCTGACGAACAAATTCCTCCCATTGAGCTTGAGTGATTTTCCCCATTTTCTTGGGCGGAGGAACCTTATTCTTCTTAACAAATTCCCTATTCATCTCGGCCTTCCACCCATGAAACATCTTGGCCATAGCAGAGAGCATCGACTTCCTTACTGCATCCTCTGTGCCTTTTGGGAACTTGAATGACTCAGACAACTTAGCCCATAGCTTATTGCGGGTGTCTTCATCTAAATCCTTCCATTTTTGAAGTGTGATTGGCACTATATCTCTAACAGTAGACCCGCAGGAATTTTGAAACTTTGTAACCACGTCAAGTGGTTCTTCAGGAAACCCCTCTGCATTTAGTTTTGTTACGTACATAACTGCACCTTCTTTCATCTGATTCGGACCTCGTCGCCCTCGTTTCCGCTTATGTGAAACGGATGATTCAGGCATCGGAGCATCCTCCGTGTTTCGTGTAGAACATGCATCCTCTTTCTTCTCTTCATTTGAAATCTATATATTGAAACAATTAATGGCCTTTCATATATGAACATTATTTTAGAATATAGTCGACATATTTCTATTTACCTCTTCATTGTTGGGAATATAGTCGGCATCAAGCTCATCTGATGTTTTTTTCTTCCTTGGAGGTATAGGAGGACAAGGATTGTTGTCACTAGAACTATCCTCCCCGCTCCCTTCACCGGAGCTGCTCGTTGTCTACCATTCAAGTTTGGTCGCGTCTTCATCAACTTTGTTAGACGCACCGGTGCAGACCACATCCATCCTAGTAGGTACCTAGTGCACAACTGGTTCCATTGATAAAGGGATATACTGTTAGTCTGATATACTGGTTCCATCAATAAGGGAACTTGGAGAAAAGGTGATTCAAAAGAAATCGAGCCCAAACCCGCCTCCGTGTCTCTCCTTTTACTCCCCAAACAGAAAGCCCAAACCCGCCTCCAGTGCAGGATCGGGCCGGGAAGCACGGAGCAGATAGAAGTGCACTTTCCAATGCAGTTAGACAGAGAAGGCATGGTTGTGATGTTATAATGCTGAAGGACACCAAGAAGAGATTATGGCCTGTCATCCACCACCACTGCCCGTTATTTGTGGGCTTCACCGAGGGCTGGAAACATTTGGTGACAGCAAACGACCTTCGGGCTAGGGACGTCTGCGAGCTTGTTAAGGGGCCAGACGATGGTGAGCCGATGTACTCTGTCCGGATGTGTGGTCACAAAATTTAAAGCTGCCCTGGCTTCATCTGTGCGCTTCTCTTCTCTTACGTCGGCTACTAAGATCACTTAGCACCCCACCTAAGAGAAGAGAAGCGCACACATGAAGCCGGGACAACTTTAAATTTTGTGACCACACATCCGGACATAGTACACCGGCTCACCATCATCTGGCCCCTTAACAAGCTCGCAGACGTCCCCAGCCCGAAGGTCGTTTGCTGTCACCAAATGTTTCCAGCCCTCGGTGAAGCCCACAAATAACGGGCAGTGGTGGTGGACGACAGGCCATAATCTCTTCTTGGTGTCCTTCGGCATTATAACATCACAGCCATGCCTTCTCTGTCTAACTGCATTGGAAAGTGCACTTCTATCTGCTCCGTGCTTCCCGACCC
Organism: Zea mays; assembly: GCF_902167145.1. NCBI lineage: Eukaryota > Viridiplantae > Streptophyta > Magnoliopsida > Poales > Poaceae > Zea > Zea mays. The sequence continues at coordinate 155,132,451 of NC_050097.1, read as the reverse complement.
GATTCAGGCATTCAGCCGATGCCATTCTCCATATAAGTCCCAAACAGAGAATAGGGATGAGGTAGTCAAGATTTGGACACAAGTCCAAATTTGGTGCTACTCGGCACCATCGATATCACTACTAGCATCTATAGATATGGACACAAGTCCAAATTTGGTGCTACTCGGCACCATCGATATCACTAAGGAAAACAAATACATCAAAGAGATCCACTTCCCAATAGTACTCGAAGATAGTTCATTGACTTGACACTCTCTAAGAGGTTCATACAAAATACATTATCTCTAAGAGTGAAACCTACGATACTCATATCGTGTTGTTTAGGACTAAACATCAACAACCCCTTGACTAGTCGCTATCATACTCAATTCCAAAATATTTTTCCAATATGTCGGCTTGAGTAAGGAGATCTGGGCTTGGGAGTTCCTCCAAATCATCTGCAGCTTCATCATCTTCAGCATATTGCAGGGCTTCATCTTGAATAATTTTAGCCCTCTTGGAGTCAGCATACTTTTTGATGGACAGAGCACACTTCTCAAGCATGTCGCATACATCTCCAATTTGAAACAAATTGGTCTTAAGTGTGTACACTGATTCCGGTTCACTAGTATCCACAACCCCATCAGTCACTAGACTGCGAATGATGTCGACATGTGTCTCGATGACTCGAGCTGAGCTCTCAACCATGTCAAGTGGCTCTTTTTCCATCTCTGAAACTTAAAATGACCAAGTCTCACAATCAAAATTGAGATCGCAACAAAGGCAGGGATCAGAGGGAAAACAAGGATGTGGCTTATAGGGAAAAAAGAGGGATATGTATTCAAAAAACTTAGAAGGGAGATAAGAACAAGTCTTATAACTGATAGTCGCCTAGAGGGGGGGTGAATAGGGCGAAACTGAAATTTACAAATATAAACACAACTACAAGCCGGGTTAGCGTTAGAAATATAAATGAGTCCGCGAGAGAGGGCGCAAAACAAATCGTGAGCAAATAATGAAGTGTGACACACGGATTTGTTTTACCGAGGTTCGGCTCTCTCAAACCTACTCCCCGTTGAGGAGGCCACAAAGGCCGGGTCTCTTTCAACCCTTCCCTCTCTCAAACGGTCCCTCGGACCGAGTGAGCTTCTCTTCTCAAATCAAAGCCGGGAACAAAACTTCCCCGCAAGGGCCACCACACAATTGGTGCCTCTTGCCTTGATTACAATGGAGTTTTGATCACAAGAACAAGTGAGAAAGAAAAGAAGCAATCCAAGCGCAAGAGCTCAAAAGAAACACGGCAAATCTCTCTCTCTAATCACTAAAGCCTTTCGTGGAATTGGAGAGGATTTGATCTCTTTTGGTGTGTCTAGAATTGAATGCTAGAGCTCTTGTAGTGGTTGAGAAGTGGAAAACTTGGATGCAATGAATGGTGGGGTGGTTGGGGTATTTATAGCCCCAACCACCAAAAGTGGCCGTTGGAAGGCTGTCTGTTCGATGGCGCACCGGACAGTCCGGTGCACACCGGACAGTCCGGTGCCCCCTGCCACGTCATCACTGCCGTTGGATTCTGACCGTTGGAGCTTCTGACTTGTGGGCCCGCCTGGGTGTCCGGTGCACACCGGACAGGTACTGTTTGATGTCCGGTGTGCCAGCATGGGCGATTCTGACTTCTGCGCGCGCAGAGGGCGCATTAAATGCGCGGCAGAGAGCCGTTGGCGCGGAGATGACCGTTGCTTCGGAGGCGCACCGGACAGTCCGGTGAATTTTAGCGGGCTAGCCGTTGGCGTTTCCCGAAGCTGGCGAGTTCCTGAGGCCGACCTCCCTTGGCGCACCGGACACTGTCCGGTGTACACCGGACAGTCCGGTGAATTGTAGCCGAGTCGCCCTGGAAATTCCCGAAGGTGGCGAGTTTGAGTCTGAGTCCCCTAGTGCACCGGACAGGTACTGTTCACTGTCCGGTGGCACACCGGACAGTCCGGTGCGCCAGACCAGGGGTGCCTTCGGTTGCCCCTTTGCTCCTTTATTGAATCCAAAACTTGGTCTTTTTATTGGCTGAGGGTGAACCTTTTACACCTGTATAATCTACACACTTGGGCAAACTAGTTAGTCCAATTATTTGTGTTGGGCAATTCAACCACCAAAATTATTTAGGAACTAGGTGTAAGCCTAATTCCCTTTCAATCTCCCCCTTTTTGGTGATTGATGCCAACACAAACCAAAGCAAACAGAGATGTGCATAATTGAACTAGTTTGCATAATGTAAGTGTAAAGGTTGCTTGGAATTGAGCCAATATAACTACTTACAAGATATGCATGGAATGTTTCTTTCTTATTTAGTATTTTGGACCATGTTTGCACCACATGTTTTGTTTTTGCAAAAATTTTTGTAAATTCATTTCAAAGATCTTTTGCAAAATAGTCAAAGGTAAATGAATAAGAGTTTTGCAAAGCATTTTCAAGATTTGAATTTTTCTCCCTCTGTTTCAAATGCTTTTCCTTTGACTAAACAAAACTCCCCCTAAATTAAATCCTCCTCTTAGTGTTCAAGAGGGTTTTGATATACCATTTTGAAATACTACTTTCTCCCCCTTTTGAACACACAGGATCCCAATTGATAAATACTTTTTGGAAAACACTAAGTTTTGAAATTGGTGGTGGTGCGGTCCTTTTGCTTTGGGCTCATTTCTCCCCCTTTTTGGCATGAATCGCCAAAAACGGAATCATTAGAGCCCTTAGGTACAATCTTCCCCTTTGGTCATAAGTAAATGAGTTAAGATTATACTAAAGACGAAGTCCTTTTGCTTTGAATTCTCATTTCTCCCCAAGGAATAGAGAGATGCTTGGAGTGATGGCGAAGTATGAGTTACGGAGTGGAAGCCTTTGTCTTTGCCGAAGACTCCAATTCCCTTTCAATATACCTATGACTTGGTTTGAAATAGACTTGAAGACGCATTAGTCATAGTATATAAAAGAGATATAATCAAAGGTATTCAAATGAGCTATGTGTGCAAGCTAGCAAAAGAAATTTCTAGAATCAAGAATATTGAGCTCATGCCTAAGTCTGGTAAAAGATTGTTCATCAAGAGGCTTGGTAAAGATATCGGCTAATTGATCTTTAGTGTTAATGTAAGAAATCTCGATATCTCCCTTTTGTTGGTGATCCCTAAGAAAATGATACTGAATGGCTATGTGCTTAGTGCGGCTATGCTCGACGGGGTTGTCGGCCATTTTGATTGCACTCTCATTATCACATAGTAAAGGAACTTTGGTTAATTTGTAACCGTAGTCCCGCAGGGTTTGCCTCATCCAAAGCAATTGCGCGCAACAATGGCCTGCGGCAATGTACTCGGCTTCAGCGGTGGAAAGAGCGACCGAATTTTGCTTCTTTGAAGCCCAAGACACCAAGGATCTTCCCAAGAACTGGCAAGTCCCCGATGTGCTCTTCCTATTAATCTTACACCCTACCCAATCGGCATCCGAATAACCAATCAAATCAAAAGTGGATCCCCGAGGGTACCAAAGCCCAAACTTAGGAGTATAAGCTAAATATCTCAAGATTCGTTTTACGGCCGTAAGGTGGGATTCCTTAGGGTCGGATTGAAATCTTGCACACATGCAAACGGAAAGCATAATATCCGGTCGAGATGCACATAAATAAAGCAATGAACCAATCATCGACCGGTATACCTTTTGATCGACGGATTTACCTCCCGTGTCGAGATCGAGATGCCCATTTGTTCCCATGGGTGTCTTGATGGGCTTGGCATCCTTCATCCCAAACTTGCTTAGGATATCTTGAGTATACTTCGTTTGGCTAATGAAGGTGCCCTCTTGGAGTTGCTTGACTTGGAATCCTAGAAAATACTTCAACTCCCCCATCATTGACATCTCGAATTTCTGTGTCATAATCCTACTAAACTCTTCACATGTAGACTCGTTAGTAGACCCAAATATAATATCATCAACATAAATTTGGCATACAAATAAGTCATTTTCAAGAGTTTTAGTAAAGAGTGTAGGATCGGCCTTGCCGACTTTGAAGCCATTAGCAATAAGGAAATCTCTAAGGCATTCATACCATGCTCTTGGGGCTTGCTTGAGCCCATAAAGCGCCTTAGAGAGCCTATAGACATGGTTAGGGTACTCACTATCTTCAAAGCCGGGAGGTTGCTCAACATAGACCTCTTCCTTGATTGGTCCGTTGAGGAAGGCACTTTTCACGTCCATTTGATAAAGCTTAAAGCCATGGTAAGTAGCATAGGCCAATAGTATGCGAATTGACTCAAGCCTAGCTACGGGTGCATAGGTTTCACCGAAATCCAAACCTTCGACTTGTGAATACCCTTTGGCGACGAGTCGAGCTTTGTTCCTTGTCACCACACCATGCTCATCTTGCTTGTTGCGGAAGACCCATTTGGTTCCTACAACATTTTGGTTAGGACGTGGAACTAAATGTCATACCTCGTTCCTCGTGAAATTGTTGAGCTCCTCTTGTGAAATTGTTGAAGCACTTATGAAATACTCCAAGTACTTAGGAAACCTTCATATACACAATGAAATGTTATTAAGAGCATTTTTCTGCTTGGATCTTGAACTGAAATAAGAATGCATATACACAATTTGTAGAACATTGCTTGCTTGTAGCCAACAGACTGAATTACAACAGATCACCAACATTTGTATGGCGGCGTATGTGAATTAAGAGCTCGGGGAAGAAGAAATGGAACCTGAACTTCGACCTTACTTCGAGAGGAAGAAGAAATAGCTTGTGGACGGCGGCGCTTCAGGCTCGGGGACCGTGACGGCGGCGCTGGGGCTCGGTGAAGGGGACGACGGACGCTCGGGCTCGGTGAAGGGGATGGCGGCGCTCGGGCTCGGTGAAGGCCGGGGACGGCGACGCTCGGGCTCGGTGAAGGGGACGGCGTTGCTCGGGCGCTCGGGGACGGCGGCGCTCGGGCTCGGAGACGGGGACGGCGGCGCTCGAGCTCGGGGACGGGGACGGCGGCGCTCGGGCCCGTGCTCGGGGACGGGGACACAGTGACAGCCTAGCGGCGCAACTGTGTCAGCTCGGGCGGGAAGAGTTAGGGTTCCTGCCGACCAACGAGCCTTTTATATTGTAAAGAATCCCAGGCGGATATTTAGCAAAACCGCCTGTGATAGATAACATCACAGGCGGTTGTTTATTCCGACCGCCTGTGATAGATTAACTTCACAGGCGGTCGGAGTAAAAAACCGCCTGTGATGTTATCTATCACAGGCGGTTTTGCTAAATATCCGCCTGTGATGTGTGTACACTATAAAAGGACTAGCCCCCCACGGGTTCCAGAACCCTAACTCCTAGAACCTTCACAGCACTGTAGCGGCGACGGGTTTTATTTGAGATCTACAGGGAGAAGGTTTTGTTTTTGAGTTTATTGATTGATTTTAATAGTTTATGCATATATATGATCTCCATTTGTTTTCTTTCTCATTTTGATGCGATTTTTTGCCTCAATTTTGTAATATAGACCGGATTTGAAGAAAAGCTTTGGAATTCAAGATTTGGACTTATAATAGTTGATCTAGTTTAAAGATTCTTTAAAAACACAGTTGTCTCACCTCAAGGTACCTATTGTTGCAATGTTTGTTTTATTTTCATGCACATCAATTCGTTTCATGTTTTATGGATGAATTCAATTAATTAATGATTTTATTGATGTTAATCAATATAGGGATAGGTAATGGACCGAGGTTGGATGTACAATGTGCCAAGACCACATCCGTCGTATATTCGAAATTTGAGAAGCTTTATTGAAGCGGCCAACAAGCACGCGAATTTGCAAAAGAGCAAAGAGATTTTATGTCCGTGCATCGATTGTGATAATAAGATAGCTTGGAGAGATACAAGAGTAATCCAATCACATCTGCTAAAAAGAGGGTTTAAAAACAATTACACGATATGGTCAGAACATGGTGAGTTGGATCCGTGTGAAGTGCCTGGTAATGACGAGAGAGTTGTCGGAATTTTAGATCTTAAAGTTGATGGTAAAGTGGATAATGTGGATGCTAATCAAGATTTTGAAGAATCTAATTGCGAAGAGATGTTGCGCCATATGGAACCAGAAATGTTGAGTTCTGTGGGATCGCAGAAAGGGCTATCTAAAATGGAGGGACTGGAAAGTGCCTCAAAAGAACCTTTATATGATGAATCAAAGGGTTGTGACAAAGAGTTTACTACACTGCGTACAGTTCTAGAACTTCTGAAGTTGAAGGCTAGCGCCGGATGGTATGATACTAGCTTCACAGATCTTTTGAATTTTCTGTCCCAATTACTACCAAAACCCAACAAACTACCAACAAGCACTTATAAAGCGAAGAAGCTTATATCTCCCATAGCTCTGGGTGTGCAAAAAATTCATGCATGTCCGAACCATTGTATTCTGTATCGTGGCGATTTTGAGAACGCATCAAGATGCCCAGTTTGCAATGTCAGTCGATACAAGAAGAGCTACAATCAAGACTGTGTAAAAAAATTCCCGAAGAAAAATAAAAACAAGAAATCCACTATTGGACCTGAAAGTGACGATGACACTTTTGATGACATGGATGGGAAAAAGAAGTCAAAGATCCCAGCTTTGGTGATGTGGTATCTTCCAGTAATTGATCGCTTAAAACGTTTGTTCTCAAATCCTAGGGAGGCTGAGCTTATGCGTTGGCATGCTGAAAATCGCAAGCAGAATAACAAACAGATTCGACACCCTGCTGATGCATCACAATGGAAAAATTTTGATCTTATGTATCCTGAGTTTGCCAAAGAAACCAGAAATGTAAGATTTGCTTTGGGTACAGACGGAATGAATCCATTTGGTGAAAAAAGAAGTGTACATAGCACCTGGCCCGTGACTTTAACGATATACAACCTTCCATCATGGCTGTGTCACAAAAGAAAGTACATTATGTTGACTATTATTATTCAAGGTCCGAAATCAGCTGGTGTTGATATTGATGTGTTCCTAAAACCTCTTATGGAAGATATGGCAAAGCTCTGGAATGAAGGAGTTAGAATATGGGATGAGTATTGCCATGAGTATTTCAACTTAAGAGCAATTATATTTGTTACCATCCATGATTCTCCCGGTGGCGCCACACTATCAGGGCAAAATACTAAAGGAAAGAATGTTGTGTAATGTGCGTCGATGGAACTGCTTCCATGTACCTTAAATCATCCAAGAAGTTGATGTTCATGGGACACAAACGGTTCTTGATGAAGCAACATAAGTACCGAAAGATGAAAGAGGAATTTAACAATCAACTGGAAAGTGAAGGTGCACCAAAGCCTTATAGTGGGAAACTTGTTTTTGAAATTGTAAAGAACATTCATGTTGTATTCGGAAAGGGAAAAAACAAAGGAGAAAAGAGAAAGAGAACTGACCCTTCAACTTACACAACTTTCAAGAAGCAATCAATTTTTTTCAAGTACCTCCCATACTGGAAGGATATGGAAATTTGCCACAGCATTGATTTGATGCACGTAACAAAAAATGTTTTGACAGCATCATTGGAACCTTGCTGGGCATGCCGAGTAAGACAAAAGACGGACTCAAATCACGCAATGATCTAGTAGATCTTCAAATTAGACCAGAACTTCATCCAGTGGATAGTGGCAAAGGGAAGCCTTACCTCCCCCCAGCTAGCTACAACTTGTCAGTTGAGGAGAGAACAAAGATTTGCAAATGTTTGCGTGGGGTCAAAGTGCCCACAGGTTTCTCATCCAATATCAGCAGACTAGTCAGGATGAAGGACTTGTCTCTATTTGGCTACAACTCTCATGACTGCCATGTGATGATGACGGTGTTCCTCCCAATTGCGGTAAGAGCCCTCGAAACAGAGCATGTCAAAGTTGTCATCACACGCTTGTGTTACTTTTTCAATGCGGTTTCACAAAAAGTAATAGCTTTAGAAGATTTGGACTATCTAAAGGCATACATCATCGAGACTATGTGCAAGCTTGAAATGTGTTTTCCTCCATCATTTTTTGATATGCAAGTACACCTAATCATACATCTCGTGGATCAGATAAAAATATTAGGGCCACTATATTTACATCATATGTTTCAGTTGGAGCGATACCTGGGAGTATTAAAAGGTTATGTGCGAAATCGCGCTCACCCAGAGGGTTCAATCATGGAGGGATACACTACAGAAGAAGTGATTGAGAGCTGTATAGATTACATCAGTGACGGAACAATGATAGGTGTGCCTGTACCTAAACATGAGGGTAAACTATGTGGGAGAGGGAGAATGGGCAAGAAAACTTTTCGCGTAGAGGATTACAAGCTAGTACATTGTGCTCATGGTAGTGTACTACAACATCTCACGATAGCCGAGCCTTACATAGAGGAACACCTGGATGAGCTTCGTAAAGAAAATCAGAACCGCACAGAGGACTGGATCATGAGGGAGCACAAACATCGTTTCAGCGAATGGTTAATGGACAAAAACATCCCATTTGGAGACTCTTTGGAAGAGAAAACAATGAAGAATTTGGCTTCTGGGCCATCGTGTTTTGTGACATCATGGCAAGCATATGACATCAATGGGTACACATTCTATACTAAATCAAAAGACATGAAAAGTGTTGCACAAAATAGCGGTGTTCGTATCGATGCTTTTGACCTACATGGACAGAAGACCACATATTTTGGATTCATAGAGGAAATATGGAAACTTGATTATGGCCCAAGCATGAAAATACCCTTATTTAAGTGCCAATGGGTACAACATCCCGTGGGGGTGATAGTGGATAACTACGGACTCACACTGGTAGACTTAAAGAAAGTAGGATATAAAGATGACCCGTGAGTTCTCGCCAAATGTGTTGCACAAGTGTTCTATGTACTCGATCCAGCAGATGAGAAGATGCATGTAGTTATTTCTGGAAAGCAAAAAATTGTTGGAGTTGAGAATGTGGGAGACCAAGATGAGGAATACAATAAGTATGAAGAGATGTTCGTCTTTAACGGTCCAGAGAGAATCAAGCGTGTGGAAAAGAAAATTGATAAGAACTTGAAGCCATACATGCGGAAAAATGGTAGTTCATGAAAAATTGTATGAATCAAATTGTATTTGTTATCATGTATGATCGACTATGAATTGTGGTTGCCAATTAATTTAAAATCTCTCTAGTTATCTATGTGTGCTATTATAATTCATTTAAATTGTATTTGCATATTTTTCTTAAAAATTAAATATTAATTCATTTAAATTGTATTTGCATATTTCTGTTAAAAATTAAAATATTTTCATATTTAAATTGTAGTTTTCATATTTTCACAATCACAGGTGGTTTTTCCTTAGGGTCCGTTTGTGAAAAGGATAGAGCACCACAGGCGGTTCTAAACAAAAACCGCTTGTGATACTATTACATCACATGCGTACCGAACCGCCTGGGACATCACAGACGATTTTCTAACCGAACCGCCTGTGATGTAAAAAGCCTACCGCTTGTATAGAGCCAAATTGTACTAGTGTTATTAACGCCGGTTGTACAAGAGAGACCACACGATTGTGTTCACTAGTACAGAGAAGCTTGACGGTTCTCAACCTATTTACGCTGGCGTTTTTCAGCGCCGCTAGTGCTTGGGGCCAACATTTACACTGACAGTTTCTTAAGTCGGGTCCAGCTGTTTATTTTCACTGACACGCAATAACCCGCTAGCGAAAATTTATACGTACGTGCTGCAGGTTAGAGGCTTGGAGCTCTTTTTAACTAGTGGTTGTGATGCATGCGCTTAGCTAGGTTCATTCTAGTGCGCATATATATATATATATATATATATATATATATATATATATATATATATATATATATATATATATATATATATATATATATATATCGCATGTAATAAGGTATTACCGCAACTATCCCAATTGATGGAGCTAGCAAATAGCCGAAACGAGTGAAGATGCCTTCTGGCGTGCAGGAAGAGACACGGGCTCGTGAGTAGCAGCAGTAGTATTAAGTAAGAAAAGAATCATCCCTGCGAATCATCTTTTTGCCCAAATGGACGCATATACTACTACTAAGCACTGTGTTTAGCACCACTAACTACAGACTCCATTGATCATCTCTAGCTAGCGGCTAGCCCAGCGCCCAATAAAGAAACCAACAAAGGTTGTTGCGTCTCAAACTACAAGACTACTAGTCACTAGAGTGAGTGTGTATGTGTTTTTTTTTCTCAAAAGAGACTGATCGCTCTGCTGGGAGTCCGATAAGGACGGCACAAGATCCAGCCCACGTTGCTTCCATCGGTGACAAGGTTAGGTTGGAGATGTTGTTGGAATGAATTTTCGTTTGTTCTTCCTCTGCTTCACACTAATGCTAGTTTTTTAAGTGAACATAGAGACATGGAATATGCATGTGTTTATGTTTAGAGAGGTGAGTGTGCATGTATAAGAGCAACTCCAAAGAGATTAGCTAAAAAGCCTATTCAAATTTACTGATTTAGCTACTCTCTAAAATCGATTTTACAGAAAAGTGTATTGTCGGCGTTTCGAGACAGGGGGTCCCTAAGCCGACGAGTGAGTGTGTTGCGTGCCCCAGCCCAGATGGGTCGAGCGCGTGGGCGAGCGCGAAGGGGGGAGAGGCGAGGTGGCCGGAGTCGAGCGTGAGAGAGGTGGGAGTCCCGCGGCCTTCGTGTTCGTCCCGCGCCCAGGTCGGGTGCGCTTGCAGTAGGGGGGTTACAAGCGTCCACGCGGGTGAGGGAAGCGAGCGGCCCCAAGAGAGCGCCTGTCCCGTCCTCGGTCCCGCGCGGCCAACCTTCTCTGAGAAGGCCCTGGTCCTTCCTTTTATAGCCGTAAGGAGAGGATCCAGGTGTACAATGGGGGGTGTAGCAGAGCGCTACGTGTCTAGCGGAGGGAGAGCTAGCGCCCTAGGTACATGCCAATGTGGCAGCCGGAGAGATCTGGGCACCCTGCTGGTGTGATGTCGTGGCTGTCGGAGGTGCGGCGGAGCCTGGCGGAGGGACAGCTGTTGGAGCGGTCGAGTCCCTGCTGACGTCGTTCTGCTTCCGTAAGAGAGCTGGGGGCCGCCGTCGTCATAGAGCTTGTGGAGCGCCATCATTGCCCCTCTGGCGGAGCTGGCCGGATGGGACGCCGGTCTTGTTCTCCGTGACCCGAGTCGATTCGGGGTAGGATGATGATGGCGCTTCCTGTTGACGTGGCGGTCTGTGCCCTAGGCAGGGCGACGTGGGGGTTCCTCCGAAGCCGAGGTCGAGTCCGTCTTCTGTTGCCGTGGCCGAGCCCGAGCCATGGGGTCGGGCGAGGCGGAAGTCGTTCGGCCGAGGCGAAGTCCGAGCCCTAGGGTCAGGCGAGGCGGAGTTTCGTCGTCTTCCGGGTCTTAGCCCGAGTCCGAGCCCTGGGGTCGGGCGGAGCGGAGTTCGCCGTCTTCCGGGTCTTAGCCCGAGTCCGAGCCCTGGGGTCGGGCGGAGCGGAGTTCGCCGTCTTCCGGGTCTTAGCCCGAGTCCGAGCCCTGGGGTCGGGCGGAGCGGAGTTCGCCGTCTTCTGGGTCTTAGCCCGAGTCCGAGCCCTGGGGTCGGGCGGAGCGGAGTTCGCCGTGGCGCCTTTGTCAAGACCTGACTGCCGGTCAGACTCACTCTGTCGAGTGGTGCTGCAGTCGGAGTGGCGCAGGCGGCGCTGTCCCTCTGTCAGACTGGTTAGTGGAGCGGTGGAGTGACGGCGGTCACTTCGGCTCTGCCGGGGGCGCGTGTCAGGATAAAGGTGTCAGGCCACCTTTGCGTTAAATGCCCCTGCAATTTGGTCAGTCGGTGTGGCGATTTAGTCAAGGTTGCTTCTGAGCGAAGCCAAGGCCTCGGTCGAGCCGGTGATGTGTCCGCCATAAAAAGGGGGCCTCGGGCGAGACGGAAGTCTCTCGAGGTCGGCTGCCCTTGGCCGAGGCTAGGCTCGGGTGAAGCATGATCGAGTCACTCGTGTGGACTGATCCCTGACTTAATCGTACCCATCAGGCCTTTGCAGCTTTATGCTGATGGGGGTTACCAGCTGAGAATTAGGCGTCTTGAGGGTACCCCTAATTATGGTCCCCGACAGTAGCCCCCGAGCCTCGAAGGGAGTGTTAGCACTCGCTTGGAGGCTTTTGTCGCACTTTTTTGCAAGGGGACCAGCCTTTCTCGGTTGCCTTTCGTTCCGGCGGGTGCGCGCGAGCGCACCCGCCGGGTGTAGCCCCCGAGGCCTCGGAGGAGTGGTTACACTCCTTCGAGGTCTTAATACCTCGCGTAACGCTTCGGCTGGCCTGGTCGTTCCCTCATGCGAACTGGCCGTAGCCCGGGTGCACGGTCGGGGCCCAAGCTCTCGGGCTGGTATGTTGACGCTGTCAACGATTTGGCCGGAGCCGGTTTTTGCGAGAGCAGCCCCCGAGCCTCCGCACAGGGCGAGAGGACGATCAGGGACAGACTCGACTTTTTACATACGCCCCTACGTCGCCTTTCCGCAAGGAGGAGGGGGGGAGTGCGTCATGTTACCCTCGATGGGCACAGAACATGGTGTCTCCGGTGAGCTGCAAGCGGGTAATCCGAGTGGACGTCCGTGCCCCGTTCGTTGGGGGTCGGCTAGGGGCCCAGAGGCACGCCCAAAAGTACCTGCGGGTGATTTGCCGGACCCGGTCCCCTGGCGACGGGGTCCGAGGGCTCGATGCCTCCCTCCGATGGGATTCCGTTACAAGATCGTTCCCGCTGGTCTCGGAAATGTCCTAGGGTACCTCGGGAGCGCAGCCCGAGCCTCGGTTATGTATCGAACGTACCCCTGGTCATCCCTCGATCGGTGTCTGAGGCGACTGTGAACCCTTCGGGGGCCAGCCTTCGAACCCCTGATCAGTAATGGGCGCGGAGCCCGAGTAGCCTGAGGCGGCCATGGAACCCTTCGGGGGGGCTGGCCTTCGAACCCCTGACCAGTAGTGGGTGTCGGGCCCACGCGATCTGAGGCGGCTGTTGAACCCTTCGGAGGGCCAGCCTTCGAACCCCTGATCAGTAGTGGGGGGCTCGGAGCCCGGTTCCTTCGCGGAGAAGGATCCCTTTCGGGGCATCCCCCTTTCCCGGTCCCTGTTGCAAGAGATAGAGAAAGAGGAAAACGGAAAAGGATACGAAATCGGACGACGTGGCGTACCTTTTCTGACGCGGTTATTATGGCGAAGGTGAAGCGTCGCGCGCTCCTCCCGTCAGAGACGCCGCCTGTCCCGCCGCGGAGTAAATGCGACGGGGCGAGTGGTTGGCGGGGCGGCCGTTGCGCGTGTGCGATCCGTTCAAGGAACGGGTCACGGGTGCACCGTTTCCACGCCGTGAGAGGAGGCTCTCTTGCTGTCCCGGGATGGGACGTGAGCCTGGCTGACGACGTGACCGCTGCGCCCGCCCGCCTGCCACCGCTATTACTGCCGGCCCACTTTCGGTCGCTTTGACCGACACGCCAGGCTGGCGCTGTTGGGTTGCCTCGAGTCGCGGCATTGGCTCCGCAACCGAAGAGGCGCGATGGTGGCACAAGTGGCGGTGCGGTTGCTTGCATGCAGCAACTGGCGCGCCGGTTGCTCGACGCGTGGGCCTGGGTTCCCAAGCTGACGTGTCAGAAGTTGGAGAAGCGCGTCCACCTGGCGCGGTTGCATGCCGCCTGCATGGCTGCCCGCCCCTTCTGCCCGTTGGTCTGGGCGAAAATGGGGGGTCGCTCGTAACCGCTGGACGGTCGTGCGCACCACGCGCGGCGGTTTGGCTTCTTCTGCCCTGAGCCGGCTTGCATGACATGCGGGACCCAGCCCTGAACCCTAGGAGCATGCCTCGGGGGACCCCGAAGACACACTTCTCAGGATTAAGCTTGACTCCTTTCGCCTTGAGACACCGGAATGTCACTTCAAGGTCGGAGAGGAGGTCGGAAGCCTTCCTTGTCTTGACTACGATGTCATCGACGTAGGCCTCGACTGTGCGACCGATGTGTTCGCCGAACACATGGTTCATGCACCGCTGGTACGTCGCGCCCGCATTCCTCAATCCGAACGGCATGGTGACATAGCAGTACATGCCGAACGGCGTGATGAAAGAAGTCGCGAGCTGGTCGGACTCTTTCATCCGGATCTGGTGATACCCTGAGTAGGCATCAAGGAAGGACAGGGTTTCGCACCCAGCGGTGGAATCCACGATTTGGTCGATGCGAGGCAGAGGGTAGGGAACCTTCGGGCATGCTTTGTTGAGACCAGTGTAGTCTACACACATCCGCCATTTCCCCCCTTTCTTCCTCACAAGCACAGGGTTGGCAAGCCATTCGGGATGGAATACCTCTTTGATGAACCCTGCTGCCATTAGCTTGTGGATCTCTTCGCCAATCGCTCTGCGCTTCTCCTCGTCGAATCGGCGCAGAAGCTGCCTGACGGGTCGGGCTCCGGCCCGAATATCCAGCGAGTGCTCGGCGACATCCCTCGGTATGCCGGGCATGTCCGAGGGACTCCACGCAAAGACGTCGGCGTTTGCGCGGAGAAAGTCGACGAGCACTGCTTCCTATTTGGGGTTGAGCCCGGAACCGATCCGGACCTGCTTGGTGGTGTCGCCACTGGGGTCGAGAGGGACGGCCTTGACCGTCTCCGCTGGCTCGAAGTTGCCGGCGTGGCGCTTCACGTCTGGCACCTCCTTGGAGAGGTTCTCCAGGTCGGCGATGAGGGCCTCGGACTCGGCGAGGGCCTCGGCGTACTCCACGCACTCCACGTCGCATTCGAACGCGTGTTTGTACGTGGGGCCGACGGTGATGACCCCATTGGGGCCCGACATCTTGAGCTTCAGGTAGGTGTAGTTGGGGACGGCCATGAACTTCGCGTAGCATGGCCTCCCTAGCACGGCGTGGTAGGTTCCTCGGAACCCGACCACCTCGAACGTCAGGGTCTCCCTTCGGAAGTTGGAGGGTGTCCCGAAGCAGACGGGGAGGTCGAGTCGCCCGAGGGGCTGGACGCGCTTCCCAGGGATGATCCCGTGGAAGGGCGCAGCGCCTGCTCGGACGGAGAACAGATCGACGCGCAGGAGCTTGAGGGTCTCGGCGTAGATGATGTTGAGGCAGCTGCCCCCATCCATCAGGACCTTGGTGAGCCTGACATCGCCGACAACGGGGTCGACGACGAGCGGGTATTTCCCCGGGCTCGGCACATGATCGGGGTGGTCGGCCTGGTCGAAAGTGATGGGCTTGTCGGACCAGTCTAGGTAGACTGGCGCCGCCACCTTTACCGAGCAGACCTCCCGGCGCTCTTGCTTGCGGTGCCGAGCCGAGGTATTCGCCGCATGCCCTCCATAGATCATGAAGCAGTCGCGGACCTCGGGGAATTCTCCTGCTAGGTGATCTTCATTCTTGTCGTCGTCGCGGGCTCTGCCACCCTCGGCGGGTGGCCCGGCCCTGTGGAAGTGACGCCGAAGCATAACGCACTCCTCGAGGGTGTGCTTGACGGGCCCCTGATGGTAGGGGCACGGCTCCTTGAGCATCTTGTCGAAGAGGTTCGCACCTCCGGGGGGCTTCCGAGGGTTCTTATACTCGGCGGCGGCGACAAGGTCCGCGTCAGCGGCGTCGCGTTTCGATTGCGACTTCTTCTTGCCTTTCTTCTTGGCGCCGCGCGGAGCAGACGCCTCGGGAGCCTCTTCCGATGGGCGGCCCTGGGGCTGCTTGTCTTTTCGGAAGATAGCCTCGACCGCCTCCTGGCCAGAGGCGAACTTGGTGGCGATGTCCATCAGCTCGCTCGCCCTGGTGGGGGTTTTGCGACCCAGCTTGCTCACCAGGTCGCGGCAAGTGGTGCCGGCGAGGAACGCGCCGATGACATCCGAGTCGGTGATGTTGGGCAGCTCGGTGCGCTGCTTCGAGAATCGCCGGATATAGTCCCGGAGCGACTCTCCCGGCTGTTGCCGGCAGCTTCGAAGGTCCCAGGAATTCCCGGGGCGCACGTATGTGCCCTGGAAATTGCCAGCGAAGGCTTGGACCAAGTCGTCCCAGTTGGAGATCTGCCCCGGAGGCAGGTGCTCCAACCAGGCGCGAGCAGTGTCGGAGAGGAACAGTGGGAGGTTACGGATGATGAGGTTGTCGTCGTCCGTTCCACCCAGTTGGCAGGTAAGGCGGTAGTCCGCGAGCCACAGTTCCGGTCTCGTTTCCCCCGAGCACTTTGTGATAGTAGTCGGGGGTCGGAACCGGGTCGGGAATGGCGCCCGTCGGATGGCCCGACTGAAGGCCTGCAGACCGGGTGGTTCGGGCGAGGGACTCTGATCCTCCCCGCTGTCGTAGCGCCCCCCACGCCTGGGGTGGTAGCCTCGGCGCACCCTTTCGTCGAGGTGAGCCCGACGGTCGCGTCGATGGTGCTCGTTGCCGAGGTGGCCCGGGGCCGCAGGCGCGGTGTTGCGCGTGCGCCCGGTGTAGACCGAGGCTTCCCGCATGAATCGGGAAGTCGCGGCATGAGGTTCCGAGGGACAACCTTGCCTTCAGGAGGCAGTGCTCTCGGCCCGCCGGGCCGCAGCGCCTTCCAGGAGATTCTTGAGTTCTCCCTGGATTCGCCGACCCTCGGTGGTTGACGGCTCCGGCATCGCGCGGATGAGCATTGCTGCGGCTGCCAGGTTTTGACCAACCCCGCTGGATGCGGGCGGCGGCCTGATCCTGACATCGTCGGCGACGCGGTGCTGGAGACCTCGGGGCAGGTGACGTATTTCTCCGGCCAGGGGTTGGCCCACCCACGCCTGTCCGACGTCCCAACGGATCGGCTCAAGCGCTCCTGTTCCCTCGTTGAGCCTGGCCTGCGCCTCGCGGACTTGCTCGAGTTGTGGGTCGTAACCCCCAGCCGGAGCGGGGACCACAGCTAGCTCCCGTGGGATGTCGGCGCGAGGCACCGGCCTAGGGAGATCACCGTCCTCCGGCATGCCAAGATGGTTGCCTTCGGAGGGATCCCCTAGCTCGATGTGGAAACATTCGCGGCTTGGGCCGCAGCTCTCGTCGCCAAGGCTGCGGCTTCCATCGGAACAGTCGGATAGGCAGTAGTCACATGCGGTCATGAAGTCCCGCACGGCGCTGGGGTTGCCAAGTTCGGAGAAATCCCGACCGATGCTGGGATCGTCATCTTCCTCGGACCCAGAGGGCCCGTAGGTCGAGACGTCCGTTAGTCGGTCCCAAGGCGACCGCATACGGAACCTCAGTGGGGTTGCACTCGCCTTAATGAGAGCGCCCGCCAAAACGAGGTCGTTTGGCGGGTTGAGGCCGAGTCGAAATGACGCAAGATGGGAGTTAGTCGTTACCTTTTGGTCGACGAGGAGCGACGTAGTCACATCGGGGACTGGTTGCACCATCATCTCTGGTCCGAGGGCGACGTCCTGCAGGCTTTCCGCGAGCGCGCCGGCGTCGTCTTCTTGCTCGGGGTCAGCGTGCCGCGGGGGGACGGCGCTTGCCTCCGTCTTGAACGCGAGGTCGACGTCCGGCGTGCCTTCCGTCGGGGTGTCGGGGGCGTCGATTTGCTCGACGGCCGACGAAGCGCGGCCTCCCACCTGGCCTTGACGGCCCCGTCTCCTCCTCCGTTGGCGGGGGAGAGAACGGAGCGAGCCCGAATGTTGCCCTTCCACCACGCGGGGAAGACGTCGTCGATTCCGCCGCCGGCTGGCGGGTTGTCGGCCGCCATTGTCGTAGTCGCGCGGCGGTGGAAGGAGTATCATGTCGTAGCTGCCGTCGAAGGACATGAACTCAAGAGTCCCGAAACGAAGCACCGTCCCGGGGCGGAGAGGTTGCTGGAGACTGCCCATCTGGAGCTCGACGGGGAGCTGTTCGTCAGCACGCAGCAGGCCCCTACCTGGCGCGCCAACTGTCGGCGTTTCGAGACAGGGGGGTCCCTAAGCCGACGAGTGAGTGTGCTGCGTGCCCCAGCCCAGATGGGTCGAGCGCGTGGGCGAGCGCGAAGGGGGGAGAGGCGAGGTGGCCGGAGTCGAGCGTGAGAGAGGTGGGAGTCCCGCGGCCTTCGTGTTCGTCCCGCGCCCAGGTCGGGTGCGCTTGCAGTAGGGGGGTTACAAGCGTCCACGCGGGTGAGGGAAGCGAGCGGCCCCAAGAGAGCGCCTGTCCCGTCCTCGGTCCCGCGCGGCCAACCTTCTCTGAGAAGGCCCTGGTCCTTCCTTTTATAGCCGTAAGGAGAGGATCCAGGTGTACAATGGGGGGTGTAGCAGAGCGCTACGTGTCTAGCGGAGGGAGAGCTAGCGCCCTAGGTACATGCCAATGTGGCAGCCGGAGAGATCTGGGCACCCTGCTGGTGTGATGTCGTGGCTGTCGGAGGTGCGGCGGAGCCTGGCGGAGGGACAGCTGTTGGAGCGGTCGAGTCCCTGCTGACGTCGTTCTGCTTCCGTAAGAGAGCTGGGGGCCGCCGTCGTCATAGAGCTTGTGGAGCGCCATCATTGCCCCTCTGGCGGAGCTGGCCGGATGGGACGCCGGTCTTGTTCTCCGTGACCCGAGTCGATTCGGGGTAGGATGATGATGGCGCTTCCTGTTGACGTGGCGGTCTGTGCCCTAGGCAGGGCGACGTGGGGGTTCCTCCGAAGCCGAGGTCGAGCCCGAGCCATGGGGTCGGGCGAGGCGGAAGTCGTTCGGCCGAGGCGAAGTCCGAGCCCTGGGGTCGGGCGAGGCGGAGTTTCGTCGTCTTCTGGGTCTTAGCCCGAGTCCGAGCCCTGGGGTCGGGCGGAGCGGAGTTCGCCGTCTTCCGGGTCTTAGCCCGAGTCCGAGCCCTGGGGTCGGGCGGAGCGGAGTTCGCCGTCTTCCGGGTCTTAGCCCGAGTCCGAGCCCTGGGGTCGGGCGGAGCGGAGTTCGCCGTCTTCCGGGTCTTAGCCCGAGTCCGAGCCCTGGGGTCGGGCGGAGCGGAGTTCGCCGTCTTCCGGGTCTTAGCCCGAGTCCGAGCCCTGGGGTCGGGCGGAGCGGAGTTCGCCGTGGCGCCTTTGTCAAGACCTGACTGCCGGTCAGACTCACTCTGTCGAGTGGTGCTGCAGTCGGAGTGGCGCAGGCGGCGCTGTCCCTCTGTCAGACTGGTTAGTGGAGCGGTGGAGTGACGGTGGTCACTTCGGCTCTACCGGGGGCGCGTGTCAGGATAAAGGTGTCAGGCCACCTTTGCGTTAAATGCCCCTGCAATTTGGTCAGTCGGTGTGGCGATTTAGTCAAGGTTGCTTCTGAGCGAAGCCAAGGCCTCGGGCGAGCCGGTGATGTGTCCGCCATAAAAAGGGGGCCTCGGGCGAGACGGAAGTCTCTCGAGGTCGGCTGCCCTTGGCCGAGGCTAGGCTCGGGTGAAGCATGATCGAGTCACTCGTGTGGACTGATCCCTGACTTAATCGTACCCATCAGGCCTTTGCAGGTTTATGCTGATGGGGGTTACCAGCTGAGAATTAGGCGTCTTGAGGGTACCCCTAATTATGGTCCCCGACATGTATGTTAATCCAACAGACTCGGTAAACTTATAGATTGAATAGAGAGTGAAGCAGGCTATCCAAAAATAGAGAGCGAAGGTGGAAAGATAGAGTCACTAAATTTAAAGAGTCATTTACAGAGTCTAGATACGCTTTTCTTTTGATATTAGCTAAATTTACTTTTACAAAACCATATACCTAGTCTCTTGGAGTTGTTCTAAGTATATGTTTGTATTGTGAATTTGTGTTCGTAAGAAAAAGCTTAATTTGCATATTCATCAAAGAGATCATCATCACAATGCAAATGATCCGATCTTTGTTTAGAAGAAGAAAAATGGTATTTAGCTTATTACTACGTGCCTTGCATTGTACATATGCAGACTGAACCAACATTGCAAAATAGCTAGAGGCGGTACTAGCTAGCTAGCTAATGACACCAATTAAGTGACTCGTGAACGCGCTTGCTTTTACGTTGTCACGTCTAACCCCTTCATTTGTCTACATCAGGCATGATGCTAATTGTTTAGTATGGTAACTGTGCTAGCTAGCTAGCTTGGTGGGTTTGGTGCTCGTATGAGGACGGCAAGGAACGTGATCGTTTGCAAGTTGCAAATTTGATTAGTTGGTTGATCAACTGTCACACAACAACAAACTTTGGGCGTTATGTATGGCTGACAACAGGCGCGGATCTAGACAAAATAACCATTGGTGTCATCTCTATTAAGTTATAGTATCATCAACTCATTTAAGTGCTAACAAATATATATTTTGATGGAGATTACTAAAATATATTGGTGTCACATGACACCATAAAAATGGCCTCGATCCGCCCCTGGCTGACATAGGCTACAAATTTTACACTATAAAACTTAAGGATCAAATCAAATTAGAATCAGACTCTAGTTCTATTTATTTTTTAAAGTAAAATTAATTTATGGTCCTAACAAATTATGAAGAACTATTTGGATCACGTTCCATTACCACCCCTAGCGTTATGCAGTGACCTATGTTGTAGCTAAGCTAATTAGCTATCTTCGTTTTTTCAGAGCCAAAACTCTGGATTAACGCAGACAGGCTAACACAGAGGGTGTGAACTAAAATGTCCAACAATTCTTAGAGGTGTCCGTCCCATTTATAAAAACAACTTGTCTCTGTAAATTAATTTAGAGAGCCAAAACTCTTAAGAGGCGTCTTTGGCCTAACATCTCATCACAGCCTTAGATACATAAATAGAAGGAGAAATTGTCACACTCGGGTTTTAGGGATACCAAGACCCGGACGTGAGATAATCACCAAGTGTGTTAGGACCAAGTCTTACATATAATGATTCATGGTACAAAAACGAATGTCACATCTTTATTATATAATAGGAGTTCTATACAAAATAGTTAAATAATTACATTATATGAAGACAACGATCCAGCAACCAAAGTTGACTGGGAGACGACGGTCTAGACCTCTCACAATCTCATCGTATCATCCTCCATGCGCCTCATCCTGAGGTACATGTTCTTGACCTAGGGGATGTGATTACAGCAAGGGTGAGCTCACATACGTTACTCGTTCAACAAGTTGTGGTGAATAATGTGCATGAACTCACAAAAGGTGCGAGCCCATGTGAAGTGTAAGGCTTACCAAAGAGGATGGTTAAATCTGAGCATTGCTTTTAAAGTTGGTCAAAAATTTATTAGCAGTTACTAGGTATAAGTAGATAACCCAATTAAATAAGAGATCAAGATTAATAACAACACCCACAATGCAATGCAAATGACAAATTGAGTTTAATTCCATAAGTTAATCATTTGAGGGTCCGAGCCGCTCATGACCGTGAGCACGGCTGATATACCAGTTTTACACTCTGCAAAGGTTGTGCATCTTTACCCACAAATCGTGTTACCCATTTTCCATGGGGTTGATCGGACCCATACACCTCTATCAAGGAAGCGAGGCATGGTACCACTACGAGGTCTTTACAAAGTTCCACTAGCTTCAGAAAACCCGCTACAGTTTCTAGGGAGCACAACATAGGAATCCTCCGTCTGAAAAGTCATCGCAGCAAAATTAGCCCGAGAACCTCCCTATACCGACCACTCCCCTACTGCCCTTGCCCCTTTCGGGTAAGGTAGTCCTCCACTAGCTTTCCTAATTAGTCAGCCAAGGGCGTCCCATACCACCCTTGTGGTAGCACTGTTTTCCCGGATGGTCGCTCCATGTTCCAATTAACAATATTGTCGGTACCCTGAAACTAGGGTACCCCCTGCTACTGTACAAAGACAGAGAACCCACGGCTATCCCTTAGTCGCGTGGTAGAAGTGTTGTGTGTGGGACCAAGCTACGGCTCGCCCCAATCTCAAGCGGCTATTATGGGTCCACAGCAGCACCCGACTCCACCACATAGGCGGGTCCGAAGCCGCCACGTGTCCAGAGAAGGTGGCATACTCTAAGGCATCAACAGTGAGTCCGGACCCCCACGGGAGAGTGCCGGACTCCTAGATATACAGTCTGGACCCCCAAGGTTGGTCCCGGACCCCCGGATATACAGTCCAGATCCCCAGGGTTGGTCCCGAACCTCCACGTGTGCAAGCCGGACCCCTGGAATGGGATCTAGACCCCCCCTCGTATGGTGTCCGGGCCGCCCACAATGGGGTCCCAAGGTCCCAGGGCAGAGCATACCCGGGCCTTGAACAGGACCCAGGCGGGGGTCCGATACCGACACATGTCCAAACCCAGTCTGGTGCGGACCTATCCGCATACGCTTCTGCTCCCCGCCTAGGCGGAGGCCCGATGCTGCCGCATGGCCTACTACGTGTGACGTAAGCCAACGGGCGGAGCCAGACGTAAGGCCTCCGGGTTACGTGGCCCCTGCATTTATTGCGGATAAGGCGCGCCGCCTGCCCATCCCGCTGACAGGCGATGTGTCGCCTCAGCATTTAATGAGTCCTATCTATTCCGCTGACAGGCGGCGACCTGTTTGCTAGCAGGCGGCGACCTGTCCATTCCACAGGCAGCGTGCCTGTCCATTCCGCTGGCAGGCAGCACACCCGTACTGCCGCATGCACTGCACCCATCATCACTCGTACGTTACCAAGGAAGCTACCGTTGTGTATCAATACTGCACGGGCTGCGGACATTAGGGCACCAGGAGATTGCACAGACATCACCTGCATTAGTTGCTCTAGGTATTCCATCCATTATGTTCCTGGGCCCATATGTCGGGGCTCAGCACCCTTGTATGTGCCTCCCTTGAGCTATAAAAGGGAAGGCACACAACGTTACAAGGCAAGATCTCAGGCTCACAACACCCTCAGACTCACACAAGCTCAAGTGTTCAGACACTCAATACAACACAGTGGAGTAGGGTTTTACACTCCGGCGGCCTGAACCACTCTAAACCCTCGTGTTCACTCGTGTTCTTCGACCATCTAGCAGACAGGCAAAACGCTTAGGCCCCTCCTCATCTTAGGATTTAGGGCGGATGCGTTCTTGTGACGGAACCTCCCAAGTAATTAGGCCCACCTACAGTTGTCCTTGTCCAACAGACGTCAGACACCCTGTAGATGTTCCTAAGTCACTTGACAAGCTCGGTATCTTTCCTTACCTTACCAGGAACGTTTCACCCGTCTTGCAGACATTACAGAACATCGGAGATAAAGAAATGCGGAAGCGAATTACATAAACTTTACATTTATTTTAAAAGCAAGCTTAAGTTATGTTATTACAGACCAGAGCTAATAGTGAGTGCATAGAAGTAATATTATACAAACCAAGGGAGGCACAAACTCCTCCCGATAAGTTTAATAAACAAAAGATCCTAGGTGGAGGACCGAGTCCTCCCGCACTTCAGTCTTGTTTTTCTTCTTTGGGAACCACCTTGGCACAGAAGCAGCAAAAGTCTGCTACTTCCTCACCTAAAAACAACGAAGGGATAAACCCTGAGTATGGAATTACTCAGCAAGTCTTACCCGACTAAAGAAAAGACTCTCAAGGGTATGCTGGTTATATGGGAGTCAAGGTAAGGCTTTTCAATCATCAATGACTCTGTTTTTGCAGAAATGCTTACTAAAGTGGATCCTTAAAAATCCAGTTTTAATTTGTCAAGTTAAGTAAAATTACCTGCACTAGAGTTCTTTCTACCCTAGTTCAATCACGGGTCCTGCACTAGCCAATTTCTTAACAAAAGCCCATCGTCTTAAGTGGAATGCTACGTGTAGGGTAGTGACCAAGTCTTCATAACCACGAAGGTACGGCGATCCGAATCGATTATACTCAGCTGAGGATCTCCAATCACACGACATATGTAGCACTTAACCCTTGCATATGTCAACCTGCCACCGGGGTTCTTAAGACCGGATCAGGTTCACGCAGACCGAGAGCACAGATACACCACCGTTCAGCCTCTTGCCACGGAGGGTACACGCTACTCTCGCCACCGCTCCACGCCCATCTCGTGTTGTCTTATTCCGGCCTTAGTCTGCCCGAGGCAAGGCTTACCCATGACGAGGCATGTGACCAGTTAAAGGGTCCTCGATCATCAAGCCTACATCGACAAGGTCCTTAATCGACTCAGACGGAGACACTACACCGAGACTCTCTTCTCGTGCAAGTCACCCGCCCGGTCTCAACTTAATTATTTCAAACCCAAAGTTTGGTACCTGGCACTGGCAGAGGTACATCTTTTCCGATGTTGAACCTATCAAGGCCTTTGATAGATCCATCATCAAGTTTTATTTTCGAAAACATCCCACCCACTTTTGCCACATCATATTTTGTGAAAACAAAACATTTTGTTTTCTAAAGCAAGGCTAAGCATCAAAATCTTTTGTAAAACGGGTGATCAAGGAAGGTAATCAAATTCAAGGAAGGTAATGCAGGAATGGTTTTATCAAGCAACTCCTATCACCTAATGCAGCAAATCAAGTGAGAAAGATTTTAAAATAGCAAGGAAGGTGGCAAATGCACCGGGGCTTGCCTTCGTTTACAGGTGATTCGGGTTCGGATCCACAGATATCGAAGTAGAAACTATTCCCGGCCTGGGATTCCGAAGGTGGTGGTGTCTCCTCTTCAGTTACTTCGATTTCTTCCTCACGTTCTAATCATAACCATACATATGTATAAGAGTGGATGCCATGGGATGCTCATGAGGATGCAAAGATAACATAAACTTATTATCTATGTCTTGAATACAACTTTCTTTCACGGAGTTCCGGGAACTTAGGGTTTCCGGAGTCGGTAAAGGAGTTCATAGGGCAGGGGGTGTTTTGGGGTTTGGTAATCAAACAAGGTCCAAATCAATTCATACTTTACCCAAGGTCTCTAAATAGTGTATAACACTCATATAAAAATTTTGGGCATTTTTGGACTTACCAAATATTTTCTAAAAATCCATCATTAATACTTTGAACTACTTTAAATACTCTAAAATTTCTTACTTCCACTAAAAATCACAAACTTATTTTTATTAAATTCTATGGAAAATAAGAAGCCTAGGAAAATTAGTTTCACAATTTTAGCATTTTTCTACATTTTTCTACATATTTCTAAAGCTCTGATGTAAAAGAAAAAGGAAAATGTTCCAACAGTGATGGGCCAGATTTAGCCCAGCGGCCCAGTTCCAGGGAGGAAAGGCGCCCGCGCGCCCGCGCGCCCTGGCGGTTTTGCGCAGAGACCCTCGCGTCTTTATCTAACAGCGAACGAGCCCTTTCACTATTCCTGTGTGTCGCTGACCGATCACAAAAAGGCCCCTGCACTTCTACTAATTCACAATTGGAAGTCCACGACGCCGTTCAAGCGCGGCCGTGCTCCGACGAGCATCTACGCCGACCGATTGAGGCTAAGACAGACGCTAAGCTTCGGCCGAGACCAAATCCGAGTCCCCATGAACGTTTCCCCCAACTTAATTTGGCTCATGATTGACTAAGGAGCTCTGGCCACGGTGGCCGTGAGCAGCGCGACAGGACCGACGCGTTCCCGGCGACCAGAGGCTACTCCGTGCAAATTAAGGGTTTGGCAGGCATCACAACAATGTGAGAGTGCTCAAACAAGAAAGCAGGGGACGAGAACTGACGGGAGTTGGGCTGGCGACGGTGAGCTCGGTTTCACGGTGGCGGAAATCGGATTTGGGGGGGAATTCCAAATTCAAGCTCTCTGGTGGGAGGTTTGGGATGCAAGCGGGTGCAATAGCTAGTAGAGTACATGGCGAAGCCGAGGGGGGGCTCAATTTATAGACTCCGAGAGCGGTGGCTCTCAATTTGCCCACGGCGAGCTGGCGGCCGGAAAGGGAGAAGAAGGCGCTGGCATGTTTTCCGCGCGGCGGCTTCCGGTGAGGGCACGGGGTCGCCGCTTAACCAGAGGTCGCCACCTCGGTAACTTTTGCCACGGTGCCAAGGGACTTTACCGCGACCACCGACGACCGGTCACGCCGCGGTGGCGTTCTTATCGCCGGCGGGGTGAATCGTGATCTTCAGTGCGATATTTCTGATGGCTATGAACAGTACTCTGAATTCAATAAAGAGCCTGACTGACAGAGCAAGTTCAGGTCACATTTTCTCTAAATTTTCCTTAGCAACTCATCCAAGGCTCTGCATGAAAGTTGTAGTGCTACATACCAGCTACAACTCGACTATAGGACTTGAACACATTTGAGCACTAAATCAAGGTGGAATTCATACTCAAAGTTGACTCTGCTACACTGAATATCTGAATTTCAGATTGAATCAGCTTGACAGCCAATCTTTAGGCTTAAATATCTCCAAAATTTTCTTAACAACTCTGCTAACACTCTTAAGCAAAGTTATGCTCCTATAGTTGGGATACAATTTTGATGTGGTGACCTAGGGCAAAAACCCTATGCTTTGAAAGTTACAAAGCCCCAAAGTGGAGCCAATTCTCTGATTTTCAGACTTCATCACATGAGTCAAGTGTGGCCCTTTTGCACTTAAGTCCAAATCTCAGGGTTTGGCTTGTAAATTCACATATTTGTGAACCAATTGGCTTTAGATGCTTAAACATAGTAGTTTTTACATTTTAGTCCAAAGGTTCATCACTTTTGCACATAAGCCCCTAGGGTTTGGTTTTAGGGTTTTCCAGGGTTCCAATTAGGGTTTCTGGTATTCCAGGGGTATAAAAGTGATTCAAGTTTATTCTTGGGGTCATTTTATGACTTTTACCCTAAAGCTTTTAGGTTTTCTTAACTTGGGTTAAGTTTTACCCCTTTAATCCCTGTTTAGGGTTAAAGCTTCCTATCCAGGGTCCTAGTTGTAAAACATTAAAACAATACAACTTGTTTGAAATTTTTGCCTAGTGAATGCACTCTAGGTGTGTCAAACATATGCAATGCCAATGCTCATGATGCCATGCTCAAGTTTTAGTTATAGTAACACCAGGGGTGTTACAGTTCTGCCACCCGGCCGGAGAATTCCCTCTCCGCCATTTGGCATGCTAGGTAGGGGGCTTGGCTTTAGGTTTTTGCTTGTTTTTCTGCTCGACACCATGGTCCATATCGTCGAGCACCACAGCGGGGCTTCCGAGGACTTCCTGATGGAGGAGGAGGCTGTGTCGTCCATGCCACGGGCCTCCAGCCACCCTGTGCCTGGTGCTGCTGCTATGCACGCTGCACAGCAGCACACTCCCGCTCAGTCGTCCCAGGCGCCGTTAAGGGCTGCACCCGGTGCGCTGTCTGCAGCCAGGGAGTTGTTGTGCCACCCTCCAAGCTCCACGGCCTCGCTAGGGGCCATAAAGCAGTGACGCGACGACGTTGATCGTCTCCTGGGCATGGCACAATCTAGCTCGGCCAGGCCCAGGCCTCAGTCGTTTCGGCGTCAACATGCGGCGTCGGCGTCGGTGCGCTCGCCTTTAGTGAAGGCTGCGCCGACCGAGGACCTGTGGGTGGAGCTCAACCGCTGACCTACGGGCAGAGCTCAACCGCAGGTGTGCGGGTGAGGATGCCCGAGTCTCTCTAGAGAGGGCGTGTGAGCGCCGATAGAACATCGAGGGTCGCAACCTCGACCAAGACTTTGCTGTGGTCGCACCGTAGACTCCAAGGGGTCCTCGAATTCAAGCGGGTGTCCTATTGGCCGTTGTGGGCTGTGCCGCACTAGAACTGCAACATGTTCCTCGGGTTGATAACTCGGCGGTAGATGAACTCTCCGTGAGGGCATCAACTTGGGCACCCATGCTCGAGGGCGTCTTCGAAAGACGGCTGCTGAGACCCACCGCCCAGCCTGCCGAACTGGGCGAAGGGGGCGAGACTAGCACCTCGAAGCTAGCAGTCCCGATGGCGTTACATCTGCAGAACCCACCAAAGGTTGTGCATGCAACAAGGGGTCCTGCCTACCCCTTAGTGCCACAACCAGTATCTCAGAGTGGTCCCGATGCATGGATCTTCGAGATCCGGGACTACCTGAAGGAAAACATCCTTCCTGAAGATCATGTATCCGCAGAGCGCATAGTGCGGTTGGCTGGTGGTGGAAGGGGATCTCTACCGCCGTGGCGCCAACGGCATTCTCATGCGGTGCATTACCCAGGAGGAGGGTCGTGAGTTGCTCACGGAGATCCATGGAGGTGAGTGCGGAAGTCATTCTTCATCCCGCACACTGGTCGGTAAGGCCTTCTGGCATGGCTTTTACTGGATAACCGCCCTCCAGGATGCAGCTAAGATGGTAAAGTCCTGCAAGGCGTGTCAATTCCACGCAAAGTAGATACACACACCAGCTCTGGCTCTGCAGATGATTCCGCCCTCCTGGCCATTCGCCGTGTGGGGGTGGATATCCTGGGACCGTTCCCCAGGGCCATCGGCGGGTACCGATTCCTCTTCGTCGCCATCGACAAGTGCACAAAGTGGCCAGAGGCTACCCCTATGGTCAACATCACCCAGGGTGCTGCTGTTGCTTTCCTCAAGTCGATTGTCTGTAGATTTGGGGTCCCAAGCTATATCATTACGGACAATGGGACCCAGTTTACAAGTCGGCTTTTCTAGGAGTATTGCGAGGGCATCGGCACCCAACTCTGCTTTGCGTCTGTGGCTCATCCCAGGAGCAACGGCCAGGTGGAGAGGGCAAACATAGAAATCCTCAGGGGACTCAAGACACGCACCTACGACTGCTTGAAAAAGCACGGTGCAAATTGGGTCAGTGAGTTTCCGTCCGTGCTTTGGGGGAACCGAACCACACCCAGCCGAGCTACCGGGGAGACCCCGTTCTTCCTGGTCTACGAGGCCGAAGCCTGCCTTCCCCCGGAAATCATTATGGGCTCCCCACGGGTCCAAGCTTTCGATGAGTCTGTGCAGGAACAACTACGTCATGAGGACGTGGACTTCATCGACGAGCGCAGATGGCGAGCGGCGATCCGAAATGCACGGTACAACCAAGCGCTCAGGCCCTACCACCAACGGTTTGTGCATAGTAGGGAGCTCGGGGTCGGGGACCTAGTCCTAAGGCGAGTACTGAACCGAGAAGGGCTCCACAAACTCTCCCCCAGCTGGGAAGGACCCTTCAAGGTGACGGAAATATGCCGACCCGGGTGTGTCCGCCTCGCTACAACTGAAGGAGAGCCTCTTCCCAATCCATGGAACATAGAGCTACTCCGTAAGTTTTACCCATAAAAACAAACCTGGGGACCCAGTCTTCTTCCTTTGTAACTAGGTAGCGCATATATGTACGTCAACCCGGTGAGGTCCGCCCTCATAAACCCGGTCTGTTGGCCTACACTCATGAATATCAAGTTATAAAGAAAAGATTCGCCCCCAGATTTGTTTTTGTGATGGTGTTATTCTGCTTCAATTTACGAGCATTATTTTTTATCTAACCCACCCATACTGGTATAATGACATCCGAATTGAGTAGTCAGGCTTGCAGTTTGGGACCCCTCGGCGGGGGGCGGGGGGGGTCCGGCAGCCTGGGGGCCAGTTCTAGAGAACGGGTACTTCTCTCCTAGGGTGGTCCGGAGCCGTGTAGCCGCTTAGCTTGGTTCCATACCCTAAGCCTGCACGCTCCACCACTCTATGACGAGTACCCTAGTATTTGGAACTATAGTCCTGTGGGTCCAGTAACCTGGGGTTCGGTTCTAGAGAACGGACACTCGTCTCCTGGGGTGGTCCGGAGCTGTGTAATCGCTTAGCCTAGTTCCGTACCCTAGGCCTGCACACTCCACCACTCTGTGATGGATGTCCTAGTATTCGGAACTGTGATCCAAGGGATCCGGGCACACGGATTGGCTTCCCAGGCTAAGTCCTGCAGGTCCCTGTTGCATGAATCAAAGGATAGAAGATACCAGCTGGCGGGTCTTATGGGTGCACTACTTACACTTCCTAGCCAAAGCTGTGTACAAATCCAGGTCCCAGCCGAGACTACATCCTGGGGGCCGGGTCACCAACTAATTTTCCCTTAGGAATACTGGCATCCAGCCTCGACACATTGAGCCTACATCCCAGGGGGGCCAAGTACCAGGGAGGAGTTGGTAACGACGCATAAAGCAAAGACAAATAGCATACAGATAAGTTATGTCACTGTTAGATAAATACTTCCCAAAAGTATCTTACAAAACCAAAAAATATTACAAGCCACTACCCAGCAGAACCCTTGCCCTGTTTCTACAGATCTAGCTACTCATCATCAGCAGAATCCCGCTGGAAGCGCTCGGCCACCCCCTCCACAGTATCTTGTACGCCCTGCGGGGCGGTGTCTTCGGTGTCGGCTACCGGACCAGCGATCACCGGCTCTAAGGAGATGGCCGGGTCATGGCTCCGGAAGCACGTCAGGATGTACTCGATCACCGCCCAGCAGAGCCTGCCGCATTCGGCCTCTAGGCGGGCACCAAGTATCTGGTCCAGGCGACGGAGGCGGTCCGCGGCGGAGTCCAACAGTGGGAGCGCGTTGGAGATGGACGTCGGCAGCTCCGACATCAGGATGGGGCTCACCCCTAGCGGCACCAGCGTCGTGCTCATCTCGCCGGCCCATGCAGCGATAAGCTGGACCCCGGCGCGATGCTCCGCCTGGAGATCCTCAAGCGCTTTCTTCATCGCCTCCGCCACTTGGGAGCCCGGTGCAGCCTACGCCGCTTGAATCTTCTGGATCCGCTCTTCCAGATCCTTCTCCTTCTGCTCCACCTCGAGCTCATGCTCGGCCAGCAACTTATCCTGCCTTTCAAACATTTCCTCCCTGAAGGCGAGGTCCTTCTCCCACCAGGCAAGATCCATCGTCTGCTTATCCAGGGAGGCATCCTTCGCCTTGAGGTTCTCCTCGGCTAGGGCAATGTTGCTGTCCTTGTCCTCCACCTCCCGCTCCCATTTCTGGATCCTCTCCACTGCCGCGGTCTGCTGAGTCCGCTGCTCTTCCAAAATTGCGTTCATAGCACTCAGCTTGGCACTCAGCTCTATGACAACCTCCTCCCTCTGGTTCAAGGCCTCCTCCTTCTTGGCTAGCCTCTTCTCCTTCCGGCTCACCTCTAGCTCCCTGGCGTACACCTTCTGGAGGTCCTTCTTGTAGTCTTTGCGGTCCCGCGCCAGTTTGGATCTCTCAAAAGCGAACTAGTGGGATGTCGCCTTGGTGCGCTCCTCCAGCTGGGTGCGCCAGTCGCTGAGACGCTGGTGCTCAGATTCCAGCGCCTCCCATTCTCGTTGGATCGCCGCCTCGATCTCTTGAAGGGCCTGATGCGCACGAGACAGCACCCGGGGGAGGGGGGCCGGCGCTGCTTCTGGCTTGGCGCCGGATCAGAGCCGCCGCCCAAGAACCACCTCTGGCTCCTCTAGAGTGGGCGACAGGTTGGAGCTGGACGTGCCCCCCATGTCACCCTGGACGGCAGGGGTGGGCGTAGTCGGGACCTCCTCCACCGCTGCCGACGATGTACTCGACGGTGTCGCCGTTGTTGAGGCTGAAGTGGCCGTCGGCGGTTCGCCGGCACCACTCCCAGCAGGTGCCTGCTGCTAGGAGCCAGACCTACCGGTGGGCATGGTATCCGGCGGAGGAGGCACGACCTTGGAAGCAGAGGGGGAGGAAGCCCTGGCAAGCGAAGGATGGGTTAAGACCCGTCGGCATGATAATTACACTCGTGGAAAAAAGGGGCTACACTTACTTGGGGCCCTGGACCTTCCAGCGACCCTGGAAGCGGGACGTCCGCTGCTGTTGTTGCTGCTGGTGCCCCTGGGGGAGATCACCCCCAGGTGGTGGTGGTGGCGGCAGGACCGATGGTGGTGGTGGCGGCGGCGGCGGATCCGATGGTGGCGGTGGCGGTGGCGGAGGACTGACTCACCTCTGTGCACCCTGAGCCTGGGAGCCGGTCTCCTCGGCCCCGCCAGCTATCCTCTGACGCTTCTGGGGCGGGTCTGCAACAAGGGGAGGGTCCATGACAAGCGACCCGTTGGCGCGACACAACCGGCATCGCCTCTCTTCCTCCGACCCCTCGGTGCCACCCGGGGCGGAGGAGCTACTTGCAGCCCCTTTGACCTTGTCCAAGGGGCTAGGGGCCGCGGGGGGAGCTCTGGAGCCCGCACCAGCGGGCTGGGGGCCTCCAACCGACACGTCGGAGATCTGGATCCCGTGGTGGGGTCCCGGCTGCCGGTCTGGCGAACCGCGACGCCGCTCTCGTCAAGGGTCGGCAGCGAGGCCAGGATCGTCGTCTTCAATCCTGGGTCATCGCAGAGCGTAGGGATGCCCTGGGGAAGGATTAGGGACTCAGGGATGAAGGACTCACCAGTAATCCCCTTCACCAGGACTTCTAGCTCCTCCCAGGACAAGTCGGTGCCCGACCCGCGCTGTATCCGGCCGATGTCGTTCGAGCCGGTAAACCAGCAACACAAGCGTTCCCTCCTCTGCAGCGGCGTGATCCGGCGCTTCAAGAAGTCGTCGACCACGTGCATCGACGTCAGACCACTAGTTGCCAAGGTCTTGATCCTGTCTAATACGGGTAGGAACTCCGGCGCCAACGACGGCTTGGCCCTCCATTGCTTCCGATCGAGCTTTGGACCATCGCTCGGCAGCGCGAGGCGGTCGTTGGCCTCGGTGCTGGCTATTACCCAGTCGGTGCGCCAGTTTTCCCACCTCACGCCACCGAGGGAGGAGATGTAGGCGCCGGCCGAGTCTGGCCTCGTCTAGAAGTAGTAAGCACCGAGGTGGTCCTTAGCCTTCGCAGACTTCACCAACACGAAGAAATGGTGGAAGAGGGAGGTGAAGGGGCCACCCCCACGAACATCTCGCAGAGGTGGGCGAAGATGGCCGCCTGGAGGATGGAGGGGGGCGTGAGGTGCTGAAGTTGGAGCCCGAGCTCCTCCAGCAGCAGGAGGAGGAAAGGCGAGATCGGCAGTGCCAACCCACAGGAGAGGTAGGAGACGAACAAGACGAACTCCTCGGCGGCGAGGCCGCCAAGGGGCACGGCACCGGCGCGGAACCTTCTGGCGAACGCCAGCGCGCTCCATCCGAGTAGGTTGCGCACCAGATTGAGCGCCGCCTCAGACTGGAAGCGGTCGGGACGAGCTAGTGAAGTCATGGCGATGGTGGCGGCGCAAGTGCAGAGTAGGAAAGCGCGAATGTGAAGGGGCACAGAGAGCTCGGAGGCGAAAGGGCGCAGTGATTGGAGAGAATGTGAAAGCGTAACTGCTGCGCGCGAGGTGAATCCCTTTTTAGGGAAGACTCTCCTGCTCGTGCCCCAGGAAATCCTGTCCGACGCGCACCTAGCGCCCACGCGATCCAGTCTCTGACAAGGGGGCCCAGGCCCACAAGTCATGCAGCTGGTGCGTCGGTCTCCGAGTACGAAAAAGGTGAACCGCCACGCACGACCGCGCACCGCCTTGGGCCGCTACGGAAAGATATTTATTAACCAAGACGACGGCAACGAGGCGCCCCGCGTGTGGCCCGATGAAACCGCCAGATGTGGGGCCGTGGGTCAGTCAGCCGCGGGGACAGATGTGGCAGGTGACGTGACCGAGGGCAGATTGACAGTGCGCGCGTCGACAGACGTGTTGAGTTAATGCGGCACGTCAGCAGGCGTGCTAAGATGGCGCCCCAATCACCGGTCATGCCATGTTGACCCGAAGTACAAGTCTTAGCCCCACTTGCAGGCTTGCATCCTCCCTTGAGGTGGGCCCGGGGGCCACTGTCGGTACCCTAAAACTAGGGTACCCCCTGCTACTGTACAAAGATAGAGAACCCGCGCGGCTATCCCTTAGTCGCGTGGTAGAAGTGTTGTGTGTGGGACCAAGCTACGGCTCGCCCCAATCTTAGGCGGCTATTCTGGGTCCACAGCAGCACCTGACTCCACCACATAGGCGGGTCCGAAGCCGCCACATGTCCAGAGAAGGTGGCATACTCCAAGGCATCAACAGTGAGTCCGGACCCCCACCGGAGAGCGCCGGACCCCCAGATATACAGTCCGGACCCCCAAGGTTGGTCCCGGACCCCCGGATATACAGTTCGGACCCCCAGGGTTGGTCCCGGACCTCCACGTGTGTAAGTCGGACCCCTGGAATGGGATCTGGACCCCCCTGTATGGGGTCCGGGCTGCCCACATTGGGGTCCCAAGGTCCCAAGGCAGAACATACCCGGGCCTTAAATAGGACTCAGGTGGGGGTCTGGTACCGACACGTGTCCAGACCCATTCTGGTGCGGACCTGTCCGCATACGCTTCTACTCCCCGCCCAAGCGGAGGCTCGATGCTGCCGTGTGGCCTACTGCGCGTGACGTAAACCAACGGGCGGAGCCTAACGTAAGGCCTCTGGGTTATGCGACCCCTGCATTTATTGCGGATAAGGCGTGCCGCCTGCCCATCCCGCTGACCGGCAATGTGCCGCCTCTGCATTTAATGAGTCCTGTCCATTCCGCTGACAGGTGGCGACCTGTCTGCTGGCAGGCGGTGACCTGTCCATTCCGTAGGCGGCGTGCCTGTCCATTCCGCTGGCAGGCGGCATGCCCATACTGTCGTGTGCACTGCGCCCATCATCACTCGTACGTTACCAAGGAAGCTACCATTGTGTATCAATACTGCGCGGGCTGCGGACATCAGGGCGCCAGGAGATTGCACAGACGTCACCTGCATTAGTTGCTCTAGGTATTCCGTCAATTATGTTCCTGGGCGCTGGGCCCATATGTCGGGGCTCAGCACCCTTGTATGTGCCTCCCTTGAGCTATAAAAGGGAAGGCACACAACGTTACAAGGCAAGCTCTCAGGCTCACAACACCCTCAGACTCACACAAGCTCAAGTGCTCAGACACTCAATACAACACACAGTGGAGTAGGGTTTTACGCTCCGGCGGCCTAAACCACTCTAAACCCTCGTGTTCACTCGTGTTCTTCGACCATCTAGCAGACAGGCAAAACGCTTAGGCCCCTCCTCATCTTAGGATTTAGGGCGGGTGCATTCCGCCACCCGGCCGGAGAATTCCCTCTCCGACAAATATGATCTTATCATGAACAATAATTAAACAACAACATAATTGGAACATGATCATAATAAAACATTAGTTTCCCAAAACCAGGTAGAGCAATAGCAAATTTACCCAATAATTCATCTGTTTGCAAGGTGGAGGATAAACAATGCTAGGGAAACCTATTAGGTCCCATCAAATTAACCTGAGCATGTCACGGTGATTAACAGGAACATTATTAGGTAAAAAGGAGTGATCAAGGGCATAACTTGTCTTAGACTCGAGATTTCGGGTACCAGGATGATCTTTAGATTCTCGGGACCTCACTACTATTCGTAGCAATAGAAACAATCATGGTATAGGCAAAATTAACATCACACGAAACATAAGCACAAACTGCATAATAATATTCTACACGATGCTACGAGATCATGGGTTCGAGAATCACTAAATTCAGAGTTACAGTTGAAAAGATATGGTTTTCTAAAGATTTAGGAGTCGGGTACAAAAGAAATTAAGTACATAATTTTAATTTAGGTTTCATAACAAAATAAAGCTACTAGGAGATAAACAATATTATTATGGATGTACTGCAACTAGAATGGATCAATTTAGAGCTAAAATAAATTAAATATTAATGAAACAAGTTTCTGAAATTATTTTTAATACTAAAATCCCATTTTATTATTTAATTCTGAGTATTCCTAATAATTCGGGACTACAGACATAATTACTAGAAAGGTCAGGGTTGTTTTTGCTAATTTCAGGGTATCTGCTTAATACTCTTTAAGAAGGTTTGGATGGCGGGTTGGTTTATTATAAACCTGAGGGCTTATCTGTAAAAGGCACCGGTCGAAGGGGTATGGGTGAGCTATGGCCACCCGATCAGACTTTGACGACACAGATTAGAAGTTATCTATCCTGAACCGGTATGTGTTGACAACTACACGATCTTGGATCTACGGGTAAGATTTTAAGTGGGCGAGATTAACCAGGGGCCGCTCGATCCAAACCCATGGCCATATTCATCCCCCGAAGCGGTATCATGGTCAATCTAATCCTGGCCCTCCGCGCCCCATCCGACGATCGGTGGGCCGCCACACCAGCTTGCTCCCCCCTGAGCCATGCACGGTGGCGCTATTGTCGGCGAACACCGTCCCCGTATTTTACTGCATCATTGCGAACACAACTTCGTTCAAATCAAAGGGAAGGAGAAGGCGAACTCGTCGGTGGATTTCTTACCGGTAGACAAGTGGGTAGATGTGTTGGTCAGGTGTCCTAAGGCTCGACGGTGGAAGGCTTCTCCGACAAGTAATTGAAGCAGTTTCGAGGACCCCCTTCCCCCACCAGCCGATTCATGCCAAGCCGCACAAGTCCCCCGCGAACAAACCCCAGAGCTCCCCTCTATTCTACACTGGCGAGCCCAACTTAGGCCCTGTTCGGTTGTTAGGGATTGAAGTCCCGGATTGATTCCTAGCCGGATTACTTCTCTAATTTATATAAATTTTGATGAGCTGGAATAAATCCTGGTCTATTCCGGTGAAACCGAACAGGGCCTTACGTAGTGACGGATCCCCCAGCTCCCTGCCCACGTTCTCCCTTAGGCCCTGTTCGGTTTTCACGGATTGGAGCCCTGGAATAGTTTCTAGCCGGATTACTTCTCTAATTTATATAAATTTTGATGAGCCGGAATGAATCCGAGTTCATTCCTGAAGAAGCGAACAGGCCCTTAGCTTTCTAGGTGGCGTGTTGGAGATGAGTAGTGGTGGCATGTTCGTTTATGTACCTCTGGGCCAGGCAGGTCACCATGCGGTTGAGATTTGTCCGGGCGCGCAGGATCCGGCGGAGATCAGCGCAATTTGTTGCGCGGAGATCACGGTTGGCGAGGGAGACGGACCTACATGGTGGGCCCCACAAGTCAGTATTCCCGTGCCCTGTGAGCGCGAGGCGGCATGGCTGAGCAGTGGGCCCCGATTGGCGGTGAGCGGGGGCGCGCACAGGGTGACAGCTTTGGGCCTGAATCCTGGAATTCGGCCTAAAGCGCAGGTTGGTGACCTCTTCTCTTTTTTTTTTCTTTTTCTATTTTTCTTCCTTCAATTCAAATTTGAATTCAAATCTGTTTTTAAACTTAAGTTTAAGTTTAATTCACAAATAAGAAGTCCCAACATGGGATTCATATATTTTTATTTAT
The DNA here is from genome assembly GCF_902167145.1 of Zea mays. Taxonomy (NCBI): domain Eukaryota; kingdom Viridiplantae; phylum Streptophyta; class Magnoliopsida; order Poales; family Poaceae; genus Zea; species Zea mays. The sequence continues at coordinate 155,095,512 of NC_050097.1, read as the reverse complement.
CTAACAATTATTGTTATTATTATTATTCTTGACCCTTTATGCGGATGCTTTTAAATATACACCCAAATATATTTGTGGTATTTATTTAAAGGATACTCTAACCTTTATATTCCCGAGAATATATATTATTTCTTAATTTATATAAGGATCCCTTCATATTTCTTATCTTCCTTTTTTAAGAAAATCAAACCTAAACTTGATCATTTTCAAAGAGTAGTTTCGAAAGAAAGGAAATTCTTATTAGTAATTATTTTTTTTCTCTAAAGGATTTCCTTAAATCTTTGGCTAAGATTTTGAGTGTTACAGAAACCCTAGCTTCAACAATTCCTCATTCTTCTGCAGACTCTAGGGGTGTGTTTGGTTGCGGGATAGCAGGTAGATCCCATGTCCCCTGACGTGCCCTCTAGTCCCTCCAATTTTGAGGGACGACTGCTCAGGGGTGGGCCCCACTAGATTCAATGGTATTCAACTGAATACCTATTATTTTTGGCAAAAAAATCAATAGATACTAATATACATGTATATGATATGTGTACATAGGAAATAGAAAACGAATCAGGATTTATGCTCATTTGGGCTGAAACGTCCCTTTTCTAGCCTCCACCCAAGCCAACTTAATAGGTTTAGTGTGGCCCATTCTCAATTAGCACATATTTTCATCTACCAAGTGACCTAGTCCCAAATTCCCAATTCCCAAACCCCACACAGATAGCAGGCAGCACCAGCCGGCCGCCGCTCGCCTACCACTACGGTAGCCACTGCTGTAGTGCTGCTCCTACAGTCCTGTTCGGCGCGACGCCGCGAAGGCGCCACAGTTTGATAAGGTCAACACTGAGTTACTTAGATGGATGGCATCATTTAGTCTAGCCAAGAATTTTTCTGCCTTTGATGTTGAGAAATTGGTTAAACTTGCTGGACATTATCCTCATGATTTTCAATTTGAAGAGAAGACACAACTTCCTTTTCAACTTAATCGCTATATTGAAGATGTGAGGAATGATGAAAACTTTTAAAATTTAAAAGGCCTAGCTGAGTTGTCTTTGATGCTTGTTAAAACAGATAAGATTATGAGGCATGACATTGTCTACAAACTTCTTAAGTTGGTGCTAGTTCTCCCTGTTGCAACTACCGGCGTTGAGAGAATTTTTTTCTTCAATGGACTACATAAAAAATAAACTAAGAAGCAAGATGGGTCAAAATTCTTGAATGGATGTTTGGTTACTTTCATTAAAAGGGAATTCTTCTTAGAAGTCAAAGATGAGGACATCATTGCTCAATTTCAAAGCATGAAGGATCGAAAAGTTAGATTATGATTTGTAAGCTTTCTTCTCATTTTATCATATCAAACAATTATTTTAGTCTTTACTCTTTGTATTATGGTATTTTCTAGAATTTTAAATTATGATGACTAGTTATTGAATCACTTATGGCTATATTGTTTATGCTTAATTATATGTTATATATACAAATAATTACCTATGTATGCCAATAGAAAAACTTTAGTCTTTAAAAAGAATTATCCTAGAAAATTTTCGAATACCCACACTCTAAATCCTAGGCCCGCCACTGCAGATACTCCAACCCCATGATCCTAAACCAAACATACCAAACAACTTTATCTATGAAACCGTCTCATCACGTCCCATACTTGATAACCAAACACTTGCATCACTTACGCCCTCCCTCTCCACCAGCTTCTACTCCAACCTTATCCTTCATTACCCCCGTTCTCCCACCTAAGGGACAGATCCGATGGCGGTAGGTCATAGATGTTGATCCAATATTGATGGTCTCGGTTATATATGGACTTAGAATACCTTACTGCCCCAATATAAGCCTAATTAGGGATAACAATGGTTACCTGAAACTTGATACCCCGATGGGTAAAAACCCTATTAGGACATGTGTATGATGAATTTTGGCACCTATGTGTATTTTATTAGGTCATTTGCTATACCCAATGGGTATGTTCTCTCTTTCCCAGACCTGGTACTCGATGGAAAACCCGCTAAGCTATAATATATTGGGTTTAGGTTATTAGATGTGTTTCATATAAAATAAAATTTTAAAACATAGCCCTCCCTGTGTGCCACCCACCTAGACTGGACTCGGCAGTCCGTACTCGGCGCTATTCAAATGAGGTATATTTTGTATTCCATACTTACTTTTGTGATTTAAATAATCATGTTTACTAGAATATTTATGGGTATGGCTACTCGATGGGTATCCGCTACCTGTGGTGGATATGAATATGTGGTAATTTTGTACTTATAATGGATAGTGAGTATAAGTATAGAGTATTTTTTTTTCTCTAGTGATGCCCACTGGTATCTTGCCCACTGTCATGATGGGCTGAGGCTGGCGATCGGAGATGAGATCCACCAAGCTGATACATCGCTAGACCTTGTGATCAAGAAAACCGACGTGAGGAGCTTGGGCACCTGCTTCTATATAAGATCGATAGAAATTCTATTATTATTAATTTCCTTGTACCTAAGTAGGAAATATATCTATAGATCAGTCGGTGGTTTGTCCCCGCACATGTACATATTGGTGTTGTTGTGGTATTGATTAACAACAAATTTGACGAGGACAGATAAGGTTCGACTATTTTCACTAGATCGACACACGTGTAATAATAACGATGCATGATCTTCTACTCAAGTATTATCATGTTGTTATCCTAACTGAACGAGCATAGAAGTTTTGTGACACCACGCGAGCGACATGCCGTGCCGCGTAACCGACGGAGTCACGAAGACGACGTGTGCCATGGATTTCGCTGGCTGCTGGTCTGTCGCACAAGCTCATGTTCGAATCCACACACACACACACAAAAAAAGAACTCACAGATTTTGAGATGGACAGCCCAAGATCTGAGATGTTCGTGCTGGCGTGGGCCGTGTCCGTTCCTCCTAGCAACGGATGTCCAGTCATGGGCTGTTGGGCCGTGTTCCGCTTTTCCCCACTGCCAGCGCTGTAGTAGGCCTGTAGCTCAACAGAGGGACCAGGCTCCAAGCTTGGAACCCGATTGAAACTTGAACCAAATTAACGTATGGCGTCAGTTGACAACAGTTTTTTTTAAGGCCTTGTTAGCTTGTGCTGGATTGGTGAGTTGGAACGATTCCTAATCGAATTGCTTCTCTAATTTATATAAATTTTGATTAGCTGAAACGATTACGGGTGCAATCCGACAAAACGAATAAGTCCTAAGGTCTTGTTCGTTTGTACCGGATTGGTGGGTCGAAACGATTTCTAGCTAAATTGCTTCTCTAATTTATATAAACTTTAATTAGCTAGAATGATTTCGGGTGCAATCCGACGTAAACCAACAAAGGACTAAATAAAAAAGGGAACCGGATGCATGTACTCTATTGTACGTGTGTTTGCATGTATATAACACGGCGACAAGTTAGGCCGGCCACCCTGACAGGACAATAGCATACTAGTGCTGCTGTGTAGCAAGAGTCAAAGCCAAACCCATCCAAACCCAACAGGTAGCCGCCGACTCTGAATTGATCGAAACCACCGGTCGTGGTCAGGGTGCCGGCTGGCTGCAGTTGTTGCTGGCGGCGCCGCAGCCGCAGGTCTGCGGGGTGAAGGCGCAGGTGCCGAAGGGCTTGCCGGGGAGGTCGCAGTCGATGGCGTAGCAGCAGCTCGTGTCCACACAGCTGCTGCTGCTGCCATTATTGGACGACGACGACGCGCAGCACCGGCACCCCTCGCACACCTCGAACGGCTGGTACGGTGGCGCCGCCGCCGCCGCCTCTGCCGTGGTCATCGCCGCCCCCGCCGCCGGCGACATGGACCGGTACACCACCCTCCGCACCGGCACGTACGACTCGCCGCCGCTGGCTCCTGCTTGTTTGTTTGTTGATTTATTTGCTCGTCAGTAGGTCCTCAAGGAATTTCATTTACAACTGACATATGCATATAGTTTACAACTGGATCAAATAAAAGCACGCATGCATATATACCTTGAGCTCGCAGGAACGAGGAGATGAGCAGGAGGCCGGCAGATAGAGCGGTGAAGCCGGCGAGGGAGACCATCGTCATGGGGGCTGAATAAGGAGTCTGCTTTGGTGGTGGCCGGCTGATATTATATATACTAGTGGAAGGGTCTGGAGAGGGAAGACGACGACGCCGACGACGACTAATATTTAAGAATAAGGGAAGAAGAAGCAGAAGCGGCCCAGACATTTGATATTGGATATTCAAAAATTCAAAAGATTAATAAAATTAGTGCTCTAACGCTATTTTGTGTAATAAATTATTGATAAATTATTATAGATCATAAAAATTTTGGATATTCAATGAATACCCATGAATACCGTCTGGGCCCGCCTCTAAGAAGAAGAAGAAGAATCGATACCCTTCCTCTTGGGTCAACTAACACCACTGTCTGTCACACCCGGTTTTGGAAGGCAAACCGAATGCGAACTATGTACGTGCCAGGATCAGAACTCACGTACACAGCGATTACATAAATGAACATCATCGCACAATGCTCGAATAATAACATAAAAGAGTGTTAACTTATTACATCACAGAGTCATAGACATCCACATAGTCATTGTCTTAACAAGTAAATCAAAGTGCTAGCGAAACGCAGTAAAGATAAGGCCTTCACAGGCAGCTGACTGGGGGTTGCCGCCAACCCACACCTAGAATTCGTCGTAGTCTTGAAACTCCTGGAAGTCTCCTTCCACGGCTTCGCCTTCTCCGGAGCAGTGGTTACAATGCGGAGAACCTGGTGTTTTGTGGTAAAGCAAGGATGAGTACACATCAACGTACTCAGCAAATGTCCCGTTTGGCTGAGGTGGACTAGCTTTATGTGGGGTTAGGCTCAAGCAGTTGCTTTTAGTTGGTCAAGTATTTATCATTAGTAGAAGCCAGATTTTAGCATTAACCAACCCGTAAACCATTTCCTCATCGAGGAACAACATCATCATAGTCGAACCAAAACCATAACATAATCCTTGTCTTTCGAACCATCTGTATCTCTAATCAAAGAGGATCCCAAGGCTGCTCTTAACCGTGAGCACGACTGATATACCAGTTTCACTACCCTCTGCAGAGGTTGCACACTTTACCCATGAGTCATGATTCCCTTTCTACCCGGGGAGAGCTAATCCCCATTGACCACTACCTAGGTGGTCCGGCAGGGCATCACTACGTAGCTTTTACAAAGATTCCCTAGAGATCTTAGCTGCCCGTTAGGTTTCTCCAGTTTGATAAACACAGTACCCCTCCCCGCAGGAGAGTGACTAACAAAGAGCAAAACGAAAGAACCTCGGCACTCCGCCTCGGCAGAGCAAGCACTGTGCCTGGACCCCATTGACGGCACGACGGCTAAGCAACTACACCTCTAGTTCATCTAATTAATCAGCTAAGGGCATCCCATTTCACCCTCATGGTTGCACTGTCATCCCGGGTGGTCTCTTAACGAACCAGTCCTTACGGAGAGGTACTCAGGAAACAGCCTGAGCCCCCTAGAGTATCACAAGATCATCAACATCATCAGGATAACAGTATCATAAATAGTCACATCATGTTCATTGATTATGTTAAAGCAATAGCAAAGTGCTAACCATAGTAGCCCATAAGGTCATCAAGGATAAAGTAAAATGTAAAGCTAGTCAATCCTTAGGTTTCAAGTAAGTAGTGCGGGGTAGTAAGTTATAAATGAATAGGATATAATGGGACAGAGGACACTTGCCTTCACCAAACTGCTGATCAGGGACTTCCTCTGCAACTGCCTCGGGAAACACAGACTGCTCGTTGTCTACGTAAAGCAATCATTCACTCTATGCACTTGGGAAAATAACAAACAAAACAATATACCAAACATATGCAGCAGAGAGAGGTCACATGTTCATAACAGAAAAGGAATAGGCACTCTAGTGTTCCCTAGGTCTGGGGTAGAGGACTATACAAAGTGATTCATCATCCACTAATCAAGTTTAAGTCGGTGGTGGGATTAAATCACTACCTGGTTCTAAGTTCCTAAATTTAGGTGTTTAAGTCCATAAACTTAAGTGCTCCAACTTTTATTAAAGTCTACTATCTTTTATTTATCTCAAATAGGGTTCCCATAACATTAACTTTATCCTAATGATTAACCATTAATTGGGACATGGAAACAGCAGGGAAACATTGCATAAACAGATAGATGATAATATTATGAACATTTTGCAATTTGAAGCACCTAATTTGGAGTTCATATGACAAAGTTATGAATTTTACAAGTTTAGGGGTTAAAATTATACCCTAAGGACCTATTTTGAATTAAATAAAAGGTCCGAGGACCTAACTGCGAGAAACCAGGGACGGCGGGCGCAATTTCCAGAAAACAGGGGGGTTCTTTAAGAAAATGCGCGGGCGAAGGGGTATCGGGCGCCTACAGCCGTTGGATCTCAGATCGACGGCCAGGATTAGATCCCGCGGCGGGCGCGCGGGCGCGCGGCGGCGTGAGCGGCTGACAGGCGGGGCCGGGCGGGCAGCGCGGGCGCGAGGCTGACAGGCGGGGCCGGGCGGGCAGCGCGGGCGCGGGCGACTGGCAGGCGGGGCCCAGTTGGCAGGGAGGCGGGGCGCGGGGGAAACGGCTCTGGGCCGTTGGATCTTGGGCTGACGGGTGAGGTTGGGTTCGGGTTATTTGAATCCGTGCCGTCCGATCTAATATAGACGGCGGGGATGGGGTGGCTGGCTCCCGTCTCCTTCGGCTAGCTGGGGCGGCGGCGCTCGTCCCCGCGGCGGAGGAGCTCGCCGGAGACGAGGGGCGCGGGGGCCCTGCGGGTCCTTGGGGCGATCCGAGTGGCCGGGGAGGTTAGGGAGGGCACGGGGAATCCATTGGTGGGGTCTGGGTCGGGGCAGGGGCACCGGAGGGGGGTGGCTCACGGCAGAGTGGCTCGGCGGCGGCGGTAAGCAACTCTGACGAGCAATCAAACACAGCAGAGAGCAAAATAAAGGCCAATAGGGGCGGGAGAGGTTCTTTACCTCAAGGCGGGCTCCGGGGACTCCTCGGCGGCGACGGAGACGCGACGGTGGCCCGGGTCGACGGTGGCGGCTGCACGGCGGACGACGGGTGAGCGCGGGCAGAGAGAAATAGGGAGTGGAAGGGGAAATTGATGCGCGTTCCGGGTTGCGGACGTCGGGGCGAAGCTCACCGTGGCAAGGGACACGGCGGAGCTCCAACGGCGGCTGGGAACCGAGCTCGGAACGGCGGGGTTTACGGCGGCGGCGCTCTGGCGTGCGCACAGCGAGGGAGAGGTGGAAGGGGGGGGGGCGGTTGGTGCGCAAATGAGGGAGGGGGAGATGGCGAGCAAGGCTCGGGGCTCAAGTGGCCGAGGGCGAGGTGGGGCGAGCCCCACGCGCGACGTGGGCGCGGAGACCGCGGCACGCACGGCGGCGGTTACGCGAAGACGGAGAAGCTGACAAGCCGGGCCCGCGGCGCAGAGAGAGAGAAGAAAGCGGGTGCGGGCGCGAGGGAAGCGGGGCTGACGGGCCGGGCCCACGGGCAGAGAGAGAGGGAGGCGGGTGCGCGGAAGGCGGCCGCGCCGACAGGCCGGGCCCGCTGCGCAGAGAGAGGAGGGGGGAGAGGCGCACGCGCGAGGTGGGCCGACTGGGCCGAAAGGCCGAGGGGGGGGCGGGGAAGTGGGCTGCTTTGCCTTTTTCTTTTATTTTGGAATTGATTTCTCCTTTTCTTTTATTTATTCTATTTGATTCAAATTCAAATGAGCCCCAAATTCAATTTAGACTTTTGAGAATTATGCACCAAACAAAAGTGAAATCTAGGGTTCAACATGATGCGACAATTCATATTCCCTTAGGGTTTGAGCTAATAGACTATAATTACAAATAAAATAACCACTTTTCTCCTATAGAAATGAGAAAGAGAAGATTGGGAAAGGATGAAAAAAAAGGAAGTAACACCTGAATTTGTGAATATGAGCAAAGAAATTTTATACCCCCAAATTCAGGGTGTTACAAACCTATCCCCCTTAAAAGAATCTCGCCCCCGAGATTCAGGGTTGGTCAGCAAAGAGTTCAGGGTATTTGGCTTTTAGATCATCTTCTCGTTCCCAGATTGCTTCTTCCTCAGAGTGGTGACCCCATCTGACTTTGCACATTCTGATGGTGTTTCTCCGGGTGACCCTGTCTGCAAACTCCAAAATCTGCGTTGGCTTCTCTATGTAGGTCAGATCTTCCTGAACTTCCAAACCCTCCACTGGCAACTGCTCTTCTGGTACTCGCAGACATTTCTTCAATTGCGACACGTGGAACACGTTGTGCACTGCCGACAAACTTTCTGGTAGGTTGAGTTGGTAAGCCACTTCTCCACGCTTTGTTTGAATCTGATATGGTCCGACGTACCGGGGTGCTAACTTGCCTTTAACTCCGAACCTTCTGACTCCCCTGATAGGTGACACCTTCAGATAGACGTAGTCTCCCACTTCAAAACTCAGTTCTCTTCTCCTTCGGTCCGCATAGCTTCGCTGTCTTGACTGTGCTATCTTCAGGTTCTCCCGAACCATTTTGATATTCTCTTCGGCTTCAAGCAAGATGTCGGGGCCAAACACCTGTCTCTCTCCAGGCTGGTCCCAATGCAGCGGAGTCCTACAACTCCGTCCATAGAGTGCCTGAAACGGTGACATCTTCAAGCTGGCCTGGTAACTATTGTTGTAGGAGAATTCTGCATAAGTTAATCTTTTGTCCCATCCTGACTTGTCTTGCAACGCACAGGCTCTCAACATATCTTCTAGGATCTGATTAGTTCTTTCAGTCTGACCGTCTGTCTGCGGGTGATAAGCTGAGCTGAAGTTCAAATGGGTGCCCAAAGCTTCTTGTAGTTGCTGCCAAAAATGAGATGTGAACTGCGTTCCTCGATCTGACACTATCTTCTTCGGCACACCATGAAGGCAGACTATCCGTGACATGTATAACTCAGCTAACGTTGCTCTGGTGTATGTTGTCTTCACAGGTATGAAATGGGCCACCTTTGTTAAGCGGTCCACAACCACCCAGATGGAATCATAACCGGCCCGGGTGCGAGGTAGGCCAACTATAAAATCCATCCCGATCTCATCCCACTTCCACTGAGGAATCCGCAATGGCTGCAACAATCCGGCAGGCCTCTGGTGCTCCGCTTTGGTTCTCTGACAGCTATCACAGATGGCGACATATTCCGCGATCTCTCTTTTCATGCCATACCACCAAAACCTTCTTTTTAAGTCCTGGTACATCTTCTCACTTCCAGGGTGTATGGAGTAGGTTGTCTCATGAGCTTCCTTGAGGATCAGTTCCCGGATAGGTTTGAGGTCGGGAACACACAATCGGTCTTTGAACCATATTACCCCTTCTTCATCCTCTCGAAAGTCTTTGCCTCTTCCTTCTAGGATCAGCTGCCGGATCTTGTTGATGTTTTCATCATCCTTCTGCCCTTCTTTGATCTCCCGCTCTAGGGTGGGCTCTAATTCCACTGTCACTCCTTGCGTACTATTCAGGAAACCGAGGCTCAGTCTGTCAAATTCCTTGGCTAACTCATATGGCATTGGGTGCGAGGCCAACATATTAACTTGACTTTTCCTGCTCAGAGCATCTGCAACAACATTGGCTTTGCCCGGATGGTAATGTATCTCCAACTCATAGTCTTTGATCAGTTCCAACCATCTTCGCTGCCTCATGTTTAACTCTGACTGGGTGAATATGTACTTCAGACTTTTATGATCTGTGTAGATGTCGCCCTTCTGCCCATACAGGTAATGTCTCCAGGTCTTTAAAGCGTGAACCACTGCTGCCAACTCCAGGTCATGTGTGGGATAGTTTTTCTCATGGATCTTCAGCTGTCGAGACGAGTATGCTACAACTCTCCCTTCTTGCATTAGCACACATCCCAATCCGGTGTAAGAAGCGTCGCAATACACTGAGAATGACTTGTGAACATCAGGCAGGACTAGCACAGGAGCTGTAGTCAATCTACTCTTCAGTTCTTCAAATGCTTCCTGGCACTTTTGAGTCCATTTAAACTCAACTTTCTTCGCTAGTAACGCTGTCATCGGTCTAGCAATCTTTGAAAAGCCTTCAATGAAACGCCTGTAATATCCAGCCATTCCGATGAAGCTCTTGATCCCGCGAACATCCTTCGGTGCTTTCCAGTTCAGGATATCTGCTACTTTCTTTGGATCTACTGCCAACCCATCTTGATTTATGATGTGACCCAGAAACAAGACTTCATGAATCCAGAACTCGCATTTGCCCAGCTTGGCATACAACTGATGTTCTCGAAGCCTTTGCAATACCATCTTCAAATGCTCTACATGATCTTCCTCACTTTGAGAGTATATGAGAATGTCATCGATGAACACTACCACAAACTTGTCCAGATAATCCATGAACACACTGTTCATCAGGTACATGAAGAAGGCTGGCGCATTTGTCAAACCAAAGGACATAACTGTGAACTCATATAACCCATACTTGGTGATGAACGCCGTCTTCGGTATGTCCGAGGGTCGGATTCTGAGTTGATGGTAACCTGATCTCAGATCTATCTTCGAGAATACGCTGGCACCTCTGAGCTGGTCAAATAGATCTTCTATCCTTGGCAGGGGGTACTTGTTCTTGATAGTGACTTCATTCAGGGCTCTGTAGTCTATGCACATCCTTTTGGTACCATCTTTCTTCTCTACAAACAACACTGGAGCGGCCCAAGGCGAGGTGCTTGGCCTGATGTAACCCTTCTCTAACATCTCATCTATCTGCTTCTTGAGTTCTACCAGTTCTGGTCCAGACACTCGGTAGGCTCTTTTGGAAATGGGGGCGGTACCAGGGATAAGCTCTATGGCAAATTCAACCTTTCTTTCGGGTGGCATGCCCGTTAGCTCCTCGAGAAACACATCCGGAAAGTCCGACACAACCTTGATAGTCTCGAGCGGGTTGGGCTCCTTACTATCAACTGAAATCTGATGACAGGCTCCCTCCGCTGATTTAGGCATCCATAGCTCGGCCACTACCTCTTCTCCTGACGGGGACTTCAATGTTACGGTCCTCTTGTCACAACTAACATTCGCCTCATACTTCATTAACCAATTCATCCCTAGGATGATATCTACCCCAAGGGTGTCTATTATTATTAGATCACTGGGGAACCCTATCCCCCTTATTTCCACCCTTACATTTGAGCATATTTTATCTGTTTGCACCTTGCCACCAACCGAATTAATCCTCATGGGCGGCATCATTGCCTCTACTGAGATGTTATGCAATTCTACCCAGGTTGCAGTGACAAATGAATGAGTTGCACCCGTATCAAATAGCACTTTTGCGGGATGAGATTCGACTGAGAACATACCTACTGCCACATCTGGTGCATCCTGGATCGCTTCGGCCTCCAAGTGGTTCACCTTTCCACGGTTGTACGCTTGGTTACGATTGCCTGCTGCTGGCTGCAGTACACCTTGCCTTGTTGGAGCATTGGGGTTGGTCTGCTGCTGCGCCAACTTCTTTGGGCACTGCATCGCCCAGTGGCCTTGATCTCCACAGTGGAAACATCCTCTGCCTCCTCCTTGTGCTGGGGCTGCTTGGTTGCTCTGATTTGCTGCTGGGGCAGGAAGGCGAGGTGCCTGGTTGTTCTGCTTCTGATATTGATTACCTCCCTGCTGGCTGTGATGACGATACTGCTGCTGCTGCTGCGGGTACTGCCTCTGAAATTGCTGCTGATGCGGACGCTGATTCTGATTCTGATATCCCTGTGGGTGACCAGGTCTGCCTTGCTGAGATGAACTGCCTGAGAAACGTGGACGGCTGATGCCTCCGGACTGGGGTCCACTCATCTTGCGCTTCCGATCTTCCATGTCCTTACGCTTCTTCTCAGTCATAACTGCCCTGTCGATCAGGTGCTGGAAGGTGGGGAAGGTGTGATTCATCAACTGGTAATGCAGGGGATCCACCAAACCTCTCATGAACCTGTACTGCCTCTTGGCATCAGTGTTGACGTCCTCAGGTGCATAACGAGACAGCTGCAGAAACTTGTCTCTGTACTCACTAACAGACAGGGGTCCCTGCTTCAGAGCCAAAAACTCCTCCTTCTTCACGATCATCAGCCCCTCCGGCACATGGTACCTGCGGAAACTCTCGCTGAATTCCTCCCAGGTGATGGCTTCGGGGTTAGCATGGGTGGCGAGGTAGGACTCCCACCAGGACTGGGCTGCTCCCCTTAGCTGACGGGGACCATATAGAACCTTCTCCCTGTCGTCACATTGGGCGGTGCGCAGTTCCCTTTCCACTGCGCGCAGCCAGTCTTCTGCATCCATGGGGTCAGCAGAATGGGCGAAGGTAGGAGGGTGCCCTCTCATGAACTCACCACGCTTATCTCGTGGCATCTGGGGCATCTGCACTTGCAATTGGGGTTGGGGTTGTTGTTGAGCCTGCTGCATGGCTGCCAGAGTCTGCCCAATGGCCTGCACTGCCTGGGTCTGCATCAAGAACATCTGCTCCACTGACATCGGGGGTGGTGGAGGAGGCTGCCTCTGTTGTTCCTCTTGCTGGTCATGCTGCTCCAGCTGAGCACGCCTGTTGCATCGGCGCCTGTTGTCAGACATCTGTGGAAGACATTCATACATCAGCATTGATCTTACAACCCTTCAGCATAAGAAAAGAGAATACAGAATCCTTCATGACACTGAGTGAACAAAGAGCTTCACTGATCCTCATTATGATTCAACACAGCTTCTCAGATAAGAAAGGAAAGTAAGAGTAAATGGTTTCCCAACTAAACAACTGACTTCATTAACATTACTAGCTAGGCCAAACTGCAGGGGAAACCCACAGGTTGGCAACAGTCATTACAAAGATTCAAATCCAGCACAAGTTCACCATAACAAACAATAAAGCAACTGATAAGCAAACTAAACTAAATGGAAGCAACTGATAAGCAAACTAAACTGACTACCTAAGGCTGAGACATCTGACTTAAGGATTATTACAAACTCCAACGCTAACGGTCTAAGGATCCAGATATATCCTGGTCTTACAGACAGGGGAACCATAAGTGTGGTGACCACGTGGCGGCGAGCGGTATGGGTGCTGAGTCCCAACAGGAGCGGGGGAACCACCCTCCTGGTGATGGCGCTCTGCCAGCTCAGCACGCAACTCCGCAATCTCCGTTCGAGCCCTGCTTAGCTCGTCCAGAGAGTGGTCCAGCTCAGTGTTAAGCACTGCGACTAGGTTGACTGTGCTGCTCAACCTAGGGTTAGCCTCACCAACGGGTGAGACAACCACACTCTCTGTGCTGCCAGTAGGGCGGCGGGGGTAGTACCGAAGGTTAAGACCGTCGGCCACGCCACCGAACAAGGAACAGTACTAGGAGAGTGCACGTCGTGCTGCATCCTGCATAGCCGCCTCTGCAGTGTCCCTCTCGGAGATGGAATAGTGCTCCGAAATGGCCTCTGCACCCCGGAGGTCATCCTCCGGACGGCGAACTAGGCAGGTAGCCTCCCAGCGGTCCGGGTACCTCCCGCGACTGTGCTGGTAGACTACACAACGATACTCGATCGACCAGGTGTGCCGGTCGAAAGCCTGGCGCAGCAAGGTGTCGAGTGCGTCGTGGAAGTGACAACCGCGAGCGGCGTCACGGGTGATGGGTCGGGCGACCCATCCTTCCGCCTCCTGCGGCTCAGAGGACTCCGTGCTGTGGTCTGAGTCGTCGTCGTCGGGATCTCCTCCAGTAGCTCCTCCAGTAGCTCCTCCAACAGCCGGGGCGTCCCGCGGTGGTGCAGGGGGTGCCTCCAGTTGGGCCACAGAGGAACGGGGCCTCACGGTCTCCACCTCCTGCTGGGGTGAGGAGGAAGAGCCCTGCTGCTCTCCGTGCTGGCGCCGGCGTTCCTGCTCCTCACGCAGGCGGTGGTGCAGCCTCTCCAGGTGACTCGACTGTCCGGACACGGTGCGGTGCAGAGGACGCTCCGCAAGTCGAGACGGCAGGAAAGGAATCACCGACTTACGTGCAGTGTGTCTAAGACGAGCCATCTACAAAAGACACCGTAAGCACAAGAGTAAGAGCAGAACTAATATGACAAGTGAATAAACCAAAGATAGAATAAGATAAAAATTTTAACAAGGTATAGTATAGATAGATAGTAAAACATAGGGTTGGTCGAGGTGACCGACTTTTGAAGTAACAACAGAGGTCAAGGTGAGAGGGAAGGTCAATAGTCCTTAGAACGACCAGTGCTACTCTAGGTCAGCGGTCCTACAGTCAACACGGCTTTGATACCACTTATGTCACACCCGGTTTTGGAAGGCAAACCGAATGCGAACTATGTACGTGCCAGGATCAGAACTCACGTACACAGCGATTACATAAATGAACATCATCGCACAATGCTCGAATAATAACATAAAAGAGTGTTAACTTATTACATCACAGAGTCATAGACATCCACATAGTCATTGTCTTAACAAGTAAATCAAAGTGCTAGCGAAACGCAGTAAAGATAAGGCCTTCACAGGCAGCTGACTGGGGGTTGCCGCCAACCCACACCTAGAATTCGTCGTAGTCTTGAAACTCCTGGAAGTCTCCTTCCACGGCTTCGCCTTCTCCGGAGCAGTGGTTACAATGCGGACAACCTGGTGTTTTGTGGTAAAGCAAGGATGAGTACACATCAACGTACTCAGCAAATGTCCCGTTTGGCTGAGGTGGACTAGCTTTATGTGGGGTTAGGCTCAAGCAGTTGCTTTTAGTTGGTCAAGTATTTATCATTAGTAGAAGCCAGATTTTAGCATTAACCAACCCGTAAACCATTTCCTCATCGAGGAATAACATCATCATAGTCGAACCAAAACCATAACATAATCCTTGTCTCTCGAACCATCTGTATCTCTAATCAAAGAGGATCCCAAGGCTGCTCTTAACCGTGAGCACTGATAGTCGCCTAGAGGGGGGTGAATAGGGCGAAACTGAAATTTACAAATATAAACACAACTACAAGCCGGGTTAGCGTTAGAAATATAAACGAGTCCGAGAGAGAGGGCGCAAAACAAATCCCAAGCGAATAAGCAAGTGAGATACGGAGATTTGTTTTACCGAGGTTCGGTTCTTGCAAACCTACTCCCCGTTGAGGAGGCCACAAAGGCCGGGTCTCTTTCAACCCTTCCCTCTCTCAAACGGTCCCTCGGACCGAGTGAGCTTCTCTTCTCTAATCAAAGCCGGGAACAAAACTTCCCCGCAAGGGCCACCACACAATTGGTGCCTCTTGCCTTGATTACAATGGAGTTGTGATCTCAAGAACAAGTGAGAAAGAAAAGAAGCAATCCAAGCGCAAGAGCTCAAATGAACACGGCAAATCACTCTCACTAGTCACTAGGGCTTTGTGTGGAATTGGAGAGGATTTGATCTCTTTGAATGTGTCTAGAATTGAATGCCTAGCTCTTGTAGTAGTTGAGAAGTGGAAAACTTGGATGCAATGAATGGTGGGGTGGTTGGGGTATTTATAGCCCCAACCACCAAACTTGACCGTTGGCTGGAGGCTTCTGCTCGATGGCGCACCGGACAGTCCGGTGCACACCGGACAGTCCGGTGCCCCTGCCACGTCATCACTGCCGTTGGATTCTGACCGTTGGAGCTTCTGACTTGTGGGCCCGCCTGGGTGTCCGGTGCACACCGGACATGTACTGTTTGATGTCCGGTGCACCGGCATGGGCGATTCTGACTTCTGCGCGCGCTGTGCGCGCATTAAATGCACCGCAGGGAGCCGTTGGCGCCGCAGGGAGCCGTTGCTCCGCTGGCACACCGGACAGTCCGGTGCACACCGGACAGTCCGGTGCACACCGGACAGTCCGGTGAATTTTAGCGGAGCGGCTGCCGCGCGAACCCGAGGCTGGCGAGTTCAGGAGGCCGAGCTTCCTTGGAGCACCGGACATGTCCGGTGCACACCGGACAGTCCGGTGAATTATAGCGCGCCGGCTTCCGAGAATTCCCGAAGGCGAAGAGTTTGAGTCTGAGTCCCCTGGTGCACCAGACAGGTACTGTTCACTGTCCGGTGGCACACCAGACAGTCCGGTGCGCCAGACCAGGGGTGCCCTCGGTTGCCCCTTTGCTCCTTTATTGAATCCAAAACTTGGTCTTTTTATTGGCTGAGTGTGAACCTTTTACACCTGTATAATCTATACACTTGGGCAAACTAGTTAGTCCAATTATTTGTGTTGGGCAATTCAACCACCAAAATTATTTAGGAACTAGGTGTAAGCCTAATTCCCTTTCAATCTCCCCCTTTTTGGTGATTGATGCCAACACAAACCAAAGCAAATAGAGAAGTGCATAATTGAACTAGTTTGCATAATGTAAGTGTAAAGGTTGCTTGGAATTGAGCCAATATAACTACTTTACAGGATATGCATGGAATGTTTCTTTCTTTATTTAGCATTTTGGACCACGTTTGCACCACGAGTTTTGTTTTTGCAAATTCTTTTGTAAATCCTTTTCAAAGTTCTTTTGCAAATAATCAAAGGTAAATGAATAAGAGTTTGTAAAGCATTTTCAAGATTTAAAATTTTCTCCTCCTGTTTCAAATGCTTTTCCTTTGACTAAACAAAACTCCCCCTAAAAGAGATCCACCTCTTAGTGTTCAAGAGGGTTTTGATATACCATTTTTGAAATACTACTTTCTCCCCCTTTTGAACACAATAGGATACCAAATGATAAATACTTTTGGAAAGCACTAAGTTTTTGAATTTGGTGGTGGTGGTGCGGTCCTTTTGCTTTGGGCTCATTTCTCCCCCTTTTTGGCATGAATCGCCAAAAACGGAATCATTAGAGCCCTCGAAGTAAGTTCCTCCCCTTTGGTCATGAGTAAATGAGTTAAGATTATACCAAAGACGAGGTCCGGTCCTTTTGCTTTTGAGCTTTTACTCTCTCCCCCAAGGATAGAGTCCTTTTCTTTGATGCTCATTTCTCCCCAAGGAATAGAGAGTTGCTCGGAGTGATGGCGAAGCATGAGTTACGGAGTGGAAGCCTTTGTCTTCGCCGAAGACTCCAATTCCCTTTCAATATACCTATGACTTGGTTTGAAATAGACTTGAAAACACATTAGTCATAGCATATAAAAGAGATATGATCAAAGGTATTCAAGTGAGCTATGTGTGCAAGCTAGCAAAAGAAATTTCTAGAATCAAGAATATTGAGCTCATGCCTAAGTCTGGTAAAAGATTGTTCATCAAGAGGCTTGGTAAAGATATCGGCTAATTGATCTTTGGTATTAATGTAAGAAATCTCGATATCCCCCTTTTGTTGGTGATCCCTAAGAAAGTGATACCGAATGGCTATGTGCTTAGTGCGGCTATGCTCGACGGGATTGTCGGCCATTTTGATTGCACTCTTATTGTCACATAGCAAAGGGACTTTGGTTAATTTGTAACCGTAGTCCCGCAGGGTTTGCCTCATCCAAAGCAATTGCGCGCAACAATGACCTGCGGCAATGTACTCGGCTTCGGCGGTGGAAAGAGCGACCGAATTTTGCTTCTTTGAAGCCCAAGACACCAAGGATCTTCCCAAGAACTGACAAGTCCCCGATGTGCTCTTCCTATTAATTTTGCACCCCGCCCAATCGGCATCTGAATAACCAATCAAATCAAATGTGGATCCCCGAGGGTACCAAAGCCCAAACTTAGGTGTATAAGCCAAATATCTCAAGATTCGTTTTACGGCCGTAAGGTGTGATTCCTTAGGGTCGGATTGGAATCTTGCACACATGCAAACGGAAAGCATAATGTCCGGTCGAGATGCACATAAATAAAGCAATGAACCAATCATCGACCGATATACCTTTTGATCCACGGACTTACCTCCCGTGTCGAGGTCGAGATGCCCATTAGTTCCCATGGGTGTCTTGATGGGTTTGGCATCCTTCATCCCAAACTTGGTTAGAATGTCTTGAGTGTACTTCGTTTGGCTAATGAAGGTGCCCTCTTGGAGTTGCTTGACTTGGAATCCTAGAAAATACTTCAACTCCCCCATCATCGACATCTCGAATTTCTGTGTCATGATCCTACTAAACTCTTCACATGTAGACTCGTTAGTAGACCCAAATATAATATCATCAACATAAATTTGGCATACAAACAAGTCATTTTCAAGAGTTTTAGTAAAGAGTGTAGGATCGGCCTTGCCAACTTTGAAGCCATTAGCAATAAGGAAATCTCTTAGGCATTCATATCATGCTCTTGGGGCTTGCTTGAGCCCATAAAGCGCCTTAGAGAGCCTATAGACATGGTTAGGATGCTCACTGTCTTCAAAGCCGGGAGGTTGCTCAACATAGACCTCTTCCTTGATTGGTCCATTGAGGAAGGCACTTTTCACGTCCATTTGATAGAGCTTAAAGCCATGGTGAGTAGCATAGGCCAATAATATGCGAATTGACTCAAGCCTAGCTACTGGTGCATAGGTTTCACCAAAATCCAAACCTTCGACTTGTGAATACCCTTTGGCCACGAGTCGAGCTTTGTTCCTTGTCACCACACCATGCTCATCTTGCTTGTTGCGGAAGACCCATTTGGTTCCTACAACATTTTGGTTAGGACGTGGAACTAAATGCCATACCTCATTCCTTGTGAAATTGTTGAGCTCCTCTTGCATTGCCACCACCCAATCCAAATCTTGAAGTGCTTCCTCTACCCTGTGTGGCTCAATAGAGGAGACAAAAGAGTAATGTTCACAAAAATGTGCAACACGAGATCGAGTGGTTACCCCCTTATGAATGTCTCCGAGGATGGTGTCGACGGGGTGATCTCGTTGGATTGCTTGGTGGACTCTTGGGTGTGGCGGCCTTGGTTCTTCCTCATCCTCCTTTTCTTGATCATTTGCATCTCCCCCTTGATCATTGCCATTATCTTGAGGTGGCTCATCTTCTTGATTTTGCCCTTCATCAACTTGAGGCTCATCCTCATTTTGAGTTGGTGGAGATGCTTGCATGGAGGAGGATGGTTGATCTTGTGCATTTGGAGGCTCTTCGGATTCCTTAGGACACACATCCCCGATGGACATGTTCCTTAGAGCGATGCATGGAGCCTGTTCTTCACCTATCTCATCAAGATCAACTTGCTCTACTTGAGAGCCGTTAGTTTCATCAAACACAACGTCACATGAGACTTCAACTAATCCAGTGGACTTGTTAAAGACCCTATATGCCCTTGTGTTTGAGTCATAACCAAGTAAAAAGCCTTCTACAGTTTTAGGAGCAAATTTAGATTTTCTACCTCTTTTAACAAGAATAAAGCATTTGCTACCAAAAACTCTAAAATATGAAATGTTGGGCTTTTTACCGGTTAGGAGTTCATAGGACGTCTTCTTGAGGATTCGGTGAAGATATAACCGGTTGATGGCGTAGCAGGCGGTGTTTACCGCTTCGGCCCAAAACCGGTCCGGTGTCTTGTACTCATCAAGCATGGTTCTTGCCATGTCCAATAGAGTTCGATTCTTCCTCTCCACTACACCATTTTGTTGAGGTGTGTATGGAGAAGAGAACTCATGCTTGATGCCCTCCTCCTCAAGGAAGCTTTCAATTTGAGAGTTCTTGAACTCCGTTCCGTTGTCGCTTCTTATTTTCTTGATCCTTAAGGCGAACTCATTTTGAGCCCGTCTCAAGAATCCCTTTAAGGTTTCTTGGGTTTGAGATTTTTCCTGTAAAAAGAATACCCAAGTGAAGCGAGAATAATCATCCACTATTACAAGACAATACTTACTCCCGCCGATGCTTATGTAAGCAATCGGGCCGAATAGATCCATGTGGAGTAGCTCAAGCGGCCTGTCAGTCGTCATGATGTTCTTGTGTGGATGATGGACTCCAACTTGCTTCCCTGCCTGGCATGCGCTACAAATCCTGTCTTTCTCAAAATGAACATTTGTTAATCCTAAAATGTGCTCTCCCTTTAGAAGCTTGTGAAGATTCTTCATCCCAACATGGGCTAGTCGGCGATGCCAGAGCCAACCCATGTTAGTCTTAGCAATTAAGCAAGTGTCGAGTTCAGCTCTATCAAAATCTACCAAGTATAGCTGACCCTCTAACACTCCCTTAAATGCTATTGAATCATCACTTCTTCTAAAGACAGTGACACCTACATCAGTGAATAGACAGTTGTAGCCCATTTGACATAATTGGGAAACAGAAAGCAAGTTGTAATCTAATGAATCAACAAGAAAAACATTAGAAATGGAATGGTCAGGAGATATAGCAATTTTACCCAATCCTTTGACCAAACCTTGATTTCCATCCCCGAATGTGATAGCTCGTTGGGGATCTTGGTTTTTCTCATATGAGGAGAACATCCTTTTCTCCCCGGTCATGTGGTTTGTGCACCCGCTGTCGAGTATCCAACTTGAGCCCCCGGATGCATAAACCTACAAAACAATTTTAGTTCTTGACTTTAGGTACCCAAATGGTTTTGGGTCCTTTGGCATTAGACACAAGAACTTTGGGTACCCAAACACAAGTCTTGGAACCCTTGTGCTTGCCCCCAACATATTTGGCAACTACCTTGCCGGATTTGTTAGTAAGCACATAAGAAGCATCAAAAGTTTTAAATGAAATGGCATGATTATTTGATGCATTAGGAGTTTTCTTTCTAGGCAACTTGGCACGGGTTGGTTGCCTAGAGCTAGATGTCTCACCCTTATACATAAAAGCATGATTAGGGCCAGAGTGAGACTTCCTAGAGTGAATTCTCCTAATTTTGCTCTCGGGATAACCGGCAGGGTACAAAATGTAACCCTCGTTATCCTGAGGCATGGGAGCCTTGCCCTTAACAAAGTTAGACAAATTTTTAGGAGGGGCATTAAGTTTGACATTGTCTCCCCTTTGGAAGCCAATGTCATCCTTAATGCCAGGGCGTCTCCCATTATAAAGCATGCTACGAGCAAATTTAAATTTCTCATTTTCTAAGTTGTGCTCGGCAATTTTAGCATCAAGTTTAGCTATATGATCATTTTGTTGCTTAATTAAGATCATGTGATCATGAATAGCATTAACATCAATATCTCTACATCTAGCACAAATAGTGACATGCTCAATGGTAGATGTAGAGGGTTTGCAAGAATCAAGTTCCACAATCTTAGCATGAAGAATATCATTTTTATCTTTAAGATTGGAAATTGTAATTTTGCAAACATCAAAATCTTTAGCCTTAGCAATTAAATCTTCATTCTCTAATCTAAGGCTAGCAAGAGATGCATTCAATTCATCAATCTTAGCAAGCAAGTCAACATTATCATCTCTAAGATTGGTAATTGAAACATTACAAACATGTGAATCAACCTTAGCATTTAAAATAGCATTTTCATTTCTAAGGTTGTCAATTATCTCACGACAAGTGCTTAGCTCACTAGATAGTTTTTGACATTTTTCTACTTCTAGAGCATAAGCATTTTTAACCTTAACATGTTTCTTGTTTTCTTTAATTAGACAATCCTCTTGGGCATCCAAAAGGTCATCCTTTTCATGAATAGCACTAACTAATTCATTTAATTTTTCTTTTTGAGCTATGTTAAGGTTGGCAAAAAGGGAACGCAAATTATCTTCCTCATCACTAGCATTATCATCACTAGAAGATTCATATTTAGTGGAGGAGTTGGATTTAACCTTCTTCTTTTTGCCGTCCTTTGCCATGAGGCACTTGTGGCCGACGTTGGGGAAGAGGAGTCCCTTGGTGACGGCGATGTTGGCGGCGTCCTCGTCGTCGGAGGAGTCGCTTGAGCTTTCGTCGGAATCCCATTCCCGACAAACATGGGCATCGCCGCCCTTCTTCTTGTAGTACCTTTTCTTCTCCTTTCTTCTCCCCGTCTTGTCGTCGCCTCGGTCACTGTCACTAGATATAGGACATTTAGCAATAAAATGACCGGGATTACCACACTTGTAGCAAACCTTCTTGGAGCAGGACTTGTAGTCCTTCCCCCTCCTTTGCTTTAGGATTTGGCGGAAGCTCTTGATGACGAGCGCCATTTCCTCATTGTCGAGCTTGGAGGCGTCTATTGGTTGTCTACTTGGTGTAGACTCCTCCTTCTTCTCTTCCGTCGCCTTGAAAGCAACGGATTGAGCTTCGGATGTGTCGCCAAGCTCGTTGATTTTCCTCGAGCCTTCTATCATGCACTCAAAACTTACAAAATGCCCGATAACTTCCTCGGGGGTCATTTTAGTATATCTAGGATTGCCACGAATCAATTGAACTTGAGTGGGATTAAGAAAAATAAGAGATCTTAAAATAACATTTACCACTTCGTGGTCGTCCCACTTCTTGCTCCCGAGGTTGCGCACTTGGTTTACCAAAGTCTTGAGCCGGTTGTACATGTGTTGTGGCTCCTCCCCTTTGTGAAGCCGGAACCGACCGAGCTCCCCCTCGATCGTTTCCCGCTTGGTGATCTTGGTGAGCTCATCTCCCTCGTGCGCGGTTTTGAGTACATCCCAAACCTCCTTGGCGTTCTTCAACCCTTGTACTTTGTTATATTCCTCTTTACTTAGTGAGGCGAGGAGAATTGTTGTGGCTTGTGAGTTGAAGTGCTCGATTTGGGCTACCTCATCCTCATCATAGTTCTCATCCCCTACTGATGGTACCTGCGCACCAAACTCAACAACATCCCATATACTTTTGTGGAGCGAGGTTAGATGAAATCGCATTAAATCGCTCCACCTAGCGTAATCTTCACCATCAAAAGTTGGTGGTTTGCCTAATGGGACGGAAAGTAAAGGTGTATGTTTGGAAATGCGAGGGTAGCGTAGGGGGATCTTACTATACTTCTTGCGCTCTTGGCGCTTAGAAGTGACGGAGGGCGCATCGGAGTCGGAGGTAGATGTTGATGAAGTGTCGGTCTCGTAGTAGACCACCTTCCTCATCCTCTTGTGCTTGTCGCCTTTCCGATGCGGTTTGTGGGAAGAAGATTTTTCCTTCTTCTCTTTGTGGTGAGAAGAAGATTTCTTCTCCTTCCCTTTGTTGGAGGAGCTCTTCTTCTTCTCCCTCCTTTTGGTGCGGGACTCTTCCGATGAAGTGCTCCCTTGGCTTGTAGTGGGCTTTTCGCCGGTCTCCATCTCCTTCTTGGCGTGATCTCCCGACATCACTTCGAGCGGTTAGGCTCTAATGAAGCACCGGGCTTTGATACCAATTGATAGTCGCCTAGAGGGGGGGTGAATAGGGCGAAACTGAAATTTACAAATATAAACACAACTACAAGCCGGGTTACGTTAGAAATATAAACGAGTCCGAGAGAGAGGGCGCAAAACAAATCCCAAGCGAATAAGCAAGTGAGACACGGAGATTTGTTTTACCGAGGTTCGGTTCTTGCAAACCTACTCCCCGTTGAGGAGGCCACAAAGGCCGGGTCTCTTTCAACCCTTCCCTCTCTCAAACGGTCCCTCGGACCGAGTGAGCTTCTCTTCTCTAATCAAAGCCGGGAACAAAACTTCCCCGCAAGGGCCACCACACAATTGGTGCCTCTTGCCTTGATTACAATGGAGTTGTGATCTCAAGAACAAGTGAGAAAGAAAAGAAGCAATCCAAGCGCAAGAGCTCAAATGAACACGGCAAATCACTCTCACTAGTCACTAGGGCTTTGTGTGGAATTGGAGAGGATTTGATCTCTTTGAATGTGTCTAGAATTGAATGCCTAGCTCTTGTAGTAGTTGAGAAGTGGAAAACTTGGATGCAATGAATGGTGGGGTGGTTGGGGTATTTATAGCCCCAACCACCAAACTTGACCGTTGGCTGGAGGCTTCTGCTCGATGGCGCACCGGACAGTCCGGTGCACACCGGACAGTCCGGTGCCCCTGCCACGTCATCACTGCCGTTGGATTCTGACCGTTGGAGCTTCTGACTTGTGGGCCCGCCTGGGTGTCCGGTGCACACCGGACATGTACTGTTTGATGTCCGGTGCACCGGCATGGGCGATTCTGACTTCTGCGCGCGCTGTGCGCGCATTAAATGCACCGCAGGGAGCCGTTGGCGCCGCAGGGAGCCGTTGCTCCGCTGGCACACCGGACAGTCCGGTGCACACCGAACAGTCCGGTGAATTTTAGCGGAGCGGCTGCCGCGCGAACCCGAGGCTGGCGAGTTCAGGAGGCCGAGCTTCCTTGGAGCACCGGACATGTCCGGTGCACACCGGACAGTCCGGTGAATTATAGCGCGCCGGCTTCCGAGAATTCCCGAAGGCGAAGAGTTTGAGTCTGAGTCCCCTGGTGCACCAGACAGGTACTGTTCACTGTCCGGTGGCACACCGGACAGTCCGGTGCGCCAGACCAGGGGTGCCCTCGGTTGCCCCTTTGCTCCTTTATTGAATCCAAAACTTGGTCTTTTTATTGGCTGAGTGTGAACCTTTTACACCTGTATAATCTATACACTTGGGCAAACTAGTTAGTCCAATTATTTGTGTTGGGCAATTCAACCACCAAAATTATTTAGGAACTAGGTGTAAGCCTAATTCCCTTTCAAGCACGGCTGATATACCAGTTTCACTACCCTCTGCAGAGGTTGCACACTTTACCCA
This sequence comes from Zea mays, assembly GCF_902167145.1. Classification (NCBI taxonomy): domain Eukaryota; kingdom Viridiplantae; phylum Streptophyta; class Magnoliopsida; order Poales; family Poaceae; genus Zea; species Zea mays. Next base: position 155,070,998 of record NC_050097.1, on the reverse strand, counting down.
TGAGTCATGATTCCCTTTCTACCCGGGGAGAGCTAATCCCCATTGACCACTACCTAGGTGGTCCGGCAGGGCATCACTACGTAGCTTTTACAAAGATTCCCTAGAGATCTTAGCTGCCCGTTAGGTTTCTCCAGTTTGATAAACACAGTACCCCTCCCCGCAGGAGAGTGACTAACAAAGAGCAAAACGAAAGAACCTCGGCACTCCGCCTCGGCAGAGCAAGCACTGTGCCTGGACCCCATTGACGGCACGACGGCTAAGCAACTACACCTCTAGTTCATCTAATTAATCAGCTAAGGGCATCCCATTTCACCCTCATGGTTGCACTGTCATCCCGGGTGGTCTCTCAACGAACCAGTCCTTACGGAGAGGTACTCAGGAAACAGCCTGAGCCCCCTAGAGTATCACAAGATCATCAACATCATCAGGATAACAGTATCATAAATAGTCACATCATGTTCATTGATTATGTTAAAGCAATAGCAAAGTGCTAACCATAGTAGCCCATAAGGTCATCAAGGATAAAGTAAAATGTAAAGCTAGTCAATCCTTAGGTTTCAAGTAAGTAGTGCGGGGTAGTAAGTTATAAATGAATAGGACATAATGGGACAGAGGACACTTGCCTTCACCAAACTGCTGATCAGGGACTTCCTCTGCAACTGCCTCGGGAAACACAGACTGCTCGTTGTCTACGTAAAACAATCATTCACTCTATGCACTTGGGAAAATAACAAACAAAACAATATACCAAACATATGCAGCAGAGAGAGGTCACATGTTCATAACAGAAAAGGAATAGGCACTCTAGTGTTCCCTAGGTCTGGGGTAGAGGACTATACAAAGTGATTCATCATCCACTAATCAAGTTTAAGTCAGTGGTGGGATTAAATCACTACCTGGTTCTAAGTTCCTAAATTTAGGTGTTTAAGTCCATAAACTTAAGTGCTCCAACTTTTATTAAAGTCTACTATCTTTTATTTATCTCAAATAGGGTTCCCATAACATTAACTTTATCCTAATGATTAACCATTAATTGGGACATGGAAACAGCAGGGAAACATTGCATAAACAGATAGATGATAATATTATGAACATTTTGCAATTTGAAGCACCTAATTTGGAGTTCATATGACAAAGTTATGAATTTTACAAGTTTAGGGGTTAAAATTATACCCTAAGGACCTATTTTGAATTAAATAAAAGGTCCGAGGACCTAACTGCGAGAAACCAGGGACGGCAGGCGCAATTTCCAGAAAACAGGGGGGTTCTTTAAGAAAATGCGCGGGCGAAGGGGTATCGGGCGCCTACAGCCGTTGGATCTCAGATCGACGGCCAGGATTAGATCCCGCGGCGGGCGCGCGGGCGCGCGGCGGCGTGAGCGGCTGACAGGCGGGGCCGGGCGGGCAGCGCGGGCGCGAGGCTGACAGGCGGGGCCGGGCGGGCAGCGCGGGCGCGGGCGACTGGCAGGCGGGGCCCAGTTGGCAGGGAGGCGGGGCGCGGGGGAAACGGCTCTGGGCCGTTGGATCTTGGGCGGACGGGTGAGGTTGGGTTCGGGTTATTTGAATCCGTGCCGTCCGATCTAATATAGACGGCGGGGATGGGGTGGCTGGCTCCCGTCTCCTTCGGCTAGCTGGGGCGGCGGCGCTCGTCCCCGCGGCGGAGGAGCTCGCCGGAGACGAGGGGCGCGGGGGCCCTGCGGTCCTTGGGGCGATCCGAGTGGCCGGGGAGGTTAGGGAGGGCACGGGGAATCCATTGGTGGGGTCTGGGTCGGGGCAGGGGCACCGGAGGGGGGTGGCTCACGACGGAGTGGCTCGGCGGCGGCGGTAAGCAACTCCGACGAGCAATCAAACGCAGCAGAGAGCAAAATAAAGGCCAATAGGGGCGGGAGAGGTTCTTTACCTCAAGGCGGGCTCCGGGGACTCCTCGGCGGCGACGGAGACGCGACGGTGGCCCGGGTCGACGGTGGCGGCTGCACGGCGGACGGCGGGTGAGCGCGGGCAGAGAGAAATAGGGAGGGGAAGGGGAAATTGATGCGCGTTCCGGGTTGCGGACGTCGGGGCGAAGCTCACCGTGGCAAGGGACACGGCGGAGCTCCAACGGCGGCCGGGAACCGAGCTCGGAACGGCGGGGTTTACGGCGGCGGCGCTCTGGCGTGCGCACAGCGAGGGAGAGGTGGAAGGGGGGGCCGGTTGGTGCGCAAATGAGGGAGGGGGAGATGGCGAGCAAGGCTCGGGGCTCAAGTGGCCGAGGGCGAGGTGGGGCGAGCCCCACGCGCGACGTGGGCGCGGAGACCGCGGCACGCACGGCGGCGGTTACGCGAAGACGGAGAAGCTGACAAGCCGGGCCCGCGGCGCAGAGAGAGAGAAGAAAGCGGGTGCGGGCGCGAGGGAAGCGGGGCTGACGGGCCGGGCCCACGGGCAGAGAGAGAGGGAGGCGGGTGCGCGGAAGGCGGCCGCGCCGACAGGCCGGGCCCGCTGCGCAGAGAGAGGAGGGGGGAGAGGCGCGCGCGCGAGGTGGGCCGACTGGGCCGAAAGGCCGAGGGGGGGGGCGGGGAAGTGGGCTGCTTTGCCTTTTTCTTTTATTTTGGAATTGATTTCTCCTTTTCTTTTATTTATTCTATTTGATTCAAATTCAAATGAGCCCCAAATTCAATTTAGACTTTTGAGAATTATGCACCAAACAAAAGTGAAATCTAGGGTTCAACATGATGCGACAATTCATATTCCCTTAGGGTTTGAGCTAATAGACTATAATTACAAATAAAATAACCACTTTTCTCCTATAGAAATGAGAAAGAGAAGATTGAGAAAGGATGAAAAAAAAGGAAGTAACACCTGAATTTGTGAATATGAGCAAAGAAATTTTATACCCCAAATTCAGGGTGTTACACTGTCCCAGAGTATATATGAGTATATATGGTATCTAACTATGCGGGTGTTTGTTTGGGATTATAATCTGGTTAGATTATAATCAATTTATTGGATTATATAATCTAGCTAGATTATAATCTTAAATAAATACTCATTGTATGACTCTTTCGAATGGTTTTTCCCATTTTCGTTTCGCGCCTGCCAACACTCTGGTTGATATGTGATCACATGTGAGGAGTGAGAGTGACGAGTCATTGTCGAGAGATAATTAAAAGGTTTGTTTTTTTTATTACATAGTGGCGTCGTCAGGCTTCAGGCACTCTCGCATTCCTCACATCCAAGTCCCAATCTACACATGGACTAGCTAGCTAGCTAGCTAGTTTGTCCGCCGTCTCCGTCCCTTATTCGGGTCAATGGATCGGAGTCCCATCAGCCACGTATACAACAAACTAATCAGAAGAACAAAGTAACTCAAGATATTTACGTGCATGCATTCATAGAACAAAAGAGAGAGATTTAAAAGTTGATCTTCTCCATTACCATCTCGCGTTGGCCCGGTGTTTAGGCGAGAAAAAACTAAAAATATTTTGGATTGTGCCGTGTCAGTCCGAAGTATAAAAACAGTAGTCTAACCCGACTCTAAACCATATCGTGTCTTCGTTAGGCCATATCTGCCCAAACCCGGCCCATATATTTGACCACATAGAATCAAAGTATTACAACCACATAAAGTCTATAGCATCATTTAAAGACATTAAACAATCCTAGCATCATTTGACCACATAAACTCCAAATATCACAACAATATAAAGTCGGTAGCTTACTAAATTAAGGAAATTAAACAACTTAGGCTTCATTGGGCCGTGCCGGGCCAAGACCGGCCCATCTATGCAGGCCATGCCGGGAGTCCGACGGGCCGGAATTTGAGGCCTAGCCTAGATCCGCCTTCGGGCATGCTAACTCAATCCATATTATTTCGTGTCGAGCCATGCTTTAATCTCCTGTTTTCAGATTGTGCTCGTGCTGGCCCGAAAAATGGGCCCATATTCCCAGCACTTTGCACCACTTCCATGGAAAACTTGGAGCTTCCGTGTTCTAGAAAGTTGTGTAGCCATCAAGCAGAAGAGGCTCATTTTGCTGTGCCTGCCAGCCAGCCAACGAAAGCGATTGACGTATCCATCTCTCGCATGCATCCAAGAGATTATTATTATTATGGACCTTAATAATAGTGAAAAACTGCGGATTGCGGAACTAACAAACAGGTTTTTGTACGTATAGCGCATATGACGATTTCACCAACAAATCAACAGAGATCTAGTAGACGAGAAGACGTACGTGCCACTTCGATCCTGTTCATGTCATCACATCTTGTTTCTATTAACGCACACACCACATATATGAACACTTGCTAGAGACGAGCAAGCCTTAAGATTCACAAGTTATCATGCTTGCGATCGAGCACACTGTTGAGATATTCCTATGATGTTTAAGTGCGACGAGTGATTGCCAGGGAGATGATCGACTTTAGTTTAATATCGACTAACCTTAGTGTGAGCTATAGTGTCGATGTGATATATCTGTTGGCTTATGGAGAATATGGATGGTTGATGACGATGGTGAATGTAATGTTAGGCGGGTTCACGCCCATGGACTAGAGATATCAATGGGTAAATACTCACCGTGTATTACTACCCCATATCCATACACACGACACAAAAATAACTCCATCGGGTCACCCATAAACACTAGTGGGTATGGATTACTACCCATGTGGGTATGGGTCACCTATCAGGTCACTCGTACCCACAAAAATTAAACATCTATCAAAATATTATATTATACAAATGTCAAATATATTCATCTAAATACCATTACAAAATTTCTAGTATCATTTAACCATCCATTCAACACACCAAAGATAATTGGATAAAGTAGTAACACTAGGATAATACTACATAGCACATTACATGTTCTATTATATGGTCATTAAATTGTCGTTAAGCCTTTTATGACATTATGGCCTAAAAGGTTGTTAAATAGTAAAAAAGATGGATGACTAAAGTCCAAGTTCATGCTTGGCTAAGTTTATATTGGGTATTTTATACCCACGGGTTAACGGGTATGGGTGAAGGCGGAACGTTCTAATACCCGTTTACCCATTGGGTGAAGATTTTTGCCCAATAACATACTCACGGGTAGAATATTTAGCCTACATACAAACCCTAATGGAGTAAATACCCATCGGGTATCGGGTCGCGGGTACTCATTGCCATCTCTACTATGGACTAGGAACGGTGAATGACATACATTATAAGGCTTCAACCAAAGGACTAAAAACGGCCCGAGAGACGGTCCACCATGGTGGATGGCACCTAGGGACATTGGTAGGTGCAAGAGTACATGGTTAAGTAGACTGTATTGACCAAGACAAGGCAATGGTTGACCAAGTCAAATAGAGACACTGGAGGATTTCGCGATCAGATGACCGAGGACTAGAGGTGACACTATTGAGATCATGAAGGAAGCGTATCGTATGCGCTACGTACTCACGAGGGTTTTGATGGTTTGGGCATCAAAACCACTAGTGGGGTGGTTTTTTGGGTTTGGCCCTCATAACTCGTTGGAGGTTGACAGGAACAACATACCACGCATGGTGTGTCATCACGAAACTTATGCCAAGACGAGGCAAAGTCATGGATAACATTTTATCTTCGGTTGCACCGATGAAGAGTTGAACCATTTTACACTTAGGATTAAGTGTGAAAGGGAAATAGGGTTTAACCATTTCCTATAAATAATTTTGGTGGTTGAATGCCCAACACAAATAATTGGACTAACTAGTTTGCTCTAGATTATATATTCTACAGGTGCTAAAGGTTCAACACAAACCAATAAAAAGATCAAGTTAGGGTTCAAAAAGAGAGGAGCAAAAGAAACCGAAGAGAACCCTCGTCTGGCACACCGGACTGTCCGATGTGCACCGGACAGTGTCCGGTGCACTAGGGTCGATCGACTTCAAACTTGCCACCTTCGGGTTTTAGAAGAGCAGCTCCGCTATAATTCACCGGGCTGTCCGGTGTACCACCGGACTGTCTGGTGCACCAGCGGAGCAACGGCTAGCCAGCGCAACGGTCGACTCCAACGGTCGCCTACAACGTGAACAGTGCGCGGACAGTTCGCGCAGAGTCAGAGCAACCGCCAGAACGCGCACCGGACAGTGCACAGTACCTGTCCGGTAGGCACCGGACTGTCCGGTGCAACATGAAGACAAAGCTCTAATGGTCGAAACAGTCAAAACCCTAACGGTTGGGTGACGTGGTTGACGCACCGGACAGTGTCTGGTGTGCCCATCGACAGACAGCCTCCCCAACGGCTATGTGGTGGTTGAGGGCTATAAATACCCCCAACCACTACCACTCCAAGCATCCAAGTTTTTCAGACATCTCATTCAATACAAGAGCTAGTGAAATCAATACAAGACACAATTCAAAAGAATCAACGCCTCTCCAAGTCCCAAATTCACTCCAAACTCCTAGTGACTAGAGAGAGAGTTTTTGCTCGTGTTCTTGGAGCTCTTGTTCTTGGATCGCTTTCTTCTTTCTCATTCTTGTTCTCTAAGTGACTTGTAATCAAAGCAAGAGACACTAAGTTTGTAGTGGTCCTTGCGGGGTCTAAGTGACCTGTTTGATTAAGGAGAAGGCTCACTCGGTCTAGGTGACCGTTTGAGAGGGAAAGGTTGAAAGAGACCCGGTCTTTGTGACCACCTCAACGGGGACTAGGTTCTTTGGAACCGAACCTCAGTAAAACAAATCACCGTGTCATCCGCTTTATTTCTTGGTTGATTTGTTTTCCCTCTCTCTCTCGGACTCTGTTTCTATTCTAACGCTAACTCCAGCTTGTAGCTTGTGTTTTAAGTTGTAAATTTCAGTTTTCACCTATCCACCCCCTCTAGGCGACTTTCAATTAGTATCAGAGCTCGGTGCTTCATTAGAGTCTAACCACTCGAAGTGATGTCGAGAGATCACGCCAAGAGGGAGATCGTGACCGACGGCGACAAGTCTGCAAGCTCGGGAAGAACCCATTCAAGGGAGTCCGGCCACAAGCATAAGGAGGAATCCGCTTCCTCCATCAAGTCACAACAGAGAGGTGACAAAAAGAAGAAGATGAAGAAAGTGGTCTACTACGAGACCGACTCTTCGTCACCCTCCACCTCTAGCTCTGAATTGACGTCTGTCACTTCTAAGCGTCATGAGCACAAGAAGTATAGTAAGATGCCCCTCCGCTATCCTCGCATTTCTAAGCGCACTCCATTACTTTCCGTTCCCCAAGGCAAACCACCATTTTTTGATGGTGAGGATTATTGTATCATCTAACCTCACTCCACAAAAGCATATGGGATATTATTGAGTATGGAGCGCAGATACCAAAGGTAGAGGACAAGGACTACGATTCGGACGAGGCCGACCAAATTCAGCACTTTAACTCCCAAGCCACAACTATACTCCTCGCCTCCTTGTGTCGAGAGGAGTATAATAAGGTGCAAGGGTTAAAGACAGCCAAAGAAATTTGGGACGTCCTCAAAACGGCACACGAAGGGGACGAGGTGACCAAGATCACCAAACGGGAGACGATCGAGGGGGAGCTCGGTCGATTCGTCCTCAACCAAGGAGAGGAGCCACAAATCATGTACAACTGGCTCAAGACCTTGGTGAATCAAGTGCGCAACCTCGGAAGCACAAAATGGGATGACCGTGAAATGGTCAAGGTTATTCTTAGATCACTCATATTTCGTAATCCTACTCAAGTTCAATTAATACGTGGTGATCCTAGATATAAGCTAATGTCTCTCGAGGAAGTGATAGGAAAGTTTGTGAGCTTTGAGTTGATGATCAAAGGCTCCAAACAAATCGTCGAGCAAGGCGACACCTCCACACCCGAGGTGCAACCCGTCGCATTCAAGGCAATGGAGGAAGAAAAGAAGGAATCAACGCCAAGTAGAATTCCCATCGACGCCTCCAAGCTTGACAATGAGGAGATGGCGCTCATCATCAAGAGTTTTCGCCAAATCCTCAAGCAAAGGAGGGGAAAGGATTACAAACCCCGCTCCAAAAGGGTGTGCTACAAGTGTGGTAAGCCCAGTCATTTTATCGCTAAATGCCCTATATCTAGTGATAGTGACAGGGACAACGACAAGAAGGGAAAGAGAAAGGAGAAGAAGAAGTACTACAAGAAGAAGGGCAGCGATGCCCACGTGTGTCAGGAATGGGACTCTGACGAGAGCTCCACCGACTCCTCCTTGAACAAGGATGCCGCAAACATCACCATCAACAAAGGACTTCTCTTCCCCATGTCGGCCACAAATGCTTCATGGCAAAGGACGGCAAGAAAAAGAAGGTACAAGCTAGAACCACCCCCAAGTATACTACATCTAGTGATGAGGGTAGTTCTAGTGATGATGAAGATAACTTGCTTAGTCTTTTTGCCAACCTTAACATGCTACAAAAAGAAAAATTAAATGAATTAATAGGTGCTATTCATGAGAAGGATGAACTCTTTGATAGCCAAAAGGAATTCCTTATTAAGTAAAATAAAAAGCATGTTAAGGTAAAGAATGCTTATGCTCAGGAGATAGAAAAATGTGAAAACTTGACTAAAGAGCTTAGCATTTGCCATGACACTATATCCAACCTTATAACTGAGAATGTTAGTTTAACTGCTAAGGTTGAAAAATCAAATGTTTGTCATGATTCAATTGTCAATCTTAAAAATGAAAATGCTAGTTTGATTGCTAAGATTGATAAATTGAATGAATCAATCTCTAGCCTTAGGGATGAAAATGCTAGATTAATTTCTAAGGCTAAAGATTTAAATGTTTGCAATGATGCTATTTCCAATCTTAGAAATGAGAATGCTATTTTACATGCTAAGATTGAAGAATTAAATGCTTACAAACCATTTACATCTACTGTTGATCATGTCTCTATTTGTACTAGATGTAGAGATATCAATGTTGATGCTATCCATGATCACCTTGCCTTAATTAAACAACAAAATAATCACATAGCTCAACTAACTCCTAAAATTAATGAGCATGAGATAGAAAATGAAAATTTTAAATTTGCTAGAAGCATGCTCTATAGTGGGAGACACTCTGGCATTAAGGATGCATTGGTTTCCAACAGGGAAGCAATGTCAAGCTTAATGCCCCTAAAAATTGTCTAGCTTTGTTAAGGGCAAATCTCCCATGGCTCAGGATAACGAGGGTTACATTTTATATCCTGCTGGTTATCCTGAGCACAATATTAGGAGAATTCATGCTAGGAAGGATCTTTCTGTTTCCCATCATGCTTTTATGTACAAGAATGAGGCATCTAGCTCTAGGCATTCTACTCATGTTAAAATGCCTAAAAAGAAAACTCCTACTGCATCAAATGAGCCTAATGTTTCATTTAAGACTTTTGATGCTTCTTATGTGCTTACTAACAAATCAAGCAAAATAGTTGCCAAATATGTTGGGGGCAAACACAAGCGCTCCAAGAATTGTGTTTGGGTACCCAAGGTGCTTGTTTCTAATGTGAAAGGACCGAAGACCGTTTGGGTACCTAAGAACAAGGCCTAAAACTGTTTTGCAGGTTTATGCATCCAGGGGCTCAAGTTGGATTATTGATAGTGGATGCACAAACCACATGACAGGGGATAAAAGGATGTTCTCCTCCGACGAGAAAAACGATGATCCCCAAAGAGCTATCATATTCGGGGATGGAAATCAAGGTTTGGTCAAAGGACTTGGTAAAATTGCTATATCACCTTACCATTCCATTTCCAATGTTTTTCTTGTAGATTCTTTAGATTACAATTTACTTTCTCTATCTCAATTTTGCAAAATGGGTTACAACTGTCTTTTTGCGGATATAGGTGTTACTGTCTTTAGAAGAAGTGATGATTCAGTAGCATTTAAGGGAGTATTAGAGGGTCAGCTATACTTAGTTGATTTCAATAGAGCTGAACTCGATACTTGCTTAATTGCTAAGACTAATATGGGTTGGCTCTGGCATCGCCGACTAGCCCATGTTGGGATGAAGAATCTTCACAAGCTTCTAAAGGGAGAACACATTTTGGGACTAACTAATGTTCATTTTGAGAAATACAGGGTTTGTAGCGCATGTCAAGCAGGAAATCAAGTTGGTACCCACCATCCACACAAGAACATCATGACGACTGACAGGCCGCTTGAGCTACTTCACATGGATTTATTCGGCCCGATTGCTTACATAAGCATCGGCGGGAGTAAGTATTGTCTAGTTATTGTGGATGACTATTCTCGCTTCACTTGGGTATTCTTTTTGCAGGAAAAATCACAAACCTAAGAGACTTTAAAAGGATTCTTGAGACGGGCTCAAAATGAGTTTGGATTGAGAATCAAGAAGATAAGAAGCGATAATGGACGGAGTTCAAGAACTCTCAAATTGAAGGCTTTGTTGAGGAGGAGGGCATCAAGCATGAGTTCTCTTCTCCCTACACACCTCAACAAAATGGTGTAGTGGAGAGGAAGAATAGAACTCTATTGGACATGGCGAGGACCATGCTTGATGAGTACAAGACACCGGACCGGTTTTGGGCAGAAGCAATCAACACTGCTTGCTACTCCATCAACCGGCTCTACCTTCACTGAATCCTCAAGAAGACATATTATGAACTCCTCACCGGTAAAAAGCCCAATGTTTCATATTTTAGAGTCTTTGGTAGCAAATGTTTTATTCTTGTTAAAAGAGGTAGAAAATCTACATCTGCTCCTAAGGCTGTAGAAGGCTTTTTACTAGGATATGATTCAAACACAAGGGCATATAGAGTCTTCAACAAATCCACTAGATTAGTTGAGGTTTCTTGTGACATTGTGTTTGATGAGACTAATGGCTCTCAAGTAGAGCAAGTTGATCTTGATGAACAAGATGATGAAGAGGCTCCATGCGTCGCACTAAGGAACATGTCCATTGGGGATGTGTGTCCTAAGGAATCCGAAGAGCCCACTCATGCACAAGATCAACCATCATCTTCCAATAAATCATCTCCACCAACTCTAGATGAGGATTAGGCTCAAGATGATGAAAATGAAGATCAAGAAGAAGAGCACTAAGCGAAGATTATCAACAAGAGGAGGACAATGATCAAGGGGGAGATGACAATGATCAAGACAAGGAAGATTATCAACAAGTATAGGGTCAAAAACCGCCACACCTAAGAGTCCACCAAGCGATTCAAAGAGATCACCCCGTGAACTCAATCCTCGGCGATATTCATAAGGGGGTAACAACTCGATCTTGAGTCTCTCATTTCTGTGAACATTACTCTTTTGTGTCCTCTATTGAGCCATACAGGGTGGAGGATGCATTAAGAGATTCGGATTGGGTGTTGGCAATGCAAGAGGAGCTCAACAACTTTACGAGGAATGAGGTATGGTATTTAGTTCCACGTCCTAATCAAAATGTTGTAGGAACCAAGTGGGTTTTTCGCAACAAGCAAGATGAGCATGGTGTGGTGACAAGGAACAAAGCCTGACTTGTGGCCAAGGGATATTCACAAGTCGAAGGTTTGGATTTTGGTGAAACCTATGCACCCATAGCTAGGCTTGAGTCAATTCGTATATTACTTGCCTATGCTACTTACCATGGCTTTAAGCTCTATCAAATAGACGTGAAGAGCGCCTTCCTCAATGGACCTATCAAAGAAGAGGTCTATGTTGAGCAACCTCCCTGCTTTGAAGATAGTGAGTACCCTAACCATGTGTATAAACTCTCAAAGGCGCTTTATGGGCTCAAGCAAGCCCCAAGAGCATGGTATGAATGCCTAAGAGATTTCCTTATCACTAATGGCTTCAAAGTCGGTAAAGCCGATCGTACTATCTTTACTAAAACAATTGCAAAGGATTTGTTTGTATGCCAAATTTATGTTGATGATATCATATTGGGTCCACTAACAAATCTACTTGTGAATAGTTTAGTAGGATCATGATACAGAAATTCGAGATGTCTATGATGGGGGAGTTGAAGTATTTTCTAGGATTTCAAGTCAAGCAACTCCAAGAGGGCACCTTCATCAGCCAAACTAAGTACATTCAAGACATTCTTAACAAGTTTGGAATGAAGGATGCCAAACCCATCAAGACACCCATGGTTACCAATGGGCATCTCGACCTCGACACGAGAGGTAAGTCTGTAGATCAAAAGGTATACCGGTCGATGATAGGATCTTTACTCTATTTATGTGCATCTCGACCGGATATTATGCTTTCCGTATGCATGTGTGCAAGGTTCCAAGCCGATCCTAAGGAAGTTCACCTTAGGGCCATGAAAAGAATCATGAGATATTTAGTTTATACTCCTAAGTTTGGACTTTGGTACCCCAAGGGATCCACTTTTGATTTAATAGGATATTCAGATGCCGATTGGGCAGGGTGTAAAATTGATAGGAAGAGCACATCTAGGACTTGTCAGTTTCTAGGGAGATCCCTGGTGTCTTGGGCTTCAAAGAAACAAAACTCAGTAGCTCTTTCTACCGCCGAAGCCGAGTACATTGCCGCAGGCCATTGCTATGCGCAATTACTTTGGATGAGGCAAACCCTCAGGGACTATAGCTATAAATTGAGCAAAGTCCTTCTCCTATGTGACAATGAGAGTGCAATCCGCATGGCGATAAATCCCGTTGAACACAGCCACCTAAGCACATAGACATTCGGTATCACTTTTTGAGGGATCACCAACAAAAGGGGGATATCAAGATAGCTTATGTTAGCACCAAAGAACAATTAGCCGATATCTTCACCAAACCATTAGATGAGAAAACCTTTACCAAACTTAGGAATGAACTCAATATTCTTGATTCTTGGAATTTTGATTGAAACATTGCACACATAGCTCATTTATATACCTTTGATCATATCTCTCTTATGTCTATGACTAATGTGTTTTCAAGTGTATTTCTATACTAAGTCGTAGATTGAAAGGGAAATGGAGTCTTCGGCGAAGACAAGGCTTCCACTCCACTCTAACGGTATCATTTACCCTTCACCATCACTTCACATCGCTCTCACTTTGGTATAATATTTCACTCATATTTACTTGTACCAATGGGGGAGAAAGTAAAAAGGGCTCTCAAACGACTCCGTTTTTGGCGATTAATGCCAAAGGGGGAGAAATATTAAGCCCAAAGCAAAAGGACCGCACCACCACCAATGTCAAAATTTTAAGAAGTTTTCAAATTGGTATCTAAATAGCTTTCAAATTGGTATCTAAATGTATTTGATCTTTCTTCAAACTTGCCACCTTCGGGTTTCAGAAGAGCAGCTCCGCTATAATTCACCGGACTGTCCGGTGTGCCATCGGACTGTCCGATGTGCCATCGGACTGTCCGGTGCATCAGCGGAGCAACGACTAGCTAGCACAACGGTCGACTCCAATGGTCTCCTGCAACGTGAACAGTGTGCGGACAGTTCGCACAGAGTCAGAGCAGCCGCCAGAAGGCGCACAGACAGTGCACAACACCTGTCCGGTGGGCACCGGACTGTCCGGTGCAACATGAAGACAAAGCTCCAACGATCGAAACTGTCAGAACCCTAATGGTTGGGTGACGTGGCTGACGCACCGGACAGTGTCCGGTGGCGCACCGGACTGTCTGGTGTGCCCATCGACAGACAGCCTCCCCAACGGCTATGTGGTGGTTGAGGGCTATAAATACCCCCCAACCACTACCACTCCAAGCATCCAAGTTTTTTAGACATCTCATTCAATACAAGAGCTAGTGCAATCAATACAAGACACAATTCAAAAGAATCAACGCCTCTCCAAGTCCCAAATTCACTCCAAACTCCTAGTGACTAGAGAGAGAGTTTTTGCTCGTGTTCTTTGAGCTCTTGTTCTTGGATCGCTTTCTTCTTCCTCATTCTTGTTCTCTAAGTGACTTGTAATCAAAGCAAGAGACACTAAGTTTGTAGTGGTCCTTGCGGGGTCTAAGTGACCCGTTTGATTAAGGAGAAGGCTCACTCGGTCTAGGTGACTGTTTGAGAGAGGGAAAGGGTTGAAAGAGACTCAGTCTTTGTGACCACCTCAACGGGGACCAGGTTCTTTGGAACCGAACCTCGGTAAAACAAATCACCGTGTCATCCGCTTTATTTCTTGGTTGATTTGTTTTCCCTCTCTCTCCCAGACCCGGTTTCTATTCTAACGCTAACCCCGGCTTGTAGCTTGTGTTTTAAGTTGTAAATTTCAGTTTCCGCCTATCCACCCCCCTCTAGGTGACTTTTAAAGTGGTTCACCATAAACTATCTAAGAGCAAGTTAGAGATGTGTAATAGGCTCTATAAATAGGATTATAATGTGTTTATAACCTTATGAACTCTTAACATTAGACATACCACATATGGATTTTATAAATGATTAAAATAGTGAAGCTAATATTTGTATATTTATAATTAAGATAGTTTTAATATTATGTCTTATTTTATAAAGTATAGATCATACCTTTTCAAAAAGAATACCTTTCATTATAACCCTTGTTTATGATGTTTTTGAAAAGTAAACGATATTTTGTTATGTTTCCCTTTTAGCTTGATTTATGATATTTGATGTATGTTATTGAGTGGTGTTTGTTTTTTCTTGTTTATTGTGTGATGTTTAGAGATTGATCAAGCAGTTAAGAATCAAGATTCAATTTTGAAGAACCTCAAGTTTTCTATAAGCAAAGCAAGTGAACTTCTTTCCCTGCATATTCTATTTGATCCTAATCAACACATGATAACTAAGTTTACATTTATGTTATGCATAATTTGATGGGTTACCTATTCAGATACATCTAACATTTCCAACCTTATTCCTTGTTTGACCCAGGTTATGATCTAATCAAGTAGCTATGCTATTGCTACAACTTTAACTTTATGCTGGTACTCCTGCTGATGATATTAATGTTCCAAGTGTTAAGTTTACATTGTTGTTGTTAATCCTATGATTAAGCAAGATTATATAGTCTTAATTGGAACATGGAGTGACCACCCAGGAAAACAGTGCAACCACGAGCGCTATCATGGCTCTGGCTTTAGTAATTAGCTTTTTATGTTTAATGCTTAGCAACCTTTCCTGAAATATAGGCAAGAGGAGGGACGGTGGAGGTGGTAGCTCACATTAACATGGGGTGGTATTCTTGGCTAAGGTACCTCATATAGAGGGCCTCCACACTGACCTAGAAACCTTAGCAGGGTGCTTTGTATTAAGTGTATTCTGTGAAAGCCTCGTAGTGGATCCCTAGCCATTCAACTTGGAAGTGTTTACGAATTTGGCCGACCCAGGCTAGAGGGGACACATGGCTTGTAGGTAAAGTTGTACCACCTCTACAGAGTGTAAAACTGATATATCAGTCGTGCTCACGACTAAGAGCGACCAGGACCCTCACATGATAATCAAACTCAAAGATGGATATTAAATCATGATCTTTTAGGATACGTGGTTTGTTTAAGTGTTTTCACTTAAGTGCTTTTGGATATACTTATTTTTTATCATATTTAATTTTGGGATGGGATACACTTATCTTAGTAATCAAATGTTGATAATAAAACATGGACCAACTAAAATGCTAACTGCACTAACCTTAGCCTTACCTTGTAACCTTGCATATTCCTCCCACTTGCTGAGCCCCCACCATAATTGAGCTCACCCTTGCTTAATTTTTTTATCAGAAGATGATGAGAAAGACTTTGGTGAGGATTTTGATGAATTCTAGTATAGCGACGCTCTGGTCATCTTCGTGTGGAAGGATGGCCATGTTTCGATGTACTTTGATGGATAAAGGTTAAGACATAGTCTATTCAAAGTGTAATATGTTATTATAATATTTATGTATGCTTTACGTGTTGTTCCTTTGATATATTGTATTGTGACGTCAACATATGTGTGGAACTAATCATGGCACACATATGCTATGCATTCAATTTTGCCCTTAAAATCGGGTGTGACAAAAATTCACTTGGGTAGAGCAGGAGTTCACTCGACAGTTCCTGGACGCTTCGGGTGTGATCTCTTATTAATTCTTGATCTACTAGAAAGTAGATGAGGAGACCTTTCCAATGTGTACTTATTTGCATTAAAGGGACTTGGGAGTTGAAAGTTATGTCCCATTTGAACTTGTACTTTCTGCAGTTACGAGATCCACTCGGGTGCAACAGCTTTTATTGTCTTGTTGCCTCCTTCACTTCAAAAAGGTTCAACTCCCAAACACTTGTGAAGGGTTGTCGATGTGGTTGTACCAGTGGTAGTGATATCCTCATCATCCTCCCTGTTTTGCAGTAAAGTCATCCTCGACTCTAGTGTGTACTCCTCACTCAAGTATGGCTTCAAATCTGATGACGTGGTTGCCTGGTAGGGGATGTTGTAAATATCATTACTTGGTCCACTACAAGAATTCTACTGATCCCCGTCGGCCAGGGTAATTCCCGTCGGCTTTCGCTCTGGCCGACGGGAATAGACTAATTGCCGTCGGCCACCAAATAGCCGACGGGCATTATATTTATTCCCGTCGGCCACATCCCAAGCCCACGGGGATTAACTAATCCCCGTCGGCCCTGTTTTCTGGCTGACGGGGATTAATCTTTTTAGAGCCCAGCCGCGGACGCGCGGGCTCATTCTTCTTCGTTCACTCAAACCGCCCCTGCCCCTGCCCGACCCGAGCGCCGCCGCCCCTGCCCGACCGCCGCCCTGCCGGAGCGCCGCCCTGCCCGAGGCCGCCGTCGAGGCCGCCCCCGAGCCGCCCCGCCCGAGGCCGCCGTCGAGGCCGCCCCTGCCCGACGCCCGCGCGCCTAGCCGCCGTCGAGGCCGCCCCCGCCCCGCCCGAGGCCGCCGTCGAGGCCGCCCCCGGCCCGCGCTGCGCCGCCGCCCCTGCCCAACGCCCGCGCGCCTAGCCACGCCGCCGCCCCAGCCCGCGCTGCGCCGCCGCCCCTACCCGACGCCCCGCGCGCCTAGCCGCGCCGCCGCCCCTGCCCGAGCTGCGCCGCCGCCGCTGCCCCACGCGGCCACCGCCCCCGGCCGAGCGCGCGACGCCGCCCCGACCCACGCCCCCGCCTCGAGCGTCCCCACACCGCCCCGGCCCACCCGAGCTGCGCCGCCCCCTAGCCCCCGTCGTCCGCCGTCCGCCCTCAACAAGTCGCCGTCGTCCACAAGCGTCGCCGTCCCCAGCCCACCGTCGTCCGCCGTCCGCCAGTGCCTCGACGCACCGATCAACCACCGAAACCGAGGGCTCGCCATCCGGTCCGCGTTCAAGTTCGAGTCGTCGAGGTATAATCTTATTTCTAAATGTGAATTAATATGTGATTATTTTCGTCGGTTTTTTGTGGCCGACGGGAGTTATACATTATACTTGCTAGTTTTAATATCATGTGTGGCTTGATGTTAGGTAAATATTAATTATATTATTATAGTTGATTTAACAAATGATTTATGTTTTAATTTTCGTTGGTTTTTACGGCCGACGGGAGTTAGCTGTAATGCGATTATAATTTGTTTAATATTGTTATTTGTTAGTATGGTTTGACCTAATATTATTTGATGTATGATATTTGTTATTTATAACTTGATTTTGTAAATATGATATGATGTATTTGATGTTATTATTTAATGAAATTGATGTTATGCAAGCATTAATCAATTTGATAGATTTGATGTTATAGGTAATGAATTTGATGTTCTGCAATTATAATTTAATTTGATGGATTGGATGTTTGCAAATATTGTTAATTGATGAATATCATGTTAATTTAATGTTATTTATGTGTATATATAGTTATTTATGTATATATATAGTTTTATATACTACTTACCTATAGATGTATATATGTGTGACGTGTAGAAACATGATTGTCTCACACGCATTCTTTACTCGTACACACAGCCGCAATAATGGGTGATAGACGTGATTGGATGTATGAAGGTTTCAAGAAGGGTGGATGTCACACAAGTGAATGGTTTGCCAAGACGCAGATGTTTCTGGACCATGCAGCTGCTTTGTCACAAATAGATAATATTAGGTGTCCATGCAATAAATGTAGAAATATGACGAGCCACACCAAGAGGCAGGTCACACTGAGGATAACGATGCCAAACCTGTATTTTCAAAAGCATCCAGAAGAAGCAGGCCCCTTGAATAAAAAGGAAGGGTCCTCAAAGATATATTTGACTGAGGATCAATATCGTGAGGTTAGTATTCAATTTGTTTTACCCTTTATATTTATTGTTGTGATTGATATAATATGTAACATTGTGTGTGTGCAGGTGATGGTTCCATGGATGGCGCCCGTGCCTGATGCGTACTATGCTTGGTGTCGATATTGGGCTTCCGAAGGCTTCCAGAAAGCGTCAGCGCATCACAGACAATGTCGAGGAACCAATCCTAACCACAAGTTTGGCGGTGACGACATGATACGAAAAGCTAAAAGAATGGTAAGTTTGATCTTTCTATGTCGATCAACAAATAATACGATTGCTTATGAATGTTTTTTGTTTATACAGGAAGCTACGAGTGGCCAAAAGCCTAGTGACATTGAGGTCTACCAGGAGGGCCACAAAGGACCAGACCCGAACAACCCTGACCAGCTCTGCAGCCAGACAGCCACGGATCGCTTTGTGAGTTTTGGCTCAAAAGTTCAATCGTTCAAAGTATATAAATTCCTGCATTTGTAAGGTTGTGAATGATGTATAGGCAGCATATGGGGAGGAGATGGTTCGTCGCCATGGCCCTGACTTCGACTGGCGCCATGAACCGGTGGATCCCTCGGTGGTGTACGCAAGTGGTGGTGGCAAAGCGCATGGACGGTAAGCTCTAACTTATGAAATTATATGGTTGACACTAAATTGATTATACAGTAATCACATTTTTTGAATAACTTATAGATACGCACTCTTCGACGGATTTATTGACTCGTCGTCGGTGAGATCTCAGAGGACGGGTTCATCTTCCCGTAGCTCATGCTCTCGTCGACCGAACGAGCAGGAGTTGGAGATTATGAGGATGCGTGAAGAAATGAGACAACAACGCGAATTTATGGAGGCTTGCAATGCACATAACCAAGCGATGTATCAAGTGAGTACACATAATTCGAACTCTAAATTATTATATTTCAATACAACATCTTCGGTAGTAACACATATGTGTTTAACAGTTAATGCAGCAACAGGGCATGACATCAAATTTTCCACCGCCACCACAATGGAGCCAATTTGCAAACACACCAGTTCCACCACCACAGTTCACCACCCCTCCGACACATATACCTGCACCTGGAGATAGGGTACGTTTGATAACTCTCCATTAATTTATACACTTGTATACTTTTTGATATTTGCATTTAACGTGTTGATATTTGCTAACTTGCATAGGTTACGCCTGAAGCGGGTGGCAGTGGGTCTGATCCAGCAGTAGGGACTGGATTTGTTGACTCGCTCTTCGCGTTCCCTCCTCCTGGTGGTGAAGGCGGCAGCGGTCAAAGCTCTAACCACCCAAGTGGTGGTTATCTCTAAACACTTAAACTTATGTTTGAAATGTCGTACTCGTTGGTGGATGTTATGTTCAATACTATGTCGTACTCGTTGTTTGATGTTGGTGGATGTTATGTTTGAATACTATGTCATACACGTTGGTGGATGTTTTAATTATAAATGCAAGTGTTTATGTCTAAATGCATGTGTTTGTGGATGTCGTATCTCTACATGTGTTTGTAATGTGGCTGTTATATGTGATTTATATTATGTTTGATATATGTTATGTGTGCAGAAATAGTGACATAATTTAGTGCTGTTTTTGTAGCAGTATACAGTAATTCCCGTCGGCCCAGTTAATTTCCGTCGGCTATGGTCGAACCGAGGGGAATTAATTACTAACTCTCGTCGGCCCAGTTAATTCCTGTCGGCGGCCGACGGGAATTAATTAATAACTCCCGTCGGCCTAGGGAACCGACGGGAATTAGCCTTAATTCCCGTCGGCCAGCAAAACCGACGAGAATTAGCCTTAATTCCCGTCGGCCACTATCTAGCCGACGGGAATTAATTATTCCCGTCGGCCGTCGACGGGGATAACCTTATCCCCGACAAGGGACGCCTGTCGGCCTGAAACCGACGGGAATAAGCCCTAAACCGACGGGAATTACTTATTCCCGTCGGTTTAGGGCTTATTCCTGTCGGTTTCAGGCCGACGGGAATTAAGTGAATTCCTGTAGTGGTCCCTAATCAACTTCTTTGTTTCCCAATGCCTTCCTTGTACACTCATCACATCGCTTGATCCACATAAGAAGTTCTACAAATAAAAACATACACACTTTACGGTGCAATATCAATTCTTCAAATATATCAAAAGTAGTTACAATGTGGAAGAGTTTTGCCTTTGTAACAAGATCCATTAACATGATCATATCTGAGCTGGTAATGTTCTCATCAGTACACTGTCAGCCAACACAAGTTCAAGAGGAAATTCGACAATGGGATGCACAAAAAGTACCTCAGGAAGTCCAAGGCATAGAGGATGCCTTTCTTGCCTTCATCAGTGGTGACGGTGACACTGGTTCCTCTTTGAGTGGCAACAAGGCTAAGTGGAATTTTTAGGACAAGTTGAATGGACTTTGATTCTTCAGGTATGTGGAGGATGAGACTGCATTTTTTATGTCTTTGGCATTTAGTTCAAGCAATATGTACCAAATGGTTTTGTGAAATTTGTTTTTTTCACATCTTCCTTCTTTAGCCAGATAAGGTGGTAATCAGAGAAACAATCGAGCAAAGAGAAGCATTTGCAGCTTGTGGCTCTATACATAGTGGTGTCTATCCTTGGAGAGGAAATGTATCTTTTCAATAAGCTTTCTTTAGATATGTAAAACTTATGCACATGGATAAAAGCAAGTCCTTAGAAGTTTGAGACATAGGAAAGGTTGAGCCCTCAAAGGTCTTTCTAAGATAGACAAGCCTTCACCGAGTGAGACAAAATTACTGAGGCAAAGACACTTTTAGGATATGAGCTAAATTACCTCTTTCTCATTAGCGGCAGAGTCCATAACGATATGGCTACACACATTCACTTATACAAAAAAACAACCTTTGGCGGCTAGGGAATATCCCAAAATATTCCCTCATTTGAATTGTACAACACCTTAGGGGTATAAACGACATTCACATATACAACAACCTTACATTACCATGCCCTTGTCGAGACTAGGCTATGATCCATTAGGACGCTTAGAATATCCCTAGCAATTGTCGCATGCGCATGCGGACGTTGCTGCAGGCAGACACGGATGTGCGACCGGAAAAAGTGTGCATGCCTAGTAGCAAGCACACCCATAGAGGAGAGAGTCGCGTGAGAATGCATAACCGTGAGACTAAGCATTCATTTTGCACGGCCGGATCCGTGATCCATTGGAAGCACTAATAGTTAAACACAGACACGCAAAATGTGCATCCGCGACCGAATACGCGATCTATTGGGGATAACCTTAATTGACTGCTACGTCCTTCGACTCGAGTGTATACTCCTTATTGCATGAAGGAGTCGTCGTCGTCTTGGCACCTTCAACTTTGACTCAAGGGCCATCGGCTCCTGAGGTCGAAGCTTGACCGGAGGTTCTTAGTACCATGCCTTTAGCTTTCTCTTCGGGACCATTTAGTGCACTTGCAGCGTTGATTTCGCTCTGGGCCCTTTAAGGACATGTTTGGTTAGGAGGGGATTGGAGTGAATTAGATCTATTCCTAGATAAAGAATAGAAATGGATTTAATATCCCTCAATCTCCTTCGATTCCTCTGCAACCGAATAAGTGCCTAAGGGTTTCTACGCTTATTGAGCTCCCAGCCTTCGGCTCCTGCGACCTATGGTCCTCTACTCACACCTCACAGGTTGGATTAGAAATGGGTGAACATTGGGTCCGCACACTTTAGCCCCAACAAACAGTTCCTAAAATCTTGCTTCTAAAATATACTCCCTCTGTACCAAAATAGAAGTCGTTTTAGCCTTTTAATAAGTTCATTCGATATGTATGTGTTTTGTATATATATGTCTAGATTTATTCTCATTCATTTAAATATAGACATAAAAATGAAGACCGGAAACGACTACTAATTTAGAAGACAATTTCGTATCATGATTCATAGACTATTTTCAGATAATCTCGATCATTTTTATATTTTCTTTCTCTCTTGTAGGGAACCCTGTTCTTACTCTTCATTATTCTTTTCTATGACATTCCACCTCAAGATTAGCCGATTGATATTGCACGTGTATGTTTTCGAGTGATTGGGTCTATTTTTCCAAGTGTGAAAAGATTATTGTTCACGGACATATACAATCAGAGCCTTGGTGACACCGAGGTTTTCTTTGCTGTCAGTAAAGATGGATAATGACGTTTTAACCAACGCTGATCGGCTGCCTTTTTTTTTCTTGGCTGTTGCTGCTGCTCTGGTGAGGTGGTCTACTGTTCCACAGAGCTGCTGCATCTGATATCTCCAGTACATTCTACTTTGCTGTCGGTGAATGTGATCGCAACCGACACCAGTAGGGCACGAGTCCGCAGGGGGGCGTCAGAATAAAAATATATATATACTCCAGTAGGGCACAAGTAATTGGGCCGTCCGCTGGCCCAGACAATCAAGCCCAATCTCAGCCACGCCTTCGGAGTTCGGACGGAGTGACTCCCCCGGGAGACCTGGACGCCGGCGTCCTCGGTTGGTCGTTCCCGCCTGCCTCGCCGTCGGCGACACAGCCGGCGCCGGCGCCTCCCGTCCCAGCACTGCCCCGCGAGGCGGCCGCCGCATTCCTCACAGGGATGCTCACTGGCTGCACGCGCGGACTGAGTGTACTCGCGGTGCCTCCTGCTACTACTGATACCGGCTACGAGACGCTCAAGAATCACCCCCGGAGAACTTCCCAGCGTCTAACTTGTTCTGCAGATGGAGAAATGTATGTGTCCAGATCGATTTGATCCAAAAAAAAACATCACCAATTACATTTCCAAACATTGTCAGTTTACCATCGCGCATCATGTGGTCACACGATTGTTCTTCCCTACTATACCAGGATGCCCCAAACAAGAGAAAACTTGCCAAGAGACTCGATACAGACTGATTGATTCCTCAGATACAACACAACACAACAGCAGCATATGCCATATCAGCCATCCAACCGCTCTCGGTTCAGCCTTTCATTTCATTTCTAGGGTTAATCCCGAACCCGCCAGTTTCAGCAGGGCTCGCTCAGTCGAAGGATACATAAGACCACAGTGAAAATTAGAGGGCCTTACAAAAGCAGCAGCAGCAATGCAGCACGCAGATCAAATTTACACATCAAAACGCAGGCCAAAACCCGAGAAGAAACCGAAACCCCGCCGCCGCCAAGCACACACATGCACCCACACACACACCACTGCCCACGGCCGCAATATACACAACGGAACCTACCCCGGCAGCTCCAACCGAAACACAGCACCCATCACCGCACTCGGCAAGCCGTGGCCGGGACGGCAGGGGAGCACTTGGGGTTCGGGATGGCCCTGAAGTGGACGCTGTTCCCGGTTATCCTGCGGCGACCCCTATAGTCAGGAAGGCCAGAAGGCTGGCCGCGTCCATCGCCTCCACCGCTGCCCTGCAACGGTTCGAGGGTCTCGACGACGTCGCTCATGAGTGGCCTGGCCTTGGGGTTCTGGCTCAGGCAGTAGAACGCAAGGCTGCAGGCTTTGTGGGCGGCTCTGGCCGAGTACTGCCCCTCCAGTCTCGGGTCGATGATCTGGAGAAGCCGCCTCTTGTCGTTCAGCTTGGGGAGGGCCCAGTCAACCAGGCTCTGCTCCCTGCTGGGCCGCGACTTGTCGATTGACTTGCGCCCTGTCAAGAGCTCCAGAAGGACCACACCGAAGCTGTAGACATCACTTCTAGCAGTCAAGTGGCCTGCACATTAGGTATCATTAAGTGTAGGTGTGATGGTATATGTGATATCAGATCATGCATTAAGAATAATACGTTTTTTTCCTGGTTATAAGACATTGCTACAAAGTTACTATATTCAGATAATGAAAGACATAGCATAGGAAGTGGCAAAATATGTGATCTCAGCTCATGGAGTACAAACAATAGTTCAGTGTCTGGAAAATCGACATGAAGTTCATACCCAAACTGTTAGACGATATCTTCTAAGAAATGCAGACACCAAGCATATACAAACAGTGAGGAAAGTACCGGTCATCACATATTCAGGGGCAGCATAACCGTAGGTTCCCATCACCCGTGTTGATACATGGGTCTGATCACCTTCAGGGCCAGCTTTTGCCAGGCCAAAGTCAGACAGCTTAGCAGTATAATCCTGTGGCAACGGAAACAAGAAGATAAATATGTCAAACATATATGTATTACCATTGGATGATAGCAATGGAACTGAAAAAGGAGAAGGAAGCATGAGGAAGTGGTTAACACTCAACAGAGTCCAGTAGAATATTTGATGTCTTGAAATCTCTGTAGATGACAGGCCTTTGAGCATTGTGGAGGCAAGCAAGCCCTTTAGCAGCTCCCAGTGCGATTGACATCCTAGTACCCCAGGGTAATGGTGTAGCTGTCTCTGAGAACATGAAAAACAAGATGTCTGGTCAACGGAATTTTCCCTCGTCGTCTGAATAAAATTTCATTGCGAATGAATCAAGAAAAATAGTGCACTGGCATTACATATCATACATGCTAGCAGGGAAAAGTAACAGCTATAGTAGCCTGTGTAACTAAAGGAGCATGACAAAAATCAACAGATCTAGAAGAAATTAACACGAAGGTGTGGTAGTGCGTAATTGTAAAATAGTTCATTTCTTATATGTTCATGGTCAGTTGGGAAGTTGCCTAAAATGTCCATACAGAGAACAGAAAAGCCAGTTAGGTACCACCTGTAATCAAGCAAAATCAACAGTTCACCAAGCAAGCAATCATCCAGGACAAACAGGAGTAGAAGTATTACTTCGGAATAGGTGGTTTTCTAGGCTTCCTCGAAACATGAACTCGTAGACAAGCAGCCGATGGTCATCTTCGCAGCAATATCCGATCAACTTCACCAAGTTTGGATGCCTTAACTGCCCCAGGCAGTTAACTTCGGTCTGACATAAATACAAAAGATAGAATAATAATTTTGTAGGCTAGTAACAAGCATGATAACTGTCAAACCATGTGCAAAAATAACCCAATAGCATTTTACAGGTAGTTACATACACTTAGTTAACCTATCGAATAAATCTACATTTGCTCAAGGACTTCCATCTTCATGCCTCAAGTTTCTTTGCTCAGTAATGTTTCTTATTCCGGTCATGCAAGTAAGCTATTTTAAAAATTTCAAGCATGACAAACAAAATACGTTATTTGTCAATAACAGCACGACTCAAGGACTGCACATATCTGTAATCGAGCACGACTCAAGGACTCAATATCATACATGACTCGACGACTCAAGGACTGCAACAAAGTGGTGAGAAGTAATCCAGACGCCCTTAAAAACAAAACAATGATTGCCACTGAAACACATGGAATCCTCAATGTGTGTATTTTATTTGTCAGCATGCTTGTTAGCGACATGAACCTGATGATATTTACATGTATCCATGTCAATATGACATGCATAGTTTTTAAGCACACCATATTAGTAGACAATTTTTCATGTTTCCATGCATGTAATGAAAACGTAGTGAGCATGAAAATAACCGAACAACTTATCAACTCACAAGCCATTCTCTGTGCCCTTGGTGTCCATCTTTGTTGAGCACCTTGACTGCAACAGGCAGTGACTTCAGCCCCACCCTGACATTTTCATCTATGTAGCCCTTGTAAACGGTCCCAAATCCTCCTTCGCCGAGAACATAATCGGCACGGAAGCTCTTTGTGATTGTCTCTAGCTCAAACAATGTGAAGACAATCACATCGTTGTATATGGAAATGTTCTTGGCATCTTCAGCTTTCCTAGGTGTGGAAGGATCACTTATATCTGATGAGGTGCGGTTGTGCTTCCTATCTCCAATGGCATTCTTGGCAGGATTTTGTAACAAGTGGAGCTGTTGAACTGGAAGTATGAGAAGGAAATGTAAGTCCTCAACCCCCAAACAAAAGAACGAAGGAAATATGAAGCATAATACTTAACTACAGAATTGAAGTAACAACTAACAAGGATATCTCGCGTATTAAGATCAAAGTACCAGTATAGGTCATGGGCATACTTATGAAAAGTTTTATACCGCAAGGATTCGTGTAGAATTACAAGCATTTACTCATGTTGAGATACAATGTTCTGGTTGGAAATTATTATAAAGGTAAAATAAGAAGTGGAAATGAATGATTTGCCTACTGCTGGCATCCATTAAAATGACCTTTCGCCTAAAAAAATACTCGCTCCGTCATTTTTAAATTTTTTAGTTGTCGCATTTTAAGTTGAAAAATAAATACAAATATTCGAAAACGGAGTTAAGTAGAAAGCAGAAAATAAATAAAGAAGAGTTACACATGCACGAATTGATTACAGCAAGGGTAAAAAGGAGGTCATAATTTCAAGAGAGAGAAAGAGAGGTCAGGGGACCAGATCTACTGCACAGTTGCACGTAAGTTAGAAAACCTCAAATTGCTTTTAATAAACGCAAGTAGCAACTGCAACAGACTTTTAACTTGGAGGATCGTGATTTTTTTTTATCTCTAGTCAATAGTGGGGAGGAGAAGAGGGCACAGAAAGCGAAGCACGCTGGGGAAAAGTGCGGCAAGTGCCTTGCGATTTTCTCAATGTGCACAATGAAGTAGGCTTCGAGATACAAAGATCAAAAAGATAAGGAGACGCACGACGCATGGCAACTTCACAAGAAGATAAAAACATGACCAAATGAGGATAAATAGAACCGGATTCATCTCAAGAGGGGGATGGAATGAACCAAAAAAGATCAGCAAAAACCCCCGTACTGAAGTATTAAAACCTAACATTTGGAGTGGAATTTGGCATGCGACCTCAATCGAAACCATCCTTCCGTAATCACAACGACATGGGGGTAACCCCTTCCCCCACCCCCGGCAAAAAAAATCCAGTTTCGCAACCAAAACGCCACGGCACTGATTAATGAACACCGGAAGCCGTCGCGGTAGAAAGACAGAAGTAGTGTGTGTAATTATAGCAATCCGCGGTGAGCCGAAGAACCAAGAACCCAGGGGGGCCTGAGAAACAATCCGCCAAAAATGAAATTTTGGTGGATTTCGAACAGGGCAGGGTAGGCGGCCGAGATCCAAACAAGCGCCGACGAGTGGGGAATCCCGCGAAGATATCCACCAGGGGCAAACTCGAAAGGGTACCTTGTGCGTGCGCAGCGACGACGGCATTCTCCTCCCGCGTGCCGCAGTTGCCCATCTCTTCCCTCGAGTCCTCCTCACTGTGGCTCGGTTGCTGGGGCTCTTGCTCTACTTGTGCCAGGGGTAGCCCAGCGTCTCATTCTTGGTAGGTCGCTTCATGCCAAGCGCCTCTTTCCTTCCTTGGACTAGGAGACGAGATAGACGACGGCTAGCGCTGCGGGCTGCGCGTTTCCTCCTTTGGTGGACGGGGAGCCGAGAGCGAGAGCAAAGCTGTGTGCTGCTGCTGCTTCCTCCCCTTCCCTTCCTGTGGGATACGCGGAACAGAACAGTGAACAGGGCAGGGTAAGCGGCAGGAGCACCAGCAACGCCTCAACCGTTGCTAGACTGACTGAAGGAGCAGCAGCCGAGCTTCTGCGGACGAGTTGTGTGTCTGTCAGTTCGCTGCGGCTTGCTGCGGCTGCGGCTTCTACAGTATTTTTCTCTCTATGGATTGCAGCTGCAGCAATCCAAACAGCTGCAACAGTGTCGGCTTGCAGCCAGCCGAACACGCCCTGTGTGTGTTACAGAGAGAGAGGGTCAGGTCGGAGCGTGCTTCACTGGTGGAGAAAAGGAACGGTGGGGGAGAGGGGTGATGTGGTCTGGTGGATCCTTAAAAAGGTGATCCGTTTCCGTCGCACTCCACGGCGGCTGGCAGACACTGTCAGATATTTAGATATGAAACTCATCAAACTATTTTCTTTCTATTTATTATTGTTATATAAAAGTTAGCGCCTACTACGTGGAAAAAACCAATCGAAATGAGCATGAGGCCATAGCACCAACAAAATCTTTTCATAAGCATTTTTCCTATTTTTTCTTCCCCGTATTTGTCTATAACTCTTGAATTATATAGCATCATAGAGAAATTATAGACTCGAGTAGAGATGCCAATATTCCCGAACTCCGATTCCTATGGGAAATTATTACATTAGAATATGAGATGAGAAAGATTGTTCCTCATGAGGATGTAGACGTGTGAAATTTTCCTCCGACCAGTAAACTGGAATGAGGATAGAGAAGCATTTCTCATCTTCTTCGTTTCCCGCGGGACCTGAGGATAGAGAAGCATTCCTCGTCTTCTTTACTCCCGCGGGAACATGTTAAACTTATGAGGCGATGTTTTTATATAATAATTAATAATAAAAAATAAATGATTACATTGTCAAGAGATCACTCATAGTACAAATGTTTTGATGTACATATAATAATTACTTACATATGACAAT
Source organism: Zea mays (assembly GCF_902167145.1). NCBI lineage: Eukaryota > Viridiplantae > Streptophyta > Magnoliopsida > Poales > Poaceae > Zea > Zea mays. The sequence goes on along the minus strand of NC_050097.1, from coordinate 155,042,519 downwards.
ATGTATAAGTGACAATATTTTTGTATTAATAAAAAAGGACATATGTCTTAATTATAATTTAAACAGGGGCAGGGATCTCGTCAGGGGTTTATTCCGGTGACTTGTATGCATGTGTAGAGAAGAGGAAGAGGAGGACAAAAGCAACAAAGACTCTCAGTCCTCCCGGCTACTGCAAGTGTCCTTGCGGCTCAGCTCAAAGACCTCTGCTTGCCACGATCCACGTCCCTTATCTCGAGCAGTACAAACCATATATGAGTGCCTGTTTGGAAATGCAGTTTTAAAATACTATAGTTTTGAAATATTATAGTTCACAATTATATGTGTAGAGAGAAGAAAAGAAAGTTGAGGTCCTCAGTGGAATTTTCAAACCTTTAAAAATACCACAGTTTGGGGTAAACCATGGTTGTTAAAACTGTGTGTTGAACACCAAAAATGGTGGATGGTCCGGCCCTAGGGCCCGGACGGTCCGCGCCCCCGTGATCAGATTGACTCGGTGATCATTTTTATCTCGTGTGTGGTTATCCATCTAATCATGTGGGATCTGTTGGCTATCTCCTAAGAACAGATCTAGACCTCCTCCCCTATAAATATAAAGGGGTATGGACGATTGAGAACCCCCGAACACATTCCAATCGAATCAATATATTTACATGCATTTACCTTTCATGTCTTAGGAGTAGACATAGCATAACCTTAGTTTCGATCTATTTGTGGCCTGCCACAACCATCTCCCTTCGACTCTACCATGGGTGGCCTACCGATCCCGAGGCATGCCTTGGAACTCTCCCCCTCGATGGAATCTCTCCCGGGGATGAGTTCTAGGGTTCTTCGCGAAGAATACGACCATCCACTCCATTACAGACCGTCCGACCCGGGGTGCGGACCATTCACCCAGTGCGCAAGGAAGACCCGCTCCAGCAGCGGGATCGCGGACCGACGGCCCCATGCTGCGGACCGTCCGCGCCACCGCAGGGAGCGCCGCCAGGAGGTTTGGTGACCTGTCACGGACCGCCGCCGCCATCCACCTTGAAGAGCCGAGCCTAATGCATTGCTCATCACGATAAGCCCTAGGGTTCATTACTATTTGGCCCCAAATAGGTGATGGCCAACATAGAGGTGGTGCCCTATAAAGCAGAAATAAAGGTCGAGTTCAAGGTTGCATTGTAGGTAGTAATATTTGTCTTACATCTTATCTACTACCTCGCTCCCCAAGGTCCCGACTCCCTGTGGGTGGAACATAGAGATCATCCTCAAGGTCTAGACTCACTACGAGGGCGATCTAGAGATCGTTAGTGTTTGGTCCGAAAAAGACGCCAACACACTTTTTTGCGACTCTGCTGGGAAAGAAGGATCGGATCTATCAGACCAGATCTATCAGATCGACCATGATGGTCGATCGAAATGAACGCACCAATGTCTCCCAAGACAAGATCCTTGGGTCGACTTTTGAGAGTTTGTTGACCGATGGCCAACAAGAATTTGAAGACTACATGAAGAAGCAGCTAGAGGAGTTGGAGAGGTGTTACCTCTCACACTTTACGTTGGATTGCGACTGAAGGACCGTCAAGAAGAAGGAAGTGGATGCCATCTCCCTAAAGGACTTAATGTGGCACCCCACTGTAAGTAACACCATGACATCCGACATTGTTCAATCTCCTAAGAATTCTTTATGTGACGATCAGATTAAAAGTATGACGGAGGATATAGAGAAAATGACACATGCATTAGAAAAAAAACTAATACACCTAATTTTTGTCACATAATTTGAACACTAAAATAATTATGGCAAACACATCAACAACAAATGGGGCTTCTCAGTCCCAGCCATATTGTGGTATGTCAATGAACTCATATCCAGGGCCAATGCTGCGCCATCCTCACTGCACGGTAAATCAGTTCTGGGTATGGTTGGACAGTCCGCGCACGATCACAACCCTTGCACGCCAAATATATCAAGACGAGTGATTACTCGGAAGGCTCCGGACAAAAGAAAGATCAGAGGCACTGGGGGCGAGCACGATCAGACATCTAATCATGGTCACATGTCCTGCATATGTAGGAAGGTCCGGGCACTAAGGCCAAACAGTCCGGGATAGGCGTGGAAAGTCCGGTTATGAAGGCTGGATGGTCCGCGAATGACCAAAAATAGCAGCAACCTCAGACTGTCAGACCACAACATTCTAAAACAGGTAGTAGGAAGCAAAACACTTTTAAGACATCTGGTCGGCTTAGTAAAGCCAACCCTTCTTTTGATCAACTACTTGCTAAATACATGGAGAAGAAAGTCGTTCCACACGACCGACCAATAAAACAAAGTCAAAAAGGCGATCTGATCGAAAGCCTATGTCGACTAAACCGACCCAAAAGGTAGTGCAGCCAAGATCGCCTGGTCATCCTCCTCCAGGGACATCATGGTACTTTCCAGTCTATTCATCGTTGATGTGTTGTCCTACTCAAGTATGGGTGGTACGGCGATGAATTCGTATTGCTGGCCCAATTTGTTTGCTTATTCGGGCTGGGGGACACCACAAGTTTTAGCCTATTGACAAGTTGATCAAGCAGACATGGACAAAGAGGATGCAATCTGAAACAACCTCTGTGCATCAAAGTTCTATCAAATATTTATCTTATCTGATCACAAGAGCCGATGACTTGCATTGAGCTAAGTCTTTACTTTGAGAACAAAATAACGCATGAGATCTATTGTTTTCGAAGTGCGCCGGTGCTTTTGGTTCGCCAAGCTCCACCAAAAGGTAGGAGGCATGTGTTGAACACAAAAAGTGGCAGACGGTATGGCCCTAGGGGTTGGACGGTCCGTGTCCCCACGATCAGATTGACTCGGAGTAGGATCTAGGACACCGGCTAAAGGGGGTGAATAGACGGTTTTGACTAAAATAAAATACACTAGAGAAATTTAATCAAGACAACAAGAGATATAAATTTACTAGCCTTGATCGGTCAACAAAATATAATGAGCAATTTATGCTAACTCTACAAAAGATAGACAATACACAAATTACTAACTACTTGCAAGTAATGAGTAAAAGGTGAGAGAATGACACCGAAATTTATCCCGTGGTATCGGTGATTTGCCAATCACCTCTAATCCATGTTGAGGTGGACTTGCTCCTCTATCAAGACACATCTTGATCTTTGAGCCAAGTGGACAAGAACTCACTCAATACCTCGATTCCACTAGCGTCGTCGTTGCCGCTACGACGAGGTGGGCGCGAACCCCTCACAATCAACATCGTGGCTCCTCCACAATCTTCACAGAGAGCTCGATGAAGACAACACCCGAGCCATCTAGGAGGCGGAAACCTCCAAGAGTAACAAGTCGATGACGCTTGCCCGGTGTACCACCTAGTGCCTCAAAAGATCACAAAGGATGCAAATGCACTAGAACTTCTTAATCACTCACTAGAATGCGATCTCAAGCAACGAGTGTGAGAGTTTGAGAGAGTGTCACAAATGAGCTCAATGTATGCTAGGAGTGTCCAAGAGAGCCCACACACACGAGCTCCACTTCTATTTATAGCCCACAACTCAAACCTAGTCGTTATGTGCAACTAGTATAACTTCTGCGCACACGCGGACGGTACGTGCCCCATGGCCGGACAGTCCGCCGTACCAGTAACGGCTATAAAGACCATTTAAAACATGTCAGTGTTGTCAGAAAAAGTTAAGCCCGGACGGTCCGCCCTCCTGGGCCAGACGGTTCGGGACCTGACAACTTGGAATACCATAGCACTGGCCAGTTAAAACAACCTGACCGAACTGTGATACACCCAGCCAGGTGGGGTTGGTCGAGGCCCAACAAATTAGGGTTGCCCGAAGCCCAACAGTTCATTAAGCACACCCAACTCAGGGAAAGGCCCAATCGCCCCAAAAGACTAGTCCAATGGGGGAAGGGTCTCTCTCCCTTTTAAAGTGGCTTCCTCCTCCCAAGTTAAGCGAGGTGGGATAATTCTGAGGATCACACAGTCACCGTTTGACTACAATTGGGCCAACTTGGGCCAATTGCGTCTTTGCCAACGGGTAATAGTGGAGGATGTCCTCATCATTCCTACCTTCTTAAATTGGGCCCTAGCTTTGATACCAGATGATACACCCAGCCCAGGTGAGGTTGGCCGAGACCCAACAAATTAGGGTTGCCCGGAGCCCAACAGTTCATTAAGCACACCCAACTCAGGGAAAGGCCCAATCGCCCCAAAAGACTAGTCCAATGGGGGAAGGGTGGCTCTCCCTTTTAAAGTGGCTTCCTCCTCCCAAGTTAAGTGAGGTGGCATAATTCTGAGGCTCACACGGTCACCGTCCGACTACAATTGGGCCAACTTGGGCCAATTGCGTCTTTGCCAACGGGTAATAGTGGAGGATGTCCTCATCATACTGTCCGCCATTTATGGCCGGACGGTCCGCACATGGACCACTTACCGTCCGGCTAAAAACCCGGACGGTCCGTCGTAGTGCAAGGACTCAAAAAAACAGTGTCCCTACCCAAACTCAATTCGACTTATGCGGACGGTCTGGCCTCCTGGCCCGGACGGTCCGCGAAGGGAGACAAAGACAGGGCACCAGCAGACTTCTCTGGCAGAGTCACGGACGGTCCGACCTCCTGGCCCGTATGGTTCGCTGACCACAGAGTTGATATTTTGTGCTTTTTTCAAAAGATTTTGTATTTTGAAAAACGAAGCGATGTTAGCCCTCATGCAAATGCAACCATTTATGCTCTACGAGGCACTAAGTTTTACACCGATCAAGTTCATTGATCCCTCTAAATAGTGCGATTGTCTATCCTTTTAATCCGATCAATTTCTTCTCTAAACACCTGCTGACTGGCAAAAAAACAAAACCTACATTTTACCTTTGCCTTCACTTGATCCACAATCATTGGTTATAAGTCTCAAAGATTTTACTGTTTCCTGTGGTCCAATCCTGCATTCTTATTTCTTCAAGAATTGTTAGTCCACAATCAGTTGTCATTAATTACCAAAACACCACTTAGGGGCCTAGATGATTCACAATCTCCCCCTTTTTGGTAATTGATGACAACATTGCATATTTTATAGGAAAGTAGATTTTGTTTTCCAAACCTTCCTTACATATTGGGTATAAGAAAGATTTGAAATGAGTTTTGAGGGACTTATCTTGATTTTAAAGTTCATCTGAAATGTTGATAAGTCAGCACAGAAAACCCGAAGAATAGAAATAGCTCCCCCTATATGTGTGCATGAAGAATATCCAGTTGATAAATTCACACACATAGTATATCAGAGTTTTGGTGGAGATCTTCCTATAATCATGGTTATCGAGGTACAAACGAATAGTAGTATGAAAAAATAAGCGCAGCAAGAGAAATAACACTTTGATTACCATTACAAGTTCAACAGATAGAACCTTAAAAATTCAAACATAGTTCGAAACAAAATAATAACTTAGTAATATAAAACATAGACAGAATGAATATGCAAGCTTCCCCTGATTTCTCCATCCCCAACTTCATTTCTCTCCCCCTTTGGCATTAATTTCCACAAGGGGACGTCACTGTGCAACAGGTGGGGGACACAGATACATACTGTAATAGTGGGAGCTGAAGCTGTCAAAGATAGAGGTGAACTGACTGAAGTCATTTTGTAGCTGATGATGTCTTTCATCCAGTGAGTGAATGCTATCACTGGTAGACAGAGACTCGAATTGACTGGACAGAGCACCCATATTGTCTTGAAAACTTTGTTGCATGTTGTTCATTCGACTCATAATTGGATCATGCACACTAGTTTGAATATGAGAGCAAAGATCAGTAAATTGTGAATGAACCCCATCCAGCTGAGAGTCAACTACAGAAAATCGATCATACAGATCAGAGAATTGGCCATCAAAGTGAGATTGCATGTGCTCAAAGCGGCCATCGACATATGACATCGTTCCCTAGAATTGACCATCCATATGTGTCTAGAGCCCATGCTGCATTTGTTGAAAATAAGGATCAAAATATCTAGGTGCAGGCTGCCAGTACTATCCTTGTTGCTGAGGAGGTGGAGGAGGAGGCATTTGCTGAGCTATATGCGCCTCAGACTGAGCAGCAAAATCATCTGCCTGAACTCCCTCATCATCAGAAAAGGGAGTGAGGGGCCTGGTAAGAAAATCAATCTCATTCTTAAATGGCCTAAATGGAGTGTGAGTTGTTTCACACCGCCCTTCAAATCTGGTTTTTGCTTTAATCAGAGCCATAATATAAGGAGCATATGCCAGGTTCTGATTTTTGTCTATCTTGAGATCATTTAGCTGCCTCATCATAAAGAGAACAATATCCATCACCTCCTCCTTCATGACATGATCAATGATATTCAAGAATTTATCCCGGATTCTACTTTTGTCCCCACTCTTGGGAAGAAAGATGACCCTAGCAATTTTGTTGATGACTGCAGGATGATGTCTCAGGCCTGGAGTCTCACTAAAACGCCTAGGTATACCCAGCCTAGCAGGTTCATAATATTGAGCATAATCTTCAAACTGGTCCTCAGTGTAAAGATCTACCCCCTGAGAGATCATGTCATAATCCAGACTGTTAGCAGTGGCAAATTCAGCAAAGGTAGCCACATAGCGCTTAAACCCAGCCATCCAGACAATCAACTGATCTTGAATATTAATTTCAACAGTAGCAAGAAACTGCTTGACAGTCAGTTCATTGAAGTCAGTCTGTTGCCCCATAAACTCATATAATCCACATGCCTGAAACTTAGCAAGTAATCCTTCCATGACTGTTTTACCTTGCATATATTCCCAATCAATTACTTGATGTTTATGGAATTTGATGTCCATAAGAGTTCCCCAGAAGACATCGAAATGCAGCTGAGTATGAAAATATTAAATGTTTGTGTCATTTGGAAGAGAAAATTGATCAATAGTCCTCTTAGAAGAATATTCAGCCATAGAGAATCTCATCCTAGGATACGTCCACCCTGTGTTGTTAATAGGATGCTCCAGATGCGAGTGTGGAGCATCTTTAGCATCCAAAGAGACACTGCCCCTGGCTGATGATTGGGCCTCGGAGTCTGTGGCAGGGTTATAATCAGAATCATCTACACGACGGCGTTTGGGCAAAAACCGTCCTGCTAGCTTCTTCTGCATACCACCAAATCCACTAAAATAGAATATGAAGAATCCCAATAATAATCAGATGATAACTTGAAAAATGAGAGCAAGATCTATAGGGAGCTCTGCTAGAGGGCGGCCGACCGCGCTAGGGGTCCGGACGGTCCGTGCGCCCACGACTAGACGGTCCGTGCCACCCTGGTGGACGGTCTACGAGAGACCAGGGGCAAATTTCAAACCCCAAAATACCCAAAAGTTCAATCTCAAAATTAGAACAAAATATCCATTGAAATGAAACCAAAGTTTTGCACTGAGTTCATGATGACAACCATAACTGTCGGAGAGGGAATTCTCTGGCCGGGTGGCAGAATGCACCCGCCCTAAATCCTAAGATGAGGAAGGGGCTTAAGCGTTTTGCCTGTCCTGCTAAACGATCACCGAGCACATGAACACGCGAGGGTTTAGAGTGGTTCGGGCCGCCGGAGCGTAATACCCTACTCCACTGTGTGTTGGATTGTTGTGAAAGCTTGAGAGTTGAGAGTCTGCCCTAGGTCTTAGCCAGTCTGAGTTGTAACGTTGCATGCCTCCCCTTTTATAGCTAAGGGGGGCATGTACAAGAGTACTGAGCACCGACATGTGGGCCCAGGAACATAACGGATGTAGTATTTGGAGCTACTAATGTTTACTGCTGGAGCAATCTTCTTGCGCCCTGACACCCGAGATCCGCGTTGCCTCGGCGTGCAGGGGAAGCTTCTCGTATAAGGGATGATGAGCACAGTGCACCGCGCAGAACGGGCGCACTGTTTCGACAATGGACTAGACAGGTGCGCCGTCTGCAGGGTGGCCCTGGCGCCGCCTGCCAGCGGAGTGGACAGGACGCAATAAATGCTGAGGGGGCACATCGCCTATTAGCAGGGTGGACAGGCGGCGCGTCCTCTCCGCAATAAATGCAGAGACCACGCGGCCAAGAGGCCTTACGTCAGGTTCCGCCCGCTGGCCTACGTCATGGGCAACAAGCCACGTGGCAGCATCAGGTCTCCGCCTGAGCGGGGAGCGCAAGCGCACCGGATAAGGCCTAGACAAGTGTCAGCACCAGACCCTTGCTTACGCCAGGGTATCCCCTGTCCCAGGACCTTGTCGTGGAGGGATCTGGATCCCATTCAAGGGACCCGACATGCTTACTTGGGAGTTCCGGACCGTAATCAGGGGTCTGGGTTGTGCGTACAGGGGTCCAGTGCTCTCTTGCAGAGGTCCGGTCCAACTGATACATCCTGGGATGTATCATCTTTTCTCGCCACGCGGTGCCCCTTGAGCCGTCCACGCGGTGGGGCCGGGTGCTGTTCACCGTGTGTCTAGAGAACGCCGTACGGGCACCGCGTCTTCATACTATAGTAAGGGGTACCCCCGAGGAGGCGCGGTACTGGCGCGAGTGGCGGTGCGACTTCTCTATACGCAGAAACCGACGCGCCGGGTGCATGACATGTGGGTCTGGGCCCCCATGCCAAAGGTTAGACCGTTGGCTGCAGCGAAGCCGAGGGGGCGCACAACCACGGGGCGGCTGCATGCTCCTTGTGCGGCGGTTCGCCTTCTTCGCTCTTCGGGCCAGCTTGTATGACATGTGAGGCCTGTCCCCCATGTCATAGGATAGGACCCTTGGTGCGCATTGGGGGAGGCCCTGCCCGTGACGCTTCGGGGCGCGAGTGGGGAAATCTGCCTTTAAAAAGGGGTTCATCCCTCGAGTAGCAGCCATGTCTTGCTTCTCTCCCACTCGTGGTGCCTTTTCGCCTTCGAGCTCTCTGTGCCTTTTTGCCTTCAAGGTCTCTGCGCTCTTATGTCGTCGTAGCCGCCATGGCCTTGCTAGACCCTTGCGAGTGCTTCCAGCTCGAGGTGGCACTCAACTTGGCGTGCAACCCAATCGGATGGGGTGTGCTGGCATTTGCCGGGAGGACTTGTGCTGGTGTCTCTCCTCTCGGTGACGTCACCACCGAAGAGTTTGTGTTCTTTGTTTCCAAACTCCCCAGGGGGTTGGCTCTGCCGATCCCATCTTTCTTCGTGCAGCTGCCGGAGGGGCTTGGCCTCCAGCCTCTACCCGTGGTGTCCTGCTTTATCCTTCAGGCGGCCATCATCGCCTACCTCTGCGGGATGTCCGTGGAGGCGACGCTCCTTCCCGCTTCTTCCTCCAGCATTTGGAGGGAAGGGTGATCACCAGCCTCGTGAAGGTGGACAGCGGGCTAAGCCACGGCTCCATCCCACGCGCCCCCAACTCTTTGGGGTGGGAAGCGAGTCGTGCTGCGGCTCCATCTCTTTGGCTTTGATGGCTTTGGTGCTGCCTACAATGCTGCCTCCCGCCGCCAAGCGAGGTGCGGCTGTCCGTCCACCGCACGGGCGACGGTCGCGCCGTGCGCAGGTCTGCCGCATCCGTGGCGTCCCCTGCGCCACCGGTCACACTGCTCCGACGCCGCCAGGGGGGTCGTACAAGACGTCGTACGCCGTGGAGGTGGCGGCCGCGTTCTTAGATGGTCTTGTCCTCACTCCCGTAGAAGGACGGGGGCGAGGACCTTTTTGCACGCGCTGAGGTGGCCGCCGTTGCTGGCAAGCCACCGGTGCAAAGGTGGTCGCCGTCGCTGGCGAGCTGTCGGTGCAGAGGTGGCCGCCTTCGCTGGCGGGCTGCTCGGAGTAGGGGTGGTCGTCGTCGCTGGTGAGGCTGCCCGGAGCTAGCTTCCAACGTGACCCTACTGGTGCAGAGTAGTCCATTCCTGTAGAGTAGATATGGAGCTAGGACTCCGCTTGAAAGTGGATGTAATACTTTTGCTTTTTGTAAGGTACTTTTGAGTACTATTTATTAAGCAGTGTTAGCACTTATCTGTGTACCACTTGTCCCTGTTGCGTGTGGTGTAACTGATTCCTCCTTGGTACCTGGCCCCCCTGGGATGTAGGCTCGATTTGTCGAGGCTGTAGACCAGCATACCTAAGAAAGAGTTGGCAATGGCCTCCAGGAGGTAGCCTCAACTGGGACCTGGGCCTGCACACAGCTTTGGCTAGGGAGCATTAGTAGCACACCCACAGGACCCGCCATCTGATACTAGCCATCCTTTGATACATGCTCAGGACTTGCAGGGTCTAGTATGGGAGGCCAAGTTGTGCGTTCGGACCCCCTGGATGGTGGTTCTAGGTACTAGGACACCCGTCGCAGAGTGGTGGAGCGTGCAGGCCCACGGTACGGAACCAGGCTGAGCGGCTACACGGGCTCTGGACCACCCCAGGAGACAAGTGTCCATTCTCTAGTTCCGGACCCTAGGTTGTCGGACCCACAAGACTTATAGCTCCAGATACTAAGGGACCCGTCATGGAGTGGTGGAGTGTGCAGGCTTTCGGGTACGGAACCAGGCTAAGCGGCCACACAGGCTCTGGACCACCCCATGGAACGGGCTCCCGTTCTCTAGAACCAGCTCCCAGGCTATCGGGCCCTCCTGCTTTCGCAGAGAGGTCCTAAACTGCAAGCCTGGCTGTTCAATTCAGATGTCATTATGTCTGATGAAAAGGGAACTGTCTGGGTGGGTTAGATAAAATAACATCCGGAAAACTGCAAGGTAAGACCGTGGATCAGTAGGATAAAACTATCATAGAGGCACATCTGAGGGGGTAAATCTTTTCTTTATAACATGTCTTGCATGGGTGCAGACCAACAGGCCAGGCTTATGAGGGCGGACCTCACCGGGTTGGCGTACACGTATGCGTTATCTAGTTACAAAAGGGAGAAGAATTCGACCCCTCAGACTTGCTCCTATGGATAGAACTTACAGAGATGCTCCAGTGGCCAGGAAGAGGTACTCCTTCAGTCATAGCAAGGTAGTCACCCTCGAGTCGGCGTATTCCCGTTACCCTGAAGGGTCCTTCCCAGCTGGGGGAGAGTTGCAGAGCCCTTCTTGGTTTGGTACTTGCCGTAGGACTAGGTCCCGACCCTGGGTTCCCATCTGCGTTTGATGAGGGAGTCCTCGTCCTCGTGCTGTAGCCATTTCTGCATGGACTTGTCAGAAGCCTAGACCCATGGGGAGTCTAGAAGGGTTTCCGGGGGAAGGCAGGCTTCGGCCCCGTAGACCGGGGAGCACGGGGTCCCTCTGGGGGTCCGTCTAGTTGTCCCCACCAGAGTAGGAGCCTCCGGCGAAGACATCCTTCAGGTCCCCCTCAGGTGACTGATACCCGAGGTCCCGTTCAGCCGCGGCCACCTCGCCATCGTCGACCTTTTCTTTGACGGGTCGACGACAAGGTGGGGAGCCGTCCTTGGAAGACTGCCCGCGCCGCTCGCTGACGCGTTTCGCAAGGTCAATGATCTCGCGACACTCCGCGACGCTGTGGCGACCGTTGGGGTGCACAGGGCATGAGCCGCTATTACCCCTCTGCGACCGTGGGCGTTTGTTGCGGTCGCCCCGGCCCCCGGTCGCAGCTGCAACGACTAGAGCGGTGGACCGTGGCTTCTGGTAATCGCGGTCCTTCTTCTTTTTCTTCCTACCGTCCCGGGGGACGGCACCCGAGCCACCCGACTGGGCAGCCCTAGTTTGTGGGGCCGAGTTCCATGCACGGCCCTCGGCGGCTCTGGCGCATTTGTCGACCAGAGCGAAGAGTGTGGGGACTGTCTCCACGTCATGCGTGGCCAACTTCTCCAACATTTTCTCGTCACGTACTCCCTATCGGAAGGCCGTGATGATGGAAGCATCAGAAATGCGAGGTATAGTACCTCGCACCTTGGTAAAGCGGGAGATTAATGTCCGGAGAGTCTCCCAGGGCTCCTGCCTTACCGCATGGAGGTGGGCCTCCACACCGTGCTGCTGGTAAGCACTGGCGAAGTTCGCAACGAACCGCGTGCAGAGCTCTTCCCAGGAGTAGATTGACCCTGGGGCGAGGTTCATGAGCCAAGTCCAGGCAGGTCCAGACAAGGCGACATGAAAATATGTTGCCGTCACAGCGGTGTTTCCACCTGCTGCTGTGATGGCGATGACGTACACCTGCAGGAACTCCGACGGGTTTGACGTACCGTCGTACTTTTCCGGCAGGTGTGGTCGGAACTTGGATGGCCACGACGCCGCGCGGAGATGATCCACGAGAGCGGCACAGCCTACGCCGGCCAAGGGGACACCCGCTTGGGACCGGGTGCCCATTAGGGCATGCGGTGCTACCGCAGCGAAGTCTTGATCGAGGTTGCGACCCTCGATGTTTTGGCGGCGCTCGCGCGCCCTTTCCAAAGAGACCCGGGCGTCCTCCCCCGCACGCCTGCGGTTGAGTTCTGCCCGGAGGTCGTTGGTCTATGCACCCCTCATTGAGGGTGAGCGCACAGACGCTGACGCCTCATGTTGGCGCCGAGATGACTGTGGCCTCGACCTGGTCGAGGTAGAATGCGCCATACCGAGCAGCCGGTCGACGTTGTCCCGCCACTGCTTCATGGCCCCTGGTGAGGCCGTGGAGCTTGGAGGGTGGCAGAGCAACTCCCTAGCTGCTGACAATGCTCCCGGAGCCGCCCTCAATGGAGTTCAGGATGTCAGCGCAGCTATATGCTGTCGTGCAGTGTGCACAGCAGTAGTGCCCGGCACTAGGCAGTTGGGAACCTGTGGTGTGGAAGAAACAACTTCTTCCTCCACCAGGAAATCCGTCGAAGTCTCGGCGTGGTGCTCAACAATTTGCACCATCATGCTGAGCGAGGAAACAAGCAAAAACCTAATGCCTAGCCCCCTACCTGGCGCGCCAAATGTCGGAGAGGGAATTCTCCGGCCGGGTGGCGAAATGCACCTGCCCTAAATCCTAAGATGAGGAAGGGGCTTAAGCGTTTTGCCATTCCTGCTAAGCGATCACCGAGCACATGAACACGTGAGGATTTAGAGTGGTTCGGGCCGCCGGAGCGTAATACCCTACTCCACTGTGTGTTGGATTGTTGTGGAAGCTTGAGAGTTGAGAGTCTGCCCTAGGTCTTAGCCAGCCTGAGTTGTAACGTTGCATGCCTCCCCTTTTATAGCTAAGGGGGGCATGTACAAGAGTACTGAGCCCCGACATGTGGGCCCAGGAACATAACGGATGTAGTATTTGGAGCTACTAATGTTTACTGCTGGAGCAATCTTCTTGCGCCCTGACACCCGAGATCTGCGTTGCCTCGGCGTGCAGGGGAAGCTTCTTGTATAAGGGATGATGAGCACAGTGCGCCACGCAGCACGGGCGCACTATTTCGATAATGGACTGGACAGGTGCGCCGTCTGCAGGGTGGCCCTAGTGCCGCCTGCCAGCGGAGTGGACAGGACGCAATAAATGCTGAGGGGGCACATCGCCTGTTAGCAGGGTGGACAGGTGGCGCGTCCTCTCCGCAATAAATGCAGAGACCGCGCGGCCTAGAGGCCTTAAGTCAGGCTCCGCTCGCTGGCTTACGTCACGAGCAACAAGCCACGTGGTAGCATCGGGTCTCCGCCTGAGCGGGGAGCGCAAGCGCACAGGATAAGGCCTAGACACGTGTCAGCACCGGACCCTTGCTTTCGCCAGGGTATCCCCTGTCCCGGACCTTGTCGTGGAGGGATCCAGATCCCATTCAAGGGACCCGACATGCTTACTTGGGAGTTCCGGACCGTAATCAGGGGTCTGGGTTCTGCGTACAGGGGTCCGGTGCTCTCTTGCAGAGGTCCGGTCCAACTGATACATCCTGGGATGTATCATCTTTTCTCGCCACGCGGTGCCCCTTGAGCCGTCCATGCGATGGGGCCGGGTGCTGTTCACTGTGTGGCTAGAGAACGCCGTACGGGCATCGTGTCTTCATACTGTAGTAAGGGGTACCCCTGATTTAGGGTACCGACAATAACCAATTCCACCAAACAATTTGATGAATAATGTATCAAAAAAAGATTAGAGACCAATTTATAGAAACCCTAAAATCCACAATATTTGAACAAATTGCTTGGAGAATTTGAATACCAAGAAGAAGACATTATTGATGAGCGTCAAGAATACTCCCGGACAGTCCGCGCTTCAATCTGAATCTTCAGCCACACAAATGGCGAATTTTTTCTTTAACCGAGTGAAGAGAGTTTGTGAAGCAATTGAAAGTCGCCTAGAGGGGGGTGAATAGGCAAAACCTAAAAATTATAAACTTTGAATGCGCACTAAGGCTGGGGTTAGCATTAGAATTAAATGGGAGTACGAAAGATAGTTCTCCTTGTTTAGAGTTGCTCAATCAATGCGGATAACGTTTGGGAGCAAACTCAAATAATATTAGCAAGGGAACATTTAGAGAGAGGAAAGAAATGGAAACAAATCAAGTGTAGATCAACACAAATGAACACGGTGATTTGTTTACCGAGGTTTGGTTCCAAAGAACCTAGTCCCCATTGAGGAGGCCACAAAGGCCGAGTCTATTCCAACCCTTTCCCTCTCTCAATCAGTCACACAGACCGGTCGGGGCTTCTCCTTAATCACTTTGGGTCACTAAGACCCCGCAAGGATCACCACACACTTAGGTGTCTATTGCTAGGTTTACAAAGCACTTAGAGAATAAGAATAAGAAGGAGAAAGCAATCCAAGAAACAAGAGCAACAAAAGAACACAAAACACCCTCTCTCAAGTCACTAAGCAATTGAGTTGATTTGGAGGCTTCGAGTTGATTTGATCTATTGATTATGTCTTAGAGTGTAGTCTTTTGCTCTTGTATTGAATGTTGAGTTCAGAAAACTTGGATGACTTGAATGGAGGTGGTTGGTGGGTATTTATAGCCCCAACCACTATTCTAGTCGTTGCTGTCGATGGCGCACCGGACAGTCCGATGGTGCACCGGACAGGGCACTGTTCAGTGTCAGGTGCGTGCCACGTCAGCTGCTCTTTGGGGTTTGGAGCGGTTGACCGTTGAAGTCCTTTGTCTTGTAGCTGCACCGGACAGTCCGGTGGCACACTGGACATGTCCGGTGCGTCCTGACACCGTTGCTTTGACTTCTGACTGCACACTGTTCACTTTTGTAGTCAACCATTGCGCACAGGTGACCATTGCTCTGTTGGCTCGCCGGACACTCTCCGGTGCACATCAGACAGTCCGGTGAATTATAGCGGAGCGCCTCTCAGAAAACCCGAGAGTGGCCAGTTTGATGGTGCCTTGACCTGGGCACCGGACAGTGTCCGGTTCGCCATTGGTGGCACCAATACTTGTCATTGCTCCAAACTTGTTTAAGTCCCCATCTTAATTTCTTTCTTGGTTTATGTTGAACCTTATGCACCTGAGATAAATGACATCTAAGCAAACTAGTTAGTCCACGTGGTTTGTGATGGACGTCAAACACCAAAAATAGTTATAGGAAATGTTTTAAGCCCATTTCCCTTTCAATCTCCTCCTTTATGGTGATTGATGCCAACACAAACCAAAGCAATTATAAAGTGTAAAAATATAACTAGTTTGCAATTATGATAGATGTGCATAGGTTACTTAGATTTAAACCAATCGAAAGACTTTCTACATAAGTCTAAGAATAAATGTGATTGCTTTCTTCTATTTAACATTTTGGGCCACAATTGCACCACTTGCTTGTTTTTGTAAATTTTTTTAAAAGTCCTTTAAATTCTTTTGCAAATAGCCAAAGGTACTAGAATATGATTTCAAGAAGCATTTTCAAGATTTGAAATTTCTCCCCTTGTTTCAAATGCTTTTCTTTTTACTAAATAAAAGCTCCCCCTGAAGAAGTTCTCCCCTTAGCTGCCAAGAGGATTTTTGAAATGATTTCCTTTTTTGAAACATATATCAATTGAAATAATTTTGAAATTTGAAAATGGTGGTGCGGTCCTTTTGCTTTGGGCCTATTACTTTCTCTCCCTTTGGCATTAATCGCCAAAAAACGAAGAAACTTGAAAGGCCTTTAAATTCTCCCCTTTTTGGGGCATATTTTCTCCCCTTTGTTAATTAAAGGATATGAGTGAGAGGTCATACCAATTGAGAATTTTATGAGTAAGGCAAAGGATAAATGATACCGTCAGAGTTGGAGTGGAAGCCTTGCCTTTGCCGAATACTCCATTTCCCTTTCAATTTAAGACTAATCATAGAAATACACTTGAAAGCACATTAGTCTTAGCCTTGGCACAAGAAGAATAAGAAATATGCATTTGTACCAAATGGAAAGAGACATGATCAAGGTATATAAATGAGCTATGTCTGCAATGTTTCAATCAAAGTTCCGAGAATCTAAGATGTTTAGCTCATTCCTAAGTTTGCTAAAAGTCTTTTCATCTAGTGGCGTGGTAATGATATCGGCTAATTGGTTCTGGGTGCTTACATAAGCAATTTGATATCCCCTTTTGTTGGTGATCTCTCAAAAAGTGATACCGGATGTCTATGTGCTTAGCGGCTGTGTTCAATGGGATTATCCGCCAAGCGGATTGCACTCTCATTGTCATATAGGAGAGAGACTTTGCTCAATTTGTAGCCATAGTCACTGAGGGTTTGCCTCATCCAGAGTAATTGTGCACAACAATGTCCTGCAACAATATACTCGGCTTCGGCGGTGGATAGAGCTACTGAGTTTTGTTTCTTTGAAGCCTAAGACACCAGGGATCTTCCCAGAAACTGACAAGTCCCTGATGTGCTCTTCCTGTCAATTTTACATCTAGCTTAATCGGCATCGGAATACCCAATTAAATCAAAGGTAGATGAAGCGTCCCGATCCTTTGGGACTCAAATGTGATACAATTACTAGTCCCAGGAGGCTAGTAACCACATTCCTTACTTCAAATAGTACAGAGTTTAGAATAAAGGTTATTACAATACCAAAATACAAGCTCTAGCGAGCCTGGAATACAAAGCACAGTGGAAGATCATCTAAGCCACAGGCAAACTAGGTGCAGACACAGTCCCCTTCTAGTCAAACATAGCGGAAAACATAAATAAATCTGGGTGAATACACTAGGTATCCTGCAAGCCCATCCCACCCGTAAAGAGAGAGGGACCTATGTAGTACATGCTTGATATGGTGGAGTTGAAGTCACTCTTCTTTTTCAAAGAAAGGCAATACTTTGATGGTTTAACCTAGAGAGAGAAGTAGCACATTTTCACACTCAACCACCACTGAGCTTCCTGCTCCCGTGGCACTGTTTTTCATTTCCAAAAACACCCACACACACTTCCCTGTTTACGGAGATCAAAACACTAATTGTCATACCACACCAGACTCATCCATACCAGTGGACACGGACTATTCGAATAAGTTTCAAACTCTGTGCAGAGGGGTACACTTTACCCACTAGTCCGGCTCCACGGTCTCATGGCCAATGAGACCCGAATCTGGCTCTCTTTCCTTCCTTGCACGTCCTCACCTTAACGGTTATACCGGAAGGAGTCAGACCACCGCCATGCCCAAACCGAACAAAACATTCCCCCTCCTTATCCTCCTGGTGCTCCCCAGCCATCTGTCACACCCGGGTTTTAGGGGCACCAAGACCCGGGCGCGAACATAATCACCAGGTGTGCTGGGACCAAGTCTCACACATATGATGAATCATGGCACAGGATCGAATGTCACATCTTTACTATATAACATGAGTTCTGTACAAAATAAATAATTACATTATAAGGAGACAACGGTCCAGCAACCCAAAGTTGACTGGGAGACGACGACCTAGACCTCTCGCGAACTCGCCACAGCATCCTCCATGCGCTTCATCCTGTGGTACCTGTTCTTGACCTGTGGGGGGGGTGTGAGACAGCAAGAGTGAGCTCACATACGTTCATCGCTCAACAAGTTGTGGGGAATAATGTGCATGAGCCCGCCAAAGGTGGGAGCTCATGAAGTGTAAGGCTTACCAAAGAGGATGGTTAGAGCTGAGCATTGCTTTTAAAGTTGGTCAAAATTTTATTAGCAGTTACTAAGTATAAGTAAATACCCACCCAATTAAGTAGTAGAACAAAGTAACAACATCACCTGCAATGCAATGCATATGACAAATTGAATTTAAGTTCCATAATTTAATCATCAGAGAGTCCTGAGCTGCTCATGACCGTGAGCTCGGCTAGTATACCAGTTTTACACTCTGCAGAGGTGGTACCCTTTACCCACAAGTCATGTTACCCGTCTGCCAAGGGATCGCGACTTCCCATACACCTCTACCGAGGAGGCGAGGCAGGGTAACACTACGAGGCCTTTACAAAGTTCCACTAGCTTCAGAAAACCCGCTACAGTTTATAGGAAGCTCCAATGCAGGAATCCCTTGCAGGACCGCCATCGCAGCAAAATCCTCCCGAGGGCCTCCCTACACTGACCACTCCCCTACTGCCCTTGCCCCTTTCGGGTAAGGTAGTCCTCCACTAGCTTTCCTAATTAGTCAGCCAAGGGCGTCCATAAACCCTTGTGGTGGCACGTGTTTCTCAAGTTAAGCTCTATGTTCCAATTAACATTTAATGATCTTGTCATGAACATAAATGAAATAACAACATAATTGG
Source organism: Zea mays (assembly GCF_902167145.1). Classification (NCBI taxonomy): domain Eukaryota; kingdom Viridiplantae; phylum Streptophyta; class Magnoliopsida; order Poales; family Poaceae; genus Zea; species Zea mays. Next base: position 155,023,984 of record NC_050097.1, on the reverse strand, counting down.
AACATAGATATAATGAAATATTAACCCAAAACCATATAAAGCAGTAGCAGAACTACCCAAGTGATTCAGGGGTAAACAAGGTATTCAGGATAAACAAACTAGGGTGACCTATTGGGTCCCATCAAAATTAACCTATGCAGATCATTATGATTAATTAGAACATGAGTGGGTAAAAGAAGTGATCAAGGGCACAACTTGCCTGAGACTTGAGATTCCAGGTACCAACTTGCTCTTCAGATGACACGTGACCTCACTGCTAGTCGTAGCAATACAAACAAACATTGTATAGGCAAAATTAACATTACACCAAGCATGTAAATAAAATACACAGTAATAATCTAGACATTAAAATAAGATCACAGGAACTGAAATCATTAAATTTGGGGTTATAGATTTTAAGTTATGGATTTTCTAATGTTTTATGTGCTTAATACAAGATTAAGTGAAAGAATAATTTTAATGTGTTTGTCATGTCAGAACAGAGGCGCTAATGTGTAGACAATATTATTACAAAAATTTAGGAACTGGAATGGACCAATTTGGAGTTCATATGAATTTTCTACAAATTAAACAAGTTTCTGTAATTAATTTAATACTAAAAATCTATTTCTAATTTAATTTCCCTAGTTTTCCTGCTCTCTGGACTGGGCCTCAAATTATGAAAAGTGCAGGGGCTACGGTGCAAATATTCCTAAGACTCTGTGGACAGCGCCCCCGGGACGGCGGGTTGGTTTCCTGAAAACTGAGGGGCCTAAATGCAAAACGCGCGCAGCGAAGAGGTATCGGGTGTTATGAGCCGTTGGATTAGGGATCGAGCGCCCAGATTAGATCACGAATCGTTACGCGTCGATACGATCCCAACCGTTGGATCAACGGCGAGCGGCCAGGATTTAAATACCCGAGAGTCCATCCCATCCGCTGATGAATAGATCTACGGTCACCGCACCCGAGCTGAATCGTTCTTTTGACTTCTAATCTCCGCCGTTGAACAAGAATCTAACCACCCCGAGTCACTCCACGCTCCCCATCTAATCTAGACCGACCAGGCGAGATCGGACGGAGGAATCCCTTCTGTCCACCCCCGGCCAATCCCACCGGTGACACAGTCACCTGGCGCGGCGGCGCCATGGCCAGACCTCGCCGGGACTTACCCCCAAGCACTAATCTACACGCTGGACCGACGCTAAACCAAGCAAGAGAGATAGAGAGTGCACCAGTAGACTTACCACCATGATTAAGGGTGCAGCCGAAGCCGCCCACGCTGCACAGAGGTTCCGCGGCGGCAACACAGCGCTGGTGAGCAATTCCTCACACACGGCCCCCCTGATTTGCCCTGCCGAGACCACGGACGGATTCGCCACGAACCCGAGATGCTCCACAGCCCGACAACTCGCCCAGATCGGTGAAGGGGAAGACTTGCCCCGTGCAGCGGCGCATTTCTCTCAGATGTGCGGTAATGGCGACATAGGAATAGTAGCGGGGGTTGGGGGAAGACGAAGGGAGAGCACGAGTTTTATACTCCAGGCAGGTGGAGTCCGCGAGGGAGGCGGCAACTCGTGGGAGGTTGTTAGCGCGGTCCGAGATTCGCGCCAGCAGAGGAAGACGGACCCGCGGAGTTCTGTTGGAGCTCGCGTGGGAGATGGACCTGACGCCTGGGGCCCACGCGCAGCGAGGACACGAGACCCGCGCGCGCAGGAGCCAAACCCGTGGGGTCCCAACGAATTTCATCACGGGATCGAGCTCTGCGAAGATCTCGCCTGGAAGAGAAACAGCGCCCAACAGAAAAGTGGATACGGGAGGGAGAAGGAGTTCCTGACGTCCGGGCCCCACGCGGAGGTGAGAGCGGAAGCGCGCGGTGGAGGAGTGGGCCACGCAGAAGGGATCGGAAGCTGGGCCGAAAAGGTGAAAACCGGCCCAGGCAAGCACAGTACCCCTTTTTCTTTTCTTCTTTTTTTTTCATTTTCTTTTCTTTTCACTTTTAAATCTCCATTTTGAATTCAAACTTGTTTGTGAGCTTCCTACCTGAGTTAAATGCCTAAATTAAAATATTAGTAGAGACAAAATGTACTATTTCATATATTTATTTTCCTCTATTTTGTATAATCTTTTCCTTCTCTCTTTTCTTGATTCTAGAATTATTTTAGGATTTAAATCCCCATCTGGATATTTAACATATTTTTTTTACATTATTATAATATTGTCACAAAAATGCACACAGACAAATAAAATATTCAGCATGATGCAATGGTTAAGTAGCATATCTTTTTATTAATTGTTTTTGGGCATGGTGTTCACATATGATGATGCATAAAGATCAAACTCACATAAAGAGAAATTGTTTATCTATTGGTATTATTTCTAGCAAATTACAAAGTGGGTGTTACAAATCCTACCCCCCTTAAAAATAATCTCGTCCTCGAGATTTGTAAGAAAGAGGATATGGGAAGAGTGTTTTAGAATTTTAGCTTTTAGTTTCTAATTAGTTCAAAAATCAAGAGTCCCTTTTTTTCATTAGTGAGTGATTAGGAGAGCATGGGTATCTTCGATGTTTAGGAACACAGTTAGGTAAGAAGAGAGATGGGCAGAGTGAGGTTAGCTGATGGTAAGAAGAACTTGGTAAGGGAAGACTCCATCCAAGGTGGTAAATCTTGAATCATCTCGTGATCTGATTTGACTCCTATTCTTCCATGTCGAGGTTGGTCTCCTCCTTCTTGCTCTTTGGCGCCTCCATCCGGGTTTGGGACAAGAGGCTAAGATTGATCTGTTATGTAGGTCAAGTTGTTGGGTATAACCGAGTTGGTTTAAGTCACCAATTTAGTCTTAAGTGGATTAAAAGTATGGCCTTATCCTTTGTACCAGCATTAAGTAACTTACATTAGATTAGCTCCACTTAGGGTTAGCCTTCTTTAGGTTAGATTATTCTATCACACTGGATCAGATCTAGGTTAGATTGTTATGACTAGATAGACTAGATAGGACCTTCTTAATTAGATCATGGTTGTTACTTTAGGATGAGATAAGTAAAGTGGTTAGGATAAGATGATCCTATTAGGATAAGATATAATTTTTTTAAGATAAGATGGATCTATTAAGATAAGAGGGAATCTTTTGAGGTCAGTTAGATCTATTAAGGTGAGATAAAGTCTTTTCAAGATAAGATGAGTCTACTAAAGTAATAGAGTGTCTTTTAAGATAACATAGATCTATTAAGCTTAACATATTTTAGTGGGGGATAATCCAAGTTGGCTAGTTATTTTATGAATTCCATTTATGCCTATACGTATATGCGGATGTAATTGTGGACATTACTCCACAACCCTTCACACTCAATCAAAGATCCAAATCAGACAAGTATCATCAGAACAAACATTCAAGCATATAGATAAAAAAATAGTTCTGTTTTTTCCCCTAAAAGTAGGTCTCCTATTTCTAAAGGTCACTTTAGATATGGGATTTCAAAGTGTGAAATCTACTTTTGTCTTTAGAAGGAAAAGGTAAGAATAATCAGAGTGAAGCGGAAATAGATAAGAAAAGATTAAGATAAGTTTAGAAAAGAATCAGAGTAGCAAAGGTAAGTAGACAATGGTTGTCCAGTTCTATCTAGGTTACGTCCTACAGTCAACATTCCTCTGGTACCACTTATGTCACACCCGGGTTTTAGGGGCACCAAGACCCGGGCGCGAACATAATCACCAGGTGTGCTGGGACCAAGTCTCACACATATGATGAATCATGGCACAGGATCGAATGTCACATCTTTACTATATAACAGGAGTTCTGTACAAAATAAATAATTACATTATAAGGAGACAACGGTCCAGCAACCCAAAGTTGACTGGGAGACGACGACCTAGACCTCTCGCGAACTCGCCACAGCATCCTCCATGCGCTTCATCCTGCGGTACCTGTTCTTGACCTGTGGGGGGGTGTGAGACAGCAAGAGTGAGCTCACATACGTTCATCGCTCAACAAGTTGTGGGGAATAATGTGCATGAGCCCGCCAAAGGTGGGAGCTCATGAAGTGTAAGGCTTACCAAAGAGGATGGTTAGAGCTGAGCATTGCTTTTAAAGTTGGTCAAAATTTTATTAGCAGTTACTAAGTATAAGTAAATACCCACCCAATTAAGTAGTAGAACAAAGTAACAACATCACCTGCAATGCAATGCATATGACAAATTGAATTTAAGTTCCATAATTTAATCATCAGAGAGTCCTGAGCTGCTCATGACCGTGAGCTCGGCTAGTATACCAGTTTTACACTCTGCAGAGGTGGTACCCTTTACCCACAAGTCATGTTACCCGTCTGCCAAGGGATCGCGACTTCCCATACACCTCTACCGAGGAGGCGAGGCAGGGTAACACTACGAGGCCTTTACAAAGTTCCACTAGCTTCAGAAAACCCGCTACAGTTTATAGGAAGCTCCAATGCAGGAATCCCTTGCAGGACCGCCATCGCAGCAAAATCCTCCCGAGGGCCTCCCTACACTGACCACTCCCCTACTGCCCTTGCCCCTTTCGGGTAAGGTAGTCCTCCACTAGCTTTCCTAATTAGTCAGCCAAGGGCGTCCATAAACCCTTGTGGTGGCACGTGTTTCTCAAGTTAAGCTCTATGTTCCAATTAACATTTAATGATCTTGTCATGAACATAAATGAAATAACAACATAATTGGAACATAGATATAATGAAATATTAACCCAAAACCATATAAAGCAGTAGCAGAACTACCCAAGTGATTCAGGGGTAAACAAGGTATTCAGGATAAACAAACTAGGGTGACCTATTGAGTCCCATCAAAATTAACCTATGCAGATCATTATGATTAATTAGAACATGAGTGGGTAAAAGAAGTGATCAAGGGCACAACTTGCCTGAGACTTGAGATTCCAGGTACCAACTTGCTCTTCAGATGACACGTGACCTCACTGCTAGTCGTAGCAATACAAACAAACATTGTATAGGCAAAATTAACATTACACCAAGCATGTAAATAAAATACACAGTAATAATCTAGACATTAAAATAAGATCACAGGAACTGAAATCATTAAATTTGGGGTTATAGATTTTAAGTTATGGATTTTCTAATGTTTTATGTGCTTAATACAAGATTAAGTGAAAGAATAATTTTAATGTGTTTGTCATGTCAGAACAGAGGCGCTAATGGGTAGACAATATTATTACAAAAATTTAGGAACTGGAATGGACCAATTTGGAGTTCATATGAATTTTCTACAAATTAAACAAGTTTCTGTAATTAATTTAATACTAAAAATCTATTTCTAATTTAATTTCCCTAGTTTTCCTGCTCTCTGGACTGGGCCTCAAATTATGAAAAGTGCAGGGGCTACGGTGCAAATATTCCTAAGACTCTGTGGACAGCGCCCCTGGGATGGCGGGTTGGTTTCCTGAAAACTGAGGGGCCTAAATGCAAAACGCGCGCAGCGAAGAGGTATCGGGTGTTATGAGCCGTTGGATTAGGGATCGAGCGCCCAGATTAGATCACGAATCGTTACGCGTCGATACGATCCCAACCGTTGGATCAACGGCGAGCGGCCAGGATTTAAATACCCGAGAGTCCATCCCATCCGCTGATGAATAGATCTACGGTCACCGCACCCGAGCTGAATCGTTCTTTTGACTTCTAATCTCCGCCGTTGAACAAGAATCTAACCACCCCGAGTCACTCCACGCTCCCCATCTAATCTAGACCGACCAGGCGAGATCGGACGGAGGAATCCCTTCTGTCCACCCCCGACCAATCCCACCGGTGACACAGTCACCTGGCACGGCGGCGCCATGGCCAGACCTCGCCGGGACTTACCCCCAAGCACTAATCTACACGCTGGACCGACGCTAAACCAAGCAAGAGAGATAGAGAGTGCACCAGTAGACTTACCACCATGATTAAGGGTGCAGCCGAAGCCGCCCACGCTGCACAGAGGTTCCGCGGCGGCAACACAGCGCCGGTGAGCAATTCCTCACACACGGCCCCCCTGATTTGCCCTGCCGAGACCACGGACGGATTCGCCACGAACCCGAGATGCTCCACAGCCCGACAACTCGCCCAGATCGGTGAAGGGGAAGACTTGCCCCGTGCGGCGGCGCGTTTCTCTCAGATGTGCGGTAATGGCGACATAGGAATAGTAGCGGGGGTTGGGGGAAGACGAAGGGAGAGCACGAGTTTTATACTCCAGGCAGGTGGAGTCCGCGAGGGAGGCGGCAACTCGTGGGAGGTTGTTAGCGCGGTCCGAGATTCGCGCCAGCAGAGGAAGACGGACCCGCGGAGTTCTGTTGGAGCTCGCGTGGGAGATGGACCTGACGCCTGGGGCCCACGCGCAGCGAGGACACGAGACCCGCGCGCGCAGGAGCCAAACCCGTGGGGTCCCAACGAATTTCATCACGGGATCGAGCTCTGCGGAGATCTCGCCTGGAAGAGAAACAGCGCCCAACAGAAAAGTGGATACGGGAGGGAGAAGGAGTTCCTGACGTCCGGGCCCCACGCGGAGGTGAGAGCGGAAGCGCGCGGTGGAGGAGTGGGCCGCGCAGAAGGGATCGGAAGCTGGGCCGAAAAGGTGAAAACCGGCCCAGGCAAGCACAGTACCCCTTTTTCTTTTCTTCTTTTTTTTCATTTTCTTTTCTTTTCACTTTTAAATCTCCATTTTGAATTCAAACTTGTTTGTGAGCTTCCTACCTGAGTTAAATGCCTAAATTAAAATATTAGTAGAGACAAAATGTACTATTTCATATATTTATTTTCCTCTATTTTGTATAATCTTTTCCTTCTCTCTTTTCTTGATTCTAGAATTATTTTAGGATTTAAATCCCCATCTGGATATTTAACATATTTTTTTTACATTATTATAATATTGTCACAAAAATGCACACAAACAAATAAAATATTCAGCATGATGCAATGGTTAAGTAGCATATCTTTTTATTAATTGTTTTTGGGCATGGTGTTCACATATGATGATGCATAAAGATCAAACTCACATAAAGAGAAATTGTTTATCTATTGGTATTATTTCTAGCAAATTACAAAGTGGGTGTTACACCATCATAACCCTGGGGTTTGGACCGTACAAGTTCAGATTGAGTGACTGCCCATACAGTCTCGAGTGGTTGTACTTTTATGTGAGTACAGGTAGTGAAGGATGACAAACCGGTCCTTATATGAGGGGACAATCCTTCTGCTCACACCTAACCCGGCTGAGCCAACACCTAAGGCCCTCCCCTAAACCAGGGAGTTCCTGATTATCCCACTCAAAAGGTGATAAGGGTGAATACCCTTCATCATACACTTTTTGAAAATATTACTCCTTTTTAGAAACACCACCCTTTTCCCCAACCCACATTTTGTACTCAAAATATGTTCTTTAATGTGGGCTATATCTCTACTCACAATGCAAAGGACCCAACCCTTATTCTCGGTTTAGGTAGTGGTAGAAAGAATAGGTAATTCATGCATAAAGGGAAGAATGGACTTGCCTTCGTCGAAGTTATCTTGGCGTGAAAGGTCTATTTCCGAGAGGTTGGGCTCCTGCCCTTCTTCCGGAGCTACAATTTCCGGAGGATCGGATCCCTCTTCGCCTAGCAAAAACAGGCAATAAATACTACATCAACCATTGTGGCTTAGTGAAGTGTGCCAAGTTTTAAATATTATTATTTTGTGTCATATAAATTATTTGGACTATTTTTGGTGCATAAAATGTCAACATATATACATATATATGAAAATGGGAAAAGGAAAATGAGAAAAGGAAAAAGATAAAGGATTCTCGGTTAGCTGGGCCCGGGGGGGATTTCGGCCCAACGCGCGGCGCCGCGGGCGAGCTGGCCCAGACGGCCCACAAGGGGGGAGATGGCGCGGGTGGACGCCGTGAGCATGGGCCCACGCGTCAGAGAGAGGGAGTACCGACGGCGTTAGGGGGGGCGAACCAGCCGGGGTCGGAAAATCGGCCGCCGATGAGGTTCCTCGGTGGTTCTCCGGCGTGGTTCCGGGTGGTTGGGGAGGTGGACTACTGTGGCCAGAGGTAGGGGGTTATGGTGGCGGGGTCAATTTGGCCGATAAGCGCTTGGTATGGCCGACCCACGGCGAGGGGGCGGCTTCCGCGGCGATGAGGTCGCCGGTGAGGCCACACAGTGCGATGGGGGAGGCGAAAGTGGTGCCTCGTGATCGTGGGGAGGTGGTGAAGCTCATGAGCTAACTTAATTGAACCTTAGGCTACTAGAGAGGGGAGGGAGAACTCACCGGAGCGGAGGGAGGGCGTGGCGGCGCTGGCTCGATTGAGCTCGGGGGAGGGGTGTGGGAAGGCCGAGGCTGGTGTGAGGAGCTTGGGGAGCTCGGGCGGCACTTTTATTGGCGACCGGGGAGGGGGAGGAGAGGTGGCGAGCACCGGCGAGGCTTGCTGCAGCGGCGATGATGGCGCACAGTGGTGGCTACGGGATGGCTCGGGGACGCAAGGCGCCAATTTGTGCAGGTGAGCGAGTTAATGGCGAGGAGATGGGGCGGGCGGTGGCCGGTAACGAACGCGTCGATGGTCGATCACGGGCGAGGGGGAAAGGGGCTGACAAGCGGAGCCCGCCTGCCAGAGAGAGGGCGGTTGCGAGGGAGAAAGGGCGGGCGGGGCTGACGGGCGGGGTCAGGCTGTCAGGGGAGAGCGCAGCGCGAGGGAGATGGGTCGCGTGGGCCGCGAGGGAGGGAGCAGCGCGGGCACGCGGGAGAGAGGGGGGAAAGCTTGGGCCGGATTCGGCCCAGCCAAGAGGGAAGGGTTTTCTTTTTCTTTTTCCTTTTTCTTTTCACTTTTCTTTTCCTTAATCTCTTTTTCTTTTAAATAAATATTCATCTAAATTTCCTAGGTGCCCAAAATGAAATATTCTATGTGAAGTGCTACTAGCAATCACGGTGTATGCATATGATGAATATAATGCTTCATGAGATGGGGTCTTAAGAGATAAATAAAAGGGGGTTTAAAAGTTTAGGGTTTCTAACCTTGGAAATCAAAATTGGGATGTTACAAACCTACCCCACTTAAAAGAATCTCGCCCTCGAGATTCAGACTGGGTTCGAGAAATGGTAAGGGTATTCCCTCCTCAATGAGTCCTCACTTTCCCAGGTAGCCTCCTCTTCTCCTTCTCTGCTCCACTGAACTTTACAGAGCTTTACTTCTGAGTTTCGGGTCTTTCGGATGGTTGAATCGAGAATCTTCACTGGCTTTTCTCGGTACTGCAGATCTTTCTGAATCTAAACTGTTTCTTCTGCGAGGTGGCTTTCTGGTACTTTCAAGCATTTGCGGAGCTGAGACACATGAAACACATTATGGATATCTGACATGGACTCTGGTAATTGAAGGTGGTAGGCTGCGGGTCCTATTCTGCAAATGATAGGATAGGGGCCGACGAATCGCGGAGCCAGCTTCCCTTTAACTTGGAATCTTTTGACCCCGTGCATCGGGGAGACCTTGAGGTAGACAAAATCTCCTTCCTCGAAACTGAGTTCTCTCCTCCTGTTGTCTGCGTAACTCTTCTGTCGACTCTAAGCTTCGAGTAGTTTTTTTGTGGATCAAGGCAACTTTTGCTTCTGCCTCCTTAATGAAAGCAGGCCCCTCCAGTGTCCTTTCCCCTGCATTGGACCACATCAGAGGGGTCTAGCAGTTCCTTCCATACAAGGCTTCAAAAGGTGACATCTTGATACTGGCCTGGTAGCTGTTGTTATAAGAAAACTCTGCATACGACAAACTGGACTCCCAGTTCCTGTCGAAGGTCAACACCACAAGCCCCCAACAAATCCTTAAGGACTTTGTTGACTCTGTCTGTCTGTCCATCTGACTGGGGATGGTAAGCGGTGCTGAAATCTAGCTTGGTGCCCATAACTTGCTGAAGATTCATCCAGAATTTTGAGGTGAACTGCGTTCCCCTGTCTGACACTATCTTTCGTGGAATGCCATGGAGTCTGCTATTTCTTTGAGATATATTCGGGCAAGGGTGGCTCCTCCGAAGGTAGTTTTTACTGGAATGAAGTGTGCTACCTTGGTAAGACGGTCGATTATAACCCAGATAGAATCGTTCCCTTTTTGGGTCTGAGGCAGTCCGATTACGAAATCCATGCCTATTTCTTCCCACTTCCATTTGGGCACTGGGAGAGGTTGCAGTAGACCTGCAGGCCTCTGATGCTCTGCCTTAGTTCGCTGACAAGTATCACACCGGGCCACATACTGGGCTATCTCCTTTTTCATTCCTCTCCACCAGTATCTGGTCTTGAGGTCTAGATACATCTTGGTGGTCCCTGGGTGGATAGAGTATGCTGAGTCATGAGCTTCGTTGAGTAGGATTTCTTGTGCCTCTCCTTTTGGTATGCACAGACGATTTCTGAACCAAAGGGGCCCTTCTTCGTCTGTCCTGAGGTCCGGGAGTTGTTCCTTGCGAGCTTTTTCTGCAAGTCTTGTCATTTCGGTGTCCAAGCGCTGAGCTTTGCATATGAGATCTTCTAGCATCGGTTTAACTTCTATGTTGCCACTGTCTCTTAAACAAGCATTCTGCTGAGCTGATTCTCTCTTCCAGTCTTCTAAAACGTTGGTTGCTTTCTCATTGAAAGGTTTCTGGCTGAGAGCGTCTGCAACTACATTGGCCTTTCTGGGGTGGTAGTGGATCTCAATGTCATAATCCTTAATCAATTCCAACCATCTTCGCTGATGGAGATTGAGATCTGGTTGGGTGAAAATGTACTTTAGGCTCTTGTGATCTGTGAAAATATGACATTTGTTTCCAATCAGGTATTGTCTCCATATCTTTAGGGCATGCACTATGGCTGCTAAATCCAAATCATGTGTTGGATAATTCTGCTCATGAGGCTTGAGTAGGCGTGATGCGTAGGCGATGACTTTCTCATTCTGCATAAGCACACATCCCAAACCTTGTCTCGAAGCATCACAGAAAATGACAGAACTCTGGTGGATGTCTGGTAGTGTTAAAACTGGCGCGATCGTGAGTTTCTTTTTTATGATTTGGAAACTTTCATCGCACTTTGGGGTCCACATAAACTTATTGTCTTTCTTGAGGACCTCGGTCATGGGTCTTGCTATGCTGGAGAATCCTTTGATAAAACGGTGGTAATATCCCGCCATTCCCAAGAAGCTTCAAACTTCACAAACATTGGATGGTTGTTTCCATTTGGATACTGCTTCTACCTTGGATGGGTCCACTTCTATCCTTTCTGCTGTTAAGATATGCCCGAGGAAGGCTATCTTTTCTAACCAGAATTCGGATTTGCTGAGCTTAGCATAGAGTTGATGTGCTCTGAGTCTTCCGAGGACAATCCGGAGGTGATGCTCATGATCCTCACGACTCTTGTAGTAGATAAGGATGTCGTCAATGAAGACTACGACAAACTTATCTAACTCTTCCATAAATACCTTATTCATAAGATTCATGAAAAGGCGGGTGCGTTGGTTAGCCCAAAGGGCATTACTATGAACTCATATTGTCCGTACCGGGTGACAAATGTTGTCTTCTGAACGTCTACTTCCTTGATTCTCAGCTGGTGATATCCTGACCTTAGATCTATCTTAGAGAAATACTTGGCCCCTTGAAGCTGGTCAAAGAGGTCATCAATCCGAGGTAGTGGATATTTGTTTTTGATTGTAACTTCATTTAAGGATCGGTAGTCAATGCACATTCTCATGCTTCCATCCTTCTTGGTGACGAACAAGACTGGTGCTCCCCAAGGAGACAAACTGGGACGAATGTACCCTTTCTGTTAAAGTTCTGTGATCTGGAGCTTCAGTTCTGCCAATTCTGTGGGAGCCATGCGATATGGTCTTTTTGCGATTGGTGCGGTACCTGGGATTAGATCAATGTAGAATTCTACCTCCCTTTCTAGCGGCATTCCTGGCAATTCTTCTGGGAGCATATCCATGAATTCTTCTATCACAGATATGCTTTCTGCTGCTAGGCTAAACACCATTGGATCTTGGGTTGGTGGCTGAGCCTTACACGAAACTGACTTTCCTTGGTGGTCAGTGAGAAGAATGGTCTTATCTGTGCAACTTATGATGCCATTATGCCTGGTTAACCAATCCATCCCTAAGATCACATCAATTTCGTGGGATGGCAGGATGACTAAGTCTGCCAAGAATACTACCCCACTTAAAAGAATCCTGACTTGGGAGCATTTGAGGCGGCATAGAAGGTCTAACCCTGGGGTTCGGGTGACCAAGGGAATCTCTAGAGATGCAGTGGGAATGCCATGCTTTTCCACAAAACTAGTGGCTATGAATGAATGGGATGCTCGTGAATCAAAAAGTACAACAGCGGGGGTAAATTCAACTAGGAACTCACCGAGCACTACTCCCGGGGCTTGCTGAGCTTCTTGAGCGTCGACGTGGTTTACTCGTGCCCTGCCATGAAATTGGGTCTTGCTTAGCTGGCTGTTGGAGTATGGTGCCTTGGAGGCGTGTGTTGGAGCATTCTTGGGGCCATTCACCGAGTTGGAGTAGGTAGGCACGGATGTCTTCAACTAAGGACAATTATTCTTGTAGTGACTAGGGTCTCCGCAGTGCCAACAAGCATTGGCTGGAGGTTGGTTTCTTGCAACAGATGGGGCATGGAGGGAACTTTGACCCTGCTGGCTGAAACATGACGGAGCGGACCCTGCTGGCTTGTTGAAGCTTGGTCCTTTGCGAGGAAACCCAAAAGATTGGACTCTCTCGTGCTTGTCCTGCTGTTGAGCTTGGAGAACTTGAAACTTTCTCTTGAGGTGACCCTTTTATTCTTCTCTAGCCCTTTCCACCTGTATGGCCTTGTTTGAGAGGTGCGAGAAGCTAAGAAAATCTTGGCTGGCGAGGATAGTCTTGAGTTCTGGTCTCAGCCCCTTCAAGAAACGGGCCATCTTCTTGGCTTCTGTGTTGACATCATCCAGCGCATAGCGAGCCAATTCTGTGAACTTGTGAACATATTCACTGACAGATCTCCCTCCTTGGGTTAACTCCCGAAATTCTTCTTCTTTGAGCTGGACGATCCCTAGGGGTACATGATGTTCTCGGAAAGCTTCTTCAAATTCTGCCCAGGTAGCATCTCTGACGGTCGTGCTGAAGGTATCCCACCAGGATAGGGCCCTCCCAGAGAGTTGATGGGTAGCAAGATGAACACGCTGGTTTTCAAGGCATACGATGGCCTCTAACTTCCTTTTTACTGTGCGCAGCCAGTCATCAGCGTCGAGTGGGTTGCTGGATCCAACAAATGTGGGAGGCTTGAGCCTTAGAAACTCTCCCATCCTGTCCTAAGGCCTTCCTCCAATCGGGCGCTGGTTCTCGAGGCTTCTGGTGAGGACCTCAATGAGTCGGGTTTGGTTGGCCAGAACTTGGGCTAAGTCTAATGGCAGCTCCGGAGGTGCAGGGAGGTGGGTCTCGCTCCCTTCTCCACCGACTTCTCCTTCAGCACCTAGGGGAGACCTTGCTCCAATCCCTAAGGCGGTAGGCGTGGTTTTATCCGAAGCCATCTGCTAGAGGGGAGAAAGGATTACTACTATGCATATGCCATATTTTTTCAAACACATTATTTTATTCAGCACTTAAGTTCATTACAAGCATACAGTTGCTGCAGATCACACTATACGAGCATTTTCTAGGGTGTCCCCAAACTCCCTGAGAAGATCGTCAAGGCTACCTAGAGACACCTCCTCAATGTCTGAAAAGTTTTCTATCCCTGAGGGAGGCAGTGTTGGCGGGGCTTCCTCTTTTTGGTCAGTCTAGCATCCTTGGCTCTTGGTCCGCTTCCAGATCTTCTTGGCGAGGGCGAACTTTTTTAACTTCTTAGTGTAGTCCATCTTCAGAGTCCGGTATGCTTCACGAGTGTTGGCTTCTTCGCCTTCTGCCATCTCGAGACTTTCTTGGAGGGACACCTTTTGTTCCTTCAATTCCTTGATTTGTTGCTCTAGGCTTTCCACCCGGGAATTTAGGTGGGTATAGTGGGAGAAAAGGTCGTCTTAGTGGTTGTCAAGGGTATGGAGATATCCGGTCATGTAGACTATGGTAGGGTCATCTTCATTAGGATCTCTCCCTTACAAGGTTTGAAGTCTTTTCCTCCAGGTAGGAGTATTTTTGTTGCTGGGTGGAAAGTAGCGAAGGGGTGTCTCAGAGACCTCCCTGCTGTAGTTTTGGCATAGCTGGCAGAGGGCTCTTTGGGCAGCATTCTGGCAAGTGTCTTGGAAGCGGTGTCCAGTGGCAGTGACTTGGAAGGGAGGGTGATTTTTTGGGTAGTTTCGGCTTTCTCCCAGGTGATTACCATAGAGCATTTCTCGATTCCGTTCTCGCGGTATTCTTTCCAGACGTACTCCGGCTTCTTACGGATCCCCATGCGAAGCGTGCAACTCCGTAGAAGGTGAGGGAATCCTTCCACCTCCGAGCAGTAGGATGTCCTAATGACAAAGGAGCCTTCCATGTGGTAGCAAGAGAAGAAGGGTTTGTTAATATTGGGGGAAAGAAAGAAGATTCTTTTAAGAGGTTAAGAGGTCTTTTCTTTTAAGGCAAACTTTTAAGGTCGGGGTTGCGATCTACGACCAGTCCTATGGCTCTGATACCACCTAAAGCGTCCTGATCATTTGGGACTCAAATGTGATACAATTACTAGTCCCAAGAGGCTAGTAACCACATTCCTTACTTCAAATAGTATAGAGATTAGAATAAAGGTTATTACAATACCAAAATACAAGCTCTAGCGAGCCTGGAATACAAAGCACAGTGGAAGATCATCTAGCCCAAGCCACAGGCAGACTGGGTGCAGACACAACCCCCTTCTAGTCGAACATAGCGGAAAAGAAGTCTTTAGCTGCTGAAAAACATAAATAAATCTTGGTGAATACACTAGGTATTCCGCAAGCCCATCCCGCCCGTAAAGGGAGAGGGACCTATATAGTACATGCTTGATATGGTGGAGTTGAAGTCACTCTTCTTTTTTAGAGAAAGGCAATACTTTTATGGTTTACCCCAGAGAGAGAAGTAGCACATTTTCACACTCAACCACCACTGAGCTTCCTGCTCCCGTGGCACTGTTTTTCATTTCCAAAAACACCTACACACACTTCTCTGTTTACGGAGATCAAAACACTAATTGTCATACCACACCAGACTCGTCCATACCAGTGGACACGGACTATTCGAATAGGTTTCAAACTCTGCGCAGAGGGGTACACTTTACCCACTAGTCCGGCTCTGCGGTCTCATGGCCAATGAGACCCGAATCCGGCTTTCTTTCCTTCCTTGCACGTCCTCACCTTAACGGTTATACCGGAAGGAGTCAGACCACCGCCATGCCCAAACCGGACAAAACATTCCCCCTCCTTATCCTCCCGGTGCTCCCCAGCCATCATAACCCTGGGGTTTGGGCCGTACAAGTTCAGATTGAGTGACTGCCCATACAGTCTCAAGTGGTTGTACTTTTATGTGAGTACAGGTAGTGAAGGATGACAAACCAGTCCTTATATGAGGGGACAATCCTTCTGCTCACACCTAATCCGGCTGAGCCAACACCTGAGGCCCTCCCCTAAACCAGGGAGTCCCTGATTATCCCACTCAAAAGGTGATAAGGGTGAATACCATTCATCATACACTTTTGGAAAACAGTACTCCTTTTTAGAAACACCACCCTTTTCCCCAACCCACATTTTGTACTCAAAAGATGTTCTTTAATGCGGGCTATCTCTCTACTCACAATGCAAAGGACCCAACCCTTATTCTCGACTTAGGTAGTGGTAGAAAGAATAGGTAATTCATGCATCAAGGGAAGAATGGACTTGCCTTCGTCAAAGTTCTCTTGGCATGAAAGGTCTATTTCCGAGAGGTCGGGCTCCTGCCCTTCTTCCGGAGCTACAATTTCTGGAGGATCGGATCTGAAAGGGAATTAGGCTTACACCTAGTTCCTAAATAATTTTGGTGGTTGAATTGCCCAACACAAATAATTGGACTAACTAGTTTGCTCTAGTGTATAAGTTATACAGGTGTAAAAGGTTCACACTTAGCCAATAAAAAGATCAAATGTTGGATTCAACAAAGGAGCAAAGGGACAACCGAAGGCACCTCTGGTCCGGGGCACCGGACTGTCCGGTGTACACCAGACAGTGTCCGGTGCACCAGAGGACTCCAACTCAAACTTGCCACCTTCGGGAATTTCCAGAGGCGACTCCACTATAATTCACCGGACTGTCCGGTGTACACCGGACATGTCCGGTGCTCCAAGGAAGGATGGCCTCCGGAACTCGTCAGCCTCGGGAATTCACTTCGGCCGCTCCGCTATAATTCACCGGACTGTCCGGTGTACACCGGACTGTCCGGTGTAACAGCGGGGCAACGGCTATTTCGGCGCCAATGGCTACCTGCGACGCATTAAATGCGCGCGCTCGCCCATACTGGCGCACCGGACATTGAACAGTATATGTCCGGTGTGCACCGGACATCCAGGCTGGCCCAGAAGTCAGAAGCTCCAACGGTCAGATTCCAACGGCACTGGTGACGTGGCTGGGGCACCGGACATGTCCGGTGTGCACCAGACTGTCCGGTGCGCCATCGAACAGACAGCCCCCACCAACGGTCAAGTTTGGTGGTTGGGGCTATAAATACCCCCAACCACCCCACATTCAAGTCATCCAAGTTTTCCACTTCTCAACCACTTACAAGAGCTAGGCATTCAATTCTAGACACACCAAAGAGATCAAATCCTCTCCAATTCCACACAAGGCTTTAGTGATTAGCGAGAGAGATTTGCCGTGTTCTTTTGAGCTCTTGCGCTTGGATTGCTTCTTTTCTTTCTCACTTGTTCTTGTGATCAAAACTCCATTGTAATCAAGGCAAGAGGCACCAATTGTGTGGTGGCCCTTGCGGGGAAGTTTTGTTCCCGACTTTGATTTGAGAAGAGAAGCTCACTCGGTCGGAAGGACCGTTTGAGAGAGGGAAAGGGTTGAAAGAGACCCGGTCTTTGTGACCACCTCAACAGGGAGTAGGTTTGCGAGAACCGAACCTCGGTAAAACAAATCCTTGTGTCACACTCCTTATTTGCTTGAGATTTGTTTTGCATCCTCTCTCGCGGACTCGGTTTTATTTCTAACGCTAACCCGGCTTGTAGTTGTGTTTATATTTGTAAATTTCAGTTTCGCCCTATTCACCCCCCTCTAGGCGACTATCAATTGGTATCAGAGCCCGGTGCTTCATTAGAGCCTAACCGCTCGAAGTGATGTCGGGAGATCACACCAAGAGGGAGATGGAGACCGGCGACAAGCCCACTACGAGCCAAGGGAGCACTTCATCGGAAGAGTCCCGCACCAAGAGGAAGGAGAAGAAGAAGGACTCCTCCAAACGGAAGGAGAAAAGATCTTCTTCCTCACACCACAAAGAGAAGAAGGAAAAATCTTCTTCCCACAAGTCACATCGGAAAGGCGACAAGCACAAGAGGATGAGGAAGGTGGTCTACTACGAGACCGACACTTCATCAACATCGACCTCCGACTCCGATGCGCCGTCCGTAACTTCTAAGCGCCAAGAGCGCAATAAGTTTAGTAAGATCCCCTTACACTATCCCCGTACATCTAGACATACTCCATTACTTTCCGTTCCATTAGGCAAACCGCCAACTTTTGATGGCGAAGATTATGCTAGGTGGAGTGATTTAATGAAATTTCATCTAACCTCACTCCACAAAAGTATATGGAATGTTGTTGAGTTTGGAGTACATGTACCATCCGTAGGGGATGAAGACTATGATGAGGACGAAGTGGCCCAAATCGAGCACTTCAACTCTCAAGTTACAACCATACTCCTCGCCTCTTTAAGCAAGGAGGAATACAACAAAGTGCAAGGGTTGAAGAATGCAAAGGAGATTTGGGACTTACTCAAGACCGCGCACGAGGGTGATGAACTCACCAAGATTACCAAGCGGGAGATGATCGAGGGGGAGCTCGGTCGCTTCCGTCTTCGCCAAGGGGAGGAGCCACAAGATATGTACAACCGGCTCAAAACCTTGGTGAACCAAGTGCGCAACCTCGGGAGCAAGAAATGGGATGACCACGAGGTGGTTAAGGTTATTCTTAGATCACTCATCTTCCTTAACCCCACTCAAGTTCAATTAATTCGTGGTAATCCTAGATATACATCAATGACCCCCGAGGAAGTTATCGGGAATTTTGTGAGCTTTGAATGCATGATCAAGGGCTCAAAGAAGATCAACGAGCTTGATGATCCCTCCACGTCCGAAGCACAACCGGTGGCTTTCAAGGCGACAGAGGAGAAGAAGGAGGAGTCTACACCAAGTAGACAACCAATTGACGCTTCGAAGCTCGACAACGAGGAGATGGCTTTAATCATCAAAAGCTTTCGCCAAATCCTCAAGCAACGGAAGGGGAAGGATTACAAATCCCGTTCCAAGAAGGTTTGCTACAAGTGTGGTAAGCCCGGTCACTTTATTGCTAAATGTCCATTATCAAGTGACAGTGACAGGGACAACAACAAGAAGGGAAAGAGGAGAGAAAAGAAGAAGTACCACAAGAAGAAGGGCGGCGATGCCCATGTTTGCCGGGAGTGGGACTCGGACGAGAGCTCCACCGACTCCTCCTCCGACGAGGACGCCGCCAACATCGCCGTCACCAAGGGACTCCTCTTCCCCAACGTCGGCCACAAGTGCCTCATGGCAAAGGACGGCAAAAGGAAAAAGGTTAAATCAAAATCCTCCACTAAATATGAATCTTCTAGTGATGATAATGATAGTGATGAGGAAGATAATTTGCGAACCCTTTTTGCCAACCTTAACATGGAACAAAAGGAAAAATTAAATGAGCTAATTAGTGCCATCCATGAGAAGGATGATCTCTTGGACTCCCAAGAGGACTTCCTAATCAAGGAAAATAAAAAGCATGTTAAGGTTAAAAATGCTTATGCTCTAGAAGTAGAAAAATGTGAAAAGTTGTCTAGTGAGCTAAGCACTTGCCATGAGACTATAGACAACCTTAGAAATGAAAATGCCAATTTATTAGCTAAGGTTGATTCTCATGTTTGTAATGTTTCAACTTCCAATCCTAGAGATGTTAATGATGATTTGCTTGCTAGGATTGAAGAATTGAACATTTCTCTTGCTAGCCTTAGAAATGAAAATGAAAAATTACTTGCTAAGGCTAAAGATTTTGATGTTTGCAACGCTACTATTTCCGACCTTAGAACTAAGAATGATATGTTACATGCTAAGGTTGTAGAATTAAAATCTTGCAAACCCTCTACATCTATTGTTGAGCATGTATCTATTTGTACTAGATGTAGAGATGTTAACATTGATGCTATACATGATCACATGGCTTTAATTAAACAACAAAATGATCATATAGCTAAATTAGATGCTAAAATTGCCGAGCATAACTTAGAAAATGAAAAATTTAAATTTGCTCGTAGCATGCTTTATAATGGGAGACGCCCTGGCATCAAGGATGGCATTGGCTTCCAAAGGGGAGACAATGTCAAACTTAATGCCTCTCCTAAGAAATTGTCTAACTTTGTCAAGGGCAATGCTCCCATGACTCAGGATAACGAGGGTTACATTTTATACCGTGCCGGTTATCCCGAGGACAAAATTAGGAGAATTCATTCTAGGAAGTCTCACTCTGGCCCTAACCATGCTTTTATGTATAAGGGTGAGACATCTAGCTCTAGGCAACCAACCCGTGCTAAGTTGCCTAAAAGGAAAACTCATAATGCATCAAATGATCATGATATTTCATTTAAAACTTTTGATGCATCATATGTTTTAACTAACAAATCCGGCAAGGTAGTTGCCAAGTTTGTTGGGGGCAAATACAAGGGCTCCAAGACTTGTGTTTGGGTACCCAAAGTTCTTGTTTCTAATGCCAAAGGACCCAAAACCGTTTGGGTACCTAAAGTCAAGAACTAAAATTGTTTTGTAGGTTTATGCATCCGGGGGCTCAAGTTGGATCATCGATAGCGGGTGCACAAACCACATGACAGGGGAGAAGAAAATGTTCTCCTCCTATGAGAAAAACCAAGATCCTCAACGAGCTATCACATTTGGGGATGGAAATCAAGGTTTGGTCAAAGGTCTTGGTAAAATTGCTATATCTCCTGACCATTCTATTTCCAATGTTTTTCTTGTAGATTCATTAGACTACAATTTGCTTTCCGTATCTCAATTATGCAAAATGGGCTACAACTGTCTTTTCACTGATGTAGGTGTCACTGTCTTTAGAAGAAGTGATGATTCAATAGCATTTAAGGAAGTGTTAGAGGGTCACCTATACTTGGTAGATTTTGATAGAGCTGAACTCGACACTTGCTTAATTGCTAAGACTAACATGGGCTGGCTCTGGCACCGCCGACTGGCACATGTTGGGATGAAGAATCTTCACAAGCTTCTAAAGGGAGAACACATTTTAGGACTAACAAATGTTCATTTTGAGAAATACAGGATTTGTAGCGCATGCCAGGCAGGAAAGCAAGTTGGAGCCCATCATCCACACAAGAACATCATGACGACCGACAGGCCGCTTGAGCTAATCCACATGGATCTATTCGGCCCGATTGCTTACATAAGCATCGGCGGGAGTAAGTATTGTCTTGTAATTGTGGATGATTATTCTCGCTTCACTTGGGTATTCTTTTTGCAGGAAAAATCTCAAACCCAAGAAACCTTAAAGGGATTTTTGAGACGGGCTCAAAATGAGTTCGGCTTAAGGATCAAGAAGATAAGAAGCGACAACGGGACGGAGTTCAAGAACTCTCAAATCGAAGGCTTCCTTGAGGAGGAGGGCATCAAGCATGAGTTCTCCTCTCCCTACACGCCACAACAAAATGGTGTAGTGGAGAGGAAGAATCGAACTCTATTGGACATGGCAAGGACCATGCTTGATGAATACAAGACTTCGGATCGGTTTTGGGCCGAGGCGGTCAACACCGCCTGTTACGCCATCAACCGGTTATATCTACACCGAATCCTCAAGAAGACATCTTATGAACTCCTAACCGGTAAAAAGCCCAACATTTCATATTTTAGAGTCTTTGGTAGCAAATGTTTTATTCTTGTTAAAAGAGGTAGAAAATCTAAATTTGCTCCTAAGACTGTAGAAGGCTTTTTACTAGGATATGATTCAAACACAAGGGCATATAGAGTCTTTAACAAGTCCACTGGACAAGTTGAAGTTTCTTGTGACGTTGTGTTTGATGAGACTAACGGCTCTCAAGAAGAGCAAGTTGATCTTGATGAGATAGGTAATGAAGAGGCTCCATGCATCGCACTAAGGAACATGTCCATTGGGGATGTGTGTCCTAAGGAAACCAAAGAGCCTCCAAATGCACAAGATCAACCGACCTCCTCCACGCAAGCATCTCCACTGACTCAAAATGAGGATGAAGCTCAAGTTGATGAAGTAGAAGATCAAGCAAATGAGCCACCTCAAGATGATGGCAATGATCAAGGAGGAGATGCAAATGAGGAAGATAAGGAGGATGAGGAACAAAGACCGCCACACCTAAGAGTCCACCAAGCAATACAACGAGATCACCCCGTCGACACCATCCTCGGCGACATTCATAAGGGGGTAACTACTAGATCTCGTGTTGCACATTTTTGTGAGCATTACTCTCTTGTTTCCTCTATTGAGCCACACAGGGTAGAGGAAGCACTACAAGATTCGGATTGGGTGGAGGCGATGCAAGAGGAGCTCAACAACTTCACTAGAAATGAGGTATGGCATCTAGTTCCACGTCCTAATCAAAATGTTGTAGGAACCAAATGGGTCTTCCGCAACAAGCAAGATAAGCATGGTGTGGTGACAAGGAACAAAGCTCGACTTGTGGCCAAAGGATACTCCCAAGTCAAAGGTTTGGATTTTGGTGAAACCTATGCACCCGTAGCTAGGCTCGAATCAATTCGTATATTATTGGCCTATGCTACTTACCATGGCTTTAAGCTTTATCAAATGGACGTGAAAAGTGCCTTCCTAAATGGACCAATCAAGGAAGAGGTCTATGTTGAGCAACCTCTCGGCTTTGAAGACAGTGAGTACCCTAACCATGTCTATAAGCTCTCTAAGGCGCTTTATGGGCTCAAGCAAGCCCCAAGAGCATGGTATGAATGCCTTAGAGATTTTCTTATTGCAAATGGATTCAAAGTCGGAAAGGCCGATCCTACTTTATTCACTAAAACTCTTGAAAATGACTTGTTTGTATGCCAAATTTATGTTGATGATATTATATTTGGGTCTACTAACGAGTCTACATGTGAAGAATTTAGTAGGATCATGACACAAAAGTTCGAGATGTCAATGATGGGGGAGTTGAAGTACTTCTTGGGATTTCAAGTGAAGCAACTCCAAGAAGGCACCTTCATTAGCCAAACGAAGTATACTCAAGACATTCTAAACAAGTTTGGAATGAAGGATGCCAAGCCCATCAAGACACCCATGGGAACCAATGGGCATCTCGACCTCGACACGGGAGGTAAGTCCGTGGATCAAAAGGTATACCGGTCGATGATAGGTTCTTTACTCTATTTATGTGCATCTCGATCGGATATTATGCTTTCCGTATGCATGTGTGCAAGATTCCAAGCCGATCCTAAGGAAGCTCACCTTACGGCCGTAAAACGAATCTTGAGATATTTGGCTTATACTCCTAAGTTTGGGCTTTGGTATCCTAGGGGATCCACATTTGATTTGATTGGTTATTCGGATGCCGATTGGGCGGGGTGCAAAATCAATAGGAAGAGCACATCGGGGACTTGCCAGTTCTTGGGAAGATCCTTGGTGTCTTGGGCTTCAAAGAAGCAAAATTCGGTCGCTCTTTCCACCGCCGAAGCCGAGTATATTGCAGCAGGCCATTGTTGCGCGCAATTGCTTTGGATGAGGCAAACCCTGCGGGACTACGGTTACAAATTAACCAAAGTCCCCTTGCTATGTGATAATGAGAGTGCAATCAAGATGGCGGATAATCCCGTCGAGCATAGCCACACTAAACACATAGCCATTCGGTATCATTTTCTTAGGGATCACCAACAAAAGGGATATATCGAGATTTCTTACATTAATACTAAAGATCAATTAGCCGATATCTTTACCAAGCCTCTTGATGAACAAACTTTTAACAAACTTAGGCATGAGCTCAATATTCTTGATTCGCGCAATTTCTTTTGCTAAATTACACACATAGCTCTTTTATATACCTTTGATCATGTCTCTTTCATATGCTATGACTAATATGTTTCCAAGTCTATTTCAAACCAAGTCATAGGAAGATTGAAAGGGAATTGGAGTCTTCGGCGAAGACAAAAGGCTTCCACTCCGTAACTCATCCTTCGCCGTCACTCCAAGCAACTCTCCATTCTTGGGGGAGAAAGTGTGAGCACCACGCAAAAGGACTCCATCTTTGGTATAATCTTCACTCATTTATTTATAACCAAAGGAGGAGAAATTATTTTAGAGGGCTCTAATGATTCCATTTTTGGCGATTCATGCCAAAGGGGGAGAAAGTATGAGCCCAAAGCAAAAGGACCGCACCACCACCAATTTCAAAAACTTCGTGTTTCCAAGAATATTATCAATTGGTATCCTATTGTGTTCAAAAAGGGGGAGAAAGTAGTATTTCAAAAATGATATATCAAAACCCTCTTGAACTCTAAGAGGAGGATCTCATTTAGGGGGAGTTTTGTTTAGTCAAAGGAAAAGCATTTGAAACAGGGGGAGAAAATTTCAAATCTTGAAAATGCTTTACAAAATCTTATTCATTTACCTTTGACTATTTGCAAAAGAACTTTGAAAAGGATTTACAAAAGAATTTGCAAAAACAAAACATGTGGTGCAAGCGTGGTCCAAAATGTTAGAAATGAAAGAAACGATCCATGTATATCTTGTAAGTATTTATATTGGCTCAATTCCAAGCAATCTTTGCACTTACATTATGCAAACTAGTTCAATTATGCATTTCTATATTTGCTTTGGTTTGTGTTGGCATCAATCACCAAAAAGGGGGAGATTGAAAGGGAATTAGGCTTACACCTAGTTCCTAAATAATTTTGGTGGTTGAATTGCCCAACACAAATAATTGGACTAACTAGTTTGCTCTAGTGTATAAGTTATACAGGTGTAAAAGGTTCACACTTAGCCAATAAAAAGATCAAATGTTGGATTCAACAAAGGAGCAAAGGGACAACCGAAGGCACCTCTGGTCCGGGGCACCGGACTGTCCGGTGTACACCGGACAGTGTCCGGTGCACCACCGGACAGTGTCCGGTGCACCAGAGGACTCCAACTCAAACTTGCCACCTTCGGGAATTTCCAGAGGCGACTCCACTATAATTCACCGGACTGTCCGGCGTACACCGGACATGTCCGGTGCTCCAAGGAAGGATGGCCTCCGGAACTCGTCAGCCTCGGGAATTCACTTCGGCCGCTCCGCTATAATTCACCGGACTGTCCGGTGTACACCGGACTGTCCGGTGTAACAGCGGGGCAACGGCTATTTCGGCGCCAACGGCTACCTGCAACGCATTAAATGCGCGCGCTCGCCCATACTGGCGCACCGGACATTGAACAGTACATGTCCGGTGTGCACCGGACATCCAGGCTGGCCCAGAAGTCAGAAGCTCCAACGGTCAGATTCCAACGGCACTGGTGACGTGGCTGGGGCACCGGACATGTCCGGTGTGCACCGGACTGTCCGGTGTGCACCGGACTGTCCGGTGTGCACCGGACTGTCCGGTGCGCCATCGAACAGACAACCCCCACCAACGGTCAAGTTTGGTGGTTGGGGCTATAAATACCCCCAACTACCCCACATTCAAGTCATCCAAGTTTTCCACTTCTCAACCACTTACAAGAGCTAGGCATTCAATTCTAGACACACCAAAGAGATCAAATCCTCTCCAATTCCACACAAGGCTTTAGTGATTAGCGAGAGAGATTTGCCGTGTTCTTTTGAGCTCTTGCGCTTGGATTGCTTCTTTTCTTTCTCACTTGTTCTTGTGATCAAAACTCCATTGTAATCAAGGCAAGAGGCACCAATTGTGTGGTGGCCCTTGCGGGGAAGTTTTGTTCCCAGCTTTGATTTGAGAAGAGAAGCTCACTCGGTCGGAAGGACCGTTTGAGAGAGGGAAAGGGTTGAAAGAGACTCGGTCTTTGTGACCACCTCAACGGGGAGTAGGTTTGCGAGAACCGAACCTCGGTAAAACAAATCCTTGTGTCACACTCCTTATTTGCTTGAGATTTGTTTTGCATCCTATCTCGCGGACTCGGTTTTATTTCTAACGCTAACCCGGCTTGTAGTTGTGTTTATATTTGTAAATTTCAGTTTCGCCCTATTCACCCCCCTCTAGGCGACTATCAGGATCCCTCTTCGTCTAGCAAAAACAGGCAATAAACACTACATCAACCATGGTGGCTTAGTGAAGTGTGCCAAGTTTTAAATACTATTATTTTGTGCCATATAAAATATTTGGACTATTTTTGGTGCATAAAATGTCAACATATATACATATATATGAAAATGGGAAAAGAAAAAGGAGAAAAAGAAAAAGATAAAGGATTCTCGGTTAGCTGGGCCGGGGGGGATTTCGGCCCAGCGTGCGGCGCCACGGGCGAGCTGGCCCAGACGGCTCACGAGAGGGGGGAGATGGCGCGGGTGGACGCCGTGAGCGCGGGCCCACGCGTCAGAGAGAGGGGGAGTACCGACGGCATTAGGGGGGCGAACCGGCCGGGTCAGAAAACCGGCCGCCGACGAGGTTCCGCGACGGTTCTCCGGCGTGGTTCCGGTTCCGGGTGGTTAGGGAGGTGGGCTACTGCGGCCAGAGGTAGGGGGTCATGGTGGCAGGGTCAATTTGGCCGATAAGCGCTTGGTATGGCCAGCCCACGGCGAGGGGGCGGCTTCCGCGGCGGTGAGGTCGCCGGTGAGGCCACGCAGTGCGATGGGGGAGGCGAAAGTGGTGCCTCGTGATAGTGGGGAGGTGGTAAAGCTCATGAGCTAACTTAATTGAACCTTAGGCTACTAGAGAGGGGAGGGAGAACTCACCAGAGCGGAGGGAGGGCGCGGCGGCGTTGGCTCGATTGAGCTCGGGGGAGGGGTGCGGGAAGGCCGAGGCTAGTGTGAGGAGCTGGGGGAGCTCGGGGCGGCCCTTTTATAGGCGGCCGGGGAGGGGGGAGGAAGAGGTGGTGAGCACTAGCGAGGCTTGCTGCGGCGGCGATGATGGCACACAGTGGTGGCGACGGGATGGCTCAGGGACGCAAGGCACCAATTTGTGGAGGTGAGCGAGTTAGTGGAAAGGAGACGGGGCGGGCAGTGGCCGGCAACGAACGCGTCTATCAGAGAGGGAATTCTTCGGCCGGGTGGTAGAGTGCACTCACCCTAAATCCTAAGATAAGGAAGGGGCTTAAGCGTTTTTCCTGTCCTGCTAAGCGAACATCAAGCACATGAACACGCGAGAGTTTAGAGTGGTTCGGGCCGCCAGAGCGTAATACCCTACTCCACTGTGTGTTGGATTGCTGTGGAAGCTTGAGAGCTGATAGTCTAAGTTGGGTCTGAGTCCCCTCCTAACGTTGCATGCCTCCCCTTTTATAGCTAATGGGGCATGTACAAGAGTGCTGGGCCCCAACATGTGGGCCCAGGAACATCGTGGAAGTAGTACTTGGAGCTACTAATATTTGCTGCTGGGGCAATCTTCTTGTGTCCTGACACCCGAGATCTGCGTATCCTCGGAAGCCGAGGGGGAAGCTTCTCGTATAAGGGATGATGAGCACAGTGCACCGTGTAGTACGAGCGCACTGTTTCGACAATGGACTGGACAGGTGAGCCGTCTGCAGGGTGACCCTGGCGCCGCCTGCCAGCGGAGAGGATAGGACGCAATAAATGCTGAGGGGGCACATCGCCTGTCAGCAGGGTGGACAGGCGGCGCGTCCTTTCCGTAATAAACGCAGAGTTCGCACGGTCTAGGGGCCTTACGTTATAGGCTCCGCCCGCTGGCTTATGTCACGGGCATCGAGCCACGTGGCCGCATCAGGTCTCCGCCTGAGCGGGGAGCGCATGTGCAGAGTAAAGCCCGGCTACGTGTCAGCACCGGATCCTTGCTCATGCCAGGGTTTCCCCTGTCCCGGGACCTTGTTGCGGCTCGGACCTTACTCGGAGGGATCCGGACCCCATCCAAGGGACCCGGCACGCTTACTCGGGAGTCCCGAGCCACAATCGGGGGTCCGGGTTGTGCGTACAGGGGTCCGGCGCTCCCTCGCGGAGGTCCAGCTCGACTGATACATCCTAGATGTATCATCTTTCCTTGCCATATGGTGCCCCTTGATCTGCCCATGTGGTGGGGACGAGCGTTGTTCACCGTGTGGCTAAGGAACGGCGTACGGGCACCTCGTCTTCATACTGTAGTAAGGGGTACCCCTGATTCAGGGTACCGACAGCGTCGATGGCCGATCACGGGCGAGGGGGAAAGGGGCTGACAAGCGGGGCCCGCCTGCCAGAGAGAGGGCGGTCGCGAGGGAGAAAGGGCGGGCGCGGCTGACGGGTGGGGTCGGGCTGTCAGGGGAGAGCGCGGCGCAAGGGAGATGAGTCGCGTGGGCCGCGAGGGAGGGAGGAGCGCAGGCGCACGGGAGAGAGGGGGGAAAGCTTGGGCCGGATTTGGCCCAACCAAGAGGGAAGGGTTTTCTTTTTCCTTTTTCTTTTCACTTTTCTTTTCCTTAATCTATTTTTCTTTTAAACAAATATTCATATAAATTTCCTAGGTGCCCAAAATGAAATATTCTATGTGAAGTGCTACTAGCAATCATGGTGTATGCATATGATGAATATAATGCTTCATGAGATTGGGTCTTAAGAGATAAATAAAAGGGGGTTAGGAGTTTAGGGTTTCTAACCTTGGAAATCAAAATTGGGATGTTACAGTAGATCCCTTAGGGTGCCACACCATGCTCATCTTGTTTGTTGCGAAATACCCACTTGGTACCTACAACATTTTGGTTAGGACGTGGAACCAAATGCCATACCTCATTCCTCGTGAAGTTGTTGAGCTCCTCTTGCATTACCATCACCCAGTTCGGGTCTCTTAGTGCATCCTCTATCCTGTATGGCTCAATAGAAGACACAAAACAGTAATGTTCACATAAATGAGCAACTCGAGATCTAGTGGTTACCCCCTTATGAATGTCACCAAGAATGGAGTTGACGGGGTGATCTCTTTAAATTGCTTGGTGGACTCTTCGGTGTGGCGATCTTTGATACTGGATCTCTTGATCATCTTCCTTGTCTTGATCATATTCATCTCCCCTTGATCAAAGTCCTCCTCCTGAGGTGGCTCATCATCTTGGTCTTCATCCTCTTCTTCTTGAGCCTTATCCGCATCTTGAGTTGGTGGAGATGCTTGCACGGAAGATGATGGTTGATCTTGTGCTTGTGGAGGCTCTTCAGTTTCTTTTGGACACACATCCCCAATGGACATGTTCCTTAGCGCGACACATGGAGCCTCTTCATCATCTAATTCATCAAGATCAACTTGATCCACTTGGGAGCCATTAGTCTCATCAAACACAATGTCACAAGAAACTTCAACTAGTCCAGAGGATTTGTTGAAGACTCTATATGCCCTTGTGTTTGAGTCATAACCAAGTAAAAAGCCTTCTACTTCCTTAGGAGCAAATTTAGAATTTCTACCTCTCTTAATAAAAATAAAACATTTACTCCCAAAGACTCTAAAATAAGAAACTGAAAGGGAAATAGGCTTACACCTTTTCCCCAATTGATTTTGGTGGTTGAAATGCCCAACACAAATAATTGGACTAACTAATTTGTTCTAGATTATGAGTTCTACAGGTGCCAAAGGTTCACATCAAACCAATACAGAGACCGAAAAAGGATTCAAATATAAAGAGCTAAAGTCAGCCGAAGTGTGCCCTGGTCTGGCGCACCGGACTGTCCGGTGTACCACCGGATAGTGTTCGGTGCACCACCGGACTCCAACTCTGAACTGCTCACCTTCGGGAATTCGGGAGGCCGCTCCGCTATAATTCACTGGACTGTCCAGTGAAGCACCGGACAGTGTCCAGTGGCGCACCGGACTGTCCGGTGTGCCAGCGGAGCAACGGCTACTTCCGCGCCAACGGTCGCCTACAACACATTCAATGCGCTACAGTACGCGCAGATGTTAGGCTCGCGCCAGAAGGCGCACCAGATAGTCTACAGGACCCGGTGCACCACCGGACTATCCGGTGGCCCAGAAGACAGAAGCTCCAACGGCCGGCTGACGTGGCTGGCGCACCGGACTGTCCGGTGCGCCATACGACAGACAGCCTCCCAACGGCCACTTTTGGTGGTTGGGGCTATAAATACCCCAACCACCCCACCATTCATTGCATCCAAGTTTTCCAACCTCCTACACCTTACAAGAGTTATAGCATTCAATACAAGACACAACAAAGAGATCAAATCCTCTCCCAAGTCCATAGTTCATTCCAAATCAAATAGTGACTAGTGAGAGAGTGACTTGTGTTCATTTGAGCTCTTGCGCTTGGATTGCTTCTTTTTCTCATTCTTTCTTGTGATCAACTCAATTGTAACCGAGGCAAGAGACACCAATTGTGTGGTGGTCCTTGCGGGGACTTTGTGTCCCGTTTGATTGAGAAGAGAAGCTCACTCGGTCTAAGTGACCGTTTGAGAGAGGGAAAGGGTTGAAAGAGACCCGGTCTTTGTGACCACCTCAACGGGGAGTAGGTTTGCAAAAACCGAACCTCGGTAAAACAAATCCTTGTCTCACTCCTTATTTGCTTGCGATTTGTTTTTCGCCCTCTCTCTCGGACTCGTTTATATATCTAACGCTAACCCTGCTTGTAGTTGTGCTTAAGTTTATAAATTTCAGATTCGCCCTATTCACCCCCCCTCTAGGTGACTTTCAATTGGTATCAGAGCCTGGTGCTTCATTAGAGCCTAACTGCTCGAAGTGATGTCGGGAGCATCCGCCAAGAGGGAGATCGGGACCGGCGAGAAGCCCGCTACAAGCCATGGGAAGGCTCCATCCGGGGAGTCCGCCAACAAGGTGAAGGGATCCCCTTCACACGACAAGTTGCGTCGGAGCGGTGACAAAAAGAAGAAGATGAAGAAGGTGGTCTACTACGAGACCGACTCTTCGTCGCCATCCACCTCCGGCTCCGACACGCTATCCGTAACTTCTAAGCGCCATGAGCGCAAGAAGTTTAGTAAGATCCCCCTACGCTACCCTCGCATTTCCAAACGTACTCCATTACTTTCCGTCCCATTAGGCAAACCACCTATGTTTGATGATGAAGATTATAATATGTGGAGTGATAAAATGAGGCATCATCTAACCTCACTCCACACTAGCATTTGGGATGTTGTTGAGATTGGAGTACAGGTACCATCACCGGGGGATGAAGACTATGATTCGGACGAGGTCGCCCAAATCCGACACTTCAACTCCCAAGCCACCACTATACTCCTTGCCTCTCTAAGTCGAGACGAGTATAACAAGGTGCAAGGGTTAAAGAGCGCCAAGGAGATTTGGGACGTGCTCAAGACCACGCACGAAGGAGACGAGGTGACCAAGATCACCAAGAGGGAGACGATCGAGGGGGAGCTCGGTCGATTTAGACTTCACCAAGGAGAGGACCCACAAGCCATGTACAACCGCTTGAAGACCTTGGTGAACCAAGTGCGCAACCTCGGGAGCACCAAATGGGATGACCATGAGATGGTCAAGGTTATTCTAAGATCCCTCGTTTTCCTTAACCCTACGCAAGTTCAATTAATTCGAGGTGATCCTAGATACACGCTAATGTCTCCCGAGGAGGTCATAGGTAAATTTGTGAGCTTTGAGCTAATGATCAAAGGCTCCAAAAGGATCATCGAGCAAGGCGACTCCTCCACACCCGAAGCACAACCCGTTGCGTTCAAAGCAACGGAGGAGAAGAAAGAAGATTCTACTCCAAGTAGAATCCCCATCGACGCCTCCAAGCTCGACAACGCGGAAATGGCACTCATCATCAAGAGCTTCCGCCAAATCCTCAAGCAAAGGAGGGGGGAGGATTACAAGCCCCGCTCCAAGAAAGTTTGCTATAAGTGTGGTAAGCCCGGTCACTTTATTGCAAATTGTCCAATATCAAGTGACAGTGACAGGGGCGACAACAAGAAGGGAAAGAGGATAGAAAAGAAGAGATACTACAAGAAGAAGGGCGGCGATGCCCATGTGTGCCGCGAGTGGGACTCCGACGAGAGCTCCACCGACTCCTCCACCGACGAGGACGTCGCCAACATCGCCGTCACCAAAGGGCTCCTTTTCCCCAACGTCGGCCACAAGTGCCTCATGGCAAAGGACGGCAAAAGGAAGAAGGTAAAATCAAAATCCTCCACTAAATATGCAACCTCTAGTGATGAGGATAATTCTAGTGATGAGGAGGATAATTTGCGTACCCTTTTTGCCAACCTAAACATGCAACAAAAAGAAAAATTAAATGAATTAATTAGTGCTATTCATGAGAAGGATGAACTCTTGGACTCCCAAGAAGACTTCCTAATTAAGGAAAATAAGAAGCATGTTAAGGTTAAGAATGCTTATGCTCTAGAAGTAGAAAAATGTGAAAAACTATCTAGTGAGCTAAGCACTTGCCATGATGTTATTACCAACCTTAGAAATGAAAATGCTAGTTTAATTGCTAAGGTTGATTCAAATGTGTGTGATGATTCAATTTCCAATCTTAAAGATGATAATGCTAATTTGCTTGCTAAGATTAAAAAATTGAATGATTCACTTGCTAGCCTTAGGATTGAAAATGAAAAATTAATTGCTAAGGCTAAAGACTTAGATGTTTGCAATGTTACCATTTCCAATCTTAGAGATGAAAATGATATTTTACATGCTACGATTGTTGAACTAAAATCTTGCAAACCCTTTTACATCTACCGTTGAGCATGTTTCCATTTGTACTAGATGTAGAGATATTAATTTTGATGCTATTCATGATCACCTAGCCTTAATTAAGAAACAAAATGATCACATAGCTCAACTCAATGCTAAGATTAATGAGCATGACTTAGAAAATGAAAATTTTAAATTTGCTAGAAGCATGCTCTATAGTGGGAGACGCCCTGGCATCAAGGATGGCATTGGCTTCCAAAAGGGGGACAATGTCAAACTTAATGCCCCTCCTAAAAGATTGTCTAACTTTGTTAAGGGTAAGGCTCCCATGCCTCAGGATAACGAGGGTTACATTTTGTACCCTGCCGGTTATCCCGAGCACAAAATTAGGAGAATTCACTCTAGGAAGTCTCACTCTGGCCCTAATCATGCTTTTATGTATAAGGGTGAGACATCTAGTTCTAGGCAATCAACCCGTTCAAAATTTCCTAAGAAGAAAACTCCTATTGCATCAAATGATTCTAACATTTCATTTAAAACTTTTGATGCATCTTATGTTTTGACGAACAAATCCGGCAAGGTAGTTGCCAAGTATGTTGGGGGCAAGCACAAGGGGTCAAAGACTTGTGTTTGGGTACCCAAAGTTCTTGTATCTAATGTCAAAGGACCCAAAACCGTTTGGATACCTAAAACCAAGAACTAAATTTGTTTTATAGGTTTATGCATCCGGGGGCTCAAGTTGGATCATCGATAGCGGGTGCACAAACCATATGACAGGGGAGAAGAAGATGTTCTCCTCCTATGAGAAAAACCAAGATCCCCAACGAGCTATCACATTCGGCGATGGAAATCAAGGTTTGGTCAAAGGATTGCGTAAAATTGCTATATCACCTGACCACTCTATTTCCAATGTTTTTCTTGTAGATTCTTTAGATTACAACTTGCTTTCAGTCTCGCAATTATGTAAAATGGGTTGCAACTATCTTTTTACGGTTATAGGTGTTACTGTCTTTAGAAGAAGTGATGATTCAGTAGCATTTAAGGGAGTGTTAGAGGGTCAACTATACTTAGTAGATTTTGATAGAGCTGAACTCGACACTTGCTTAATTGCTAAGACTAACATGGGCTGGCTCTGGCATCGCCGACTAGCACATGTTGGAATGAAGAATCTTCACAAGCTTCTAAAGGGAGAACACATTTTGGGTCTAACAAATGTTCATTTTGAGAAAGACAGGGTTTGTAGCGCATGTCAGGCAGGAAAGCAAGTTGGTGTTCATCATCCACACAAGAACATCATGACGACTAACAGGCCACTCGAGCTCCTACACAGGGACCTATTCGGCCCGATAGCTTACATAAGCATCGGCGGGAGTAAGTACTGTCTAGTTATTGTGGATGATTATTCTCGCTTCACTTGGGTGTTCTTTTTGCAGGAAAAATCTCATACCCAAGAGACCTTAAAGGGATTCTTGAGACGAGCTCAAAATGAGTTTGGCTTAAGGATTAAAAAGATTAGAAGCGACAACGGGACGGAGTTCAAGAACTCACAAATCGAAGGCTTCCTTGAGGAGAAGGGCATCAAGCATGAGTTCTCTTCTCCCTACACTCCACAACAAAATGGTGTAGTGGAGAGGAAGAATCGAACTCTATTGGACATGGCAAGGACCATGCTTGATGAGTACAAGACTTCGGATCGGTTTTGGGCGGAGGCGGTCAACACCGCGTGCTACGCCATCAACCGATTGTATCTACACCGAATCCTCAAGAAGACATCATATGAACTCCTACCGGTAAAAAGCCCAATGTTTCATATTTTAGAGTCTTTGGTAGCAAATGTTTTATTCTTATTAAAAGAGGTAGAAAATCAAAATTTGCTCCTAAGGCTGTAGAAGGCTTTTTACTAGGATATGATTCAAACACAATGGCATATAGTCTTTAACAAGTCCTCTGGACTAGTTGAAGTTTCTTGTGACATTGTGTTTGATGAGACTGACGACTCTCAAGTAGAGCAAGTTGATCTTGATGAGCTAGATGATGAAGTGGCTCCGTGCGTCGCGCTAAGGAACATGTCCATTGGGGATGTGTGTCCTAAGGAATCTGAAGAGCCTCCAAATACACAAGATCAACCATCTTCCTCAATGCAAGCATCTCCACCAACTCAAGATGAGGATGTGGCTCAAGATGATGAAGAAGAAGATCAAGAAAATGAGCCACCTCAAGATAAGAGCAATGATCAAGGGGGAGATGTGCATGATCAAGACAAGGAAGATGAACAAATTCCAAGACCGCCACACCCAAGAGTCCACCAAGCAATACAACGAGATCACCCCGTGAACACCATCCTCGGCGATATTGAAAAGGGGGTAACTACTCGATCTCGTGTTACTCATTTTTGTGAACATTACTCTTTTGTTTCCTCTATTGAGCCACACAGGGTAGAGGAAGCACTTCAAGATTCGGATTGGGTGGTGGCAATGCAAGAGGAGCTCAACAACTTCACTAGGAATGAGGTATGGCATTTAGTTCCACGTCCTAACCAAAATGTTGTAGGAACCAAGTGGGTTTTCCGCAACAAGCAAGACGAGCATGGTGTGGTGACAAGGAACAAAGCCCGACTTGTGGCCAAGGGGTACTCACAAGTCGAAGGTTTGGATTTCGGTGAAACCTATGCACCCGTAGCTAGGCTAGAATCAATTCGCATTTTACTTGCCTATGCTACTTACCATGGCTTTAAGCTTTACCAAATGGACGTGAAAAGTGTCTTCCTAAATGGACCAATCAAGGAAGAGGTCTATGTTGAGCAACCTCTCGGCTTTGAAGATAGTGAGTATCCTAACCATGTGTATAAACTCTCTAAGGCGCTTTATGGGCTCAAGCAAGCCCCAAGAGCATGGTATGAATGCCTAAGAGATTTCCTTATCACTAATGGCTTCAAAGTCAGAAAGGCTGATCCTACACTCTTTACTAAAACACTTGAAAATGATTTGTTTGTATGCCAAATTTATGTTGATGATATCATATTTGGGTCTACTAACGAATCTACATGTGAAGAGTTTAGTAGGATCATGACACAAAAATTCGAGATGTCAATGATGGGGGAGTTGAAGTACTTCTTAGGATTTCAAGTGAAGCAACTCCAAGAGGGCACATTCATTAGCCAAACAAAGTACATTCAAGATATTCTCAACAAGTTTGGGATGAAGGATGTCAAGCCCATCAAGACACCCATGGGAACCAATGGGCATCTCGACCTCGACACGGGAGGTAAATCCGTAGATCAAAAGGTATACCGGTCGATGATAGGTTCTTTACTCTATTTATGTGCTTCACGACCAGATATAATGCTTTCTGTATGCATGTGTGCAAGATTCCAAGCCGATCCTAAGGAAGCTCGCCTTAGGGCCGTAAAACGAATCTTGAGATATTTAGTTTATACTCCTAAGTTTGGGCTTTGGTATCCTAGGGGATCCACATTTGATTTAATTTGTTATTCGGATGCCGATTGGGCAGGGTGTAAAATTAATAGAAAGAGCACATCGGGGACTTGCTAGTTCTTGGGAAGGTCTCTGGTGTCTTGGGCTTCAAAGAAGCAAAATTTCGTAGCTCTTTCTACCGCCGAAGCTGAGTATATTGCCGCAAGCCATTGTTGCACGCAATTTCTTTGGATGAGGCAAACCCTTAGGGACTATGGTTACAAATTAACCAAAGTTCCTCTTCTATGTGATAATGAGAGTGCAATCTGCATGGCGGATAATCCCGTTGAACATAGCCGCACTAAACACATAGCCATTCGGTATCATTTTCTAAGGGATCACCAACAAAAGGGGAATATCGAGATTGCATATATTAACACTAAAGAACAATTAGCCGATATCTTTACCAAGCCATTAGATGAACAAACATTTACCAAACTTAGGCATGAGCTAAATATTCTTGATTCCAGGAATTTCTTTTGATGTTTTGTACACATAGCTCATTATTATACCTTTGATCATATCTCTTTTATATGCTATGACTAATGTGTTTTCAAGTATATTTCAAACCAAGTCATAGATTGAAAGGGAATTGCAGTCTTCGGCGAAGACAAAGGCTTCCACTCCACTCCATCAAGTTACTCATCCTTCGCCGTCGCTCCGCGCCGCTCTCCGTCTTTGGTATAATCTTCACTCATATTTTGTTTGCCAAAGGGGGAGAAAGTAGTTATAGAAGGGCTTATATTTCACTCAAGTATCCATTTTTGGCGATTCATGCCAAAGGGGGAGAAAGTATTAGCCCAAAGCAAAAGGACCGCACCACCACCTATTTTCAAAAATTTGAGTTAAGAAAAGATTTTTCAAATGGTGATTTTTCAAATGGTGATTTTCCATGATGTTTTCCCAATTGGTATCTTATTTTTTTGATAGAACTTCAAATTGGTACACCCTCTTCAAAACTAATATCTAAAACCCTCTTGAACACTAAGAGGAGGATTTTATTGAGGGGGAGTTTTGTTTAGTCAAGGGAAAATCATTTGAAACAGGGGGAGAAAATTCAAATCTTGAAAATGCTTTTCAAAATCTTATTCATGTATGCTTTGATCATTTGCAAAAGGACTTTGAAAAGAATTTACAAAAGAATTTGCAAAAACAAAACATGTGGTGCAAGCGTGGTCCAAAATGTTGAAAATGAAAAAGAAATCAATCCATGCATATCTTATGAAAATATATTGGTTCAATTCTTAGTAACCTTTGCACTTACATTCTGCAAACTAGTTCAATTATGCACTTCTATATTTGCTTTGGTTTGTGTTGGCATCAATCACCAAAAAGGGGGAGATTGAAAGGGAAATAGGCTTACACCTTTTCCCAAATTGATTTTGGTGGTTGAAATG
This sequence comes from Zea mays, assembly GCF_902167145.1. NCBI lineage: Eukaryota > Viridiplantae > Streptophyta > Magnoliopsida > Poales > Poaceae > Zea > Zea mays. The sequence goes on along the minus strand of NC_050097.1, from coordinate 154,987,227 downwards.
CCCAACACAAATAATTGGACTAACTAGTTTGTTCTAGATTATGATTTCTACAGGTGCCAAAGGTTCACATCAAACCAATACAGAGACCGAAAAAGGATTCAAATATAAAGAGCTAAAGTCAGCCGAAGTGTGCCCTGGTCTGGCACACCGGACTATCCGGTGTGCCACCGGACAATGTCCGGTGCACCAGGGACTCCAACTCCGAACTGCTCACCTTCGGGAATTCTGGAGGCCGCTCCGCTATAAATCACCGAACTGTCTGGTGGCGCACCGGACTGTCCGGTGTGCCAGCGGAGCAACGACTACTTCCGCGCCAACGGTCGCCTGCAACAGCATTCAATGCGCTACAGTGCGCACAGATGTCAGGCTCACGCCAGAAGGCGCACCGGACAGTCTACAGGACCTGTCTGGTGCACCACCGGACTATCCGGTGGCCCAGAAGACAGAAGCTCCAACGGTCAGAATCCAACGGCCGGCTGACGTGGTTGGCACACCGGACAGTGTCCGGTGGCGCACCAGACTGTCCGGTGCGCCATACGACAGACAGCCTCCCAACGACCACTTTTGGTGGTTGGGGCTATAAATACCCCAACCTCCCCACCATTCATTGCATCCAAGTTTTCCAACCTCCTACACCTTACAAGAGCTATAACATTCAATACAAGACACAACAAAGAGATCAAATCCTCTCCCAAGTCCATAGTTCATTCCAAATCAAATAGTGACTTGTGTTCATTTGAGCTCTTGCGCTTGGATTGCTTCTTTTTCTCATTCTTTCTTGTGATCAACTCAATTGTAACTGAGGCAAGAGACACCAATTGTGTGGTGGTCCTTGTGGGGACTTTGTGTCTCGTTTGATTGAGAAGAGAAGCTCACTCGGTCTAAGTGACCGTTTGAGAGAGGGAAAGGGTTGAAAGAGACCCGGTCTTTATGACCACCTCAACGGGGAGTAGGTTTGCAAAAACCGAACCTCGGTAAAACAAATCCTTGTCTCACTCCTTATTTGCTTGCGATTTGTTTTTCGCCCTCTCTCTCGGACTCGTTTATATTTCTAACGCTAACCCTGCTTGTAGTTGTGCTTAAGTTTATAAATTTCAGATTCGCCCTATTCACCCCCCCCCCTCTAGGCGACTTTTAGAAACATTGGGCTTTTTACCGATGAGAAGTTCATACAATGTTTTCTTCAGGATTCAGTGAAGGTAGAGTCGGTTGATGGAGTAGCAAGCGGTGTTAACCGCCTCCGCCCAAAACTGATCCGGTGTCTTGTACTCATCAAGAATGGTCCTTGCCATATCCAAAAGAGTTCTATTCTTCCTCTCCACTACACCATTTTGTTGAGGTGTGTAGGGAGAAAAGAACTCATGCTTGATGCCCTCCTCCACAAGAAATCCTTCAATTTGAGAGTTCTTGAACTCCGTTCCATTATCGGTTTTAATGTTCTTGGTTCTCAATACGAACTCATTTTGAACCCGTCTTAAGAATCTCTTTAAGGTCTCTTAGGTTTGAGATTTTTCCTACAAAAAGAATACCCAAGTGAAGCGAGAATAATCATCCACAATTACAAGACAATACTTACTCTCGTCGATGCTTATATAAGCGACCGGGCCGAATAGGTCCATGTGGAGTAGCTCAAGCGGCCTGTCGATCGTCATGGTGTTCTTGTGTGGATGATGAACTTCAACTTGCTTCCCTGCTTGACATGCGCTACAAATCCTATCTTTTTCAAAATGAACATTTGTTAGTCCTAAAATGTGATCTCCCATTAGAGAAGTTTGTGAAGATTCTTCATCCCAACATGGGCAAGTCGGCGATGCCAGAGCCAGCCCATATTAGTCTTAGCAGTTAAGCAAGTGTCTAGTTCAGCCTTGTTATCATTAAAATCAACTAAATATAGCTGACCATCTAACACTCCCTTATATGCTATTGAATCATCACTTCTTCTAAAGACAGTAACACCAATATCAGTAAAAAAGACAGTTGTAACCCATTTTGCACAATTGAGAAACTGAAAGCAAATTGAAGTCTAAAGAATCTACAAGAAAAACATTGGAAATGGAATGGTCAGGGATATAGAAATTTTACCCAAGCCTTTGACCAAACCTTGATTTCCATCCCCGAATGTGATTGCTCTTTGGAGATCTTCATTTTTCTCATATGAGGAGAACATTTTTTTCTCCACTGTCATGTGGTTTGTGCACCCGCTATCGATTTTCCAACTTGATCCATCAGATGCATAAACCTATAAAACAAATTTAGGCCTTGTTCTTAGGTACCTAAACGGTCTTGGGTCCTTTCACATTAGAAACAAGCACCTTGGGTACCCAAACACAAGTCTTGGGATTCTTGTGTTTGCCCCCAACATATTTGGCAACTATTTTGCCTGATTTGTTAGTGAGCACATAAGATGCATCAAAAGTTTTGAATGAAATGTTATGATCATTTGATGCATTAGCAATTTTATTTTTAGGCATTTTGATATGAGTAGAATGCCTAGAGCTAGATGCCTCATTACTGTACATAAAAGCATGATGAAAACATTATGAGGTTTTCTAGCATTGGTCCTCATAATCTTATGATTAGGATAGTTTTCAGGATATAAAATGTAACCCTCTCTATCCTGAACCATGGGAGCCTTACCCTTAACAAAATTAGACAGTTTGTTCTTGGGGGCATTAAACTTGATGTTGCTTTGGCTCCCTTGTTGGAAACCAATGTCATCCTTAATGCAGGGTGTATCCCATTATAAAGCATGCTTCGAGCAAATTTAAATTTTTCATTTTCTAATAATGCTCGGCAATTTTAGCAGTTAATTTATCTATGTGATCATTTTGTTCTTTAATCATGGCAAGGTGATCTTCTATAGCATCAACATTAACATCTCTACATCTAGTACAAATAGTGACATTTTCAATAGTAGATGTAGATGGTCCGCAAACATTCAATTCTTCTATCTTAGCATTTCAACTGGCATTCTCATCTCTAAGACAGGAAATTGAATCATTGCACATATTAAGTTCTTTAGATAAATTTTCACATTTTTCTATCTCTAAAGCATAAGCATTTTTCAATTTAACAAATTTCTTATTTTCCTTAACGAGAAAGTCATCTTGGCATTCCAAGAGATCATCCTTCTCGTTAATGGATTCTATCAATTCATTTATCTTTTTTTATCCTTAGTAAGGTTAGCAAAAAGAGAAGTTAAATCATCATTAGTATCACTAGAGCTACCCTCATCATCGGATGTAGTATATTTAGGGGTATCTCTAGAATGTACCTTCTTCTTCTTGCCATCCTTTGCCATTAGGCATTTGTGACCGACGTTGGGGAAGAGAAGTCCCTTGTTGATGGCGATGTTGGCGGAGTCCTCGTCGGAGGAGGAGTCGGTGGACCTCTCGTCGGAGTCCCATTCCCGTCCCATGTGCGCCTCGCCACCCTTCTTCTTGTAATACTTATTCTCCATCTTCTTCTTCCCTTTCTTGTCGTCGTCCCTGTCACTATCACTTGTATATGGACATTTTGCAATGAAGTGACCGGACTTACCACATCTATAGCAAACCCTCTTGGAACGGGGTTTGTAGTCCTTCTCCTTCCTTTGCTTGAGGATTTGCCGGAAGCTCTTGATGATAAGAGTCATCTCGTTGTCGAGCTTGGAGGCATTGATTAGGAGTCTACTTGATGTAGACTCTTCCTTCTTTTCTTTTGTTGCTTTGAATGCAACGGGTTGCACCTCGGGTGTGGAGGTGGAGCCTTGCTCCAAGTTGACAATGTGTTTGGAGTCTTTGATCATAAGTTCAAAGCTCACAAACTTGCCAATAACCTCCTCAGGGGACATTTGTTTGTATCTAGGATCTCCACGGATTAGTTGTACTTGAGTAGGATTATGAAAAACGAGAGATCTTAGAATAACCTTGACCATTTCATGGTCATCCTATTTTGTGCTCCCGAGGTTGCGCACTTGGTTGACCATCGTCTTGAGCCGGTTGTACATTACTTATGGCTCCTCTCCTTTGTTGAGGACGAATCGACCGAGCTCTCCCTCGACCGTCTCGTGCTTGGTGATCTTAGTCACCTCGTCCCCTTCGTGCGCCGTCTTGAGGACATCCCAAATTTCTTTGGCATTTTTCAACCCTTGCACCTTATTATACTCCTCTCGACACAAGGAAGCAAGGAGTATAGATGTTGCTTGGGAATTAAAATGCCTAATTTGGGTGGCCTCATCCGAGTCGTAGTCCTTGTCACCCACCTGTGATGCCTGTGCTCCAAACTCAACCATATCCCAAATGCTTTCGTGGAGTGAGGTTAGATGATGCCTCATTTTAGCACTCCACATACAATTGTCCTCACCATCAAAGTATGGTGGTTTGCCTAGGGGTACGGAAAGTAGATGAGCGCGCTTTGGAATGCGAGAATAGGGAAGAGGCATCTTACTATACTTCTTACGCTCTTGGCGTTTTGAAGTAGTAGACTCGGTGTCGGATGTGGAAGGTGATGAAGATTCGGTCTCGTAGTAGACCACCTTCTTCATTTTCTTTTTCTTCTTCTCACCCTTCCTATGTGACTTGATGGAGGAAGCAGATTCCTCCTTGTACTTGTCGCCGGACTCTCTTGACAGAGTCCGTTCATTCTTCCTTCCCGAGCCTTCGGCCTTATCGCTGGTGACTATCTCCCTCTTGGCGTGATCTCCTAACATCACTTCGAGTTGTTAGACTCTTAATGAAGCATCGGGCTCTGATACCAATTGAAAGTCGCCTAGAGGGGGGTGAATAGGCGAAACCTGAAAATTATAAACTTTGAACACGCACTAAGGCCGGGGTTAGCGTTAGAATTAAATCGGAGTATGAAAGATAGTTCTCCTTGCTTAGAGTTGTTGAATCAATGTGGATAACGTTTGGGACCAAACTCAAACAATATTAGCAAGGGAGCTTTTAGAGAGAGGAAAAAAGGGAAACAAATCAAGTGTAGATCAACACAAATGAACACGATGATTTGTTTACCGAGGTTCAGTTCCAAAGAACCTAGTCCCCGTTGAGGAGACCATAAAGGCCGAGTCTATTCCAACCCTTTCCCTCTCTCAATCAGTCACACAGACCGGTCGAGGCTTCTCCTTAATCACTTTGGGTCACTAAGACCCCGCAAGGATCACCACACACTTAGTTGTCTCTTGCTAGCTTTACAAAGCACTTAGAGAATAAGAATAAGGAGAAATCAATCCAAGCAACAATAGCAAAAAAAGAACACAAAACACCCTCTCTCAAGTCACTAAGCAATTGAGTTGATTTGGAGGCTTAGAGGGGATTTGATCTATTGATTATGTCTTGGAGTGTAGTCTTTTGCTCTTGTATTGAATGTTGAGTTCAGAAAACTTGGATGGCTTGAATGGTGGTGGTTGAGGGGTATTTATAGCCCCAACCACTATTCTAGCCGTTGTTGTCGATGGCGCACCGGACAGTCCAGTGGTGCACCAGACATGGCACTATTTAGTGTCCGGTGTGTGCCACGTCAGCTGCTCATTGGGATTTGGAGCGGTTGACCGTTGAAGTCCTTTGTCTTGTAGATGCACCGGATAGTCCGGTGGCACACCGGACATGTCCGGTGCGTCCTGACATCGCTGCTCTGACTTCTGACTGTGCACTGTTCACTTTTGCAGTCGACTGTTGCGCACAGGTGACCGTTGCTCCGTTGGCTCACTAGACACTATCCGGTGCACACTGGACAGTCCGATGAATTATAGCGCAACGCCTCTCAGAAAACCTGAGAGTGGCCAGTTTGATGGTGCCTTGACCTGGGCACCGAACAGTGTCCAGTGCACACCAGAAAGTGTCTGGTGCGCCATTGGCAGCACCAATACTTGTCATTACTCCAAACTTGTTTAAGTCCCCATCTTAATTTCTTTCTTGGTTTATGTTGAACCTTATGCACCTGAGATAAATGACATCTAAGCAAACTAGTTAGTCCACGTGGTTTGTGATGGACGTCAAACACCAAACGATTATAAGAAATGTTTTAAGCCCATTTCCCTTTCAACAATATAGAATAAAATGGCTGATGTCTGCTTCTGCTGACTAAAAAGCCACTCACGGATGGTCCACGTGGGAGCTCTGACGGTCCGCGCCCTAGAGAGCGCAGACGGTCTCCTCTGCCCACCGGATTGTCCAGACCCTGATGCGGCTGACGGTCCGCGGTCAGAGGGCGGATGGTCCACGGTCTGATAGACAGTTCACCATACTCTGTCCAGTTTTTGAAAATGAATTTCAACTGTGGTTCTTAGCTAAAAAATAGACATTTTTACCAATCCAAGGGTTAGTTTATATGCATACATATATAACAAACTTGAGTGACTAATATTTTGCATATAAATCATTTCCATCATGCAATGAAAATAAATCATAAAAAATAGGAAATAAATATCTAAAAAAGTACATTCTAGAGATCAAATTCAGTAGAACACATGTGTACTCAACTTCAAGCAACATTGGAGAGATCAATTAGTTTCATTTCACTTCTCAACTTGCAAAACCTTATTTCATCCAACGGCTCCAATTGCTCATCTGTGCCGATAGAATAAACAGAGATATCTCCTTTTTCAACATGATCTCTTAAGAACTGATGCCTAATATCAATGTGCTTTATTTCTTGAGTGTTGAATGGGATTTGTAGCCAATTTTATGGCACTCTCATTGTCACACATAAGAGGAACATTTTTGAATGAAATCCCATAATCCAATAAAGTTTGTTTCATTCATAATAATTGAGCACAACAATTACCAGCCGATATATATTTTGCCTCGGCGGTAGAAAGAACGACCGAGTTTTGTTTCTTAGATGACCATGAAACAAGAGACCTTCCAAGAAATTGATAAGATCCGAAGGTTCTCTTCCTATCGACCTTGCAACCCGCATAGTCCGAATCCGAATAACCAATTAATTCAAATTGAGCACCTTTTGGATACCATAGACCAATATTGGGGGTATGCTTCAAATATCTTAGAATTCTTTTGGCGGCCTTCAAGTGAACCTCTCTAGGTGATGCTTGAAACCGAGCACACATGCAAACACTAAACATAACATCGGGCCTAGATGCGGTAATATAAAGCAAAATGCCAATTATTGAACGAAAAAGTTTTTGATCAACAATTGTACCTCCCTCATCTAAGTCAAGATGACCATTTGTTGCCATAGGAGTCTTGATTGATTTTGCATTTTCTAAGCCAAACTTTTTAAGCATGTCCTTCAAATATTTAGATTGACTTACAAAAATTCCATCATTCAATTGTTTGATTTGAAGACCAAGAAAGAAGCTCAATTCTCCAATCATAGACATTTCAAATTCATTTGACATCATTTTGCCAAACTCCTCACAAAATGACTCATTAGTTGATCCAAAAATAATATCATCAACATAAATTTGACAAACAAATAAATCTTTACCAATTCTTTTAGTGAATAGAGTAGTGCTAACTTTCCCAATTTTAAAGTCTTTGGAAAGCAAGAAATCTCTAAGCCTTTCATACCAAGCGCGTGAAGCTTGCTTAAGCCCAAAGAGAGCTTTAGAGAGCTTGTACACATGGTTAGGTCTTTTGGGGTCCTCAAAACCAGGAGGTTGTTCCACGTACACTAGTTCACTAATCTTACCATTTAAGAAGGCACTCTTAACATCCATTTGGTAGAGCTTGATATTATGAGCACAAGCATAGGTTAGAAGGATTCGAATGGCTTCCAATCTTGCCATGGGTGCAAATGTCTCACCAAAATCAAATCCTTCTACTTGAGTATAACCTTGTGCCACTAGTCTTGCCTTGTTTCTTACCACCAAACCATCTTCATTATGCTTGTTCTGAAATACCCATTTGGTTCCATAAACATTGTGATTCTTTGGTCTTGCAACAAGCTCCCAAACTTCATTACAGGTAAAGTTATTTAATTCCTCATGCATTGTATTCATCTAATCAACATCAAGTAGAGCTTCATCTACATGGTTAGGTTCAATGCAAGATACAAAAGAGAAATGTTCACAAAATGAAGCAATACGCGATCGAGTTTGAACACCCTTACTTATATCACCCACAATTTGATTTGTCGAGTGATCTTTTATAATTGAATGATGAATTCTTGAAGTAATTTGAAAGTCACTAGTTGAAGCTTGAGGAGGGATCGAATGACTTGAGATATCTTGAACACGATCATCCTTAATTTCATCATTTTGTTGGCTTTGTTGGGTTTCCTCATTTATAGTTGAAGAGGATGGAATGACAACAATATCATCATCATCATCTTCCATTGGCTTTGTTTCACCAATAGCCATGGTTTTCATAGTGTTTCTCAATTAAACTCCACCAACATCATCAAGGTTCTCATTTTCATCTTGAGATCCATTTGTTTCATCAAACTCTACATCATATGCTTTTTCAATGATGCCATGAGTTTTGTTGAGAACTCTATATGCCTTGCTATTTGATGAATATTCAAGGGGAAAACCTTCATCACATTTCTTCTCAGATCTAGAGAGTCGATTGCCCTTTCTCAAAATATAGCATTTGCAACCGAATACCCTAAAATAAGAAATACTTGGCTTTCTACCAATAAGCAATTCATAGGGAGTATTTTTCAAGAGCTTGTGACAATATAATCTATTTGATGCCTGACAAGCGGTATAAATGGCTTCGGCCCAATAAGAATCTGACACATTATATTCAGCTAACATAGACCTAGCCATATCAATGAGAGTCCTATTTTTCCTTTCAACAATTCCATTTTGTTCTGGTGTATATTTGGAAGAAAATTCATGTTTTATACCCTTGTCATCACAATATTCATCAATTCTAGCATTTTTGAATTATCACCCATTATCACTTCTAACTTTCTTGATGCCAAATTCAAATTGATTTTGGGCCAATATAGCAAATGACTTAAATGTTTCAAACACATTTGATTTATCTCGAAGAAAATAGACCAAGTAAATCTAGAATAATCATCCACAATTACAAGGCAATAGGAATTACCACCAATACTCACAAAAGATGTTGGTACAAAGAGATCCATGTGAAGTAATTCCAATGATCTATGAGTAGACATTTGACTCTTGTAAGGATGAGTATTTGCCACTTGCTTCCCGGCTTGACATGAACTACACAATTTGTTCTTTTCAAATTTCACATCCTTCAACCCTCGAACTAAGTCATGCTTGGATAATTGATTCAATTGTCTCATACCAACATGACCAAGGCTTCTATGCCATAACCAACCTAGTGAAGTCTTAGAGAATAAACAAGTTGTAAGCTTTGCCTCACTAGATGGAAAATCAGCAAGATAAAGATTTTCATGTCTAAAACCTTTAAATATTAGATTGCTACCATCAACACTAGAGATGAGAACATCATCAACAGTAAAATTGCAACTAAAACCCAAATCACATAGTTGAGCTACGAATAGCAAATTGAAGTTTAGAGATTCAACTAAAAGTACATTTGAAATGGAATGGTCATTTGAAATAGCAATTTTACTCAAACCTTTAACCTTTCCTTTGCGGTTGTATCCAAAAGTGATGCTATCATAGGCTGAGCAAACTTCCTCACTCATTTGGGTGAACATCCTCATATCCCCGGTCATATGTTTTGTACAACCACTATCCAACACCCAATGATTTTCTCCCGCCTTGTAATTTACCTACAAAAGGAAATCAATCTCTTTTAGGTACCCAAATTTGTTTGGGTCCTTGGATGTTAGTGACCAAGGATTTTGGCACCCAAATGGCTTTCTTTTTGGTACCAACAATTGAAGTGCCAACAAACTTAGCATGTACACCTTTTGCATTATGTGAAATAACATAGCAATGCTCAAAACAAGATAAGGATACATTCTTGAATTTAGGACAATTCTTCTTGACATGTCCATTCTTGTGGCATTTGTGACACACTTTGTCACATTCTTTCACAAACATGGTCTTTTGCTTCATAAATGCATTCTTTCCTTTCTTAGGAAGATACCCAAGACCCTCACGATTAAGAGAGCAACGTTGGCTTCCCAATATAAAATCTAGTTTAGCCTTTCCACCATAGGCTTTCTCTAAGTCATGAGTTAGAGCATTTACTCTTCCTACCAAAGCTTCATTTTCAATAATTATGTTTGATTCATCACAACCAATATCATCATTCACAAGAGAAATTTTACATTTATCACAAATGAAACTAGTAGGTTGTGAATCACTTGTATAGCTATCAAGTAAGTCACAAGTGATTCCAACATCCTTGGTTACCACCACAACTTCATGCACAACATGTGAGTTTTGAGCCTCTACAAGCTTCTCATAACTTTCTTTTAGATTGTTGTGGGATGTCTTGAGCTCCTCAAAAGACACTTGAAGGTTTTTGTATAATTCCTTCAAGGTCCTAAACTTTTCTTTTTCTTTGTGCATGTAGTCATCGACCTCACCCAACATTCTAACAAGATCATCATAGGAATATCCGTCATCATCAAGATCATCAATATCATCATCATCTATATCATTTAAATCGGTTATATTTTTACCTTAGCATCACCTTTTGCCATGAGACAATGAGGACATGAGAAAAGTGAGGGAGCCTCCTTGATAGCAATTACGACATTTAGTTTGGATGAAGAATCATCATCATCACCATCCGAGCTTGCATCCGAATCCCATTCAACTAGATAGGCCTTGCCATCCTTCTTCTTGTGATAGAACTTCGTCTTCTTTTTATCATCTCCATCCTTGCCCTTGTTCTTCTTGCTTGGACAATTCATGGCAATGTGACCGGGTTCCCCACACTCAAAACATTTTCTATCATTGAAAGCATTTCTTCTTGATGTTTGTCCCTATCTAGGTTGACCCTTCTTTTTTCTCATGAATTTGTTAAATTTCTTCACAAAGAGAGCCAATTCTTCATTACTTTCACTTCCATTTCCTTCATCTTCACTTTCTTCCTTTTCAATTTCCTTTGAAACTTTAGCTTTGAGAGCTATTGATTCCCCTTTCACCTTTTTAGCCAAACTCATAGCTTCGGCTTGAGATTTATTGAATATGTCTTGAGTGACAATTTCTCCCAATACTTTGGTTGGAGAGGTAGTGGTCAAAACACTCCTTACTAGCATGGTCACAATAGTGTCATATTTCTCTATGAGAGATCTAAGGAACTTGTGAGTGAAATCCACATCCGGTACATTAAAACCAAGTCCCTTAAGCTCATTCACTATCTCATTTAACCGGTTAAACATGTCAAACACACTTTCATCCTCCTTCATGAGAAATTGCTCAAACTTTCCTTTGCATACATACAACTTAGCACTCTTCACAATTGTAGTTCCTTCATTAATTTCCATTAGCTTTGTCCAAATCTCAAGAGCGGTTGTGAGATTTTTTATGCGGTTGAACTCATTTATGTCTAAAGCATCATAGAATACATTCATAGCTTTAGATGTTTAGGCAACAAAAGATAGACAATACACAAATTACTAACTACTTGCAAGTAATGAGTAAAAGGTGAGAGAATGACACCGAAATTTATCACATGGTATCGGTGATTTGCCTATCACCCCTAATTCACGTTGAGGTGGAATTCAAGCTCTCACTTGCTCCTCTATCAACACACGGCTTGATCTTTGAGCCAAGTGGACAAGAACTCACTCAATACCTCGATTCCACTAGTGTCGCCTTTGCCACTCCGGCGAGGTGGGCGTGAAACCCTCACAATCAACACCGCGGCTCCTCCGCAATCTTCATGGAGAGCTCGATGGAGACAACACCTGAGCCGTCTAGGAGGCGGAAACCTCCAAGAGTAACAAGTTGATTACGCTTGCATGGTGTACCACCTAGTACCTCAAATGATCACAAAGGATGCAAATGCACTAGAACTTCTCAATCACTCACTAGAATGCGATCTCAAGCAACGAGTGTGAGAGTTTGAATTAGAGGATCACAAATGAGCTCAATGTATGCTAGGAGTGGCCAAGAGAGCCCTCACACACGAGCTCCACTTATATTTATAGCCGACAACTCAAACCTAGGCGTTATGTGCAACTAGCACAACTTCTGTGCACACGCGGACGGTCCGCCGTACCAGTAACGACTATAAAGACCGTTTGAAACCTGTCAGTGCTGTCTGTCAGTGCTGTCAGAAAAAGTTAAGCCCAAACGGTCTGCCCTCCTGGGCCGGACGGTCCGGGACATATCAACTTGGAATACCAGAGCACTGGCCAGTTAAAACAACTCGAGCGGACTGTCCGCCATTCATGGTCGGATGGTCCGCACATGGACCACTTACCGTCTGGCTAAAAACCCTGGATGGTCTGTAGTGCAAGGACTCAAAAACACATTGTCCCTGTCCGAACTCAACTTGGTTTATGCGGACGGTCCGGCCTCCTGGCTCGAACGGTCCGCGAAGGGAGACAGAGACAGGGCGCCAGCAGACTTCTCTGGCAGAGTCACGGATGGTCCGGCCTCCTGGCCCAGACGGTCCGTCGACCACAGAGTTGATATTTTGCGCTTTTCAAAAGATTTTGTATTTTGAAAAACGAAGCGTTTTTAGCCCTCATGCAAATGCAACTGTTTATGCTCTATGAGGCACTAAGTTTTACACCGATCAAGTTCATTGACCCCTCTTAATAGTACGACTATCTATCCTATTAATCCGGTCAATTTCTTCTCTAAACACCCGCTGACCGGCAAAAAAATAAAACCTACATTTTACATTTGCCTTCACTTGATCCACAATCAATGGTTATAAGTCTCAAAGACTTTACTGTTTCATGTGGTCCAATCCTGCATTCTTACTTCTCCAAGAATTGTTAATCCATAATCGGTTGTCATTAATTACCAAAACACCACTTAGGGGCCTAGATGATTCACACTCGGACGATCATCCTTATCTCGTGTGTGGTTATCCATCTAATCACGTGGGATCTGTGGGCTATCGACTAGAAACATGTCCATACCTCATTCCCTATAAATATAAAGGGGTACGACCGATTGAGAACCTCCGAACACATTCTAATCGAACCAATCTATTTACCTCCATTTACCTTTTAGTTTAAATCTATTTGTGGCCTGCCACAACTATCTCTCTTCGACTATACGCCGACCAGAGACACCTCGGGTGGCCTGCTGATCCCGGGGCATGCCTTGGAACTCTCCCCCTCGACGGGATCTCTCCCGGAATGAGTTCTAGTGTTTTTCGCGGAGAAGACGACCCTCTACGCCATCGTGGACAGTTCGACCCAAGGTCCAGATCATCTAGGAAGACCCGCTCCCGTAGAGGGATCGAGGACGGTCCGGTCCCCTGCCGCAGACCGTCCATGACGTCGTCCACCTCACAGAGCTGAATCCAAGGTATTGCTCATCACGAGAAGCTCTAGGATTTGTTGCTGTTTGGCCCAAAATAGGTGGTGACCATCATAGAGGTGGTATCTTGTAAAGCAGAAATAAAGGTCGAGTTCAAGGCTACATTGCAGGTGGTGGTATTTGTCTTACATCTTATCTACTACCTCACTCTCCAAGGTCCCGACTCCTCCTGGGTGGGACCTAGGAATAATCTCCAAACCATGGACTCACTACGAGGGTGATCTCGGGATCGTTAGTGTTTGATCCAAAAGGCGCCAACACTGTGTTTTGAATGTGCCAACTAAACACATTTTGGTTTCCAATATGACAGTATAATTAAACACCATAGTATCACTTCGAAACTGCAAAAATAATGCGCTTCCACACAGGGCCAGAGAGTTTGGCCTCACCGATATACTATCGGTATATATATATATATATATATATATATATATATATATATATATATATATATATATATATATATATATATATATATATATATATATATATATATATATATAAAGAGGAGAAAATATCTAAAAAATTAATATAGAAAGAATATTGTATTAATTGTCATGTAGTTTATGATTTTTATGTGTTTAGGCCTATTGCCTCAGGAACTATCTAACAAAGTTTTGGAATGGCCTGTTGAACGAACAATACAATCATAAAATCGACAATCCAATATTTGATCGCTCAAAGTCTTCAACGGATGTGGCTTGTGAGATGCCACTGGATGGTAGACTGTTGGGTGTAGTATTAACTATTAAGTCAAGACATCGATATAAGGTGTAACTACTTTTTAGTCTTATCCCATGATATAAGGCACGCTCTCTCTAAAAACATGTACAGATGCAGTAGTATTAGTGTTGATAGACAGTATATCCAGGGAGTATATTTCTTAGAAGGTCTGTTAGATAAATCTCGTTTTCATGTCTACACTATATTTTATAAAACTATTAATATAGCTTTTCATCTATTTAATATTATAGTTTATGAATATTTTTAACTTAATTTTAAAATTTAAGATTTATGATTGCTTTAACCTAATCTTTAAATATAGGGTTTATTGTGTAATCTAGTGTATGTATGCATGCATAGTGTTCCATCCATGGGCGCAGCGAGTAATTGCTCTCGATGCTCCTCTGGATTCTGGAAGGGGCCTGAGACAGCAGCCCGGCGTGGGACGAGGCGACGGTGCGCAGGTGGCGTGGGACGCGCGGTGGCATGCATGGAGGGTCGTCGCCGGCGAGCGTGGCGGCGGCGCGGTGGTGTCGAGGCCGGGCGCACGCACACTCTCAGACTCAGGTGATAACTGGGTTGGGACGTAAGTATCTGCCAACCGGCCACATAACGATGGTACGTACACCCCCAGGGGTAGGGTGGCGTGGGCGTCTCGCCATTTGCCCATGCACGCATGTGCAATGCAACTGTGCACACGGGTGCTTCTCCCTGCCCTGCCCATGGTGGAAAGCAAAGCAAAGCAAAACAAAACAAAACAAAGGCAAAGGAGATCTCGGCAGGCAGCGGGCTGATCAAGATCTTCTGCTACCTTGGAACTAGCAAAAGCTAGCTACCATCGGCGCCGAATTGAAGAGAGAGAGATAGAGAAAAGAAAGCTGCATTGCACTGCATCATGTGCAGGCCCTGTAGAATACAGTTAGCGCCTGTCATGTATGTCACCTTTCTTTCTCTGTCTTTTAGGTCCATCCACAGGCCGGGCGCATAATTTACCACCGGCACGGTACCCACTGCTACTGTGATCATATTGCTGCAGCCTGCAGCAGCAGTGTCAAGGAGCAAAGCGAAGTTGGTTAGGGCCGTGCTGTTGCTGATCAAAGTGAAAAAAAAGGCCTTTAGCTAGCACGCAGGACGGGCGAAAGCACATGCAAGGATCAGGCGGAGAGCCTTTGATTGACTGGACGTTCAGTCGCTCGTCGAAACAGCGAACGAACACACAATTGATACATATGTGTGGCCGTGTGGGTTCATTTTTCGTCAGATTGCTACTCCTTATCTTTGGTTTATCTATACGAATGCTGTTGGGAAAGAGGAGGGAAGGTGCGGGACGAGGGTGCAATACTCTGTACCTTCCCAAGGGAAACGACAAACGATTACCCAAACAGAAGAAACAAACGGAGGCGGAGCCTATCGACTCAACCGTGGCCACGCGTGAGTCGGACGATGAAGAAGCACTCCGAAAACCAGGACGCGAGCGTTCTAATCCAAGATCAAGGCGAAAACAAATGTCTGCTGGCGAAGCAAACCCGTCAGCGTCCAGTGGACAGACTACAGTAAATGCTGCTCACAAGAGAGCAGGCACGAGCAGGCCCAGCAACAGATGTGCGCGCGGATCACAGGTAGCACATCTCTTTCCATCCGCGACAAGGTGCAGCAGATCGGCGGCAACCATCTGTCAGCAGTTAATTCACAGATCCATATCGTATCATCAGATCCCAACGTGTCACCAACCCACGTTCGTTTCATCCAGCCAGCCAGCCGGCCGGACAGCCGTCCAGGTGTACCATCAGTCGCTGTTGCCATCGCCGACACCGGACAGTCCATGTGTTCATTCAAGTTCAGCAACACAGCGGAACCCAACCAGATTTTCAAGAAAATGACTGCCTGCCAGCGCATACGGGAAAGAAACACCAGCAGCGAATAGTTGTCAACCACGCTAACATTCAGGGTTTTCATACTGTGGCGCATAGTTTCAATGGGTGGAAAAGCCTATAGATCTCAAATGCAACTCAGCTGGAAGGCGCATATACATACAATACAGCGGGGGCAGGGAATTGGCTGAAGACGCTAGGGAAACGATGGAAATGCTCCTAGACTCGCCATCTCCTCTGCCTAGTCATTTTTGCTCATGCTTCCTAAGCTATGTCAGCGGAACATCAAAGATACCGAAGAAAAGGTACGGCTGTAGTCTGTAGATCGCCCAACTGTTGCAGTTGCTAAACGGTCTAGGCAGCAATCTTCATCCAAGTTCTGCTACTCGTAACTTCACTCCCCGTTGACGAAGCTTTTACTCTCGTAGTACTTCTTCTCGCTTGCTTCCTTCTTCTCGTTCCGCTTCTGCAGAATCGCACATGGACACAGCGAAAGTGAATACAGACACCACCAGATCAATGGACCAGAATAATAAATAAATGAAACGGCAACAGCCCCACACCGAAGAACACGTTGCCAGGCGTGTAATATAGTAAAGGGGGGGATTGGTCCCAAGAAAACAGACATTATTTAATGACACGTGCTGACATGCAAGGCTGCCTTTGCTCAAGCAGTTAATGATGCATCGCCACAATATCAGCAAAAAAATTAATATGCACGCACATTCATTGAGATATGTAGACGACAAAAAATCAACGGATGCGTGTAACTGCGAACATGTACACTGTGCAACATACTGCATGCTGCTGCATATAAAGGACCCATAACCATCAGATCGCAGCGATTACCTGGTAGGCTTCGTGGTTAGCAACAATCCTCCTGATGATAGTACTTGTAGTGATATCCAAGGGACTCTCCAGTCGGCGGTAAATGCCCATAGCCATTGGAACAGCATATGGGTGTAAATCATCCTAAAAAAAATGCAATAGGAACAGTTAGTTATCAATGTTGCAACATTTGCTTGTTCAAGTAAACAAATGGTTCTTATAAATAAAACTTAATTACCTCCGTAAAGTCCATGTTTTCAGCAATAGTTCCATGAACAACTAACGAAATATTGAATGTGGTAATCTGCACACGACAAATGGAAGCTGGAGAATTCAGGACACAAAAACAGAGCCATAACGTCAATTGCATCACATGGTCATTTACCTAGCATCTATCAATACATAAGAGGGCTTAATTATTAACCTTACAATATCTAAATAGTATGCTCCTTCTAATTGTGTGGATAACCTCAGGACACTGATGGCACATGTATTGGTGTACAATGCCCAGCTTTTCCCAATATACTGGTGCTATAAGGTAGCATTTGGCTGGGATGCAAGTTCAGTCACTGATAGCTTTCCAGAGACTTACCAACCACGTTCATTTACGAGCTGCTCAGTTTCTCAGATAATAAAGACCAAGGTCCTCAGTTGGAGAAACGAGGAACATAATAGTGGAAAACCTATAGGACTTGCTCTTTATTAACTTCATTTTTTGCCTTCATTTGTAGTCATGTAGCAACAATATTGCACATAATCACTCTGCAAGGTATATTGCTTTGTGCAGGTGCCATCTTTATTCCATTTCCTTTTACATTTTCTTAGGCAAGGTTTTAAAGTCGAGCGACTAGTCGAGAAGTCAGTGTAGAGGTGATAGTTGATCTGAGCAACTCGACTTTCTCTGCTAGTCGCTCGACTCGTCGACTAGTTATGACTAGTCATAGCATTTGAGTTGGGTGACTTATTTGGGTCTAGGTATAAAAATGTGAGCCCACCCAACCATCTCAACCCTAGTAGGTACGATGCTAATGAACATGTTTCCTACCTTATTTTGGACACTTTGTGCTGCCCACTACTTGGATCTCATGCTGGAGGTTATTGGGAAGATAAAAAAGTTTAGTGGTTGCATTGCTAAAACAAAGATAACCAGATTTATCTATGGACATGGAAGGATTTATGACTTGATGAGGACCAAGACAAATGTTAGAGAACTTGTGAGGCTTGCAACTACTCGGTTTACAACATCCTTTCTAACATTGGCTAGTATGTGGAAACAAAGACAAGGGCTGAAAGCTCTCTTTGTCAGTGATGAATGTTCTGAGAGCAAATTGAAGAACACTGAAGTAGAAAAAACATGTGTTGTCTGTTGCATTTTGGCAAGTAGTAGAAGATTGCATGAGCTTCACAACCTCTTCAAATATTCTTGAGGACAGCACAAGAGGCAGGCGAATCCTTGACTGATCGGAGAGGACCACGTCGCCGAAACAGATCTGGGCGAGGTGACCGCGATGGTGCAGATGACAGCAGGCAGACAGCGTCCCTGTTGTTGAAGATGCAGAGCAGACAGATCTGCACAGGGACCCAGGGACAGCAGGAACGCAGAGCGCGCGGCACCTCGCGCGCAGGAGCACAGGGGAGCACGCTGCGCACAGGGACAGCAGGATCCGTGGCCGGATCGGCGAGCGCGCCACGCACAGGGAAGAGTGCCGCGGCCGCGCGGAACAGGGCGGCTGGATCCGCGCGCACAGGGACGGCCGCCGCAAAGGCCGGATCCGCGGCCGCGCGGGACAGGACGGCCGGATCCGCGGCGCCTCGCGCGCAGAGGCTGAGGGGCGGCCGGATCCGCCGGATCCGCGATGGCGGCTGGATCCGCGACGGAGCAGAGGCAGGGGCAGCCGGATCCGCGACAGAGCAGAGGCAGGGGCACTCGGATCCGCGACGGAGCAGAGGCAGGGGCAGTCGGATCCGCGACGGAGCAGAGGCAGGGGCGGATCCGCGACTGCGGCGATCCGCGCGACGGAGCAGAGGCAGGGGCAGCCGGATCCGTGACGGAGCAGAGGCAGGGAAAGCCGGATCCACGACTGCGGCGGCTAGATGAGGAAGATGAAGAGCCACGACGGCGGCTGGGTGGGGAAGGACCGCGACGGCGGCTGGGCGGGAAACAGCCGCGAAGGCGACTAAAAAATTAGGGTTTCGTGACCTGCTCTGTTACCATGTTACTAACCTTGGGATTGATAATTGATCCTAGGTCCCTAAGGACTGTAGGTAATATATATAGCCAGGGGCCTGGGCCTAATGGGCCTTAACAGAGGGTAGTTAATGGTGATGAGAGACCAACAATGGCTAAAATGTGGGCCGTCGTGGAGCACAAGGTTTTAAAGTTGTCCAACTAATCGCGATTAGTTGGCCTTATCGCTAGAGCAAGCTTGATCAGGGTCTTCAACTAGACTAGGGCGACTAGGAAACGATTAGTCGTCCTAGTCGCTGACTAATCACGATTAGTCGTCCGACTAGGGTCATGATCGACTAATTTCGTCTGTTTTGGGCCAGTATCCGGTTTGTTTTATATGGGTCGGCCCACCATCTCTAAAGGTCTAAATACATTGTTCTGCCCAACCCAGAGTCCTAGATACGCAACACTGTAGCCGCCGCCACCTGTACGCGGTGTGCGCCCTGCTCAACGCCACCGCCTTTGCTTCACTGCCACCTTCTCCAGTGCCGCCGTCCTCCTCTCCCTTCGCCCTGTTGTGTGTCCGTTGCTCCATTGCGTGGCTGCCCCCTTCATCGTGTGGCTGCTGCAGAGGCCCTCTGCTCGAGCCTCCAGTGTGCGGCACCTTTGCTCCAGCCTCCAGCACGCGGCGGCCTTCTGCAGCGCGGCCATTCTTATGACTTTTAGTGAAAGCATGCTGCTACAGTTATATTGTTAATAGATCTGCAATTGTACTGTTTTAATGCTACCCTGCCTTTATGCTAAAATGGTATTTGCAATGTAGTGTCCTGTTGTCCTGCATTAACCTTATGACTTGCATTTGAATTTTGAACCTATGCTGCTGCTACAGCTATATAAATAAATACATATGGTTCTGTTATAGGTGGATGACTATAGGACGACTAAGAGTCGACTAGGCTTGACTAATCTAGCAAATCAACAACTTATCGCGATTAGTCACCTTATCGGTGCTCAGGCGACTAGAGTCAACTTGTCGACTTTAAAACCTTGGTGGAGCATGCAAAAAAGAGCATCAATGAAGCTTTTGAACACAAAGAGCGATTAATGGATGAAGTAATTTCTATTGTTAATAAGAGGTGGGGCAGTCAGATGGATACCAATATGTATGGGGCAACACTGTTTTTTAATCCAAACAAGTTCTTTGAAATCAGAGAGAATAATAGAAGACTTGCTACGAGATTCTGTTAAATATTTAATGATGTATTGTAGAATATGGAGATGAATGAAGGTATACTAAACAAGGTGTTTTTTAGTGTTTCAGCGTGTTTTTAGTATTAGCATATATAGAAAAATATAAAAATATAATCAACGACTAATATTCGACTAGTCTAATAGTCGGTAGATTCACAACTCGGCTCGATTTCTAGACTCGAAAACATTGTTCTTAGGCTAGGGGTTCGAGACCTGGTCCTTCTCTTATGCAGGCTATTGAGTATTTAAGATTATGACGATTGTAAGAACTTGATTCCCACTTCTATCAAAATTGGGAGTAGTCTCTTACTCTATGGTCATTTCAGTCCAATGTAGCATCCAAAATGGAACAGGTTAGCGCTAATGCGTTTACACCTATTTGAATCTGATTTAGATGCTTCTTAGCCGATCCGAGCATGTAATGAAGTTCTTAGCCTTGATAGCGAGTAGGGTAAAACCTGGAAGTCGTTTGTGTTGCTCTCTTTCTAGCTTTTGTTGGACTTCGGTAGTCCTTGGTCGCCTGTTGGCTTAACCCTGTGTGTTCAGTGCAATCTGGCAGTTCGTTAGCTCGGTGGGGTTTCACACTACGGAACATTAAACTTTTGTAGTTTCATTGTTTTGGGTAATAAAATTCGGTTCATCCGTGGTGGAACAAGAAAAATCTGATCTCGATGTCAATTAACTATTTGAATATGTCTAGGGCTCAGTTAAGAAAAGCTCAAAGCCTAAGCCTTAGCTTATATCTAAAGTTCCAAACTATATGTATGGATGCAAGCATACCATGCAAGGCTTATTCCTTCTGTATCAATCCATGGGGAACAGCATGCCTGCCTTTTTTTATCTATACTAATATACTCTTGACCGGGATTTTCAATGGCATAGCATAAATGCCAAGTTACAGATCTTACGGTCAATGTATTGACTATTGTGTTAAGAGTGCTGTGTACAAGGAGCAACCAGCAAAGTACAAACATTTCATTATGTGTGCTATAACTAAATTAGTTCGTCACATCGTGAGAGCAGAACAGATAACTCACCATGTCTTTTGAAACATCCCATGGAGCACCAATGATCACCTCATCAACATAACGACAAGCCAAAACACTCAAACTTCGCTCATGGAGATTCATGATTGGGCGATGTCGTCCTCGTGTTGCACTGCCAAAAATAGTAAACACCAAAAGAAAAATAGGCTCAATACTATACTTTAGTGATATATAATGCTCCAAAAGAAATGCACCCTGACTAGTGACTATAGACAAGGACTACTGCAAACCTGATCTAACTTAAGCAAACGTGTAAATATATGATAGGGGATAATAGAGATGCAATCATCATGTTACCTTATGGTCTGATCTGTGTGAATCCCCACAAGCAAAAAATCTCCAAGTTCTCGAGCAAGTCGTAATATCTACATGGAAGAAACTATAAATACAAAATTATATGAATCACAAATGTTGGAGGTTAATTTTAGTTTGCTCCTTGCAAAAAACATAAGTACAGCCAACACAAGAATGCACAGGTGATTGTGTCCTAGAGGGACTTAGCTGACACAGATGTCAGGATTTTTTTTTTTCTTTACCCATTTTCAGGTGGGAGGGCATGTGGAAAGGAATTCACATTTACCTCGACGTGTCCAGCATGGAACAGATCAAAAGCACCATCCATGTAAACTATTCGAGAATCTGGACCTGGACCCTGCATGGGAATGTCTACAGTCAATAACTCCAAGAATTGGTCTCAAAACATCCGTGCATAGTCCAATAAGTGATATATTAATGTATGTGAAGCTGCAGAAGTCATACCCTGCTATTTGAGAACTGAACTATTCGCCTAGATGTGGGAAGGAAATGAGATACTCTTGTACCAGTTCCAGATCCAGTATCATCGACTTTCTGACCATGTCCGCTACTGAACTGCCTTTGTAGTGAAGAATGATTATGTGCATCAGATGATCTCTCTCTAACACAAAGAAGCATCCGTCCTATCATGAAGCAATACTCGATCAGCAATGATAATAGAACCTTTTGATCACCATATAAATCGTACTCACTGTCGCCAAGTGCTCTAAACTAGAAATGGGTACAGCAGAAGCTTTGTTGTGCATGCAGTCTTGGGAAAAAGAACAATAGTGGTACACCCATCCGTTAAACACTCTTATTGACACTTGGTTCACGGAAGAGCGACCCTGATTCATCATTCATCACATTACAGTGACTCGGTCCTGGGGCGATGAAGAAAAAGAAAAAAGGGCGACGCCATGCTCCCGCCTTCCTTCTTCCGCTGACGGCCCGTACTGAGGATGGTGTGGCTGCTGGGCCGTCTTCTCCGCGCCCCGGGCGCGCGGTCGCGTTGGAGGGAGGCCCATTGCTACAGGTGCGCGTCGAGGCTTGCAAGGGACGGCGTCCTTCAGGTTCGCAGGTAGGTTTTCCTCTTGACTTCCTTGGGTCGCACTCCTTTCCCCATCTCGCTTCGCGTCTTTCTCGCCTCTGGTCGCTTCCGTGTTCGTCGCGAGAAAGTTTCTGTGGAGGGTGGGTTTCCTCTCCGCTTCGCCCGCCTTCGCTTGGTGAGGAGTGGCCTCTTCCGGGTCGCTCTGGTGTGTCGGTTCTGATGGATTCGAAAAATCGGAACCCTAACTGGGATCGATGGGGTCCGAAGGAGACGCCGCAGGGATCTCAGTCGTGGGGAAAGAATCGGAACCTTAGCTGGCGTTTGAAGACTGGATCTGGTAAATCTGAGGTCAAAGATGATATTCCCGTCTCCGCTCCCGGTGATTCCGGTCTGCCAGGTATTCTCAAAACCCCCCCGCCCCCCATTCTAAAATCTGAGAATGATTTGGTGCGTAGGGTTTTTTGCCAGAAATGTGGTTTAGACGGTCATCATGCTAGGGAGTGCTTTAAATCTTTGTGGTGCGAAATCTGTCGCAAAGAAACCCACAATACTGCTCGGTGTGTTCTTCCCAAACAGAATAAGCCAAGTATGCCGATTGTTGGGATGGCGGCTGATGGGCTAGGGTTTTATTCCTCTCATTTCGCCAAACCCTTATCCAACAAACCGAAACGCAGTTTTATCGGCTTGGTTCAAATCGTTGAGGGTTTGATCACCGCCGAAGATTTGGAGAAGGATTTCGGCTTTCACTTTCCTTGGGGCCGGGCTTGGAAAGCTACTAAGTGCCATTCTGGTTTTCTCATGCAATTCCCCTCTCAAGAGAGACTGGATGAAATGATTAATTTCCCTGAATTGAAAATGAAATTGTCTGGAGCCAAAATCTCTGTCTCTTCCTGGAGTTCTCAGGCTAAGCCTAAATCTAAACTGCATTCGGTGTGGATTGTGGCTGAGAATGTGCCAGAAGAGCTACAAAATTATCAGGCCATTTGTGAATTGGGATCCACTATTGGAGCAGTGGAAGAAGTGGATATTAACTCTTTAAACTCTAAAGAGATTGTGAGGTTTAAAGTTCATGTGAAGAGTGTTGCTATGATCCCTCCTATCATTGAAGTTGGTGTCAAACCCTTTTTGTATGACATCTACTTCAAAATTGACAACATTACTGATGAAGGTTGGAATGATGATTCTGTTAATCTGGGTAAGAGGGCTTCGGTTGATAGACAAGGGTTTGGTGAGATTTCTCTTGGCAAATATGCTAAAAAGGCCAAGAGTGGTGATGAGGACTCTGGCAAGGATATCAAGGGAAAATCTCCCTTAAAAATATCCTCTAGTCAAGTCAATGTTGCTGGTTCCCTTTCTGAACAATCCGAAAGCATGAAAATGGGAAAAGGTTCTGAAGATCCTAAAGGCTACCTTGATAGTCAGGGAAATGAAGATGAAGAATTCAATGATAGTGAGGATGATTTGTTGGATTCTCAGGAGTTGGATGAATTCATTAAGGATGATGATTTTATTCCTTCCCCTGCCCAAGATAAAAAAAAATTACATATGAGTATTGTTGAGGATGCTAGCAAGATTGCTGGTGGTAAAAAAAGTGGTCCTATGGAAATTGAAACTTCTGAAGGTGTGAGAAGGAGTAGCAGACTGGAATCTTCTGAGGAAGTAAAAATTGCGGATAAGGCTGCTGCAAGAGCTATGGCGAAAGATGCTTTCATCAACAAAGGTATGTCCTATAATCCTTTCTCGGTCTTGAATACTGATAATGATGTTCTCTTTGATGTGGCTAACAGATTAGGTGTTGAATTAGGTTCTTCATTTGATGATGCTGTTGAAAATTTAAACCTGATTAAATCTTTAGAATTGTCTAGGAAAAACTTAGTGGTTCAATCTGTTAAAATTAATGTTGATAATTCTAATGCTGATTGTATTGTTTCTGATGATGATAATATCATTCAGAAAGATAATCTTGAAGATAATTTTTCTGAACTCGAAGATGTTATGATTCTTAGAAAAGGTCGTAAAATTCAACACAGGAAAAAAACTGTGAGAAAAAAAAACAATAGTAGTTTGACTGGCAAATCTCCCAATAATAGGAAAATCCCTATTAAGAGGAAAGGCCAACTAGTTGGTCAGCCCCCCATTTGTTCAGAATGATTGGTGTGATTTGGAATTGTCAGGGGCTTGGTAAAAGTGTAAAAAGTGAGTTCCTTCGTGATATTATCATGAAAGAGAAGGTTAACTTCATTGGTCTTCAAGAAACCAATAAGAAAGATTTTGAGGAGTCTTGGCTGAATTTTATTAGTGGTAATAGAAATTTTATTTGGGTTTGGTCTCCTCCTAATGGTAGGTCAGGTGGTTTGTTGGTTGGTTTTGATTCGGAAATGTTTGATGTTAGAGAAAAAGAGTTGGGGGAATTCATGATTAGGTTATTGGTGATTCATAAAAATTCAGGTTTTATTTGGAATTTCATTAATGTCTATGGTGCTGCTCAAAATGATCATAAACAGAAGTTCTTGAGTGAATTATCTGCTTTTTGTTCTAATTGTTCTCACCCTTTATTGATTGGCGGTGACTTTAATATTCTTAGAAAGGAATCGGATAAGAACAAACCTGGGGGTACTAACAAGTGGAGCTCTCTTTTTAATTCTATTATTGAGGTTCATGATTTGATTGAGTTGGATCTTAGTGGTCGTCATTTTACATGGTCGAATAATCGCAATCCTCCTACTTTTGAGAAGTTAGACAGGTTTCTTGTTAGTCCTGATTGGGATCTGCATTATAATAATTTGAATGTTACTGGTCTTAGTAGATCCTTTTCTGATCATGTCCCTTTATGCCTCAAAACTGATTACATTTCTCCGGCTAGAAGAGAGTTTCGGTATGAGCTTTGTTGGAAGTTAAGACCTGATTTTAAGTCTTTAGTGATGAACAATTGGTCTTTACCTGTTAGAAGTAAAATTGGTATTGACATTTGGAAAGAAAAAATCAAAAGATTGAAAAAAATGTTGAAAGGTTGGAATATCAATGTTGAAGGTAGATATTTGAAATTAAAAAAAGAGTTGATTGAGAAAATTGATATTTTGGATAAAAAATGTGAAATTATGGGTATCTCAGATGCTGAGAGAATTGAAAAACTTGATATGGAATGGAATCTGAAAAAAATCATGGAAGAAGAGATTTTTAAAAAAAAACAAACTGCTAGAGAGAAATTCATCAATGAGGGTGATGAAAACACCAAGTTCTTTCATCTTTTGGCTAAAGGCCGGAGGAGGAGGGTTAGAATTCCTTTCTTAAATCAGGATGATGTCCCTGTGAGTGATGCCGATGGTATTAATAAAATTGCTACTTCTTATTATAAAGATCTTTTTGGTTATTCGGTGATATCTAATATCAATATGGCTCAGTGTAACATGGAACAATTATCTGATGATGATAGATCTTTCCTGACGGCTCCTTTCTCAGTGAAAAAGAGATTAAGAAAGTTATCTTTGAGTTGAAGCATAACAGTGCTCCTGGTCCCGATGGCTTCCCTGCTGAATTTTTTCAAACTTTCTGGGAGATTATTCATTTGGATATTATCCAATTATTCAATGATTTTTACAATGATAGTCTCAAAATTGAGAGACTGAATTTTGGGGTGGTAACATTATTACCAAAAGTAGACAAAGCGGCTGACATGAAAAACTTCAGACCTATTTGCTTGTTGAATGTGTGCTACAAGATCATTTCCAAAGTTCTGAACAACAGACTGGCAAGTTGTATCACAAAAGTGATAAGTGATTCTCAATATGGCTTCATTAAGCATAGATATATTATGGATGGGGTCATTTCGCTCAATGAAATTCTTCATGAAGTTAAAAGGAAAAAAACAAAGTGGAGTTGTCCTAAAAATTGATTTTGAAAAAGCTTATGACAAAGTGAATTGGCACTTTCTTTATAATATGATGGAGAAAAAAGGTTTTGGTAGCAGATGGTGTGATTGGGTCATGAAGATTGTGAGAGGTGGTAAAGTTGCCATCAAGACTAATGATACTCTGGGCCCTTATTTCACTACTCATAAAGGAGTAAGGCAAGGGGATCCTTTTTCTCCCCTTTTGTTCAATTTGGTTCATGGTTATTAAAACGGTAAAACGTTAAAACGTTATGAACCAACTTTTCAAAGTTTAAACGTTTAAACGAACGTTGAAACGTCTTTTCAGACTTGACATAGAATTTCAAATATAGAATAAATTCATATATAAGTTGAGTTCACAAACCAAATAGCATTAGCAACACACAGTAGCCTGCAATTGAAATTCACTGCCATTGCAATTGAAATTCACTGCCACACAGCCCACACTTTAGCTGCAACAGTGCAACACACAGTGGAATGAACATCAGCAACACACAGTAGCCTGCAACACTGCCACACTTTGTTGCCATTGCAAATTTGCAATTGAAATTCGTTGCTGGGTTGTGATGCTGGGTTATACTAAGCAGTTTATGAACATCAGCAGCCAAGGCCCAAGGGATTCAAGTTTATCACACTGGTTATACTAAGGGAATCAGCAGCCAAGGGATTCAGCACTACAGCCAATCTATCTGGATTCTGGAGGGCGGCCGACGGCGACAGCATACCTGGAGGGCGGATGGAGGAGGGAGGAGGGAGAGGAGGGAGGATGGAGGAGGGGGCGGCATACCTCGAGCCCTGGAGAGCGGCCTACCTGGAGGGCGGATGGAGGAGGGAGGAGGGAGAGGAGGGAGGATGGAGGAGGGGGCGGCATACCTGGAGCCCTGGAGAGCGGCCGACGGCGTCTGGCGGCTCCTGGCGGCTGGAGCGTCTGCGCGCGATGGCCGGAGCGCGCAAGGCCTCTGGCTGCTCTTGGGCGCGGTGGATAGCAGGCCGGCTGGGTGGGTAAAGGCGGCCCATTAAGGCCCACTGGTATACAGGCGCGTAGAACGTCCACAAAACAGCAAAAACGTCCAGAACGGACGTTCTGGCGTTTTAACGCCGTTTAAACGTCTAGAACGGACGTTCTACGCGGTTTTTGAAAAACGTGCAGACGTTCCAGCCACTAATCACGTTTTAGTGTTTAAACGACGCTTAATCGTCGTTTAAACGACGTTTTAATAACCATGATTTGGTTGCTGATGGATTAGCTTGTATGATTAAAAAAGCTCAGGATGAAGGTCTTATTGAAGGGTTGATCCCTCACATCATTCGAAATGGTTGTTGTTGTTTACAGTATGCTGATGATACCATTTTTCTTATTCAAGATTGCTTAGAAGGCGCCAGAAATCTTAAATTCATTTTATGTTTGTTTGAAAGCATGTCAGGTTTAAAAATTAACTTTCACAAAAGTGAAATATTATGTTTTGGAGATGCTAAAGAGATTGATTTTTTGTATGCTGATATTTTTACATGTCCTATAGGTAATCTACCTATGAAATATCTTGGTGTGCCAATAGATAAGAAAAAGATTAAGAAAAACCTTTGGTGCCCCATGATTGAAAAGTTGGAAAAAAGATTAGCTGGATGGCAGGGTAGATTCTTGAGTCTTGGTGGTAGACTTACTTTACTTAATAGTTGTCTTTCTAATGTTCCTTTATATATGCTGTCAATCTATCCTGCCCCTAAGTCTGTTATTAGGAAAATTGATTTGTTAAGAAGGAGACTTTTATGGCAGGGGGGTAAACAGTCCAAGAAATTTCATCTGGCGGATTGGGAGTCAGTATGTTCTCCCAAAATTCAAGGTGGTCTTGGAGTGTTGAATCTTGAGGTTATGAATGATGCTCTTCTTTCTAAATGGCTTTGGAATATCGAGAATTCGAATGGTTTATGGCAAAAGATTATTGCTAGTAAATATATTAAGGGAAAACCCCTTATTGTTATTAAACAAAAACAAAATGACTCTCCTTTCTGGAAAAAGCTTCTGAGTTTAAGGGACATCTTTTACAAATATTGTAAAACTGATGTGGGTAATGGTTTGAAAACTAGTTTCTGGAAAAGCATTTGGTTGGGTGACCAACCGTTGGCTAGTCAGTTTCAAGTTCTGTTTGACTTGACTTATAACAAAGATGTCTCTGTTAACGAAGTTTTCACTTCAAATTTTGAATCTCTGTCTTTCAGAAGAAGGATTGTGGGTAATCTGATGTTATTATATGATGATCTGATTGATTATTGTAAGCAGATTAGTCTATCTGATCATGATGATAGAATTGTGTGGTCTCTGGGGAATAAAAACTTCTCTGTTAATTCTTTATACAGAAAGAAAATGGAAAATCTTTCTTTGATTCCATATAAATTTTTGTGGAAATCTAAACTGCCTCATAAAATTAAGATTTTCTTCTGGTTAGTGGTAAGAAATAAGATTCTTACTAAAGATAATTTGAGAAAAAGATGCTGGATTGGCTCCTTAAACTGCTGTTTTTGTGGGGTAGATGAATCTATTGATCACTTGTTTTTCTACTGCCCCATTGCTCAATACATGTGGAGAGTTATTCAAGTGGCCCTGAATTTGAGATCTATTCCAAAAAATATCAAAGATTTGTATGATAACTGGTTTTGTAAACCAAAAGACATGATGGCTCAGCTGGTGTTATTTGGTTGTGGTGCTTTATTCTGGGCTATTTGGCGCACTAGGAATGATTGGTGTTTTGGAAATAGTCATTTACTTGACCCATCTAACATCATTTTTCTTTGCTGCTTCTGGTTGGATTCTTGGGCGATTCGTCAGAAAAAGAAGGTGCAAAGAATGGTGGTGCTAGGAAGCAGGTTAATCCGAAAGACGGCAAGTGAAGCTTTCGGGAGGGCCTTGGGGTGGTGTCCTCTTGACAGGCGGATTTCTGGTTGACATAAAAGATGCTGAAGCCGTGAAAACTTGTTGGGATAGTTGTTTGTCTTTTGTTGGCCTTTCTGGTCAGGTCTTTTGTGGCTTCTGCCTGTCTTGATGGGTTGTATATAAGAAAGTCTTATGTAGCTCTTCGTAGGCCAAAACTTCCTCTGTTATCGTAGTCTCTTCACTGATCTTGCGTTAGTGTTTAGAGTCTAGATAACTCCCTGGCCGTGGCTGTTCTGTTTGGAAGTCCTACCGCGTAGGTGCGGTTGTTTCATACATTCCTATTTCTTAATGAAATAGGGGGCTTCGCCCCTTCGTCAAAAAAAATTGACACTTGGTTCACAATGGTTTCCTAATGAACAAATCAGCTGAAGAAATTGGCTGACAAAAGGAATTTCTGGTAGACCTAGGATCAATTGCAACATCAAAGGATAGCTACGATAATTAAATAAATAAAAACTAGAAACTAGTACCTAAACAATCCCTATTTCAGAATTCTATATGATCATCAGCAAAGCAAACTTTAACATCAAAAGGTGAAATGAAAAAGTAAAGCAAAATTAGTACCAACAATGTCTGTTGTTGACACTCCCTCGGTTCTCTTAATCTGCTTGTATCGACCAGCCTTTTTGGCAAGAGCATATGCATCAGTACCGTCTGGTAGCAAACAAGGATCGTCTCCATGGATGATGTAATCTATGTTATACTCATTGAACAGCTTGTTCATGAATTCTTCAGTTATGGCATAAGGTGCATCTGGAATGATGTCATCTACCCATTTCACAGCACGGACCATTATCATTCTGTATTATCAGAGCAAAAAAATCATCAGAAACTTGTTAAACAACATAGAGGAAGAGGAATCATGGAGTAACAAAATTGATACTCCCCGACACAGAGAAGCAGAGGCGTGAATCTCTGTAGTCAGGTCCCACGTGAAGGAATAATACAGTATAAAAAGTTGAGACATAAAAGATAATTCGAGGATTATTTGCATAATATGCAGAGTTACTGATGTCATGCGCAGGTAGCTACCGAGAATAAAACGTCACCCCCGTAACCTCCCGCATGCTACAGGAAGACTAGAATTACGTTTTGCGTCACATCATGAGATCAAGAGATATAAAAACAGTAATAGTAGTAAGATTGAAAGTTTGAAACGTAAGGACCATCGACACAGGACCTCTCGTGGAGCGGCGTAACGGGGGGCCCCTTGTTGGCCTTGATCTCGTCGTCGCTGATGACGCCGACGACGAGCTCGTCCCCGAGCGCGCGCGCCTGGCGCAGCGCGTTGCAGTGTCCGTAGTGCATCATGTCGAAGCAGCCGTCCATGTAGACCCGCACGGGGCGGCGGCGGCGGCGGCGGAGCGTGCCGAAAAGCGGAGGCAGGGGCAGGTGCGGGATGGCGGCAGGCCCGCCCGCGAGGTGGAGCGCGAGCACCGAGGCGCCCAGCACGATGCTGCCGATGACGCACGCCACCAGCGCCCGGGCACTGCAGCCATTCCCCGCGTCCATGGGCATGGATGGAGGTGGGAGGGAGGAGGGCTGTTGCTGCGTGGGCGAGGGATGTCTGGATCTAGGGCTACCGGCAAGGGGCTGTCGCCATGCGAGGAGAGAGTGGGGGGGGGGAGGGTGGAATGGGATAGGGCGGCGGGGGCGTGGTGGCGGCGAGGCGGAGGCGGAGGAGGACGAATGCTCTGGTGACGCCTCCGGGGCAAAGAAGGAAGGAAACAAACGAGCGAGCGAGAGCGAGAGGGAGAGGGAGGGTCCCCGTTCCGTTCGCGAGTGCGCCGTTCCGGCCCTGACTGCGGTGTGGGGCCATCATGTCAGTGTCTCTGCAGGCTATGAACATGGCCCACGTGCCAGTGGTCGATACCGTCTCGAATGCAGTTGCAGCCGTCCACCGTACCAGGCTACCAGCTTCCCTTTCGAAACTTGTCGAATTGATTAGGGTGTCCTGTCCTTTTTTAATAATAAAAAATGTCTAAAATAGACTCACAAAATTATTTTCAAAACTTATTTAGCTGCATTTGTTCTACTCGTTCCATGTGTCTGTGTCTCGCGGTCGGTTCCAATCCACAGTTCCACACAACATAATACATGCATTTTTTTCTAAAGAGGTTTTGTGTGAATCTAAACTTTTATCGATAATCTAGTTGTCTAAGAATCTAGATATCATGAAACTTATATAGGGAGGAAGATGAAAAAGCCTGTATAGTTTATAGTTTAGGAAACAACGGTTTCGTCCAATTACAATGACTCGATGGATTCTGCATTCACATTGATTTGAACGATTTTATAGAAGGAATTTATTGGTCCAAATACTAACGATCCCTATTGTTGAGCACTAAAATGAGCAGCCGGACGGTCCGGCCCTGAGGCCGAACGGTCCGCGGTCCGTGCCGGTGGTCCGGACAGTCCGAGCGCGCAGAACCAGTTAGGGTTCCGAGTTTCTTGCTACGGTTCTTGGCTAGATTCGTGGAATTAGCTCGGGAAATCTGTTTGTAACGGGTCCAGCCCCCTCCTCTATTAATACAGAGGATTACAGTCGATTAAGCATCAACAATCGAATCAATAATCAATTTATCTCGCATTTATTTCTTGTACATTTAGTAGTAGTTCTAGTCTAGTTCTAGTTTAGCCTTCCAATCCCCAAATTCTCCGCTTCTCTTCGACTCTACGTCGATTAGAGGAGTCTAAGTCGGCCTGTCAAGCCTAGACAACACCTAGGATCTCTGCTCCTAGACGGGTCCCTCCCGGGAGCGAGATCCAGGCGCCGCCGGCGACCTTCGCCGTCCCTGCGCACGCGTGGATCGTCCGGCATGTAGGCGCAGACCGTCCGGCCCATCAGACAGGAAACCCTAGCCCTGCCCTAGGTCACGGACCGTCGACCCTTGGCCGCGGACCGTCCGCGCTTGTGCAAAGAGCACCGCCGCCGGTTCTCATGCAGTGATTGGCGTCCAAAAAGGCACCAACACACTTTTAGCGACTCCGCTGGGTACATCACATATAGACCCGTCAGATCGGCCCTCAATGGTCGGTTCAAGAGATAACTCTGAAGTCTCCCCAGCAACATCATAGAGCCGACTTGGGAAACCTTGTCGGCTGATGAACAGCTCCAGTTCGAAGAGCATAAAGAGCAGCTGATCCAAGAAGCAAAGGCGAAGTTCCTGGCCAACTTCAAGGTGGACAAAAACAACAAAGTCGTTCAGCAACGGGCGACAGATCTGGCTTCGCTTCGACCTATTGCAACTACCCCCGAGGTAAGCAACACAAACGAGCTACAATCTCTTAAAATTTATATAGATGAGCAGTGAGACCAAATACAAAATATCATACGGGGTATGCAAAAAGATTATAGGAGTCTAGTACATGCGTTCGATAATTCTATCGTCGCAAATTTTCCTTCGCACGAGGTTGAATTGGGGGAAAACACGCGTAATTCATCGGCTACAAGTTGTCATGACTGGTCACAACCCGTTTATGGGATGCCGATAGACACATACCCCGAGTAACCACAACCTCCTACGCACATCGGCAATAAATTAGCCGATCTGCACATATCCGGACCATCCGCACGTGAGCACGGACCGTCCGGGCCCGCAACGGCTGGTCCTATTTTTACTGAGTTACCGAGACATGCGCCCGAGCAACCACGTACTGCGCAAACCCTAAACTACCCAGTCGGACCATCCACATACAGCGATGAACGGTCCGCATACAACAACGGACGGTCTGGCCACGTGGCAGGACAGTCCGCGCATACCGCCGGACGATCCGCGTATCCAACCGGACGGTCAGGCGCATAATTTTTTGAGGAGGATTGTTACCTGAATCCCCATCTGTCCTAGTAAAACTTCCCATCATATCCTACGACACCCCAGCACCTTAATACAGAATCCCAAGCCCACGGGGCGAGTACTTTCCAGCCCCGCCTAGAAGGCCAGAAAGGAACGACCAATCCTATGAACCATATAGGGCAAATAGTAATGCACCACATAACTCAAACCAATGGGGGGCAGACAACAAACTCGTGTCCAAACAACCTCACCTATGATGGGACAAAGAGTCAGTGGTCTCCCATCGGCTACTATTGACATAGTAAGAGAAGAAATAGCTGGACGTCCCGAGATAAGCTCGGAATAAGCATGGTCCCTGGGGGACAGTCATATCGGAGGCCTTATGACAACCGATTTGACCACCACCCATACCCACAGGGAACTAGGATACCCGAATTCGCAAAATTTTTGGGTGACAAAGGAAAGAGCACACGTGAACACATAGGCCAGTTTCTAGCACAATTAGGAGAATTGGCCGACATAGAGGCGTTCCGTGTGCGTTTATTTTCATTGTCTTTAACAGGAACCGCATTCGCATGGTATGCCACATTACCTCCTAATTCTATTTTGTCATGGGGGGATTTAGAACAAAAATTCCATGATCATTTCTTTTCCAGTGATTATGAGTTAGATTTGGTAGACTTAGTGGCCCTACGACAAGGGAAAGACGAATCGGTTAATGATTACATCCGGAGATTCCAGGATACAAGAAACCGATGCTTTCAAATTCATTTAGCAGAAAAACAGCTAGCAGGATTAGCCTTCAATGGACTGCGATATTATTTAAAGGAAAGGTTAAAAGGTATCCAGTTTTTTACGCTAGCACAATTACATCAAAGAGCCTTTGGCTTGTGAAAACCGAAGCAAAGAAATTGCTAAAACAATTCGTCACAACGTGCATATAGTAGAGTGCGACCAAAGTAGCTCGGATGACGAATCAACAGAAGTATACGCGGCTGAAATGGTTTGGCCAAAACAAGCCAAATCTTCGGCTTGTTCCTCCTTACATTCAGTTCAAAAGAAATGGCAAGAGGAGGTTAAGTTTACGTTTAATGTTGGCAAATGTGACAAAATATTTGATGAATTACTCAAATGGCAACATTAAAATAAAGCATATTGTTCCATCCACCGACGAACTAAAACGTCGTGCATACTGCAAGTGGCATAACTCATTTTCTCATGCCACTAATGATTGTAATGTGTTTCGACGACAAATTCAATCGGCCATTAACGAGGGACGATTGAAATTTCAGGAAATGCAGGTGGATACAGAGCCCTTCCCGGTAAATGTGATCGACTTTGAGGGCAAGAGGGCCCTAATTTGGCCAAGCACAGCCGATAAGGCAAGGGCAAAGAGATAATCATCGGCGACACGCGGGAGGCCGATGGGAATAACAAAATTTCTTGCAGGAAAGTGGTGGCCGAAAAGAATCCTGATGGAGGAGAGACCCTTAAGGTGACCATCACAACCTCCGGCATTGGGGGGCAAGCACAGACCAAGAGACGGACGCAGGAACCCGTACTGCGCATCGCGGACGGTCCGGGGCTACGCCGGACGGTCCGGAGAAGTCCATTGGACGGTTCGGCAATACTCAAGACCCGCAACGTCCACGTACCTTCAAACCACGATGACCAGAAACAGGTACGTGGAAAACTAATAATTTAAGGCAGCTGGTCGGCTGGTCAAATCTAGCCCGACCTTCGATCAATTATTATCCAAATATGTAAAAAGAAGGCCGACCCAAGTGACCGGCCAGCGAAGCGACCTCGCTCACCTACTCAAGAGCGACAACAGGTAAGACCAATTGGACCACCTCACCAATCGGAAAAAATGACAGGTCATAATGTCCAATTACGACCCAACATACCTGCATGGACACCCCCACTCCCATATCCGCCTAGGCCATATCAATATACATACATGCCACTACCATACGTCCCAAATCAAATATGGGGCATGCCACCATATCCGTTTGGAATGCCCCAGTACCACACATGGGGGCACCCCAGACCTCTGTATTCGACAGGATGGCACCTCCAGTACAGGATCGATTGGGCACCACTCAATCGAGTCATCAGGCACAGGCCCAGCAAGATTGTCGTACCACTCGGTCACAAAGGCCGACCAATCTGGCAGTGGGGCATATATCTACAACGACCGAGAGAACGACAAAAAAGGACATTATCAAAATAGGTACGACAGATGTCGCCATACAAGAAGATAATGAAGGGCCGATGATTTTTGGTGAATCGGCCAGTACAAGCAAAAGAGAAGATACGACTGCCATTAAAATAGCCGATCCAAAATACTCCATGCCTTGATGGTGCCCATCGGGATTGACACGGTCGCAAAAGCAAAGATTACAGCGCCTAAGAGTGAAAGAAACCAGGAAAAGGAGGCGGAAAAGATATTCAATGACACACATCCATAGTACCCACCACCACAAAAGATATGGAAACCAAAAGCCATTAAGGAAAAGCAAACGACCACAAAAATAGAAAATAAAACAACAAATGTGCAGCACTCTACAGGTATGGCGGACAATCCGACTATAAAGTCCGGACAGTCTACATAGAGCGCAGATCGTCCGACCCCTGAGTCCGGACCATTCGCAGCACACCAGGATGCCTCTGACGACATGCCGACACCAATGGAGGAAGACGACCTACTGGGGGAGGACCTGGTTGACTACGAAGCATCTCCAGAGAACTCAGGTATGGATATAAATGTTATTACATTCTCAACCGATTGTAACATTATCGGCGATGGCGAACCTATTGTTGCTTAGTTTGACTTTGGTCCTAAAGAGGTTGCCTTCACTAAACCAAAGGAATCGGTAAATCATCTAAAGCCACTCTTCGTGCGCGGTCACATCGATGGAATACCGATTGCTAAAATGTTGGTGGATGGGGGGCGGCTGTGAATCTAATGCCTTATTCATTATACAGAAAACTAGGTAAACAAGATGACGAACTTGTCAAGACCAATATGACCCTCAGCGGCGTTGGAACTGATAGTTCGATCAAAGCCAAGGGAGTCACATCCGTTGAGTTAACCATCGGGACTAAGACCCTTGCTGATGCATTCTTCGTGGCTGATGTAGAAGGAAATTACAGTCTAATCCTAGGCAGAGATTGAATTCATGCTAACCAATGTGTACCTTCTACGTTACATCAAATGTTACTACAATGGGTAGGCGACGATGTAGAGCAAGTACATGCTGATGCTTCGGCCTGTATCGCTCTAGCCGATGCCCCTGTACTTTGGACCTATGAGACTGCTACGTGTCTTACAGGAGTAGATTTTTCTGATTATCAGTTCATATGTATATACAAAAAGGGTTTCATTCCTGTAATGCTAGAGCCGATGGAGAATCAGCTAAATCCTAAATAAAGTTTAAATGATGAGTGCACACAAAATGAATGAGTCTCTAGTTGCGGACGGTCCGATTTCTAAGGTCAGACGGACCGGTATTTTACAGAATAGTTCGGCCTTCAAGTCCGAACATCTATTGCAACATTGAATTAGTATCGCGGACGATCCGGTCCCCGTGACCGGAGAGTCCGCCGTCACACAAAGATCATCTAATTCCTCTGTGGAAGACATAGTAGAGGAATTCAGAGACCTCGACAAATTAGGTCAGGGGTTTACATCGGTCGATCCGTTGGAGGAGATCGATATAGGAGATGGTAAAAGTTCAAGGCCGACTTTTGTGAACCAAACCTTGGAGACCGATGCTAGAGATAAAATGATCGGTCTGTTGAAAGAATATTCTGATTGCTTTGCTTGGAATTATGCTGAGATGCCAGGATTAAGCCGAGAGATAGTAGAGCATCGACTGCCTATTAAGTCTGGTTTCAGACCTTTCAAGCAGAAAGTTAGAACATTTCGTCTAGACCTACTTCCACGAATAAAGGACAAAATTCACCGGCTGCTAGAAGCTAATTTTATTAGACCTTGCAGATACGCAGAGTGTGTCTCCAATATTGTCCCGGTGGAGAATAAAGAATCGAGTAAGCTCAGAGTACATATTGATTTTCGCAATTTGAATAGAGCAACTCCTAAAGATGAATATCCCATGCCCATAGACGACACATTGATCAATAATGCGTCAGAAAACAGAATTATTAGCTTTCTTGACGGTAATGGCAGATATAATCATATTTTCATGGCCGAAGAAGATGCATCTAAAACGGCGTTTACATGTCCAGGCTTCATTGGTTTATTTGAGTGGGTTGTCATGACATTTGGTCTGAAAAATGATGGCGCTACCTATCAGAGGGCTATGAATTTGATCTTTCACGAGTTGTTGGGAGACACTATGGAAGTCTACATTGATGATATTGTAGTCAAATTGGCTGAATTTGGTTCTCATATAGCTGATTTACGCAAAGCCTTTGATAAAATGCGTCGGTATGGTGTGAAAATGAACCCACATAAATGTGCTTTTGGAGTATCGGCTGGTAAGTTCTTAGGATTCATCATTAATGAACATGGTATAGAGATAGACCCTGACCGAATTAAATCCATTCGAAAGGTGGGACCTCTGACCTGTAAGCTTGAGATGCAGAAGTTCTACGACAAGGTAAATTATGTACGAATGTTTATTTCTAACCTAGCCGAGAAGATTGATGCCTTCACTCATATCCTTCGGCTTAAAAATGATGTTGAATTCACCTAGGGGGCAGAACAGCAGGAAGCGTTTGATCTCATCAGAAAGTATTTGTCTTCGGCTCCCGTGTTAAAAGCACCACAGGTAGGAGTACCATTTAGATTATACATTGCAGTTGAAGATAAGGTTATCGGAGCTGTTCTAACACAAGAGACCAGAGGAAAGGAGCATGTGGTGACCTACCTAAGTCGGAGGCTGGTGGATGCTGAAACAAGGTACACTTTTATCGAGAAGTTATGCTTATGCCTATTTTATGCATGCACCAAGTGTAGATGTTATTTACTGTCTAGTCATTGCACTGTTGTGAGTCAAACCAATGTGATTAAATACATGTTGCAAAACCCGATTATGAGTGGTAGGATTGGTAAATGGGCTTATGCACTTAGAGAATATGACTTGGCCTATGAACCATTGAAATCTATGAAATGTCAGGCCGTAGCGGATTTTATTGTAGAACATTAGATCGATGATACTCATAAACTAGACATATCATACCTCACTGTTACTCCCTGGACTTTGTATTTTGATGGATCAGTTTGCAATGAAGGACAAGGAATTGGCATCGTGCTTGTTTCACCAAGTAATGTCTCCTTTGACTTCTTTAGCCGATTGAAAGCTTATTGCACTAACAATCAAGCCGAATATGAGGCCCTTTTGTTCGGCTTGGAACTTTTAAATTGTATGGGAATAAAACATGTGAAGGCGTTTGGTGATTCTCAGCTGGTGGTCCAACAGGTATTAGAAGAGTATCAATGTTTTGATAGTACTCTAAATAGTTACCTTGAAAAGTGTTGGGGCATAATTCATTCTTTTGACGAATTCAGCATTCGGCACATCTCTAGAGTTGAGAATCACAGGGCTAACAATTTGGCACAAGATGCATCAGGTTATCGGATAAAGTGAGGGAAATTTCACAGCACCGAAAATCTGATAACCGGTACAGGGCCAATTCCCTAGGTCGCGGACTGTCCGAGTGAAGGCTCCGAACCGTCCGGAGTTACCAGGAAAGTTCTCCTAATTGATTCGGATGGTAATGAAGCCGATGTAAGTGATTGGAGGACACCCATAGTTAATTATCTATGAAATCCCAGTGTTAGGACGGATAAGAACATTCGACGTATAACTTTCAAATATGTTTTAATGAGTGATGAACTCTACCGCAGAACAGTCAACGATGTCTTGCTTAAATGCTTGGGGCCAGGTGATGCTATATTAGCCATGGCCGAAGTACATGAAGGGATTTGTGGTACCCATCAATTGGCTCCAAAGATGAAGTGGTTGTTGCGAAGGTCTGGCTTCTATTGGCCTAACATGATAGCTGATTGTTTTAAGTACTACAAAGGATGCCAAGTATGCCAAAAATTCGGTGACTTACAGTTAGTCCCTGCAGCCTAATTACATCCTATCATCAAGCCTTGGCCTTTCAGAGGATGGGGATTGGACTTAATAGGAGAGATTCATCCTTCATTATCAAAAGGGCATCAATTCGTGTTAGTTGCCACTGACTACTTTACCAAATGGACTGAAGCCGTTGCTCTGAAGAACATGACACACAGGGAGATAATTGAGTTTATAACTAAACATATTATTCATAGATTCGACATTCCCCAGACTTTGACTACAGATCAAGGGGTTTCTTTTATGTCAAAGGAGGTACATGAGTTTGCTGAATTATATATAATTAAATTGCTCAATTCATCTCTGTATTATGCTCAGGCCAATGGACAAGTCGAGTCTAGTAATAGAACATTGATTAACTTGATAAAAAAGAAGATATCTGATAATCCTAAGCATTGGCATAAGATTTTGTCCGAAGCTTTGTGGGCTCATAGAATATTTAAACACCGTGCTACTAAAGTTTCTCCATTTGAGTTTGTCTATGCGCAGGAAGCAGTTTTACCCGTGGAGATAAGTTTAAATGCTATCAAGATCGCCAGGCAAAATGACTTAACTGTCGGTGATTATTATAAGTTGATGATGGACAATATTGATGAGGTGACCGATAAAAGAATGACAACCTTAGGAGAAATAGAAAAGGACAAGATCATGATAGCTAAGGCCTACAACAAGAAGGTCAAAGCTAAGTCATTTTAGGTAGGGGACCTGGTGTGGAAGACCATCCCGCCTCTAAGAAACAAAGACCAAAGGTTTGGGAAGTGGTCGCCAAGCTGGGAGGGTCCATACAAAGTAAAACAGGTAATGTCTAGTAACACCTATTTATTGCAAACATTACAAGGCAAAGATTTGTCCAAAGCTTTGAATGGGCGTTTCCTCAAGCAGTAACATCCTAGTATGTGGCAAGATGCTTAAGAAAACCGATGTAATCACATCGAGTTAGTTGCTTTTGGTTCGCTCAGCTCCAGCAAAAGACAGGGGGCATATGTTGAGCACCAAAATGAGCAGTCGAACGGTCCGC
This sequence comes from Zea mays, assembly GCF_902167145.1. Lineage (NCBI taxonomy): Eukaryota > Viridiplantae > Streptophyta > Magnoliopsida > Poales > Poaceae > Zea > Zea mays. The sequence goes on along the minus strand of NC_050097.1, from coordinate 154,946,899 downwards.
GCCGGTGGTCCGGACGGTCCGCGCACACGCAGAACCAGTTAGGGTTTCAAGTTTCTTGCTATAGTTGTTGGCTACATTCGCGGAATTAGCTCAGGAAATCTGTTTGTAACGGGTCCAGCCCCCCTCCTCTATAAATACAAAGGATTACAGCCGATTAAGCATCAACAATCGAATCAATAATCAATTTATCTCGCATTTATTTCTTGTACATTTAGGAGTAGTTCTAGTCTAGTTCTAGTTTAGCCTTCCAATCCCCAAATTCTCCGCTTCTCTTCGACTCTACGTCGATTAGATGAGTCTAGGTCGGCCTGCCGAGCCTAGACAACACCTAAGATCTCTCCTCCCCGACGGGGTCCCTCCTGTGAGCGAGAGCCAGGCGTCATCGGCGACCTTCGCCGCCCCTGCGCACGCGCGGACCGTCCGACCTGTAGGCGCGGATCGTCCGACCCGTCAGGCAGGAAACCTAGCTCTGTCCCAGGTTGCGGACCGTCCGGCCCCAGGCCACGGACCATCCGCGCGTGTGCAGAGAGCACCGCTGCCGGTTCTCATGCAGTGATTGGCGCCCAAAAAGGCACCAGCACCTATGCCATGCGCACGATGTGCATAACCTTACAGTCTTCTACGCGGACTAGCCCATTGTCCATGGTAGGTCACATGATCATCTGTGATGATGTAGAGAGCTTCAGGAAGAACCTAGATCCTGTCTCCTATGAGGGACCTGTTGGGAAGGAAGGACATTGGGGCTGGCAGGTCACCCAAAGCGCCTCAAGACGATGTAAATCCAAAGTGAGGTGAAGATTAAGATTGGGAACTACAACTAAGGCTAAACTATGGCTAGAACTACTCCTAGATCTAATGTGTAAGAAAATTAGGTAAAAACTAGCTTGTGAATCGATTGTTGGTTGATCCAATTGGACGTAACCCTTCGAGCCCAAGCACCCATAATCCCAAATGAGAATGTCATCGAAGCAATGATCGAAGGGCTTCGTCCAGGATCAACTGCTCAGTATTTTGCTAGAAAACCTCCTCAATCCTTGAAGAAGCTTCTCCAAAAGATGGAAGAATACATTAGAGCAGGTAATGACTTCAACCAAAGAAGGGAAGAAGCCCGAAGATATGCAAAGATTACTAGGGGCTTTAGAGGAAGGTTTCACCCAAAGCATATCAGAAACATTCATAACCGAGCCAGAATAAAGACAAAACTAGTCAGTCCCAAGGGCAGCAGAATCAACCTTAGGAGACAGGGACTCAGCAACAATCTTCTCAGAATAACTTTCGTCCACCAGCTCCAAGAGGACGAAGAGGAGGCTGAAGCTTTGGAGGAAGACACAACTCTCAACCAAGGAATCTATTCTACATCTTTTGTAGAGAGAACAAGGGCCACACCATGAAGAGTTACCAAGTTTTTTCACACATCTTCATATACCAAGCATATCCATCATCAGTAGTCAAAACCACAACCTTTGGGGTCCATTGCTTTGACAAGCCCATTGCCAAGTCACTGGGTGATGCCCCCAGCTCTTCATATTGGGACCTTCTGAGAGCACCTAGGGGGAGGGTGAATAGGTGATCCTAGGATGATCTACTCTAAACAACACAAACTTGGTTTATAAATGTTAGTGAAATGAAAACCAAGTTATTGTGTATAGAGAGAGAGAGAGAGAGAGGAAGAGAACTCTTCACTTGATTGTTCCTTTGCTATATGTTTTAAACTTTGGAACAATAGTGCAAGTGAATATGTGAGAACTCTATGGAAGAAACGCAATCACACTAAGGAAATGCACAAGTGACAGTGATTTTTATTCCGTGGTTCGACCATTGCCTACTCCATGTTGTGGTGACCTCCTTCGGTCAAGGATTGCACTCAATCCCTCTCAAGTGATCCAAAGATCAAACTTGAGTACCACTGTTTTCTTCCTTTCCTCAAGTATTCCCTTTGTGAGGAATCTCCACAAGTTGGAGTCTCTCACCCTTACAAAATCTATCACAATTAAACCACAAGAATAAGGGAGGGAATAGAAACACACACAAGAACTAGAGTCGCAGCAACAACACACGCACAAGTCAAGAAACGAGCACACAAAATAACGCGACGGAGTTACAGCTCAAAGAAGTGCTCAAATCTCTATCGCAATGAAACGAATGCATGCTTGCGAAGTCTAGGCATTGTAGGATGTTCAATGGATGCTTAGTCTTGTGCTCCATGCGCCTAGGGTCCCTTTTATAGCCCCAAGGCAGCTAGGAGCCATTTGAGTCCCAATTGAAGGCCCAGGTTGCCTTCTGTCCGTGGGTGCACCGGACAGTGAACAGTGCGTGATTTCCTTCCTTGTTTAGAAGCCTGATGACCGTTGGTGAAGTCCACATGTTGCCTGTGGATTTCACAGCCGACCGTTGGCTGGGCACTCGGCTGGCACACCAGACAGTCTGGTGCACACCGAACAGTCCAGTGAGTTTCAGATGTGGCGCCCCCAACTTTTCCCGAGAGCAGCCAGTTCGCGAGGGTGCCAGCCTCGGCACCGGACACTGTCTAGTGCACACCGGACTGTCCGGTGTACCACAGGCTGGTGCAAGTCTGGCTTGCTTAATCCAAACTTCTTCAAATCGATTTTTCTTGTTTTGAGAAGTCTCCTAGCACTTAGTAGAACAATGTTAGTGCCAAAAACAATTTACTAAGGCTAGAATCATACCTTGCTTTTCCAATTTGCTTCTCTTTCACTTTTAGCTCATTTTAGACAAAACAATATGTGTTGAGCATCTAATCAACAAAACATAATAGGAATGGCCAATGAGCACATTTCCCTTTCAATCTCCCCATTTTTGGTGATTTATGCCAACACATCAAAAGCAACTCACAATGCAACAACATTCTCAAATGCAAGCTAGAGAGCGCAAATTGATGTCAAATTAAAAGACCAATATGATTTGGCATATTTGGATTACTTTTGCCACCACTTGGTTTGTTTTTGCAAAACAAATTTATTTTCCGTTCTCTATGTCAAAAACACTTGTTTTGGCAAATCAAAATGTCTTTCAAGAATAGTTTTCGTCAAATACCAAAAACTCCTCCTTTTGTCGCATAATCAAATTTCTCCCCCACAAGAGAGCAATTTTTGAAGTAAAAGGGTTTTGATCAAAAACCAAGTACACTTACACTTGACTTTTTGAAATTCACAAGTGGTAGCTGATCTAGTTGCTTTGGCCTTAATTTCTCCCCCTTTGGCATTAAGCACCAAAACAGAAGAACTATTTGACCTTTTAACCCCATTGCCTCACAAAAATCACAAGTAAAGCCAAAGGCAATAAGAAAACACAGATAGGGACTTGGGACAAGATATTGATACCGGAATGCAGTGGAAGCCACTTCTTTGTCCAAGTCCACCTTTTCCCTTTCAATTCATCTTTGAGACTATATCAAGATCACTCAAGAAAGCACATTAGTCTCAAAGGGTCAAGTTTTAGTACATCCTTTCCTAAATTTGTGCAACATTTGCATAAGGACTTGTGAGGTCCGGGGGTGACTTGTACAACTTGAGCACCAAAAATAAGCAAGTAAAGATAGTAATGCGTAAAGTAACATGATCAAAGGCATAAAACACATGTATGCTATAGATCAATCCAAGTTCTGCGAATCTAAAACATCGAATGTCTATGTGCTTAGTGCGGCTGTGTTTAACAGGATTATCCGCCAAGCGAATTGCACTCTCATTATCACATAGGAGTGGGACTTTGCTCAAATTGTAGCCAAAGTCCCGGAGGGTTTGCCTCATCCAAAGTAGTTGCGCGCAACACTATCCTGCGGCAACATACTCGGCCTCAGTGGTGGATAGGGCAACAGATGTTTGTTTCTTAGAGCTCCAAGACACCAGGGACCTTCCCAGAAACTGACAAGTCCCTGAAGTGCTTTTCCTATCAAACTTGCACCCGGCATAGTCGGAATCTGAATATCCGATTAAGTCAAAGGTAGACCCCTTTGGATACCAGATCCCGAAGCAAGGCATATGAACTAAATATCTAAGAATTCGCTTCATGGTCACAAGATGGCATTCCTTGGGGTCGAATTGAAATCTAGCACACATTCATACGCTAAGCATTATATCTAGTCTACTAGCACAAAGATAAAGTAATGAACCTATCATAGACCGGTATGCCTTTTGATCAACGAACTTATCTCCTTTGTCGAGGTCCAAGTGTGCGCCGGTTCCCATGGGCGTCTTGGTGGGCTTAGAGTCCTTCATCCCAAACCTTTTGAGCAAGTCTTGAGTGTACTTCATTTGGAAGATGAATGTTCCATCCTTGAGTTGCTTCACTTGAAATCCAAGGAAGTAGTTCAACTCGCCCATCATTGACATCTCGAATTTTTGCATCATTACCCTGCTAAACTCTTCACAAGACTTTTGGTTAGTAGAACCAAATATTATGTCATTGACATATATTTGGCACAAACAAATCACCATTAGAAGTCTTAGTAAAAAGAGTGGGATCCGCTTTCCCGACCATGAAAGCATTTGAAATGAGAAAATCCCTAAGGCATTCATACCATGCTCTTGGAGCTTGTTTAAATCCATATAGTGCCTTAGAGAGCTTATAAACATGGTCGGGATACCTGTCATCCTTGAAGCCAAGGGTTGTTCCACGTACACTCCCTCCTTGATTGGTCTGTTGAGAAAGGTGCTCTTTACGTCCATTTGAAACAACTTAAACGAGTGGTGAGCAACATAGGCCAATAATATGCGAATTGATTCGAACCTAGCTACAGGAGCAAAAGTCTCCTCAAAATTCAAACTTGCTACTTGGGCATAACCTTTTGCTACAAGTCAAGCTTTGTTTCTTGTCACAACCTCGTGCTCATCTTACTTGTTGCAGAACACCCACTTGGTTCCCATAACATTTTGTTTCAGACGTGGCACCAGACTCCACACTTCATTTCTCTTGAAGTTGTTGATTTCCTCCTGCATGGCTAACACCTAGTCCGAATCTTGCAAGGCTTCTCCTACCCTGAAAGGCTCAATAGAAGAAAATAAAAGTGTAATGTTCACAAAAATTAGCTAAACATGAACGAGTAGTTACTCCCTTACCGATGTCACCCAAAATCTGATCTACTGGATGATTCCTTTGGATGATGGCCCAGACTTGAGTGGGAGGTGCATATTGTACTTCTTCCTCTTTATCCTTTTCTTCATGTGCTCCCCCTTGATTTGTGCCTTCATCTTGAGGTACCTATTCCTCATCTTGAGTTGGGGGTTACACTAGTGTTGAGGAAGATGGTTGATCTTGTTCTTGTTGTTCCTGTGGTCACACATCACCTATTGCCATAGTTCTCATTGCGGCCGTTGGAACTTCGTCCTCATCTACATCATTAAGACCAACTTGCTTTCTTGGAGAGCCATTAGTCTCATCAAATACAACGTCACTAAAGACTTCAACCAAACCTGAAGATTTGTTAAAGACTCTATATGCCTTTGTATTTGAATCACAACCTAGTAAAAACCCTTCTATAACTTTGGGAGCAAACTTTGAATGCCTACCTTTCTTAACTAAGATGTAGCATTTGCTCCCAAATACATGAAAGTACGAAACATTGGGTTTGTTACCGGTTAGGAGCTCGTAAGACGTCTTCTTGAGGAGGCGACGAAGATAGAGCCGGTTTATGGCATGGCAAGCTGTATTTACAGCTTCCGACCAAAATCGCTCAGGCGTCTTGTACTCTCCAAGCATTGTTCTCGCCATGTCGATGAGCGTCATGTTCTTCCTCTCTACTACACCATTTTGTTGTGGCATGTAGGGAGAGGAGAACTCATGCTTGATGCCTTCTTCCTCAAGAAACTCTTCTACTTGAGATTCTTGAATTTAGATCCATCGTCGCTTCTAATCTTCTTCACATTGAGCTCAATATCATTTTGAGCTCTCCTTAGGAAGCGTTTTAGAGTACCATGAGTTTATGTTTTATCCTGCAAAAAGAATACCCAAGTGAAGCAGGAAAAATCATCAATAATAACAAGACCATACTTACTTCCCCCGATGCTAAGATAAGCAATGGGCCCGAAGAGATCCATGTGGAGGAGTTCCAGTGGTCTTGATGTGGTCATCAGATTTTTGCTTGGATGAGTAGTTCCCACCTACTTCCCTGCCTGGCACGCTGCACAAGGTCTGTCTTTCTCAAAACAGACATCGATTAGTCCTAACACATGTTCTCCCTTTAGAAGCTTATGAAGATTCTTCATTCCAACATGTGCTAGACGGCGGTGCCAGAGCTAGCCCATATTAGTCTTAGCTATTAAACATGCATCTATATCGACATTTTATTTAGTGAAATCAACTAAATAGAGCTTGTCATCTAATACACCTTTAAAAGCTAATGAACAATCACTTCTTCTAAAGACAAATACATCAATATTTGTAAATAAACAATTATAGCCCATATGACATAATTGACTTACTTAAAGTAAATTGTAACCAAGCGATTCTACTAAGAACACATTAGAAATTGAATGCTCGGTAGTGATGGCTATTTACCCAAACCTTTTACCTTGCCTTGATTCCCATCTCCAAATATGATCGTGTCGTGGGAATCCTTTTTCTTGACGTAGGAGGTGAACATCTTCTTCTCCCCTGTCATGTGGTTTGTGCATCCGATGTTAATAATCTAGCTTGTGCCCTCGGATGCATACACCTGCAAGGTGATTTAAGCTTGGGTTTTAGGTACCCAACTCTTGTTGGGTCCTACAAGGTTAGTCATGTAAGACTTTGGAACCCAGATGCAAGTTTTGTCTCTCTTGCACTTAGGCCCCAAATTTCTAGCAACTACTTTATCATTTTTGCAAGTTAGCACATATGAAGCAGCATAAGTATGATAAAGCATAGTTGGGCCATTAGATGCATTTCTAGGCACATGAGAGACAACATGATGAACATGGCGCCTATGTCTACTCCTACCATGAACATACGATGAGCTATATGACGCATACATGGCATAAAAATCAAAAGCAGCATCATGATGAGTAGGTAAAACAATATGATCAAGATGAACAACACTAGAAGCATTCTTAACATGAGCATACATATATGCATTATTCTTTTTGTTATGTGAAGAATGAGAGCTACTAGCCATAGAAACCTTCCCTTTCTCCTTGATGAGAATGGAATTCCTTTGGCTTGTTAAGTTCTTGGTTCCCTTTTGAAAACCAAGTCCATCCTTAATGGAGGGGTGTCTACCAATGGTGTAGGCATCCCTTGCAAATTTTATCTTTTCATAATTACTCTTGCAAATTTTAAGTTGACCATTAAGATTTGCAACTTCATCATTCAATTTAAGAATAGTGGCAACATGACATTGCAAGCATCAATATCGACATCTTTACATCTATTGCAAATAGAGACATGCTCCACAAATGAACTAGTAACATTCACTTTTTCTAGCTTTGCATTTAAATCAGCATTTGAACTCTTAAGACTAGAAATAGAATCATGGCAGGAAGATAACTCAGACAACAATATTTCATTTTTCTTAGTTTCTAGAGCAAGAGATTTTTGAACATTAACAAATTTATCATGTTCTTCATAGAGAATATCTTCTTGTTTTTCTAACAACCTATCCTTCTCATTAAGGGCATCAATTAATTAATTGATTTTGTCTACTTTAGATCTATCTAATCCCTTAAAGAGATCACTATAATCTACCTCATCATCGAAAGATTCTCATCACTAGAAGAGGTGTACTTAGGGAGTCTCATGTTCGTACCTTATTCTCCTTAGCCATGAGGCATGTGTGATGCTCGTTAGGGAAGAGAGAGGAGTTGTCGAAGGCAGAGGCAGCAAGTCATTCATCGTCAGAGTCGGATGAAGAACAGTTGGAGTTCCATTCCTTGCCGATGTGTGCCTCGCCTTTGGCCTCTCTGTAGTTTTTCTTCCTCTCCTTCTTCCCTTTATTTTCTTGTGCCTAGTCATTATCATTATTGGGACATTGTGCTATAAAATGACCAGACTTACCATATTTGAAACAGGAACACTTTCCCTTTGATTTAATCTTGTTGGGATACTCCTTGCGTCCCTTCAAAGTGGTTTTGAAGCGCTTGATTACAAGCGCCATTTCCTCCTCGTTGAGTGTAATAACCAACTTTGGAATATAAGAGAAAGAAATAAATCTTCATGTGTAGTACCTCTTCATTCATGAGAATTACTAGGAGACATTGATAAAGTGGATATTTCCTCACTAAAATGTGCATCATGCTAGAGTTTAGTTGTTTGTGCACTTAATAAAATAGTAACATGGATAAAAAGTTAATAAAGAGTTGATAATTTGGATTTAACCCCAAAAGTGCAAATTAGGGAAAATTGGAAATAATATAGGGGGGAAAGAGAAAAATACTACACAATACCAAAATAGATATATATAAATAAATTATTTCCATACTGGTATGTTTAATTTCTACCTTTAATTTGAGTACAAAAGATTCACAACAATATTTGAATTCAAATTTGAAATTCACAAATAAAAAGAAATAAAGCAGGAAATATAAAAGAAAAAGGAAAGAGCTTGTTGCGCCTGGGCCCAAACTCTGCTTGGCCCACTCCACCATTTCCCCTGCGTGGCCTAAGACGCCAGCCTTCCGTCGCGCCGACTACTGGGACACGGTTGTCAGCCTCTTCTCTCCTCTTCCCCTTTCTCCTTCCGAGCAACTTGCGTGTGGGCTCGTGATGTCAGCTCCCACCCAACTCCGCGCGACCCACTTACCAAACCATCTGCGCGGCGCGCTCGCTACCGGCCATATCCGACATGGGGACCCGCGTACCAGTCACATTGTGTGAGCATGGGCTCTGCCGATGGGGCGCGAGTGTCAGCCCAATCATCTTGGGCGCCGCCGCAAGGCCATGGACGTTGTGACGGAACCTCCCAAGTCATTAGGCCCACCTACAGTTGTCCTTGTCCAACGGACCTCGTACAACCCCGTAGATGCACCTGATCACTTGACAAGTTCGGTATCTGAATTCCTTACCTTTTCCCAAGAGCGTTTCACCCGTCACACAGATATTACGACATATCAGAGGAACGAATAAGCGGAAGCAATTATAGTAACTTAATTTACATTAAAATATATAGGAAGAGTGTTGTTATTACAGACCAGTAATATATAGGAGTGCAGGAGTAATATTATTACAAACCCGGGAGGCAAAAACCCCTCCCACTTAATAGTAAATTTTTTAAAAGGAGGACCACATACCCCAGGACTTCACTCTTGAGCTTCTTCCTTCGGCACCACCTTAGAGCAAAAGCAACAAAAGTTTGCTGCTTCCTCACTTACAACAACATGGGTTCGAAAACCCTGAGTACGAAGTGATGAGGACATCACTTCTATACATACAATGAATGGACCGATAACATGATCTCGTGCACGACAGCTAAATCTCCAGGTACATTCTACCCTAGTCAATTGTGTTTCAGAGCTTACGCTTGGGGCCATGGATGTTTTGATGATTAGGTACCTTGGAGAGGACCAGCAAGGACTTGGGAAAGGCCAAGGTGTTGAAGAGCAGCAGCAAGGGCGTCCACAACAGGAAGGAGATCAAGTCCGAGTCGACTGCGACTCCATCTCGGGTTCTAGGACCAGTCTGCACTAAAATGGACGCCCAAGATGCATCCGGACTCTGATTGCGACGGACTGGATATGGTTGGAAAGATAACAAGATTATCTAACCAACCCAACTGGTTCCACCCTAAAATTCATCTGGAGTCAACAGGAATCGTCGAAACAAGTCAGCATTCAGATTCTGTTTTGGTGCTGCGACACCGTCTGTTGGGCCGTTGGGTCGTGTATCGCGTCGGAGCCCATTAGGGGCGAGTCCAGGGGTCACGCATGACCTAATACACTATTTATTCAGCAGTCGCTACCACATTTAGGTTTGGGTTTTTCTTAGATCAATTCTGTCATCGAACAGTGTCGCCGTCATCGGCTTGTGAGACCCCATCCCGTAATCAATACAATTTTGGTTGCGTTTCTTTCCTGTTCTTGCTTGTGTTCTTGATTGTGCTTGCAGGAATAAGCCTTCGTGGCAAGGTCATTCGTGTGTCACGGGTGATAACCAATGGAGCCGTGGTGTAGTGATTGCGAGGAACTGTTCGCTCGGAGCCTTGAATCATCAACGTCGAGATCTCCACTCAATCAAATTATCGTATCTCACGGAAGATCGGGCCGCGTCTACTATCAATTGGTATCGGATTTCCAGGTTGCCCGTGAGGTATAATTGTACCTTTAGATTAGTTTTGTTTCGTCCCATAGTCCAAAAAAGCAAAAAAATACGATCAGTTTATTCCGACCTAAAACCATCGCCTTAGCCTTTGCACAATTCAGTTTTAGAGTTCGCATTTCTGAGTTCGTGTTCTAGTTGAGTTTGGTTGCTGGATTAGATTTGTTTTGGTTCAGTTTAATTCTGTCCATCCTCTTCCATGCTACAAAACCGACCCTATCCACAAAACAGATCCTATCTCTAAAATCGACCTTATCCACAAAACAGATCCTATCTCTAAAACTGACCATATCCACAAAACAAATCCTATCTCTAAAACCGACCCTATCCACAAAATAGATCATATCTCTACAACCGACCCTATCCACAAAACCGAACTCCCATCCTTCCAACACCTCGCCAGAAATCCTGATTCAGAGTCCAAACTTAAAACAGCCGTAACTTTCGCCTCGGAACTTGAATCGGGCCCATTTTTTTTCAAATCGCACAGAATTAAATTTCGTATCCGATTCTTTCCGGCTTTGCCGGATTCGCTGTTTTTAAAATTCCCAAATTCGGCTTGGAAATAGGACTTCTCATTTTCCAAACATTTATTCTGATTTTAGGGCAAACTTGTAGAAATTTCAGAGGACGCATCATTGCACAAAAAAATCTGAAACTTGGTGTGTTTTCTTATTATGTGCTGCTGCAAAAGAGAAAATATAAAAAAAATATTTGAAAAAAATCGCAAAAAAACAGAGAGAAAAAAAAGAGTAGCACATAAACAGAAACGCCAGTGTTCTGTGCACCTCTGTGATTATTTTGCCCCAAGCCTATTTTCTTGCTGCACCTAGATACTTGTACCTCCTTTCTTGTGCCTTGGTCCAATTGTTCTATTACATTTTCTAGGCCAGCAACTAGGACGAGTACTTAGAACACTTATTCAACATTGCTATCTGTTACTGACTTGTGTGCCACATATATATAATTAGTCAGCCTTCCCATAGCTCCAATTTTCTCTCGAGCAGAACAGGTACTCCTTTGCAATCACACCCACGCTCGTTGGACAGTCACACCGGTCACCGTTTGCCACCTGCAGTGCTGGTAAGAACATTGTAAGAGCAGGGTAAGACGCTTCATAATTTGTATTCTACCACCTCCACCACCACCCTAAGAGATAGTTGTAGGGTTCACATTGTTTGTTGCCTTTTTGTCTCTGTTTTGTGCTAACAATGACAGGACCAAAGAATCAAATGGACAAGGACAAGGGGCCTAAACTTAACGACGATGAGTGTGTCTCTCAGATGGAATTGAAGGAGATGATGCGCGCGATGACTGAAGCTTTTAAAAAATACCAGAACTCTGCCTCGACATCCTATGAGCAGCTTGATCGACGAGTTGATGAACTTGTTACACGCATGGACGTACTGGAAGCTCGTCCCCCACCACCAACTCCAGCCCCATCTCACTCTCCTGTGGACGATGACGACGATGATGACGATGTTTATGCACTGCTGCCACAACGCTTCGTACATAATCGACAAGGTATGAGAGGTAATGGTAGACGTCGTCATCATAATCCTCAACCAGACCATGATCCATTTGCTAAGATTAAGTTCTCTATTCCACCATTCATGGGTTCTTATGATGCTGAAGCTTACTTAGACTGGGAGATGACGGTAGAACAAAAATTTAATTCCCATCTTGTTCCTGAGCAGCATAGGGTTAGACAAGCCACTAGTGAATTTAGAGATTTTGCTAACATTTGGTGGAATGAACTAGTTAACACACGTGCTGCAACACAAACATGGAATGCATTAAAAGAGGAGATGCGAGCTCGCTTTGTTCCCCCTTCTTATAGACGTGATCTTCGAAAAAAATTGCAACGCTTAGATCAGGGAGACATGTCGGTACAGGAATACTACCAAAAGCTTCAGAAAGGTATGCTACGATGTGGGGTAGTTGAGGATCCGGAGGATCAAATGGTTAGGTTTTATGGGGGATTAAGGCGGGAGATTCAGGATATTGTTGATTATAAAGAATATCATTCTATACAACGCTTGTTCCATCTTTCTATGTTGGCAGAAAAATAATTGCAGGGTTGTCAACAGCGGAGGAGCAGCACTTTCGCGCCACACCAGCCACCGGTGCCAGCCAAGGTGTCATCCTCTTCGGGCGTACGAACGTCCACATCTTCCTCCACCAGCGGCACACGCAGCACCGCACCTTCGGCATCACAGGGACACGACAACAGCAAGTCCTTGGTGCCTTCGGGTGTTGCAGCAAAACCTGCTACGACCACCTCTTCCACAGGCCGCTCCTCCGACATCAAGTGCCACCGCTGCCAGGGACTTGGCCATATTCAGCGAGATTGCCCCAGCAAACGGACATACATTGCTACTGGTGATGGTGGGTATGTTAGTGCTTCTGATGTTGAAGATGAAGATACTATTGAAGCTAACATTGCAGAGACTTATGATGGTGATTGTTGGGGACTTGTTCTCAAATGCTATGAATTAAGAACAAGGCAACATAAAATGTTAAATATCAATACCCTTCGTCCGTCGAAGCATTATCTCCACAAGGATTTAATGAACTTCGGACGAAGGTCACGAGCATAACATTACGAAGGTTTCACATTCGTAATTAAACTTATAAAGATAATACGAAGTAATGTAAAACGTGAAACATTAAAGATAAATTTATTGGAAATAAATGACATCATTCACATATCTTATTATATGAATTTAAGATGTTTGAATATAACGTTTAGGTACATTTATACCTTTGCCTTGACAAACAATAATTCCCGAGTGATGCGTTTGCAATTACAAGAATGCGTGAACAGTAAAGGAATACTGTTCACTATTTATAGGCACAGGACATAGCCTGTGAGGAATTACAATCATGCCCCTCATAAAAGTTTACAACAATGACTCAGACCCTTATGGACTAAAAGGTCATTCTATCTTTAAGTCGGTTCGACCCTTCATCTTCGGATATGCTGTAATACCGAAGCTTCATGAATGGTGCCTTCGGCGTCATGTACGAGCAGCTTCAGCCGAAGCTATTTCTTTCTGCAGGACCTTCGGCGACGAAGCATGGTCCCAACAGTAGCCCCTTTGCGGTGCTAGATCGTTTTTCGTAACGAGCTTGATCCGTGAAAAAAAGTCTCTTAGGCTTCAGGAAGCCGAAGGTCCGAAAAACACCTTCCCTGAGCTCGTTGTCGAGAAACGATACAGTTTTCGAGCGCGTAGCGGTCCCACCATGCAGGTTCACTATCTTAGTTTTTGCGGCCCACCATGCAGCGGGTGCGAGCAACTGTTTGCCTGGTGTAAAAATCCTGATGATTCACCTTCTTACCTGCAGCACTATATAAACAGACAGGTAGGTGTGAAGTTACCACAACATTCATTGCTATTGCACTGTTCTGCTGCCAAAAATTTAACCATAGCCGAAGCTTGACTTTCGCATTCAAACGAAGCTCCAGTTTGGTGTCTGCTTCGTCAGAAGAAAAGCCTCGGAAGAAAGGTTATTAATTTCCAAGAAATTTTCAAGAAATTCAAAATCAAATGGCCAGAGTGCGCTCTACTGCTAGAGTTGAGCGCGAAGGAGACGAAGCCGAAGCTATAGAAACTGTTCCTATCTCGGAAGCAATGAAGCAATCTGGGTTGATGACATCGGAAAACATCCCTGCTGCTGAAGCAGAACAAGCAGATATTGAAGAGACTGATTCTGAAGGTGATCACAGTATCGCAGTACCGAGCAAGCCCAGCCACCTGGACTTCGGAAAGTCAACAATCTCCAAGGCTGATTTTTCTAAGATGGTGAAGTCGGGCTACTTTAGCGAAGAAGAGAAAAAGTTGATTCGCTTCGATGGAGAAGAAACTACCCCGAAGCCACAGAAAGATGAAATAGTGATTTTCAAGAGTTTCCTCAAAGCTGGTTTGAGATTTCCTTTGAATAGGATGATTGCTGATGTGCTAAAGAAATTTGGGATCTACCTTCATCAACTAACTCCTAACGCTATTGTTAGGCTTAGTATTTATATTTGGGCTCTCCGAAGCCAGGGGGTGGAACCGTTTGCCGAAGGTTTCTGCCGAGTGCACGAGCTACATTACCAAACCAAGGCCAGAAAGGATGGGTTACATGAAAATTTTGGTTGTTATAATTTTGCCTACCGGAAAAGTACAAAATTTCCTGTGATCAGCTACCGAAGCAAGTGGCCGACAGGCTGGAAATCGGAATGGTTCTACGTCAAAGTTGACGATGACAAGGAGAAGCTGGTACAGAGTCCGCTTGAACTGATCTTCGGAGAGACCAGACCCCAATGCAGTATGACGCCAGAAGGTCCAACCCAAACGACGTTGGCCGAATTCAGGATTATTGCAGAGCACATTGGCACTAGAGATCTAGTGCAGGAATTTCTGGCGTTCAAAATATTTCCAACTATGAAGGAATGGGCTATGCCGAAGCTCGAAAAAGAGAAGAAGGAGGGGGAGCTTGTCCGCCTGCCCTACCACTATAAATTCAAGAAATATTTTAAAGCACCCTGCCAAGAATGGCTCAAAACAATCGAAGTAATGAGTACTGAAATTCTTGGGAATTATTCTAAAAAAGAGGATCAATTGATGACAGCAGCCTTCGGCACCCGGCCGAAACGAAGGCTAAACAGAGTGCTTGATGCTATAGGCTTTGAATACCCTGACTACGAGCGGCTAGACAAGGGTGTCGAAGGGCAGAAAAGGAAAAGAGTAGCTAGCACTTTGATTAAAGACGACGAAGATCAGCCAAAAAAGAAGAAAGAAAAGTTTGAACCGAAGGTAATTGCTCCAAGAAAAAGGAAAGCTGCATCTCCAAAACCTGTATCTCCAGAACCAAAGAGATTGGTCCGAGATGAGGAAATTCCTGTGACACCTTCTGCTGCCGAAGTAGAAGAAATTCTGAAGGTAATGACTGAATCTTTGCCTGTCAAGCTAAGTCCGCTGGCGCCGGAACTGACGAAGTTTTTTCAGAAGGACAAAGAAGCTTCGGCAGCAGAAAGCCCTGCGAAGCCGAAAAAACGGAGAATCATTCAAGTGACAGATGTGATTCATCAGACGCCGCCACCGGTATCGGCGTCAAAAATTGCTATTGTTGAGACCGCCGAAGCCGCAGCCGCCGGAGCCGAAGCTACCGGGGCCGAAACTACGGAAATTGCAATCGCCGGAGCCGAAGCCACCGGAGCCGAAGCTACCGGAGCTGGAGCCGAAGCCGAGACCACCGAAGATTCGAACCTGGAAACCACACTTGAAGTTATTGACAATATACTTCTGAAAATGGCTGAAGAAGAAGCTGCTGTGGCTGCGGTGAACACGGCTACTGAAAAGGGAAAAGAGCAGGTTGAAGACATTTTGGAGGAAGGAAATTTTAACTTTCAAGATTTACTTGGGCAAGAATTAACAGGTGCTGAAAAAGAAGAGCTGAAAAAATATGCTATATCCTGTGGATATAAACCAGGGTCTATGCTATTTGGTGGGGTCAACGAAGGGAAGCTAAGATGCCTTCGGAATTGCACCGAGGCTAAAGTTGTTAGGACCTTCTCCAAAAGCGTTGGCCTGCCGAAGATAGAAGCGGACCTTTGCAGGTACCAGCGACAACATATCGCCGGTAGCTTACTTTATGCTAATTTTAAGGTAAAAAATATTATTATTATTATTTTATTATTATTATTATTATTTTTTATATCGTTTTCTGACGAAGGTTGTTTTGGCAGAGTATATTATTAAGTAAAGTGCTAAAAATGCAACAAGATCTTCAAGAGGAGAAGAACAAAGCTATCATCAAAGATTTAGAAGAAAAAGTTGAAAATTACGAAGCTGTTCTGAAGAAGAAGGACTTCGCCATTCAAGACCTTGAAATCATGGCTAAAGAACACAAAGGTGCCTTAGAAAAGAAAGACTTTATTATTCAGTCTATGGAAGGCTCCTTGGCTGAAGTCCAAGCCGAAAATGACAGTTTAAAGAATGAATTACTCAAAAAGTTAGAAAAATCTGAGCAAGAAAAGAAGAACCTTGAAACAAGTCTCAAGGCTGAGATCGAGAAAAATTCAAATTTGCAAAAATCATTGAAGGATCTTCAAGAGAAATGCCTAAATTTCGGCAGCCGATGCGTGCAGCGGCTGAAGGATGTGTTTCACTCCATCGGAGCCAGTTCTGAAAAATTTTCACCTTCAGCTGAGAGCCTACCCAGCACCTTGGAATATATTGAAGGCGAGGTTGATGCTCTTGACGAAGTTATTGGTGGGCATGCTGACTTCTGCGCCCTGGTAGCTTCTCGAGGCACAACTACCGCTTTTCTGAAGGCTGGCTGTACGCACGGAAAAATTGTAAACAGGCCAAACTTCAGCTTGTCAGCAGCAGATTTGGTTGATATCCCGAGCCTAGCCCGAAGCATCAGAAATAGATTTATGACCCAAATTTGGGTAAATGGCGGGCGAAAGATGGCTGGTGACGAAGCTCGAAGTCACCTTAAACCGGTGAGAAACTTATATTTGTTACTTTTACCTTCTCCTTGAAATTTGCACCTTTCTTATTCTGCTTCTTATTATGTGTAGGATGACGAAGCTGAAGTATGACGGGCTGAAGCTTAATAGTTGCTATAATAGACTTTTCTGCAAAAAATTCTGGAGAGATTTTTGTAATATAATTGTGGAAAAAACTTATGTAAATTTGTGCATACCTTGCAATGTATCTTGTCTCCTTTATCCGTGTACAATCTGCTTTGCTGTGGACGAAACTTCTCTTTTGAGCCGAAGGCGAAAAACACCTTCCCTTCTTTTCGTACATAACGAAGCATGATAATTTCCTCTTTCTTCGAAGTTTTTCCTCATTGCCGAAGCATCTGTCTTTTTTGTGTGGTATGATGATGATGATTCTATATATGTCTAAATGAATGTTTATGAATACAAATGACATGATGTAATGTATCGTGCAAATGAATATCGGAACACATATTCATAAACCATAATCAAAACCCTTCATCCCCTTGAGAATGATTCAAATCTTTTTGCCGTTTACTTTTCGGCTTCACCGTTTACTTTTCGGTGTATCAGCGTTGACTTTTCGCTGTAAGCCTCCCTTAGGAGCTTCTTCGCCTTTTACTTTCAGCAGAATCAGCGTTTATTTTTCGCTATAAGCCTCCCTTAGGAGCTTCTTCGCCTTTTA
Organism: Zea mays; assembly: GCF_902167145.1. NCBI lineage: Eukaryota > Viridiplantae > Streptophyta > Magnoliopsida > Poales > Poaceae > Zea > Zea mays. Next base: position 154,929,473 of record NC_050097.1, on the reverse strand, counting down.
CTTTCAGCGGAATCAGCGTTTATTTTTCGCTGTAAGCTCTGCATTCCCTTAGGAACAACTTTTGAGCTTCTCCCTGTTTTCTTTTCTTTTTCCTTTGCATTTACATTTACATTTTTTAGGGGATATCACTCTTATAGAATTGAAATAAGGAAAAGAAAAATTACATGTTGTGGCCCCATTAAAAACCTTTCTCCCCCTTTGGAAAGGAAAAGGGTGCCACAAAAAAGAATAGAAAAATTACATCAAGCTAAACATAATATCGCCGAAGCTCATCCGCATTCCATGATCTAGGAATGTCGTTGCCATCCATATCCTTCAATCTGTAGGAGCCGGGTCTTGACGAAGATACTACCAAAAAAGGTCCTTCCCACTTCAGCTGTAATTTGCCCACTGTCTCAAGGTTGGCTACTCTTCGAAGCACCAAGTGTCCTGGTTCAATGTTCTTCAACCTAACCTTTCTGTCACGCCATTTTATTGTTTCAGTTTGATATTTGTTGATGTTTTCCACAGCTTGAAGCCTGATCCCTTCTATAGCATCTTTTTCCACAGAATAATCAGCTTCATCTCCAGCTTCTGCCGAAGCTACTGTTCTTATTGATCCTGTTTTGGCTTCTTCCGGGGTTATTGCTTCGTCACCAAACAATAGTTTAAATGGCGTAAAGCCTGTTGATCTTGACACTGTTGTGTTATGGCTCCACACCACTTTGATTAATTCGTCTGGCCACTTTCCCCTGGGCTGATTGAAGATTAACTTCATTATTCCTGTCATTATGATCCCATTAGCTCTTTCAACAAGTCCATTTGACTCCGGATGTCGAACTGATGTGAAATGGATCTTCGTGCCAGTTTGATCGCAAAATTCTCTGAAAGCTTCAGAATCAAATTGTGTCCCATTATCCACAGTAATGGCCTTCGGCACTCCGAAGCGACAAACAATATTTTGCCACAAAAACTTTTGAATAGTAACCGAAGTTATTGTGGCTAAAGGCTTTGCCTCAATCCACTTAGAAAAATATTCCACTGCCACTACAACATATCTTAAGTTCCCCTGTGCTGGTGGTAATGGACCTAGCAAATCAAGGCCCCACCTTTGCAACGGCCAAGTGGGTTGTATTAATTGAGTTAAAGACGAAGGTTGTTTTTGATCTCTTGCACATTTCTGACAACCTTCGCATTTTTGAACTAAATCCGCTGCATCCGAAGCTGCTTTTGGCCAATAAAATCCTTGACGAAAAACTTTTCCGAGCAAAGGCCTAGATCCAATGTGAGATCCACACAGGCCTGCGTGTATTTCCTTCATCAATTCTATGCCTTCGGCTCTGGATAAACACTTGAGTAACGGGGAACATACCCCCCGCTTGTATAATTCCCCTTCTATTATGACATATGGTCGAGCTCTTGCTTCTATCCTCCTGTTATAAGCTTCGTCATCTGAAAGAAAATTACCCTGAAGGAAAGAAATGATCTTAGTTCTCCAATCTTCACTATAGACAGGGGATATGTTGAGCACTGCTCTTTCAAGAAGCTCGACCGAAGGTGCTTTTATTGTTTCGAAAAATACTTCCGAAGGTAAGGGCAGCCCCTGTGCTGCTGACTTGGCTAATAGATCAGCATATTCATTTTCTCCACGAGGAATATTTTTAACAGAGAATCCTTCGAAGGAAGCCTCAATCCTTCGGACTGTATCTAAATATTTTTCAAGCTTCGGATCTCTTGCTTTGTAGCTCTTGTCAATATGACCAGAAATAACTTGGGAATCAGTTTTAAGAATGGCCCTTCTGATTCCCATTGCCTTTAACTTCCGAAGACCCAAGAGCAGAGCTTCGTACTCAGCAATATTGTTTGTGCAACTGAAATCAAGTCTTGTCGCATAACAAGTTTTAACTTTGGAAGGTGAAACCAACACAATAGCTGCTCCTGCTCCGAAGGTTCCCCAAGACCCATCGCAAAACACTGTCCATACTTCGGCATCTTTATTCGTTTCTTCCTCTTGAGCCCCTGGCGTCCAGTCAGCAATGAAGTCTGCCAACGCTTGGGATTGAATCGAAGACCTATGCACATAATCAATACAAAATTCATTGAGCTCTACAGCCCATTTTCCAATCCTTCCAGTAGCTTCTCGATTTCTCATAATATCCTTCAACGGTTGTGAAGAAGGAACAATTATATTGTAAGCTTGAAAATAATGCCGAAGCTTCCTGGAGGCCATCAAAACGGCATACAGTACCTTCTCCAATTCTATATAATTTTTCTTTGATAAACTAAGAACTTCAGATACAAAGTATATTGGGGCCTGCTTTTTGATTTGGCCTTCAAGCTTCTCCTGGACAAGTGCTGCACTTACCGCTGAGTGCGAAACTGCCACATATAACAACAAAGGAGCCCCTGGCGTTGGTGGAGTTAGTGTTGTTAGATCTATCAAATATTGCTTCAGCTCTTCGAAGGCTCTCTGCTGGACTAGTCCCCATTGGAAAACTTCGGCTGACTTCAGCACTTCGAAAAATGGTAAATTTCTCTCTGCTGATCTAGATATGAATCTGTTGAGAGATGCCAGTCTTCCTGTTAATCTTTGAGCCCCCTTCTTTGTACTTGGTGGTTCCATTCGAAGGATAGCTTTGATTTTGTTTGGATTAGCCTCAATTCCTTTTGTTGAGACTAGACAGCCAAGAAATTTCCCTTTCTTCACTCCGAAGACACATTTTTCTGGGTTCAACTTTAAACCAGCCTGTCTAAAATTAGCGAAGGTCTCCTGCAGATCAACAATGTGATTATCTTGCTTCGTGCTTTTTACAATGATATCATCAACATAAGTTAGCACATTTCTGCCTATCTGGGAATGAAGAACCTTCGCTGTCATTCTGCTGAAGCTTCCTCCAGCATTCTTAAGCCCCTCAGGCATCCGAAGGTAACAATATGTTCCACTAGGGGTTATGAAGCTGGTTTTCGGTTCATCCTCCTTCTTCATCCAAATTTGGTGATAGCCTGAATAACAATCCAGCAGACTCATAAGCTCTGATGAAGCTGCTGCATCAACTAGGGAATCTATCCTTGGCAATCGAAACTCGTCCTTCGGACATGCCTTATTGAGATCAGTAAAATCAATACACATCCTCCATTTACCATTGGCCTTCTTTACCATAATAGTGTTAGCCAGCCATTCTGGATATTTTACCTCTCTGATAACTCCAGCACTGAGGAGTCTTTTCACTTCATTCCGAGCACCTTCGGCCTTGTCATCAGACATCTTCCGAAGCCTCTGCTTTCTGCGTCTGAAGGATGGATCAACATTGAGCGAGTGCTCAATAACATCCCTGTTAACTCTGCAAAGATCATTAGCTGACCAAGCAAAAACATCTTTATTGTTGAACAAAAACCTTATCAAGGTTTTCTCCTGTTGTTCGGACAGTTGAGATCCCAACAGCACCTTTTGCTCTGCTATGTCCTCACACAAGAGCATGGGCTTCGGCTGATCAGCCGAAGCAGCTTTTTCCCTTCTGAACTTGTATTGCTCACAAGCTTCAGCTCCATCTATATTATGGATTGCTTTTGAGTCTGTCCAATTTCCTTCGGCCCTTCTGGCAGCTTCCTGACTTCCATGGATAGCAATGGGCCCTTGGCCCGAAGGTATCTTCATGCAAAGATAAGCTGGATGAAGAATTGCTTCGAAGGCATTGAGAGTACCACGACCAATGATTGCATTGTAAGGGTATTCCATGTCAACAATATCAAATACAACTTGTTCAGTCCTCGTGTTGTTAATGAATCCGAAGGTTACTGGCATTGTGATTTTTCCAAGTGCTACGATCTGCCTTCCTCGGAAGCCACAAAGGGGATGTGTGGCATCATGGATTTTATCCTCGGGCTCTTGCATCTGTCTGAAGGCCTTAGCAAATATGATATCAGCTGCACTGCCTGTATCAACCAAAACATTATGGACCAGAAATCCTTTGATCACACAAGAGATAACCATAGCATCGTTGTGTGGGTAATCCTTGAGTTGAAGATCCTCTTGAGAGAAGGTAATTGGAATGTGAGACCATCTTGACTTGATGAAGGGTCCTTGCACCCCGACATGTTGTACCCTTCTCTGTGCCTCCTTCTGCTTCTTGTTGGCTGGCTCTGAGCATGAACTGCCTGTTATCGGGAGTACCAGCTTCGGAGCCGAAGCAGCTCCAGCTTGATTGTTGAACGAAGCCATCAGCTCAAAAAGTGGAAGTGAGTTCACCGGAGGTGGGCGCCAATGTTGGGGACTTGTTCTCAAATGCTATGAATTAAGAACAAGGCAACATAAAATGTTAAATATCAATACCCTTCGTCCGTCGAAGCATTATCTCCACAAGGATTTAATGAACTTCGGACGAAGGTCACGAGCATAATATTACGAAGGTTTCACATTCGTAATTAAACTTATAAAGATAATATGAAGTAATGTAAAACGTGAAACATTAAAGATAAATTTATTGGAAATAAATGACATCATTCACATATCTTATTATATGAATTTAAGATGTTTGAATATAACGTTTAGGTACATTTATACCTTTGCCTTGATAAACAATAATTCCCGAGTGATGCTTTTGCAATTACAAGAATGCGTGAACAGTAAAGGAATACTGTTCACTATTTATAGGCACAAGACACAGCCTGTGAGGAATTACAATCATGCCCCTCATAAAAGTTTACAACAATGACTCAGACCCTTATGGACTAAAAGGTCATTCTATCTTTATGTCGGTTCGACCCTTCATCTTCGGATATGCTGTAATACCGAAGCTTCATGAATGGTGCCTTCGGCGTCACGTACGAGCAGCTTCAGCCGAAGCTATTTCTTTTTGCAGGACCTTCGGCGACGAAGCATGGTCACAACAGTGATGAAGAGGTTCTTGGTACAACAGCGACCGAGACCTATAAGGCCTTGATTGTGCAACGAGCTTTGAGTGCCACGGCTAGTGACGACGACAACAGACAGCGCCACAACCTCTTCAACATGTTCCTCATCGTCAAGGACTGCCGTGTACATACCATCATTGACAGTGGTAGCTGCAACAACTTGGTGAACGTTGAGTTGGTCAAGAAGCTTGGCTTGACCACACGAGAGCATCCCCACCCTTATCACGTTCAATGGTTTAACAACAGCGGTAAGTTCAAGGTAACAAAAACAGCAAGGGTGCATTTTTCTATTGGCTCTTACCATGACTTTGCTGATTTCGATGTGGTGAGTATGGATGCTTGCTCTCTTTTACTGGGACGTCCTTGGGAGTTTGATACTGATACTATTCACCATGGTAGATCTAATAAATATACTTTTATGCATAAGGGAAAAAAATTGTGTTGCTTCCTATGACTCCCACTGAAATGGTCCACTTAGAACATGAGAAAAAGATTAATGCTAAGCAAAAAGGTGTTTTGAACTATGAAAATCAGCAACCTATTAAGTTAAAAACTCCTACTTTGCTAGCCATTAAATCTGATCTTGATGAGCAACCTATTGCTAACCTTTTGCAAGAGTATATGGATGTGTTTCCCTCTGAGATACCCCCTGGATTACCACCTGAGTTGCCTCCAGATTTTCGGGTTAGTTCCACCTTTAACATTTCAGATTTGAAGCCATATATGGGTGATGAAGATGAGATCGAGTCGAGGACGACTCCAATTCAAGAGGAGGAGGATGATGAGGACATCACTTCTATACATACAATGGATGGACCGATAACACGATCTCGTGCACGACAGCTAAATCTCCAGGTACATTCTACCCTAGTCAATTGTGTTTTAGAGCTTACGCTTGGGGCCATGGATGTTTTGATGATTAGGTACCTTGGGGAGGACCAGCAAGGACTTGGGAAAGGCCAAGGTGTTGAGGAGAAGCAGCAAGGGCGTCCACAACAGGAAGGAGATCAAGTCCGAGTCGGCTGCAACTCCATCTCGGGTTCCAGGACCAGTCTGCACTAAAATGGACGCCCAAGATGCATCCGGACTCCGATTGCGACGGACTGGATATGGTTGGAAAGATAACGAGATTATCTAACCAACCCAACTGGTTCCACCCTAAAATTCATCCGGAGTCAACAGGAATCGTCGAAACAAGTCAGCGTTCAAATTCTGTTTTGGTGCTGCGACACCGTCTGTTGGGCCGTTGGGCCGTGTATCGCGTCGGAGCCCATTAGGGGCGAGTCCAGGGGTCACGCACGCCCTAATACACTATTTATTCAGTAGCCACCGCCACATTTAGGTTTGGGTTTTGCTTATATCAATTCTGTCATCGAACAGTGTCGCCGTCATCGGCTTGTGAGACCCCATCCCGTAATCAATACAATTTTGGTTGCATTTCTTTCCTGTTCTTGCTTGTGTTCTTGATTGTGCTTACAGGAATAAGCCTTCGTGGCGAGGTCATTCGTGTGTCATGGGTGATAACCAACAGAGCCGTGGTGTAGTGATTGTGAGGAACCGTTTGCTCGGAGCCTTGGATCATCAACGTCGAGATCTCCACTCAATCAAATTATCGTATCTCACGGAAGATCGGGCCGTGTCTACTATCACGAAGTGTACTTTCGCAAGTCTCACCCATCAAAATAAAAGACTCACAAGGATATGCTGGCTTGAGGGAGTCAAGGTAAGGCTTTGAACAAGAATCGAGACTCTGTTTGCAGAAATGCTTACTAATAGTGAATCCTTAAAAATCCAGTTTTATTAGCAAGTTAAGTCATTACCTGAATCTAGAGTTCTTTGTACCCTAGTTCAAGCACTTGGCCTATACTAGCCATCTTTTTATCAACCCTTCTTGTTCACTAGAATGCTACGTGTAGGGCAGTGACCAAGTCTTCATGTCCGAGAAGTAGGCGATCCGAATCAATTAATACTCAGCTGAGGATCTCCAATCACATGACATATGTAGCACTTAACCCTTGCATATGTCAACTCGCCACCGGGGTTCTTAAGACCAGATCAGGTTCACGCCAACCGAGAGCACAGATACACCACCATCTAGCCTCTTGCCACGGAGGGTACATGCTACTCTCGCCATCTCTCCACTCCCATTGCGTGTTATCTTATTCTGGTATTAGTCTGCCCGAGGCAAAGCTTACCCATGATGAGGCATGTGACCAGTTAAAAGGTCCTCGATCATCAAGCCTACATCGACAAGGTCCTTAATCGACTCAGACGGAGACACTACACCGAGACTCTCTTCTCGTGCAATTCACCCATCCGATCTTAGCTTCATCATTTCAACCCAAAGTTTGGTACCTGACAGAGGTACACCTTTTCCGATGTTGAACCCATCATGGCCATTGTCGGTGGGAAAATCCTCCGGCCAGGTGGCGGAATGCACCCGCCCTAATCCTAAGATGAGGAGGGGGCCTAAGCGCTTACTTGTTTGGTGAATTTCGGGTGAACACAAGAACACTCGAGGGTTTATAGTGGTTCAGGCCGCTGGAGCGTAATACCCTACCTCCACTGTGTGTAAGTTGTGTTGAGCGTGTCCCTTGTAACGCTGTGTGCCTTCCCTTTTATAGTTTAAGGGAGGCACATACAAGGATGCTGAGCCCCGAAATGCAGGCCCAGGAGCATAATGGAAGAAATACATTATGTGAATAATTAATGCTGACAGTACACCAAGATCTTTACTGGACGTTTTGTTGCTCCCTCTGTCTTAGTAACACATGAGTAATCAGCGGGAGTCATGATGACTGCAGTCCATGCAACATTGATAGGCAGTAACCCTTTTCTTGGAAACGCACGAGTAATGGTGAGTCATTGCCCTCACTATGGTAACGTGTGAGTAACTGCATGGCCCACGCAACGTGGACTGGGCGTGCCGCCTGTCACTAGAATGGATAGACGCACGTCTTATCCGTAATGAATGCAAAGACGCGCGTAGCCTAGAGGCTTTATGCCAGGCTCTGCCCGTTGGCTTACGCCGCGCGTAGTAGGCCACGTGGCAGCATCAGGTCTCCGCCTGGGCAGAGAGCAGGAGTGTATGTCATAAGGTGCGGATCCCACTAGATAAAGGTCTGGACACGTGTCGGCTCTAGACCCCCGCCTTGGTCCCGATTAAGGCTCGAGTATGTTCTGTCCTGGAACCCTGGGACCCCACTCTTGGCGGCCCGAACCCCATACGGGGGTCTGGATCCCATTCTAGGGGTCCGGTTTGCACACGTGGAGGTCCTGGACCAAACTTGGAGGCCCAGACCGTATATACAGGGGTCCGGCACCTTCCCATGGGGGTCCGGACTCACTGGTGATACCTCAGAGTTTGTCACTTTCTCTGGACACGTGGTGGCAGCGGACCCGCCCATGTAGTGGGGTCAGGTGCTGTTGCTGGCCCAGAGTAGTCGCTCGAGGCTGGGGCGAGTCATGGCCTGGTCCCACATACAGCTCTTTTACCACGCAACTAAAAATAGCCACGTGGGTACTGCGTCTTTTATACAGTAGTAAGGGGTACCCTAGTTTCAGGGTATCGACAGTGGCCCCCGGGCCCGCCTTAGGGGAGGATGCGAGCCTGTAGGTGGGGCCAAAGCTTGCACCTTGCCTCAACATGGCCTGATTGATTATTTACGCGCTGTTTTAGCACGTATGCTAACGCGCCCACTGTCAATCCACCTTCGGTCACGTCAACTGCCATATCTATCTCCGTGGCTGACTGACCCACGGCCCCACGCCTGGTGGTTTCATTGGGCCACGCGCGGGGCGCCTCGTTGCTGCTGCATTGGTTTTAAAGATTACCTTTTGTCTTCTGGAGCAGCCCCAAGGAGGCGCGCTATCGTGTGCGTCGGTTCGCTCTTTCTGCACCCGAAATCTAGCACACAAACTGTATGACTTATGGACCCGGACCCCCGTGTCACAGACTGGACTGCCTGGGTCCTAGGTGCCCATCGAACGGGATTTCCTGTGATGATTCAGGGGCGCGCGAAAGGGTTTCCCTGAACAAGGATTTAGGTTTCCTTGAAAAAGGATTCACCCCGCGTGCAACAGTTACCTTTTCGCATTCTCTCCCAATCGGCTGTGCCCCTTTGCCTTCGTGCTCCTCTGTTCCACGCCCGCGCCGCCGCACACGCCATGGCTTTGCTTGGTCATCTTGACCGCTTTAAGTCTGAGGAAGCGCTTAATCTGGTGCGTGGCCTGCTTGGGTGGAGCGCGCCAGGGCTCGCCGGAAGAATCCGTGTCGGCGCTGCCCCCCTTGGCGATCTCGCCGCTGGGGAGTTTGTGCTGTTCACCTCCTACATCTCTTGCGGGTTGGCGCTGCCAATTTCGCCCTTCTTCCTGCTGCTGCTGGAGGAGTTCGGGCTTCAGCTTCAACACCTCATGCCCCACTCCATCCTCCAAGCAGCAATCTTCGTCCACTTCTGCGAGATGTTCGTAGGTGTGGCCCCCTGCACTTCCCTCTTCCGCTACTTCTTTGTGCTGCTCAAGTCCGGGAAGACTAGGGACCACATAAGTGCCAACTACTTCCAGACGAGGCTAGATCCGGCCGTAGTCTACATCCCCACCTTTGGCGGTGCGAGGTGGGAAAACTGGCGCAATGACTGGGTGATTACCAGCACCGAGGCCAACGACCGCCTCATCCTGCCGAGCGATGGGCCAGTGCTCGACCGCAAGCAATGGAGGACGAAGCCATCCCTCTCGCAAGAGTTCCTGCCCATATTGGACAGGATCAAGGTCTTGGCTACGGGTGGCCTGACATCAATGCACGTGGTCAGCGATCTCATGAAGCGCCGGAACGCGCCACTGCAGAGGAGGCCGCGCTTGTCCTGTTAGTTCACCAGCCCGAACGACATCGGTAGGATCTAGCGTGGGTCGCGTACCGATCTGTCCTGGGACGAGCTGGAACTCCTGCTGGGGGGGATTACTGGGAGACTTTTGTCCCTGAATCCCTGATACTCCCCCAGGACATCCCGGTGCTCTGTGATGACCCAGGCCTAAGGACGGCGATCTTGGCCACGTTGCCGATCCTCGACGACAGCGGCGTGGCGGTTTGCCAGACCGTCTGCCGGGACCCCCTCCACGGGATCCGGATCTCTGATGCACCGGCTGGAGGTCCCCAGCCCACTGGTGTGGCTCCTAGCGCCAATCCCACCGTGGCCCCCAGCCCCTTGGACAAGGGCAAAGGGACTGCAAGCAGTGCCTCCACCCCAGGTAGCTCCGGGGGGTCGGAGGAGGAGAGGTGACGCAGGCTGCGTCGCGCTGATGGGTTGCTTGTTTCGGAGCCCCCTAGAAGCGCCAGAGGGCTGCAGGTGGGACCGAGGAGGCCAGCTCCTAGGCCCACGACGCGTAGAGGCGCGTGAGTCCTTCGGTCCCGCCGCCACCACCACCGTCCGGGGGTGATCACTCCCAGGAGCACCAACAACAGGAACAGCAGCAGCAACAACAACAACAGTAGGAGTAGCGATCACCTCGCTTCTAGGGTCACTGGAAAGTCCAGGGCCCTAAGTAAGTGTAGTCCATTTTTCCACAAGTCTAATCATCATAGCGACAAGTCTTAACCCATCATCTATTTGCTAGGGCTTCCTCCTCCGCTGCTCCCAAGGCCACACCTCCTCTGCCAGATACCAGGCCCACCGATGGGTCTGGCTCTCAGCAGCAGGAATCTGTTGGGGGTGGTGCCGGCGGTCCGCTCCCGGCTGCTGCCAGGATAGCACCAGCAGCTTCCCATGCCCCAGCCAGGGGTCCAGCGGCAGCAGCGCTAGCATCAGGCGACATCGCAGTGGCGGAGGAGATCCCAGTTGGGGGATCCGCGCCCACTCCCGACACTAGGGGTGACGCAGGAGGCGCGTCCAGCTCCAACCCCCCGCCTGTTCCAGAGGAAATGGAGGTGGTGTTTGGGCGGCGACTCCGGTCAGGTGCTGAGCAAGAAGCGGCGCCAGTCCCCCTCCCCCGCATGCTATCCCACGCCCACCAGGTTCTTAGTGAAACTAAGGCAGCAATCTTGCGGGAGTGGGAGGGGCTTGAAGCTAAGCACCACCGCCTCAGTGACTGGCGCACCCAACTGGAGGAGCGCACCAAGACGGCGTCCCAACAGTTTGCCCCCGAGCGGTCCCAACTTGAGCGGGACCGCAAGGAGTACAAGAGAGACCTCCAGAGGGTGTGTGCTAGGGAGCTTGAGGCGACCTGGAGGGAAAAGAAGGTGGCTAGGAGGGAGGAAGCCATGACCCAGAGGGACGCCCTCACGACAAAGTACCAGGCCAGACTGAGTGCTCTGGACCAGACTCTGGAAGCCGAGTGGGCCCAGCAGGTCAACTGGTCAAGGCTGTGGAAAGTCTGCAGAAATGGCAGCAAGAACTCGAGGGCAAGGCCAGCGACGCTGCCCTCACTGAGGAAAACCTTAAGGCAAAGGAGCAGTCCTTGGATAGGCAGGAGACGGACCTCGCCAGGCGAGAGACGGATCTCGCCTTCAGGGAAGAAATGCTCACCCGGCTAGGTGAGTTGCTGGCCGAGCATGAGCTCGAAGCAGAGGAAAAAGAGAGGAAGCTGGAGGAGCAGATCCGCCAGTTCAATGCGGCGCAGGCGGCACCGGGTCCCCAGGCAATGGAGGCCACCAGGAAGGCCCTTGAAGATCTCTAGGCAGAGCACCACGTCGGGGTCCAGCGCATTGCCGAGTGGGCCGGCGAGGCAAGCACGACACTGGTGCCACTAGGGATGAGCCCCATCCCAGTGTCGGAGCTGCCGGTGTCGATCTCCGATGCCCTCCTGGTGCTGGACTTTGCCGCCGATCGCCTCCGGTGCCTGGATCAGATCCTCGGGGCCCGCCTCGAGGCAGAGGGCAGCAAGCTCTACCGGGCGGTGGTTGAATACGTCCTGACGTGCTTCCGGAGTCACGACCCTGCCATATCCTTAGCGCCGGTGATCGATGGTCCGGTAGTCGCCACAGAAGACGCCGCCCGGGAGAGCGTACAAGATGCCATGGAGATGGTGGCCGCGTGATTCCAGCGTGATCCTGCCGACACCGAGTAGCTGAATCTGCAGAGACAAGGCGAGGGTTCCACTGGGAGGCGACTGTAATAACTTTTGGTCTTGTAACATATTTTAAGAACCGTTAATCAAGTAAAACTGGAACTTATCTTGTATGTTATTTGTCCTTGCTGTGTGTAGCGTCATCAACTTCCCCTTGTTACTTGGCCCCCCTGGGAGGTAGGCTCAACGTGTCGAGGCTGGATACCAGTATACCAAAGAGAAAATTGGTTGCCGGGTCCCTAGGAGGTAGTCTCTACAATTTGAGACTACCTACCTCTGGACTAGGACCTGGACCTGCACACAGCTTTGGTTTTGAAGTTTTAGGAGCACACCCGTAGGACCCACCATCTGGTATCTTTCATCCTTTGATTCATGCAAAAGGACCTGCAGGATTTAGCCTGGGAAGCCAAGCCATATGCCCGGACCCACAGGATCATAGTTCCAAATACTAGGACACCCGTTGCAGAGTGGTGGAGCGTGCAGGCTTAGGGTACGGAACCATGCTAAGCAGCTACACAGCTCCAGACCACTCCAGGAGACGAGCACCCATTCTCTAGAACTGGACCCCAGGTCGCCGGACCCCCTGCAGCAGTAGAGGGGTCCTGAACTGCAAGCCTGGCTACTCAATTCAGATGTCATCATACCAGCAAGAGTGGGAACTGTATGGGTGGGTTAGTTAAAAAATAATGCTCGTAAACTGAAGTAGAATAGAACCATCACAAAGGCACATCTGGGGGGTAAATCTTTTCCTTATAACTTGATATACATGCGTGTAGACCAACAGACCGGGCTTATGAGGGCGGGCCTCACCAGATTGACATACACATATGCGCAACCTAGTTACAAAGGAAGAAGCCTCAACCCCCAGTTTTGCTTCTATGGATAGAACTTACGAAGATGCTCTATATTCCAGGGATTGGGAAGAGGTACTCCTTCTGTTGTGGCAAGGCGGACACAACCGGGTCGGCATATTTCTGTCACCTTGAAGGGTCCTTCCCAACTTGGGGAGAGTTTGTGGAGCCCTTCTCGGTTCAGTACTCGCCTTAGGACTAGGTCCTCGACCCTGAGCTCCCTACTATGCACAAACCGCTGGTGGTAGCGCCTGAGCGCTTGGTTGTACCATGCATTTTCAGATCACCGCTCGCCATCTATGTTTGTCGATGAAGTCCACGTCCTCACACCGTAGTTGTTCCTGCATAGATTCATCGAAAGACTGGACCCGTGGCAAGCCCATAATGATTTCTAGGGGAAGACATGCTTCAACCCCATAGACCAGGAAGAACGAGGTCTCCTCGGTAGCTCGGCTGTGTGTGGTCCGGTTCCCACATAGTACACACGGAAGCTCGTTAACCCAATTTGCACCATGCTTTTTTAAGCAGTCATAGGTGCGTGTCTTGAGTCCCCTGAGGATTTCTGCGTTTGCCTTCTCAGCTTGGTCGTTGCTCTTGGGATCAGCTACAGACGCAAAGCAGAGCTGGGTGCCAATGCCCTCGCAATACTCTTGGAAGAGCCGACTTTTGAACTGGGTCCCGTTGTCCGTAATGATATGGCTTGGGACCCCAAATCTACAGATAATCGACTTGAGGAAGGCAACAACAGCACCTTGGGTGATACTGACCACAGGGGTGGCCTCTAGCCACTTTGTGAATTTGTCAATAGCGACGAAGAGGAAACGGTACCCACTGACAGCCCTAGGAAAGGGTCCCAGGATATCCACCCCCATATGGCGAATGGCCAGGAGGGTGGAATCATCTGCAGAGCCTGAGCCGGTGTGTGTATCTGCTTTTCATGGAACTGACATGCTTTGCAGGACTTTACCAACTCAGCTGCATCCTAGAGAGCGGTTGGCCAATAGAAGCCGTGCCGGAAGGCCTTACCAACCAGTGTGCGGGATGATGAATGACTTCCACACTCGCCTCCATGGATCTCCGTGAGCAGCTCATGACCCTCCTCCTGGGTGATGCACCGCATGAGAATGCCGTTGGCGCCATGGCAGTATAGATCCCCTTCTACCACCGTGTATCATTTATCCAACCGCACTATGCGCTCTGCGGACACATGATCTTCAGGAAGGATATTTTCTTTCAGGTAGTCCCGGATCTCAAAGATCCATGCATCGGGACCACTCCGAGCTACTGGCTATGGCGCTAAGAGGTTGGGAGGACCCTCTATAGCACACACAATCCTTGGTGGGTTCTATAGGCGGAACGCCACCACGACCGCTAGCTTCGAGGTGCTAGTCTCGCCCCCTTCGCCCAGTTCAGCAGGCTGGGCTGTAGGCCTCAGCAGCCGTCTTTTGAAGACGTCCTCGAGCACGGGTGCCCAAGTTGATGCTCTCGTGGAGAGTTCATCTGCTGCTGAGTTGTTAGCCCGTGGAACATGTTGCAGTTCCAGGGCAATGAAATCTTTTTCTAGCTTCCTTACGTGGAGGAGGTAAGTTGCGAGCCTGGGCTCGTTGCAGCTACATTCTCCGTGGACCTGCTTGATAATCAGCTGGGAGTCCCCCTTTACGAGGAGCTGGCAGATCCCTAGGGATAAGGCCACAGACAAGCTGAAAATTAGTGCTTCATACTCTGCCATGTTGTTGGTGGCCTTGAACTCAAGGTGCACCATGTACTTCACTTGATCTCCGCTTGGGTCGATGAGGACCACTCCAGCACCGCCACCCTGCTGGCGGGCAGATCCGTTGAAGAAGAGCGTCCAGTGGGGCTCGGTAAAGACAGGAACCCTAGGCTCCGCAGGTGTGGGGTCTAAATCGGGATCTGGACCCCCAGGAGCGCTTGGGGAAGGGGTCCATTCCACGATGAAATCAGCTAGGACCTGGCTCTTGACAGCGTCACGAGGCTGGAAGTTCAGTTGGAACTCAGCAAGCTCCGCGGCCCACTTGGCGATGTTACATGTGGCGTTAGAGTTGTGGAGAATGGCCCTTAACGGGAAAGAGGTCACCACCACAACTCTGTGTGCCTGATAATAGTGGCGCAACTTCCTGGACGCAACAAGTATAGCATAGATAAGCTTGTGTGTCTCAAGGTACCTGGCCTTTGCCTTATAGAGGACTTCGCTGACGTAGTAGACTGGCTTCTGGATGGTTCAGACCCCTGCGGCTGGTCCTGAGCCATCAAACTCTTGACCTTCCATCACCATCGTGGTGGTCAGACCACCACCTTCTCCTAGGGGAACTTTTTGACTCCCCTGGGGATGTTGTGCCGTCCTTTCGGCGACCAGCACCATGCTCACCACCTCTGTAGCCGCTGTAATGTATAAGTACAATGTCTCCCCTGGCTCTGGAGCTACCAGTATTGGTAGGGACACAAGGTGCTGCTTCAACTCTTGAAAGGCTCGTTCTGCCTCTTCGGTCCAAGAGAATGGGCCGGACTTCCACAATAGCTTGTAGAAGGGTAGTGCCCTCTCGGCCAGTCTTCAGATGAAGTGGCTAAGGGCGGCCAGTGACCCTGTAAGCTTCTGGACATCCTTGATTCGGGCCGGAGGCCTCATTGTCTCAATTGCTTTGATCTTCTCTGGGTTTGCTTCAATGCCCCGGTGCGAAACCAGGAATCCCAGCAACTTCCTAGCGGAGACACCAAAGACGCACTTTTCTGGGTTTAGCTTCGTGCGTGTTGCCTGCAGCTTGTCAAAGACCAGGGTTAAGTCTTCCACTAGGGTCAACCCTCTCTTAGTCTTGACCACGATGTCATCAACGTATACCTCTACCCTGTCCCTAATCAGGTCACCAAAAGTCTTACTCATCGCCCGTACAAATGTTGGCAAGGCATTTTTCAGACCGTAAGGCATTACAACATAACAGTAAAGCCCATCCACAGTTACAAAAGCGGTATGCTTCCTATCTTGCCTAGACATTTGGATCTGATGGAAACCAGAGTAAGCATCTAGGAAGGATAGGAGGTCGCACCCAGAGGTAGAATCCACGATTTGATCTATTCGTGGGAGTGGATATGGGTCCTTAGGACAGGCCTTATTGAGGTTGGTGTAGTCGATGCACATCCGAAGCTTCCCGTTAGCCTTGGGAAGGATGACTGGATTAGCCAGCCATACTGGGTGATGGACCTCTTCGATGAAGCCAGCGTGCAGCAGCTTCTGGACCTCCTCATGGATGAAATCCTGCCGCTCAATGGACTGTCTTCGAGGCTTCTGACTCACCGGTTTGGCGTCAGGGTGGATCTTCAGATGGTGCTCGATCACCTCCCTGGGGATCCCAGGCATCTGCGACGGTTCCCATGCGAATACGTCGACATTTGCTTGGAGGAAGGCGATGAGCGCGATTTCCTATTTCTCCTCCAGATTGCCCACGATGCGAGTGGTCTGGGAGGAATCCCCGCCGAGCTGGATGGTCTTGACGGGACTGCCGTCTTCTCCAGATGGTTGTACCCTAGGCACCTTGGTAGGCGCCTTGATACAGGAAGTCGAGGGGTCCCTCCCCCGTCATCCGGGCGAGCGGTTTCTGCCGCCAGGGCGTGCAACTTCTCGACAGCTCCAAGCACAGCGGGGCGGTCGCCCTGCACGGTGAGGACCCCAGCAGGGGATGACATCTTGAGGACCAAGTACCCATAATGGGCAATGGCCATGAACCGGTATAGGGCTGGCCTACCAATGATGGCATTGAAAGGGTGGTTAACCTCCGCAATGTCGAACTGGACGTTCTCAATGCGGAAGTTTTCCTCAGTCCCGAATGTAACCGGGAGTGCGATGCTCCCAAGAGGATACACCGGTTGAGGGACCACTCCAGAGAATGGGCGAGAGGGTCCCAGTCGGGATCCTGGGATCTGCAGCTGTTTGAACGCATCATGGCTGATGATGTTGAGCCCAGTCCCACCATCAACTAGGACATGATGTAGCTTCATGTTGGCGATGACAGGGGAGGTGATGAGTGGTAGTATGCCATCCCCTGCCATGTTTTCGGGGCAGTTGGATGCCCCGAAGGAGATAGTGGTGCTCCACCACCGTTGATGTGGGGTTGCCTTCGGGACCCCTAGGGTCGCCGAAAGAACCTCGCAGCGCAGGGAGTTCACGTTCCTACGGGAGGTGAGCTCCTAGTTTTCGCCATACATAACGTATAGCTTCTTGTGGCGGTCGTTGTCATCACCAGAGTCAGAGTCTCCAGTGAGGATGTCCTTGAGGACTTGCTCGGGGGCCTGATACTCGAGGTCTCGTTCTCCCGCGGCTACGTCACCTTTGTCGATCTTCTCCTTGCCAGGCCGGCGCCGAGGCGGCGAGCCATCCTTGGAGGCCTGCTCGCGCCGCTCGCTGATGCGCTTCGCGACCTTCAAGATCTCTCGGCATTCTGAGGCGCTATGGCGACTGTTGGGGTGGACAGGGCATGACCCACTATCACTTCCGTGTTGCCGTGGGCGCTTGTCGCGCTCGTCCCGGCCCCCAGCAACTGCGGCCACCGGAGCACCAGACTGCGACTTATCGTGACCACAGTTCTTCTTCTTTTTCTTGCCACCGCTCTGGGTGGTGGCACCTGAGCCGCCTGTCTGGGTAACTCCGGTCTACGGCACCGAGTGCCATGCATGACCCTCAGCAGCTCTGGCACATTTGTCGGCCAGAGTGAAGAGCGTAGTGACGGTTTCCACGTCATGCATCGCTAATTCTCCAACATCTTCTTATCACGCACCCTCTGTCGGAAAGCAGTGATAATGGAGGCATCAGAGATGTGAGATATAGTCCCCCGTACCTTGGTGAAACGAGAGATGAAAGCTTGGAGAGTCTCCTCGGGTTCTTGCCTCACTGCATGGAGATGAGCCTCCACGCCATGCTGCTGATAAGCACTGGCGAAGTTTGCTGTAAACCGTGCACAGAGCTCTTCCCAGGAGTAGACCGACCCCGGGGTGATGTTCATGAGCCAAGTCTGGGCTGGCCCGGTCAAGGCTACATGGAAGTAGCTTGCCATTACAGCAGTGTTTCCACCAGCTGTCATAATGGCGGTGACGTAGACCTGCAAGAATTCCGACAGGTTCGATGTACCATCGTACTTCTCCGGCAGGTGTGGCCAGAACTTGGGTGGCCAAGTTGCCGCGCGGAGATGATCCGCTAGTGCGGCGCAGTCCACGCCGACCAATGGGACACCCGCCTGGATTCGGGCATCCCTTGCAGTGAAGTCTTGGTCGAGGTTGCGTCCCTCGAAGTTTTGCCGGCGCTCACGTGCCCTCTCCAGAGAGACTCGAGCATCCTCGCCCGCACTCCTGCGGTTGAGTTCTGCCCGCAGGTCATCAGTCTGTGCACCCCTCACTGAGGGTGAGCGCACAGATGCCGACGCCTCGCGTTGACACCGAAATGATCGAGGCCAGGACCTAGCCGAGCTAGGATGGGCCATGCCGAGAAGTCGGTCGACATCTTCACGCCATTGGCTCATGGCCCCCGGCGAGGCCGTGGAACTTGGAGGGTTACATAGCAACTCCCTGGCCGCAGACAACGCCCCACCAGGAGCAGCCCTTGACGGAGTCCTAGATGTCTGCGTGTGCGTGTGCTGCCGCGCAGCGTGCATAGCAGCAGCACCAGGCACATGGTAGTTAGAGCCTCGTGGCATGGAAGATGCTACCCCTTCTTCCATCAGGAAGTCCTCGGGAGACAAGTTGTGGTGCTCGACGATCTGAACCATCGTGTCGAGCAAGAAAACAAGCGAAAAACCTAAGGCCATACCCCCTACTTGGCGCGCCAAATGTCGGTGGGAAAATCCTCCGGCCGGGTGGCGGAATGCACCCGCCCTAATCCTAAGATGAGGAGGGGGCCTAAGCGTTTGCCTGTTTGGTGAATTTTGGGTGAACACAAGAACACTCGAGGGTTTATAGTGGTTTAGGCCACTGGAGCGTAATACCCTACCTCCACTGTGTGTAAGTTGTATTGAGCGTGTCCCTTGTAACGCTGTGTGCCTTCCTTTTTATAGTTTAAGGGAGGCACATACAAGGATGCTGAGCCCCGACATGCGGGCCCAGGAGCATAATGGAAGAAATACATTATGTGAATAATTAATGCTGACAGTACACCAAGATCTTTACTGGACGTTGTGTTGCTCCCTCTGTCTTAGTAACGCATGAGTAATCAGCGGGAGTCATGATGACTGCAGTTCATGCAGCATTGATAGGCAATAACCCTTTTCTTGGAAATGCACGAGTAATGGTGAGTCATTGCTCTCGCTATGGTAACATGTGAGTAACTGCATGGCCCATGCAACGTAGACTGGGCGTGCCGCCTGTCACTGGAATGGACAGACGCACGTCTTATCCGTAATGAATGCAAAGACGCGCGTAGCCTAGAGGCTTTATGCCAGGCTCCGCCCGTTGGCTTACGCCGCGCGCAGTAGGCCACGTGGCAGCATCGGGTCTCCGCCTGGGCGGGGAGCAGGAGTGCATGTGATAAGGTGCGGATCCCACCAGATCAGGTCTAGACACGTGTCGGCTCTAGACCCCCCGCCTGGGTCCTGATTAAGGCCCGGGTATGTCCTGTCCTGGAACCCTGGGACCCCACTATGGGCGGCCCGGACCCCATACGGGGGGTCCGGATCCCATTCTAGGGGTGCGGTTCGCACAAGTGGAGGTCCTGGACCAAACTTGGAGGCCCGGACCGTATATATAGGGGTCCCGCACCTTCCCATGGCGGTCCGGACTCACTGGTGATACCTCAGAGTATGTCACTTTCTCTGGACACGTGGTGGCAGTGGACCCGCCCATGTGGTGGGGTCAGGTGCTGTTGCTGGCCCAGAGTAGTCGCCCGAGGCTGGGGCGAGTCATGGCCTGGTCCCACATACAACTCTTTACCACGTGACTAAAAATAGCCGCGTGGGTACTGCGTCTTTTATACAGTAGTAAGGGGTACCCTTGTTTCAGGGTACCGATAGCCATGATGGATACACCATCAAGTTTTATTTTTGGAAACAGCCCATCCCACTTGAAGCATCATATTTTGTCAAACAAAACATTTTGTTTTTCTAGAGCAAGCCTAAGCATCAGAAAAACCTTTTCATAAAACAGGTGATCAAGGAAAAGTAATCAATTTCCAAGGAAGGAAATGCATCAATTGTTTTAGCACACAACTCCTATTACCTAATGCATCAAGCAAGTGAGAAAGATTTTGAAATAGCAAGGAGGTGGCAAATGCACCTGGGCTTGCCTTGTGTTATAGGAGAGTCGGGCTCTGCTCCGCAAATATCAAAATAAAAGTAGTTCCCGGCAGGTGGGTCTTCAGGTGGGGGTGTAGCTCTTCCTTCTTCAACATCTACTTCTTCTTCGTTTTGTATATATATTAATCATATATAACCATGAATGCCCATGTAATGCTCATGAAAATGCAATGATAATAAGGGTACATCATATTAGGTCTTGAATACAATTTTCCTTCACGGTACTCCAGGAAACTAGGGTTTTTGGAGTCAGTATTTTAGTTCATAGGGCAAGTATTACTTAGAAGTTTTAGAGTTTTGGGGTTTAGGTATCAAACATTATCCAAATCATGCCAAACTTTACCCAAGGTTTCTAAACATCATTTTAAGCTTATCCAAAAAGTTTTGTGATTTTTGGAGTTACTAATTAATCTCTAAAATTCCAGGAGTATAGGTTTAAGCCTTTTTTTAAATACTAGATAATTCCTTGTTTGGACCAAAAATCTTAAAACTATTTTTATTAAATACTATAGAAATTTAGGAGTCTAACAAAATTGGTCTTGTATTTTTAGCATTTCTCTACAATTTTCTAGGAATTCTCTAATCCTGACAGAAAAAGAAAAAGAGAAACTAATGAACAGTGTTGGGCTCAAATCAGCCCAAGTCGGCCTGCAGAAGGGAGAACGCGCGCGTCCGCGCCCGTGTTGCCGGTCTTGTAAAAAGTCCCCTTGTTAATCAAATAACTGGTGAAAAACCCCTAGCCACTATTCATTGTCTTGCTGACAAATGCACAGAGGTCCCCCGACTTTTGTTTCTTCTTCAAATTGACCCAAAACCACGACGCGCTCACCGTCGACCACCTTGTTGCTCAGACTCGCCATGACCGACGTTGGCTGCCCAAATCAACTAATGGGCAAGCATCACCGATCCGAGGCGAACCTAGAACCAGCCTCAATTGAACTAATCTTGCCCTGGATTCACTTGACCACGACGACGGCGAACACCGTATGCAAATCGAAGTGTTCCAGTCGATTGGGGGTGGTCAAGCACAATGGGTTGAACTGATGAGCATCACAAGCATGCGTGGGTGCTAAAACATGACCGAGGAGAGCGAGGACGGACCTGGAGATGGCTAGCCACGGCGCGACGTCTCACGGCGGCGCGGGCAACCGATTTGGGGGAAGAACAAAATTCTTCGGCTATGGTGGCTAATCGAGGGCAGGGATGGATGCTCTGGCTTCGCGATAACATGGCGGAGCAGACCGTGCCGTCAATTTATAAGGGCGCTAAGCGGTGGTGCCAAATTTTGAAAGGGGAAAGCCGGCGGTCGAAGGGAGAGGTGAGTCACCGGCGCGAACTACCGTGGCGTTCCCTGGGGCAATGTCTTAGGCGACGAACATATTACCTATGGTAATCTACTGCGACGTGGTAGCTCTTCTAAGTACGTGGCGCGACTACAAAAGACGGCGAACTCCGGCGAGGACACCTCAGTCAAATGCGCGGCAAGTGTCACAGTGAATAGTCCGGTGATAAGACTCCACTCCTTCCCTGAGTTGAGATCTTTCACCGCCAGCAGTTATCCGCAAACCACGGCGCACGAATCGCGACGACCGACGTCAATCGCGGTGTAAGGTCACCGGCGGCGAGATTCACTGAATCCGCGAATCTTTTCGCCATTGTACCATCAGGGGCTGCTTCAGTTGTTCTGACCGAGCATCTTCAGAGGCATTTTTCTTCAATTTTTGCGTGACAAGTTACCAATCGGATTACAACAAAGTTGTTAACCTATGTACAGGCTTTAATTCGATCATAGGGACTT
The DNA here is from genome assembly GCF_902167145.1 of Zea mays. Lineage (NCBI taxonomy): Eukaryota > Viridiplantae > Streptophyta > Magnoliopsida > Poales > Poaceae > Zea > Zea mays. The sequence continues at coordinate 154,907,589 of NC_050097.1, read as the reverse complement.
TGGTCATTCCCTCACTCGATCAAGCACAAATCGGCCTTAAAACTCATCAGAGCTCACTGTCAGCCATGGTTCAGTCTTCAGACTCGACTGACTGCCCGACTTTTGGTCCTTTTAACTCCAAATTTTGTACAGCACCAGTGCTTAGTCACTTAATCAAATTTGTTCTCCTTTCCTAGCTCTACAAGTTTGATGTGTTGACCCTAGGCAAATTCCTTGTATTTTTAGAAATATAGAGCTCCAAAGTCAGCCCTATTCAACTGGTTTTGGACGCATATAAGAGATATAGAGTGGCTTTTTGCAAATAAGCCCAAATCTCATCTTTTGACTTAGAAATCCTCAAATGTGAGAAACACATAGTTTGTGATGTTGTACTACCTTGGTATTTGCACTTGGGTCCAAAAGTGTACACATTTTACACTTAGCCCCCTAGGGTTCCAATCTAGGGTTTTTCAGGGGTCTTTTTAGGGTTTTGACTTATTTAGGGTTTTGGTGCTATCAAAGTTCATTAAAGGTGACATCTTATGTTCATCTCTAATAAGTTTTGAAGTTTTCTCATGCTTGGGCTTCATTGTCACCCCTAAGCCTAGTTTAGGGTTAAGTACCCTACCCTAGGGTTTCACACACATCAAGTCATATCAGTCCAACATTTTTGAACTTTTTACCTAGTGAATGCACTCAAGGTGTGACAAACACATAATATGCTAATGCTCATGATGTTATGTTCAAATTTTAGTGACAGTAACACCAGGGGTGTTACAGACGTTAGATCCGCCATGGACTGAGCTTCAATAGAGTCATGCAAATCTAGGATCCTCTACATGCCGGGCGATGATTCCGCGCCCATCGCCCCTTCCCCCGTGTACACGATCGATCACCACCTGGTTGGCCCACATGTGGGGGACAGATATCCCCCGGGTCCACTAGAAGGATAAAAGACCTCACGAAAGGCCCAAGGGCCCCATAATTCGTAAGGTCATCCCCTCATGGGCCTAGGAGGAACGACCAGTGGAACGGATTAACACAAGGCCGGGTCGGAGCAAGCCTAGACGGCCCAACAAATTCGAGCAGTAATCGCAACAGTGACCCGACCTTCCCGCGCAGGGGCCCCGTACATCGGAACTGAGCGAGGATGACTCGGCTGAACTATAGGAAGATAGACTCAGTTAGTTCACTATTACTTTGGCACACGTTGTTATCGTATCCACATGTAATGCCCCACGGTCGAGTATATAAGGCCTAGGGGGCACCCCTTCAAGACGATGGACATCACTCATTACTTAGCCATTCACCCCGTTCTCTACGTTTTCCAGCACTAGAGAACTCCCTTGTAACCCATCACATAAAGCACTCTCGCCAGGACGTAGGGTGTTACGCATCTCAAAGCGGCCCGAACCTGTACATCATTGTCTACTATTTCTCGTGCGCCCAGCACGAACCATCGAGCTACAGTCGGTAACACTGTCCTACTCCTAAAAGCACCTTGAGGGGTAACCCTGGGTGCGCGGTCGGACCCAAAACACCGACAGCTGGCGCGCCAGGTAGGGGGTGTGTCATCGATCCAAGCTAGCTCAATGGCCGTCACCTTCCAGCACAAGATCATCCTCTGCCCCGGATCCATGTTCTGCTTCGGTACTATCTCATCTGTAGCGGATGAGGAGGGAACTCTGCATCGCATCGCGGATCCGCCAGAGAGAAAGCCTTCCTCAGAAATCTCCGAGAAAATCTGGGCGAGGCAGGAAAAAGCGCAACCTCCAGCGCTCCGAAAAAAGACCGCCGTCAGCAAACCAAGAACCAAGGGTCCGTCTACTCGTAGAACTCCACTGTCCACCTCTCCGACAGAAGAATGGACACGGATCACAAGGAGGAAAGAAGCAAATGAGGCCACGGGTCGTCAAGCTGCTCTTCCTGTGCCTCCGTCCTCTAAGGAAGACAAGAAGAAGATCGTCGCGACAACGACTCCCTTCTACCCCGACGCCCTCTTCATCAGGAGAGTGGAATCACCCCCCATCTCCAACGATGAACCGACTGTGCCTGGAGAGGAACCTCCTCAGCGAGAATCCCGCCGACGAAGGAACCGATGCCAAAATATTCGGCGACATCACGAGGCCGGAGAGCAGGACCCGGCGCAACCTGTATCGCGAGACGAGGTCTCGAAGATAGGAGAAACTCCGGAGGAACGTGTCTTCAGGGAAAGAAGGAATTCCCGACGACGTGATCGTCGACGGGCTCAAGAACAGGCCGAGCAGGAGACAAGGCAATGTCGGGAAAATCCACTCTTCGGGCGCAACCTGAACCCCGACTTCACCCGAGCCATGAACACGGCGAGTGAAGTCGAAGGGGTGTTGGCTCGGATAGCTGATGGCCTCCCTCGGACTCCCGACGCCGAGGGCTATCGACGGCTGTTCACTCAAGCAGCCAATCATCTTCTACCCCTCGCTCACCCGCCGAACGATCTACGACACGCCATCAACAGTCGCCAGGATGCACCGAGCTCCATCAATGCTTCGCGTGAACGACGACACGAGAATGAGATCCGTCGCCGGGAAGAGTATGATCGGGACCACGGCATCCCAGCACGGAGTCAGGCTACCAGGACCGAGTCGGCCACGGCTTCAACTGGTGGCACCACCCGGGGACGGTCGAGGCACCACGACGACCACTCCCCTCCCCGGGACAGACAACATCATCGACGACAGGAGGACACATGTGGAGTATCGACACTTACTCCGTGCCTTAGGGCCATTCAATGGCCCCCTAACTTCAAGGTATCGAACGTCGACAAATATGAACCTAAGCAGGATCCGGGAGGCTGGCTGGCCGTCTACACCACCGCTGCCCGAGCTGCCGGGGCAACCGAGGACGTGATGACCGCATACTTGCCTATCGTCCTCGGGCAAGACGCACTGCAGTGGCTGCGACACCTACCCCGACACTGCATCGACGACTGGAGCGACTTCAGTCGGCGCTTCACCGCCAACTTTCAGTCTCTCTTCGACAAACCGGCGCAACCATGGGACCTCAAATCCATCAAGCGCCAAGGGGACGAAACTCTTCGGTCATACCTCAAAAGATTCCAGACCATGAGAAATCGTATCCCCGAGGTCGCGGAGGCAGCAGTGATCGAGGATTTCTACAGGGGATCCAATGACTTGGCCTTCGTCTGAACCATATTACAAAAGGCGCCGACTACCTCCGAGCAGCTGTTCCGGGAAGCCGACCTCTACATCACCACCGACGAGCGAGCTTAGGACCTCATCGGAGGAGCGAAGCTAGCACCAGCGGCACCGCGACGCGACACGAACCAGCAGCCCGACAGCGTTGGGAGAAGAGGCCTCGCGAAGAAGTCCACGCCGCCGGACCACCTGCCTCTCGCGCCCGAGGAGGACCTCGTGGAGGCGAACGCACGCTGGACGACATCCTCGACACCCAATGCCCGTACCACAAGGACATGCGCCACACCCTTCGGAACTACAGAGACTTCAAGCACTCCGTCGGGCACGACCGACCCTTCCAACCTCTACCTCCTCCCCCGCCGTGAGGAGCACTAGGAGAACCACGACAACCCCAGCAGCAGGAGGAGGGAGGAGGTGGAGCCTTCCCGCGCGTCGACAGAGAGGTCAATGTCATCTTCGACGGACACGGATCGCAGGAGAACAAGAGATAACAAAAGCTCGACGATCGTCAGATACTGGTGGCGGCTACCGGTCCTCCCGCCCCATACCAATGGTCGGAGCACCCGATCACCTTCACCCGGGCAGATCAGTGGCTCAACTTCGACCACCCAGGCAAGTACCCGCTCCTCGTTGATCCGGTGATCCGAGAGAGCAGGGTAAAGAAGGTATTAGTGGACGGGGGGAGCAGCATCAACGTCACATTCCCCCGGACACTCCAAGGCTTGGGAGTTCACCTCAAAGAGCTCCACGAGTCAGACACTCCTTTCTTCGGCATCGTGCCAATTGAAGGAGAATACCCGCTGGGCCACATCTACATGCCGGTCACCTTCGGAACTCCGAAGAACTACAAAACCAAGTTCCTAAGGTTTGAGGTCGCAAACTTCGACTGCGGGTACAATGCCATCATCGGGAGGCCTGGATTGGCAAAGTTCATGGCCATCCTGCATTATACATACATGATATTGAAGATGCCGGGACCACAAGGGATCATAACTATGCGTGCTGACTTCCAAGGCGCCGCAGAATGTTTCCGTGTGGCCATTCAAGCAGCCCTCACCACCAAACCATCGGCGACTTCTTCTGCGCAGGCGAATTCTAAGCCTGAGGAAGACCTCGCGGTACCCGCGAATGAAGCTCAAGCCGCGATCTCTATGCGGCCGACTGAAGAAACCAAAAGGATCAACCTTGGGTTTGCTGATGAACACAAAACCACCATCATCAGCTCCAGCCTGGATGACAAATAGGAAGGCGCGCTCATCCAGTTCCTGCAAGATAACCGAGACGTATTCGCATGGCAACCTGCGGATATGCCGGGAGTCCCGAGAGAACTGGTCGAGCACAAATTGAAGGTCTACCCCCAGGCGAGGCCGATTCGGCAAAAATTACGTCGTTTCACGCCCGACAAGAGAGAAGCCATCCGTGCTGAGTTGGCTCGCTTGGTCGCGGCATGATTTATTAGAGAGGTGTTGCATCTTGAGTGGCTAGCTAATCCTGTTCTTGTACTCAAAAAGAATAAAGTGGATTGGCGCATGTGCGTCGACTATACGGATCTCAACAAACACTGTCCAAAGGATCCCTTCGAGCTTCCTAGGATAGATCAGGTGGTAGATTCCACCGCCGTATGTTCTGTGTTGTCTTTCTTGGATTGCTACTCTGGGTATCATCAGATTAGTCTGGCAAAAGAAGATGAGGAAAAAACAACATTCATCACTCCATTCGGAGCTTTCTGCTATACCTCCATGTCGTTCGGCCTAAAAAACGCTAGAGCGACTTATCAGAGAGCTATTCAAACATGCTTAGCCAATCACTGGGGTAAGCGCGTGGAAGCTTATGTGGATGATGTGGTGATCAAAACAGAAAATTTAGAAAATTTCATTGAAGATTTACAGCTGGTCTTCGACAGTCTACGACGATATCAATGGAAGCTTAATCCCAAAAAATGTGTTTTTGGAGTACCAGCAGGAAAGTTACTCGGGTTTATTGTCAGCCACCGAGGGATTGAAGCTAATCCAGAAAAGATCGAGGCTATCATGAGGATGGAAGCACCACGATCACAAAAGAAAGTGCAAAGACTCACCGGATGTATGGCAGCTCTGAGCAGATTTATATCCAGGCTTGGAGAAAAAGGCTTGCCATTTTATAAGTTACTCAAGAAGGTGGACAAATTTCAGTGGACTTCAGAAGCATAGGAAGCTCTAGATGCGTTGAAAAAGTTCCTAACAACACCACCAGTAATGAAACCACCGCGTCGAGCCACGCCGACTCAACCAGCTGAAGATCTGCTGTTATATATCTCTTGCACGACTCACATGGTGAGCACTGTGTTGGTAGTCGAGCGAGCAGAAGAGGGACATGCATACCCAGTACAGCATCCTGTTTATTTCATCAGTGAAGTTCTGGGTCCCTCGAAGAAGAAATACCCTCAAGTTCAGAAGCTATTATATGCAGTACTTCTAACTGCATGCAAGCTCCATCACTACTTCGACGACCACAAAGTCATAGTAGTCACTGTATTTCCGATAGGAGATATTCTTCACAACAAAGAAGCCATCTGGAGAATAGCCAAGTGGGCCTGCGAGCTGGGATCTCATGACATTGAATTTCGACCTCGCACTGCCATCAAAACTCAAGCACTGGTTGATTTCGTATCAGAGTGGACCGAACAACAAGTACCGGATAACCCAGAAACCGCAGAAGTATGGCGAATGTATTTCGATGCCTCGTTAAAGCTGCAGGGAGCAGGCGCAGGGATCCTCTTTACTGCACCTGGGGGCGAACACCTCAGATATGCCCTTCAGTTGTTATTTCTAGCCTCTAACAATGCAGCAGAATACGAAGCTCTGATTCATGGACTGAACATTGCCATATATCACTGGGCATCAAGAGACTGATGGTATATGGAGATTCTCTGGTGGTCATAAGTCAGATAAATAAAGAATGGGATTGTTCGAACGATTCCATGGGAAAATACTGTACTGCTGTCCGGAAACTAGAAGACAAATTTGAAGGTCTGGAATTTTACCATGTAGAGAGAGATCGAAACACGGCAGCCGATGTATTGTCCAAGCTAGGATCCAGTCGAACTCAGGTCCTGCCTAGAGTTTTTGTTCAAGAAATATTACACCCAAGCATCTCACTGGATCGGGCAGAGGAATGTAATACTCTGAGCCAACCAGAGTCAGATTCTGATGACTGGAGGGGGCCGATCATCAAATATATAAAGAATGAGGAGGAACTAGATGACAAGAATGCAGCCGAGCGCATCGCAAGACAGTCAGCTCACTATACACTCATTGTGGAAACATTATACAGAAGGGGCGCATCAGGAGTCCTCATGAAATGCATTCTCTCAGCCACTGGAAAGCAACTTCTGGATGAGGTCCATGCTGGGCAATGTGGAGTACATGCAGCATCCAGGACCCTGGTTGGGAAGGTCTTCCGGTCGGGTTTCTACTGGCCAACAACAAAGAGTGATGCAGCCGAGTTAGTCCAGAGGTGCGAAGCCTGCCAGTACTTGTCAAAACAGCATCATCTACCAGCACAACAGCTGCAGACTATACCCGTAACCTAGCCATTCGCATGCTGGGGATTTGATATGATTAGACCTTTCAAGAAAGCTCAAGGAGGATACACTCATGTACTGGTTGCTATCGACAAATTCACTAAATGGATAGAGTTCAAACCCATTGCTTCTCTAACTTCAGCTAAGGCAGTGGAATTCATACAAGACATAATATTCAGGTTCGGGATACCGAATAGCATCATAACTGACCTGGGATCCAACTTTACCAGTTCAGAGTTCTTCGATTTCTGCGAGCAAAAGAGCATTCAGATCAAATATGCCTTGGTGACGCACCCAAGAGCCAACGGGCAAGTAGAAACAGCCAACGGGATGATATTAGAAGCACTCAGAAAGAAAGTCTTCGACAAGAATGAGAAGTTCACAGGAAAGTGGATCAGAGAGCTGCCATATGTGGTTTGGAGCCTGGGAACTCAACCTAGCCGAGCTCTGCATGGAAATACTCCCTTCTTTATGGTCTACGGTTCGGAGGCAGTGCTACCTGCTGATCTCAAGTTCGGGGCACCGAGGTTAATCTTTGAAAACATAGCAGAAGCTGAAGCTACTAGGCTGGAGGATGTTGATGTACTCAAAGAAGAGCGACTGAATATGGTGATTCAATCAGCACGGTATCAGCAAACTCTGAGGCGCTATCATGATAAGGCCATACGACATCAATCCTTCGCAGTGGGAGATCTCGTCCTCCGCCGAATTCTAACGGGGGAGGGACGACACAAATTGTCACCTCTATGGGAAGGGCCATTCATAGTAGTAGAAGTCACTCGACCGAGATAGTATCATCTCACTCAGATGGACGGCACAGAAATTGGGAACTCATGGAACATAAAACACCTCAGGAAGTTTTACCCCTAGCTACATACCAGAAGCTATTGGGACAACGATGTATTCTATAAATTGAGAAATATATCATCAATAAAAAGGCTTCAAAGCCACTCAAATTGTTCGCTGTCAATTGGCATACTTACTCAACTCGGGGTGACCACTATGCCCTACTAACGAAGCAATCGGCTTAAGTCGGCAATGACTTAAGGCGGTGCGACATGCTCACGCTTACTAAACTCGGGGTGACCACTATGCCCTACTAACGGAGCAATCGACTTAAGTCGGCAATGACTTAGGGAGGTGCGACATGCTCACGCTTACTAAACTCGGGGTGACCACTATGCCCTACTAACAGAGCAATCGGCTTAAGTCGGCAATGACTCAAGGCGGTGCGACATGCTCACGCTTACTTAACTCGGGGTGACCACTATGCCCTACTAACGGACCAATCGGCTTAAGTCGGCAATAACTTAGGGCGGTGCAACATGCTCACGCTTACTAAACTCGGGGTGACCACTATGCTCTACTAACGGAGCAATCGACTTAAGTCGGCAATGACTTAAGGCGGTGCGACATGCTCACGCTTACTTAACTTGGGGTGACCACTATGCCCTACTAACGGAGCAATTGACTTAAGTCGGCAATGACTTAGGGCGGTGCGACATGCTCACGCTTACTAAACTCGGGGTGACCACTATGCCCTACTAACAGAGCAATCAACTTAAGTCGGCAATGACTTAAGGCGGTGCGACATGCTCACGCTTACTAAACTCGGGGTGACCACTATGCCCTACTAACGGAGCAATCGACTTAAGTCGGCAATGACTTAAGGCGGTGCGACATGCTCACGCTTACTAAACTCGGGGTGACCACTATGCCCTACTAACTGAGCAATTGGCTTAAGTCAGCAATGACTTAAGGCGGTGCGACATGCTCACGCTTACTAAACTCGGGGTGACCACTATGCCCTACTAATGGAGCAATCGGCTTAAGTCGACAATGACTTAAGGCGGTGCGACATGCTCACGCTTACTTAACTCGGGGTGGCCACTATGCCCTACTAACGGAGCGGTCGGTTTAAGTTGGCACTGACTTAAATTGGCACGGCACGCTCGGCATGTTTGCAATCACCCATCTTATGGAAACTTCTATGCCCCACGACGAAATTTCAAAACCATCACACTACATTTACTTCTACAAATTGTAGACACTGTGGAATTCTAATAATGGGAAAGCAATAGTAGCATTCAGTATTCAAAAGCGTTCTCTAACAAAACATCTGAGCACATTAACCACACATTCAAAGCATTCAGTGTTTTCTATTTAGTAATGTTTTTCTCAGGAGCAACTGACGAAGAAGGGCGACTTGAGGAATCAGGAGCGGCATTCACGTCAGCCACTATGTCGTCAGGAACAACCACGCCGGGCCTCCTCATCAGGATCCGCCCCGCGCGAATAGCTTTATCCATAGCTTTGTCGCGCTGGGCCCTCAGAGTAGTAGAAGTCTCTTCAGCAGCCTTGACAGCCAACTGAGCAGTTTCTAGCTCCTGGGCGACTGATTTCCTGGAAGCACGCAGATCCTTGATGACAGTATCTTTGGTCGACACCAACTGCCTGAGGCGAATCACATCATCCAAGGACTCTTGCAGCTTATAAACGATGATTATCCAACTCCTCCCTGGTGAAGCGATGACTCCTTTCCAAGATGGTCAGCGAGTTACTGGCGTCGCGGTATAACTTGTCAAGATTGTCGCAAGAAGTAGCAAGAGCATGCTTTTCCTCCTGTAGTTGAGAATCAATTTCTCCAACGTCAAGCAAACATCAAGAACATAGCAGATAAGGGCAACCAAAAGCTTGATTCAGTAGCTACCTTTTCAGAGTCAAGCTGAGCATTGAGAGTGGAGTTCAGCGTGTTAACATCATTCAGAGAAGCAGAAAACCGGGCCAGTTCAGTCTGATCTTGAGAATATTTTTCCTCAAGATCAGAATACCGCCGAGCCATATCTGTCAAGAAATAGTCAAGCAAAGGTGTTCAGCTAAAAAGCAGATTAATCAAGTAATGAAAAAAAGGAAGCAAAAGAGCACTGACCGGCATTTGCCACCTCCAAATCAGATACACGCCGCTGAAGCAGCACTGGATTCCAATGCGCCAGAGACAAAGCTCCTTCTGGGACAGAGGCACCCTGCAACCTCAGCCGACTAGACATCTCATCAACCAACGCCTGGCATTAAAAACAGACAAGCATGAGAACAATTATCTGCCTGGGGTAAAGTCAGACCAGAAGAAACCAAAATACCTGGAGGTTGGAGAAGAATGAAGGAACCCCCAAGTCATGGGAAGTCAGTTGATGGCTTGACGAAGGATCACCAACCGGAACAACTCGCAACGCATCAGTGGGAACCAATTCAGTGTCATCAGCAGAAGCCAGAACTCTGTCATCAGGTGCGCTGGCCTCTAAAGCGACTCCTTGACCCAAGGCTTGGGCTATCGCCATGCAACCAGAATGTGGAGGAGAAGACCCTACGTGAACATCCATGGAAGTGTGGGAAGGAGAACCCACTCGGACACCCTCGGGGGCTGGGTCACAGCTCGTGCTACCCATCCGAGCCGGATCATCTCTGGCAACACCCTCGGGGGCTGGGTAAGCGCCAGCACCATCCTTGAGGGCCGAGTTCTCTGCAACAACCACCTCTAAGGCTGAAGGACCCTCAGTCACTTCCGTGGGAGCAGTGCAATCCAGACCAGCCTCCTGACCCTCAAGACCGCGCTCTAAGGTCGATGAGGCGCGGGACGCTGCCCGAGATGACCCCAACCCGGCATCGGGCACATCAGCACAAACATCCATCGCACCACCATCTGCCGGCTCTGACAACCGATCTTCTGGAACCATGTCTCCAAGAGTTTGATCAAAGTTCGTCAGAGATAATTCTTGCAGACCAATGAGGGCAGACAAAGCAGGAGAAGGAACACCGCTACTTTCCCCACTAGCTATGTAACGTCGGCTGTTCTTCTGAATCAGAGGGATTTCATCCTCTTCTTCATCATCTTCATCAACAACACGGACAGTACACCCATTGGGGTCAACTTCAGCAGGATCACACCCATTGGGATCCACAGCAGTCGGGTCACACCCATTGGGGTCAGCTTCAGCAAATTCAGGCACTGGCACTTCCTTGCAGCAGGAACAGAAGGACCGGCATCCTGATCCAAGCTAGACACTCGACGAAGAAGTCTCTTCTTCTTTTTCTTCCCCTCAGCAGAAGAAGTGGGCTGATTTTCTCGGCGAGAACGCTTTGGGCGAACACTGTCAGACCTCTGAGCATCCAAAGCTTTGCCAGCCTCAGGGATGGACGCCACCACCAGTGTTTCAGCAGGAGCGACATCAGAAGAATCCTCAGCTAACATATCCAGCATGGCACTTATCTCTGCATCACTTGGATTCAAAGGCACCTCAAAATGAACCTGCCTCTCGTCGTCAGGAATTTCTCCGAGTGAGGGAACCAAAGCACTAACTTCTTCGGGAGAGGGTCGCACTCTAAGGCCCAAACCACTATCACCAGCAGGAGGATTTGACACGAAATTGGTAAAGGCCTGGGAAGGAGGCAGATTCCAGGCCGAGTATGCAACAGGAGCGCCGATGTTCGACACCTTGCCTCTGAGTATCATTTCGAGCCGGCTAACCAAGTCCACAGCAGGAATTCTTCTGTTGGTTACCCGGGTTGAATCAGCCAAGCCTCGGTACAGATAGGCCGGATATGCTTTGTCTTTCAACGACTGAATGTTCTTGAAAACAAAGTCAGCGACCACAACTTCTGCAGTCAGACCCCTTTCTTTCAACAATCCAACTTCAACTAGCAGAGCCCCTGCCTCGGCCACCTCCTGGTTTGTGGGGGATTCGGTCCAGCTCGAAGTGCGAACATCCGGCTGTCTCCCTGACCGTGGGGGGAGAGAATTCCCATGATTCTCCATGATAAACCATTCTAGGCGCCATCCCTTGATGCTGTCCTTGAGTGGGATGTCGAGGTAGTCAGTCTTCCTCCCACGGAGCATCTCCAAGCTTACGCCCCCACCAGCTGGTGCTGCCCTCCGGCCATCCCAGACCGACAGTGGTACAAATACTTCCAAAGGCCAAAGTGGGGCAAAACACCAAGAAAAGCTTCGCATAAATGAACAAAAACAGAAACTTGCAGAATGGAATTGGGATTCAGATGGGTCAGATTCAAGCGATAGAAATCAAGGAGACCGCAGAAGAAAGGAGAAATGGGAAGAGCAAGTCCGCGGATAAGAAAAGGAACGTAAATGACAGATTCGTGGGTGTCTTCTGTCGGAACAGTGACCCCACGGCAGATCCGCCATGAACAGAGCTCCTTCAGAGGAAGAACTCCGATAGAAACGAGATGAAGAAGGTCGGATTCAGAGACAACAGACATATGGTTACCTGCGAAAGACAACTGACTATTGGGATCGATGGGGGGAATGAATGCGACGGACGAACTCGAAGCTTTCCGCTTGGACGCCATCTCAACCTTGCTAGCGAGCGGAGCGGAAGCGATATTGCAGGAGAGCAGAGAAAGCCTAGATGCAGAAAAGCAGAAACTAGGGCACAAAACGTGGAGGTGTGCGACAGTGCAGTACATATGGGGTTTTCCCGGGCCAGACGCCATTTCTAAAAAGCGCCCAGTCATCACCCGGCGGTTATTTCTAAAATGCTGGCGTGCCATGTCATCACCCAGCCGTTATTTCTAAAATGCTGGCGTGCCATGTCATCACTCGGCCGTTATTTCCAAAACAGCCGACGCAACCCAAATTAACTCGCTGTTATTTCTAAAAACGCTGACGTTACCTGACTTCACTCGGCCACTATTTCCAAAGCGGCTGACGTGGTCCGTTATCACTCGGCTGTTACTTCTAAAACGTCGACGTCGCCAGTAGTCACTCGGCTGTTATTCCTAAAACAGTGACGTGGCTCTAGAAGATTCGGCTGTTACCTCTAAAACGCCGACATCGCCAGTAACCCTTGGTCGTTATTTCTAAAACACCGACATGGCCAGCTATCGCTCGACTATCACTTCTAAAAGCCCCAACATCGCTGATAATCACTCGGACACCACTACTAAAGCGCTGGCATCGTGAAGAAGGCAGTCTGAAGCACGACTCAATGATTCTAAGTCGCTACTCAAGCATTACGTTTAGAAACAGCCTCTGCAGTAGGCATTAACATGATCGACGACCAACAAGAAGGCAAAATGATACACACAAGATGGAGCGAAATCATTCTTCATTATACGGGAAGCACTACCGAACTTACAAATCAACTCATTATGAGTTGATGCTTTTCCTACTACTACATTACATTTCACTAACTATACTACTAGCTACTACTACATTATTTCGCTAATACTATTTCTACTACTAATCTACACTAACATCTAAAACCAGTGGCGTCTAGCCACTGGCCTTGTTGCTGCCCTTGCTGCTGCCCTTGCTGCTGCCGCCGCCGTCGCCGCTGCCACCCTTGCCGCTGTCGTCATCGCCCTTGCCGCTGTCGCCGCCGCCGTCACCGTCGCCTCCGTCGTCGTCGCTGTGGCGGAACCGCCTAAATTATTCCAGCTTAAGTGCCCAAGTCGCACCCTTAAGGGCAGCAACACACTTAAACAGGAATAACCCGTCAGTCCCTCGGATCTAGTCCGATAAAGCCACTTACCAGGATCGAATACCACTAGCTCACTCGAAGGTGAGGCACAGAGAATACAATAAAGCATAATACCACAAATTTAAGAAATATCATTAGTGATTACATTATTGAAGTTTCAGAAATAATAACCATAAATTCTAATGCAGCGAAAATAACTAACGGAGAAAACCGAGTAACATGGCGAAGCCTGGCCACGCTACTCCTCCTGGTCCTCTCCTGCGGAAGCGATAACCCTCTCGACCGTCTATCCCAGTGGCAGGGATGAAGGCCAAGTCACACCATCAACTAAATCAAGGAGGTACCTGCAAAAATTGTACCACAAGCAAGGCTGAGTATACTAATACTCAGCTAGACTTACCCGGTGTGAGGAGTCTACTCCTCTACCTCTAGACATGTAGCTGTTTGGTTGAGGGGTTTGGTTTGCCAAAAGTACTAGCTGAGTCTAAAATCAAGTTTTAGCTTTTCAAGTTTTAGTAGAATCCTTTAGACTAGATATGTACCTAGCTAATCATACATGGTATCAAACATTTTATCAATCAACATCTTTTGCCAGTCACCTCATTTCCACTTATTACTCAATGCAGTACAATGGATCAAGCAGTCTCATTAGCTGCGAGAAGCAGACGATTCGAATCGAGTTTTTATCCTTGCAAGGTAAACCTAAACACACGACGTGGCGAGGCACTCCGTCCCCACACACATCAACCGTCCCCATCGATTCCCCGTCAGCAGATCAGGGCTCACCGCCTTGGCGTACAATGCCTCACTGACCCCGACTGCCGTCGTGCAGTGACCGCACTTGTACCCACCATAACCGGAATGGGAGACCACGTCTCAGGTCGCGTGAGGGGCAAAGTCTACTGCCAGGTTCAATCAGGTACTAGGCTTACCGATTTAACATATTTCTCGGCATGTGCTTAGTACGTCCAAATGCTTGACACAGGTATCCGCACGTTAATCCTTATTCCAATTTCATCTCGTAGACCACGCATCCCCATGGATCCGTGTCCATAGACCGACATCAGTATGATATGAAGTGGATACAACCAATTTCCTGACCTCGCGCGAGTGCTAGAAAATCACTCGACTTCTACCGAGATCCCTAATTAATAAAGCAGCTACTCGACCTAGCATACTAGTATCCATCTCAAAAGGAATCCTGAGATCATGCAACTAGGGTTTCAGGCAACTCCTACACTTAAGTGCACAGTACAAGCCTACAAACATTAAGTGTAGTAAAATAGCATATATAAACGGTTATGCATAAAACCGGGGCTTGCCTTTAATTTAACACTTAGATAGTGTTTGCTCGGGGAGGTACTCGCTTGGCGAGCATCCACTGGTTAAGTCCATTCTTCAGGTCGTCCACCAACTGCATCTTGTGGTTGGCACCACATCAGTTGCTCGATCATCATCTCTCGGTCCTATATGAGATGCAAGATGCATATGTATGAATATAATTAAAGTAACACAAGATATACAAAGACACAGCGACGAACTAAACATTAAATGAGAAGACACCGTAAACAACCATACGCTAGCATTAGTTATCTACACGTTATCGACGTCCAATATTAACACCTTTAAAAAGACAACAATATTTTATTTATTTTCGCAACACCACTAGACATTTCAGGTACGCGCATTTTATTTGTTTGGATACGGCTTTTCATTAGTTCTCCTATTGATCGCGCACAAGCATCATCGACAACACAAATTCAATAGAGGACATAGCGTCAATGTCTAAGGAACTCCTATATCGCACCACTAGATAAAGGAACATATAAAATAAGACACACATGTCATCTCTAGCTTAGCCATGGCAAGTCTACATTACTTAAGAGCAAACCAAACATTTTTAGCGAGAAGGGTGAACTAAACAATCAAAAGCGCACTAGCAGAATTTTTGGACAGCAATACAGCAGTCACTTGTTTCAGTCATAACTAACAAGATATTTAACCAAAAATAGTAAACTAGGACTTTCTAGAAAGCTTGAAAAGTACTTCACAACTTTGGTATTGTCATCACAGCATGATTAAACACTTAGCAAGGTCAAAAAGTGTTAACACCACAGCGCTGTCCAGATTTGGACAGATTCAGACTTGTGACTTTAAAAATTCATAACTGAAGATTCAGACATCCAAACAAAGTGATCTTAGACTTTTTGGAAAGCTAATTAAATGTTCTACAAATTATTTATAAACATCACTGGCTGGTTTAACATGTATCAAGGGTAAAATACACTATGAAGGCTGTGCTGTCCAGAACTAGACAGATTCAGTCTTCAGACTTTAAACATCCATAACTTAATCTTCGGACCACCAAAAATAGTGATCCAAGACTTTTTGGAAATCTTGGCAATTGCACTACATAATTTTTATAATCACCAAGAAGTGATTCTATGCTTAACTGAATCAAACAACATAGTTTTCAAAATCTGTTCTGACGGTGGACAGAACACAGCAACCAGTTTGCAAAATTCATAACTCCTAAACTGTCAGGCCTATGGTTATGAAATTTTAACACAAGCAAGATAAGAAAAACATCCACAACTTTCTTATAACGACCATGCACTGATTGTAACATAAAATTAGACAAACAATGCAGTCTCTGAAATCTGTACAGAAAGTGGACAGATTCAGTTACTAAATTTGTAAAAAGCATAACTCCTAAATGATCAGGTTTATGACTGTCAAATTTTAGTACAAGCAAGATAACCATGTTATCTACAACTCTTCTATATGACCTTTCTACAGAAAACATGATTTGATTTATCAAACAAACAGCACAACAAAAACAATGCATGCAGCCCAAAACAGCAATCAATAAATTTTAGCTTCTATAATTCAAGAATTGCCGCATTCTAGAGACTTGAATCATTCTAGCACTTTACCATTTCTTAGAGTTAAATTAATTAAATGAGTACTAACAAGTAGACTTACAAATTTTATCCAAATTATTTAGTGCACTAAAATTACCACATTCATTTAACAAACGCATTCACCACAATCATCAAATCCGGCATATATTTATATCGAAGCGCTTTTCACCCACTAGTCCGCATTTTAACTTAGACACCACATGAGCACTACATATTTTTTTTACCCGCGATCATAACCATACGCATCTAGACTACAACAAGTAATTCATCGTGACCACGAGCTTAACTAACGTCATCTAACAAGTTGGTTAACCAGTATAAAACTTAGCAAGTATTTTAGACTTCGCAACTCAAAAACATAGGTGGGAGCAGGTTAATTAGTTTTTCTTAACCATTTTCTCAACTTAAACTAGACAACACACAAGTCACTTAAAACACCATATTTTACGAGAGACCTCACATGTCGAGCATCAATTTATAACCTAAGTGACTCAACCTCTATCACGCTTGACAACTACCACATCACCCGATTTATCTATTTGGAACACCGCCTGCCTGGCGTACTACTAGTACCCCGCATTTTGACTCGACTTAAAAACATAGAGGAAGCGATGACTACTTTGGCATGTCACCATCTCACTACACAGGCCAAAAATTATTATTATTTAACCACACGCCTAGATAAGCATGATTTCAATTCAACTTGCCCATATTTTAAATCTCGGCATAAGCTTGGCTATTGGCTAACGAAGTGACCATTTTCTAATTACCAACATACACCACCTTTCACCATTTGTGGATACTTGCACGACACACAACTTTTGTAATACATCACAAGTACATACAACCCCATCAGTAAAGCACCAGCACATTTCCAAAAATTCCCCGAGACTACGACGACAAGGCTTCGATTCCGCCATACAACAAAAATCATGACGAAGACGATAGGTGCTATCAACTAATCGTTTAAAAATATTAGACTTACTTCTCGCTTTGCCACTACAACACCCTTTAGTCATATGAACATCGGAAGCATCCTTCACACGGTTATACGACAGCAATCTAACGTTGTGTTACACCAGACATACATCTTCCTTCGTTGCGAGTATAACCATATTACGGCATATACCCGCACACTTCAAACAAATATCTTACGCCACCATCACTATGATACACCACGGCACACACACACATATGTGTACTAATTAAATCTCGCATCCCATGTATTTCCAATTTACTCATCATATTAAACAACACAACACGTTTGCTTACCTAAACGTTAAGGCAACCTTGCTACGACATATAACCAAAACATTTTTATACCCACACACATTCCAACACCAATGTACACCACATCGACCAAAATATAATTATACAAACTACAAATCGCACACATCAACAACCGCTTGTTCTTTAACCGCAAATGCGATCCTACTAACGTGTATAGCCGAAACATATTACCCACATCCACCTATATACATGCATTGCCCGACATCAACCAAAGCATATGTATTATAAACTATAAATTAATCAACCTGAACGAGTCGTGACTAGACGCATGGCTGTCCACATGGCTCGGTATTTCGTCGAACGGGCAAAGCGCGACGTCGACCACTAGCTGCGAAAACACACAAATTTGTTGGCGGCAGTTCATCGAACATCACACACATCGGAAAATAAACATCGAGAACAGCGGGGGTTTCTCACCAAGGGTTTTGACGGCGTCGCGGATGGGCTGCTGCATCGCGCGGCTTGCTGCGCATTTCGTCGAACACATAGCAAGCGTCAACGGCGCACTGCGCAGCAGCACGCAAGCAGGGGGGATGGAGCTCGGGTGCCGAGCGTCCACCATGGCAGGGACGACGAGCTCGGCTCGGTGAAGAGGTGCAGGGGCTGGCGGCCATGGACAGGGAGGGGGCTGCTGCTTGGCGCCATGGACATGGACCTCGCCGAGGTCGGCCCAAGGAGCTCCTGCGCGACCAAGGGGGAAAACAGGGGCGAGGGAACGCTGTGCAGGGCGCCGTGACTGCTGGCCGGAGATGGAGTTCGGTCTGCAACAGAGGGGGCTCGACCACGGCAAGAGCAGGGAAGGGGAGGCTGCGTGCTAGTGGAAGAAGTGGCTGGAGCAGGGAGGGCGCTGCTTGGGGGCTCGGCTGGGGGATTTTTCTGGGCGCCATGGCTGGGAGCAGGGGGCGCCATGGCAAGCTTCGAGTAGGGGAAGAGCAGGCGCTGTGCGAGGTGGAGCAGGGCACCTGAACGAGCAGCCATGGGGCACCAAGGATAGGGGAGCGCCAGCCATGGAGATGCTCAGCCATGGGGAAGAAATCAAGCTCCTTGTTGCTTTGCTGTGGAGATCAGGGAGGAAGAAAAGGTGCGCCGACTGCTCTCCTGCAGGGAGCGAGCGCCAGGGAGGAGGGCGCCATGGTGGCCGAGGGGAGGAGCTGAGCTCCCTGCGCTTGCTGCTCGCCGGAGGAAGAAGAACCGCTGGCTGTTGATGTCGTGATGGAGAAGACAGGGAAGGAGAAGGTGGCGGCTAGGAGAATTAGAGGGGTGGGAATGGAAAATTTCCAAATTTGCAAGGGAGAGGGCTCCTATTTATAGGCATGTGCTAGGGTTAGGGTTCTTTAGTGGGCCAAATGGGCTAGAATGGGCTTGGCCCAATACACTAAATTGGCTACGCTAATTATTTTCCGGAATAAAAATGCTCCTGCGGAATTCGTTTCTACGGAGAACAGAGCGAATTAGAGTTCCGACGAACGGACGATTTCACGATTAACTCGGCCGAGAGTTTGATTTGACTTCGCTCGGCAATAATTTCCTAAGCATGATTCAAAAATAAATTGCCTCGGGATACAACCGACTTTCGGATTTAGGATTGAAAGAGACAAATCACGACATTTAAAATCATCGCCGATGCTGATTTTTAAATCAGGATCGAACATAGAGGTATGAGTCGAGTCAGATAAGAATTAATTAGAGGGCGACATATTGAGCATTCCGTTTGAGAGTACGGAGTCAGATTAATTTTTGGACATAGATCGAACATCGAGAAATCGAAGTCGGACACAGCTCGACTAGCAGCTGTCGAGCGTTTGATTAAATGAGCTTCAGATGAGATCTATAATTCATAATGATTTTTGAGTTTGCATTCATGTCGAGATACAAAAGTTTTAACAGGCTCCAAATTTGGCCTTCTGGAGATCGAGTAAAATCAGAAATCGGTGAAACCTTCACAAGTAACTTGATAAATGGATATAAACGTGGTCGAGAAATAGAATTTTTCACTGAGCGTCCAAGATTAGGATAAATTTCCGGACATAACACGAATTAGACACCTGGGGTGTCACAGTCGCCGTCACCGCCGTCGCCGCCGCTACCCTCCTCGGACGAGTCGGAGGAATTCTCCTCGTCTGAGGAGTACTCCGACTCATCCGAGCCCTCGAGCCCGGCGCGCTCGACGGCCCGGATGTAAGTCCATACCTCCGCGGCGATCCCCTAAGAGTCGTCTGAATCATCAGACGACGCCGGGGGAGAGGCAGGAGCCGGAGAGCCCTCGGACTCGGAGGAGAACTCCTCCTCCGAGTACTCCGAGTTGTCGAAGTCCTCCGAGGGAGGAGTCGGCTCGCGCTTGCGCTTGTCGCCAGAGTGATGCAAAGAGCCATCACCTTTCTTGCTCTTGCCCATGGCGGAGTGGAAGGAAGGAGAGGAGATGAAACAGCAAGCAGCAGCAAGAAATGTGAAAATGCCGGAGAAGCAAGAACACTATTTATAGAAGAAGAAGGCAACCGCTCACCTCCTACCACGGCCACCGAACAGTCGCAAAAATTCAATATGCAATTCAAACCGTCTGAAGACACGTCCGGCGGCTGACGCCGTTTCACGTAACACGACACCCATTGGGACTCCAGTCAACTGCGCGGGCGATATGATTACACCCGCGGTCACATCAAGTTACTACTCAGAAGCAGTCTGCTAAACGCTCAGCGTACCAAGCGTCCCTTGCCTACACCCATTGGGGGGGACACCCAGAAATTATTAGTATATTTTCCAAAACTGTCACATCCGTACAGTATATGCAATGAATACTCCAAGATAGAATAGAGATATCAGCAAGGATCAAAGGAAAGCCAAATATAGCCGATAAGGTACAAGTATAATCGACAGAAGCATCAAAGCACGAAGTGACATGAATACTAGTCAAGGGCCATCTATCGAACGTCCAATCAGTTGCAGATCAAATAAATTGCAGGACCTAGCAAGATATGGGTAGATCGCGTACTCAGCCTCAAAGACAAAAATGTGTGCTGACCTCTAAAGCATAGTGTCAATAATATAATGCGGATCTCTGAAGGCATTCGACAAAAGGAAAGGATGATTCCCAGAAAAAGGCACGAAATGAAGACCTTCGAGTGGATTATTTTCAAAAATCCACTCGAAGCTCGGGGGCTACACCTTCGGTGCACCCAATGAAGTTCGAAGTCCAACAGTGCAAAATGCTGACCTCCGAAGCATGAACCTGAGACAGAACACCAAATTTCGAGGAATAATAGCAGAAGAAGACAATAAAAAGAAAACATGTTAACTGGATCACTCAGAATTCAGAAGCAGTGGCCCGACAGACTTATTTCCAAAGCATTCCCTAATAAAATCAAATACTGCAAGCTGGACCTAGGATCTTTGGGCCGTTTATTTCAAAATCAGCCCAAAGATCGGGGGCTTGTGGGGGATAGATATCCCCGGGTCCACTAGAAGGATAAAAGACCTCACGAAAGGCCCAAGGGCCCCATAATTCGTAAGGTCATCCCCTCGTGGGCCTGGAAGGAACGACTAGTGGAACGGATTAACACAAGGCCGGGTCGGCGCAAGCCCAGACGACCCAACAAATTCGAGCAGTAATCGCAACAGTGACCCGACCTTCCTGCGCAGGGGCCCCGTACATCGGAACTGAGTGAGGATGAGTCGGCTAAACTATAGGAAGATAGACTCAGTTAGTTCACTATTACTTTGGCACACGTTGTTATCGTATCCACATGTAATGCCCCACGGTCGAGTATATAAGGCCTAGGGGGCACCCCTTCAAGACGATGTACATCACTCGTTACTTAGCCATTCACCCCGTTCTCTACGTTTTCTAGCACTAGAGAACTCCCTTGTAACCCATCACATAAAGCACTCTCGCCAGGACGTAGGATGTTACACATCTCAAAGCGGTCCGAACCTGTACATCATTATCTACTATTTCTCGTGCGCCCAGCACGAACCATCGAGCTACAGTCGGTAACACCGTCCTACTCCTAAAAGCACCTTGAGGGGTAACCCTGGGTGCACGGTCGGACCCAAAACACCGACACCACGCACGAGTCGTGCCTGCGGCAACCGTGGATGCGAAATCCGCGCGAATCCTTGCCAACGTGCGCTACCTGGCCGGATTATAGGGGTATAAGTAAGCAAGCTCTACGGCCACCTCCCCCACCCATTCGTGTTGTCGTAGACCCTCTAGCCACCCTCAATTTAAACGGTGGCGGGCCAGTATTACCGCCGTCCACCCCTCCCTATGGCCAAGCCTTCCTCGCAGCTTCAACTGGTGGTGAGCTTCTCCCTCATGTTTGAATTACTATTCTAATAGCGAATCGCGGGTTGGTTAGGGTCGGGATGCACCAGCACGCCGATCTGGCATGCTCCGGTGATCCTCCGCTGAGGGAGCCCTGGCAGCACCTCCGCTTGTGTCGGTGTTTAGAAGATGAGTCCCTAGCCGTTGGATCGAGCGAGTGCAGGTAGGATTAGATCATGATACCGATTCGGCCACGCTCACCCGTGACCGTCGATTGGAGATCCAAGGTTCCGGATGGGGTGCATGGTCAGGTGGCTGATTGCCCATTGATCCTGCCATAGGTGGCTAGGATGGCGTGGGAATACTTTAGTTTGGCAGATCTAATCTAGCGTGTCCAAATCTAATCCAACGGCCAGAATTGATGCATACCCCTTCGCGGATGCAATTTGCTAAAGAGTCCCTCGCCAAAGTGAAAATCAACCCGCCGTCCAAGGGGGTGTAGACTGAGTCTGGGAGAATTTTATGGTTTAACCCCGAGTTTCTCTGTAATTCGTGCTTGAACCAGGGAAACAGGAAATTAGTAAAAACAATATAGGAACTACTTTTTAGTACATAAATAAATCCAGAAACTCAATAAATTCATAGAAAATTCATATTAAATCCTTTTTGTCCATTCCAGTGGCATTAATTTTGTTTTAATATTGTCTATCACTTAGTACCTCTATTTAGTCATGAAACTTGAACTAAAATTATTCACATGAATTATGCTATTCTAGGTCCTAAATAACTTCAGAAATTCATAACTTAATAACCGTAGATCCGAATTTAGTGATTCTTGTTTCTATGATCTTGTTATGCAGCGTAGAATAATATCATGCATTCTGTTTTGATGTTTGGTGTGATGTTAATTTTTGCTATACCCTATTTGTTTGTATTGATGCGAGTAGACAAACCAGTCACTAAGGATCCACAGGTTCAGCAGGTGGAGACTGCTGAGCAGGAGCTCGTTGAAGGCAAGTTGTGCCCTTGATCACTTCTTTATACCCGGTCATGTTCTTATTAATCATAATGATCTACATAGGTTAAATTTGATGGGATCTAATAGGTTACCCCAGTTTGACTATCTTTATACCTTGATTCCATAGAACTTTTTGGGTAGTACTTGGTATTGCTTTCTGTGGTTTTGGGTATGGAGAAACACATTACTCATGATTATACTTTTATTATCAGTTTATTATTACTGTTCATGATAAGATTATTATGTTAATTGGAACATGGAGCGACCACAGGGAAAACAATGCTACCATAAGGGTGGTATGGGACGCCTTTGGCTGACTAACTAGGAAAGCTAGTGGAGGACTACCTTACCCAAAAGGGGCAAGGCAGTAGGGGAGTGGTCAGTGTAGGGATACCCTTGGGTTGATTTTGCTGCGATGGCGGTCAGGCGAGGGGTCCCTGCATTGGAGCTTCCTAGAAACTGTAGCGTGTTTTCTGAAGCTAGTGGAACTTTATAAAGGCTTCGTATTGTTACCCTGCCTCGCTTCCTTGGTAGAGGTGTATGGGATTCATGACCCCTTGGCAGATGGGTAACATGACTTGTGGGTAAAGATGTGCAACCTCTGCAGAGTGTAAAACTGGTATACTAGCCGTGCTCATGGTCATGAGCAGCTCAGACCCTCACATGATTAATTTATAGAATTAAATTCAATTTGTCATCTGCATCACATTAGGATTATTTATTATTACTTTTATTTATTATTACTATGGTTTGGTATTTACTTACACTTAGTAATTGCTAATAAAATTTTGACCAACATATAAAAGCAATGCTCATCTTCAACCTTTATTTTGTTGATCAGGCTTACACTTCACATGAACTCCCACCTTTGGTGAGTTCATGCACATTATTCCCCACAACTTGTTGAGCTATGATCTTTTGTGAGCTTACTCTTGCGATATATAAACCCCCCACAGGTGAAGAGCAGGTGGTCGAAGAGGAGTTGCACAACGAGGAGTTCGACTTGATCTAGGTGGCGTCTCCGAGTCAGCTTTGTGACGTTAGGGAAATAATATTTAGTTCGTTTTATATTTATCATTTATTTTGTAAGACTTCCGCTATGTAATAAGTACATTTATGATATGTATGGCATTTATCTCTATGCACTCTATTATTAAATGTGTTGTTCTTCCTTGGCGCACATATGAGATGCACCCGGCTTTATCCTTTAAATCCGGGTGTGACAGAAGTGGTATCAGAGGAAATGTTGATTGTAGAACGAAACCTAGATAGATCTAGACAAAACCCTTACCTACTTACCTTACTCCGATTGTTTCTATACTTTTCTTGATCCTGTCTCACCTTCTACTGTTCTACTCTAATCATTCTTACCTTTTCTATTCTAAGACAAGGAGGATTTCACACTTTGGAATCATACATCCATGACCCTCTAAAGAGATAGGAGACCCAAGACAAAATTAAAATTATTTTCTCTACTTAAAAATTATTGGATGTTTGTTCTTATGGTAAATGCTTGATTTGCTTCTTTGATTGATTGAATCGGTATAGCAGGGAATTTTAGCATGTACCACCATAAGGTAATGTATTAGCTTTAGTAGGTGATACACTTAGCTAATAAAACCCCCAAAGTAACATGTCTCGTAATTACTTGCCTTGCCTATAATTCTTTCTTTCTTACCATGTATTTCTAACCCAGATGGTCAATACCAGGAAGGGAGGAGAAATTGATCTACCCCCAATCCATTCAACCGGAGGGTACTTAGGCAACAACAACAACAAGCAGAGATGAATCCTTCAAATCCTCCACCAGCCGGTGCTGATCTATCAGTTGCAGCCCAGATGCGATAATGCAACAAATGGCTAATACTATGGCAGATATGCACGCGTAGATGCGGCAGGAACGCCAAGAGAGAGAGAGAGAGGAGATGCATTAGGAGAGGAGGGGGCAACAACAGCAAGTCCCATTGCCACCACCGCCATCACCACTTCCACCCTAGGACAAGCACCGGGAATTTATGAGCCACAAGCCGGCTACCTTCACCAGCTCACCAGATGCACTACATGTTGATGATTGGTTGAAGTCCGTAGAGAAGATGCTAAACATTGCTCAATGTTCTGATCGGGAGAAGGTTCTCTATGCTTGTGGTCGTCTGACTGGTCCTGCTGCTGATTGGTGGGATTCCTATGTTGCTGCCCATGATGCTGCTGACACTATTACTTGGGCGGAATTCACCACACAGTTCAGAAACTACCACATTCCCGCTGGACTGATGAAGATTAAAAAGAAGGAATTTCTGTCATTGAAGCAAGGCAACATGTTAGTCAGCGAGTACCGTGACAAATTCATTCAGCTATCAAGATATGCTCCTGATGAGGTGGCTGATGATGAAAGAAAGCAAGAGCACTTCACAGAAGGACTCAATGGGCCATTACAATATGCACTGGTTGCTCATACAATTCCATCATTTTAGAGGCTCCTTGATAAAGCTCTAGCTATTGAGCACAAGCGTGTTCAACTAGGAGATTTGAAGAGGAAGGCCATTGCCCAAGGGCAGGGTAGCAGCAGTGTTCGCCCTCGCTATGTGCCGCCCCAGGGTACACCAGCTCGTCCAGGAGGAGGACCACGTCCAGATCAGTACGCTCCACTGGGGACTCCACAAACACCCCACACTCATCAGGCTGTCCCCACTGGCACCCCGACGAGGCCTACATGACAGAAGACAGGCCCTACATGCTTCAAGTGCAGTCAGATTGGGCATTATGCTAATGCTTGTCCGGTGGGTAATTCTAGTGCACCAGCTCATAACAAGCAACAGACTCCTAGCAAGAGATTCAGCATTGCCAGTGTTAACCAAGTCAGTGCTGAGGCCACTGTTGACGGTACAGACATCGCTATCTGTATGTTTTACATTAATGCAATTACAACAGCATTATTATTTGATTCTAGAGCTATGAATTCGTTTATGTTTGCTCGATTTGCAACCACCAATGAATTACCACTACAAAATATGAAAACACCTAAGGTAGTAATTACACCTAAAGGACCTGTTGAAGCAAACTATATGACACAAAAATTAACACTAACAATTATGGGAAGGGAATTCTGGTCTACACCCATAGTATTAGAAGAAAGCAGTATAGATCTGATTCTCGGGATGTCCGGGTTGAGGAAAGCAAAGGCATTTATACATTGTGAAAAGGGAACCGTAGAACTCACCAGTCCCAAGGGAGAAAGATTTGAAGTAGAGATTACCATAACCGCTTCTACCAGACCTGCCATATTTCTAATAGATGGAAAATTCGTGGGTAGAAACATCCGAGTTGTTAGAGAGTTTCCAGATGTCTTTCCTGAAGAGTTATCCGGAATGCCACCAGATAGGGAAGCCGAATTCATCATTGATCTCTTACCTGGTAGTGCTCCCATTTCAAAAAGGCCATATAGGATGTCAGTGGAAGAGTTAAAAGAACTTAAGAAACAATTAACCGAGTTGCAAGAGGCAGGGTACATTCGTCCGAGTTCCTCACCTTGGGGAGCACCGGTATTGTTTGTACAGAAGAAGGATGGTTCACAACGGATGTGTGTGGACTATAGATCACTTAATGATGTCACAATTAAGAACAAGTACCCGTTACCTTTTATTGATGACTTATTTGATCAGATGAGTGGTGCTAGGGTGTTTTCCTAGATTGACCTCAGGTTGGGCTACCATCAAATGAAGATTAGGCCACTTGATACTCCCAAGACGGCTTTCTCTACCAGATATGGTCTATATGAATTCACAGTCATGTCGTTTGGCTTAACCAATGCACCAGCCTACTTCATGAATTTGATGAACAAGGTGTTCATGGAGTATCTTGATAAGTTCGTCGTGGTATTCATCGACGACATTCTTATTTATTCCAAGAATGATAGTGATCATGAGGAACATTTGCAGATGGTGCTACAAAAGCTACGAGATAATCAACTTTATGCGAAATTTACCAAGTTTGAGTTCTGGCTTGATGAAGTACATTTCCTCAGGCATATCATCTCCAAGGGAGGAATTTCTATGGATCCGGCTAAAGTAACGGCGATAGTTGGTTGGAAGATACCAAGTACAGTCTCGGAGGTCCAGAGTTTCCTGGGACTCGCAGGCTATTACTGGTGATTCATTGAAGGGTTCTCCAAGATTGCAAAGCCTATGACCTCATTGTTAGAGAAGGGGAAGGAGTTTAAATGGACTTGGGAATGCCAAGAGAGTTTCAATCAACTGAGGTTTAAATTGATGGTTGCTCTATTGTTGGTTATGCCAGATCTACAGAAGAATTTTGATATATATTGTGATGCAAGTCGCCAAAGCTTGGGATGTGTGCTTTTGCAAGAAGGACACGTCACCACCTACGCGTCTCGCCAGTTACGGAAACATGAGTTGAACTACCCCACTCATGACTTAGAACTGGCAGCTGTAGTGCATGCACTCAAGATTTGGAGACACTATCTTATGGGAACCAAGTGCTAAGTCTACACTGATCACAAGAGCTTAAAGTATATCTTCACTCAGAAGGATCTCAACCTTAGGCAACGCCGTTGGTTGGAGCTCATTAAGGACTATGACTTGGAAATTCACTATCATCTGGGCAAGGCGAATCTGGTTGCGGATGCCTTGAGTCGGAAGGAGCATGTCCATGCAGCTATTGTAACCCAGTTACCCAATGAGTTAGCAGAAGATTTTGAGAGGCTCAATTTGGGGATAGTTGCTCATACCAAAGGAATTACCATAGAAGTGGAACCTACCATAGAGCAAGAGATACGAAAGGATCAGATTGGTGATGCCAAAATTCAGGAGATCAAAGATCTAATAACTGAAGGTAGGGGCCCAGACTTCACTGAAGATGAGCAGGGCACAATATGGTTCAAGAACCAGATTTGTGTTCCTGATATCGATAGTCTTCGTGAAACCATATTGAAGGAGGCACATGACTCAGTTTACTCCATTCACCCTTGTAGTACTAAGATGTATCAAGATTTGAAGCAGAAGTATTGGTGGTATGGACTAAAGAAGGATGTTGCTTCACATGTAGCACTATGTGATGTCTGCCAGAGGGTGAAAGCAGAACATCAAAGACTTGCTGGTTTGCTGCACCCGCTTAAGATACCCGAGTGGAAATGGGAATATATTGGCATGGACTTCATTGTTGGTCTACCTCGCACATCTACTGGGTATGACTCTATATGGGTGATTGTGGACAGGCTAACTAAAGTAGCCCACTGTATCCCAGTGAAGACCACATATTCAGAGCCCGACTCACAGAGTTGTACATGGCACGAATAGTATGTTTACACGGGGTGCCTAAGAAGATCATGTCAGACCGGGGATCACAGTTTACATCTCGGTTTTGGCAGAAGTTGCACGAGTGCTTGGATACAAGATTGAATTTTAGTTCGGCCTACCATCCTCAAACTAATGGGCAGACCGAAAGGACCAACCAAGTACTAGAAGATATGTTAAGAGCTTGTGCTCTTAAACATGGTGGTAGTTGGGATAAGAGTTTACCGTACGCGGAGTTCTCTTACAATAATAGCTACTAGGCCAGTTTGAAGATGTCACCGTTTGAGGCTTTATATGGTAGAAAGTGCGGGACTCCACTGTATTGGGATCAAACTGGTGAAAGCCAGTTCTTTGGACCAGAAATTATACAAGAGGCTGAGGAACAAGTCCGGCAGATAAGGGAGAACTTGAGAACTGCGCAGTCAAGGCAGAAAAGCTATGCTGATACCCGGAGGAGGTTATTAGAGTTTAAGGAGGGTGATTACGTGTATCTGAAGGTGTCACCAATCCGGGGTATGCGAAGATTTAAAGTTAAAGGAAAGTTGTCCCCTCGCTTTATTGGACCTTTCTTGATACTAAAGTGAGTGGGAGAAGTTGCCTATCAACTGGAACTACCCGATCATCTTGCGGATGTACATGATGTCTTCCACGTGTCTCAACTGAAGAAGTGCCTCAGGGTACCCGAAGAGCAACTACTAATGGAGGATCTTAGTGTTCAAGATGATCTAACTTATATGGAGTATCCTATCAAGATTCTTGACACCTTGACTTGTGTCACGAGAAGTAAAGTGATTAAGATGTGCAAAGTGCAATGGAGTCACCATGGTGAAGATGAGGCTACATGGGAAAGAGAAGAAGAACTACGAGTAGATTTTCCCCACCTCTTTCCTAGTCCATCGTAATCTCGAGGACAAGATTCTTTGTAAGGGGGGTAGGATTTGTAATACCCAACTTTGGAATATAAGAGAAAGAAATAAATCTTCATGTGTAGTACCTCTTCATTCATGAGAATTACTAGGAGACATAGATAAAGTGGATAATTCCTCACTAAAATGTGCATCATGCCGGAGTTTAGTTGTTTGTGCACTTAATAAAATAGTAACATGGATAAAAGTTAATAAAGAGTTGAGAATTTGGATTTAACCCCAAAGTGCAAATTAGGGAAAATTGGAAATAATATACGGGGGAAAGAGAAAAATACTACACAATACCAAAATAGATATATATAAATAAATTATTTCCATACTGGTATGTTTAATTTCTACCTTTAGTTTGAGTACAAAAGATTCACAACAATATTTGAATTCAAATTTGAAATTGACAAATAAAAAGAAAATAAAGCAGGAAATATAAAAGAAAAAGGAAAGAGCTTGTTGCGCCTGGGCCCAAACTTCGCTCGGCCCACTCCACCGTTTACCCTGCGCGGCCCAAGACGCTAGCCTTCCGTCGCGCCGACTACTAGGACCCGGCTGTGAGCCTCTTCTCTCTCTTCCCCTTTCTCCTTCTAAGCAACTTGCGTGTGGGCCCGTGATGTCAGCTCTCACCCAACTCTGCGCGACCCACTTACCAGTCCATCTGCGCGGCGTGCTCGCTACCGGCCATATCCGACATGAGGGACCCACGTATCAGTCACATTGTGTGAGCACGGGCTCTACCAGTGGAGCACGAGTGTCAGCCCAATCTTCTTGGGCGCCGCCGCAAGGCCATGGATGTCGGATCCACTGTGGACTGAGCTTGAACAGAGTCGCGCATTTCTAGGATCCTCTGCATGCCGGGCGATGATTCCGCGCCCATCGTTCATTCCCCCGTGTACACGACCGATCACCCCCTGGTTGGCCCACGCACGGGTCGTGCCCGCGGCAACTGTGGATTGGAAATTCGCGCGAATCCTTGCCAACGTGCGCTACCTGGATGGATTATAGGGGTATAAGTAAGCGAGCTCTACGACCACCTCCCTCACCCGTTCGTGTCGTCGAAGACCCTCTAGCCACCCTCAATTTACACGGCGGCGTGCTAGTATTACCGCCGTCCACCCCTCCCTGTGGCCAAGCCTTCCCCACAAATTCAATCTACGGTGAGCTTCTCCCGCATGTTTGAATTACTATTCCGATAGAGAATCGCGGGTTGGTTAGGGTCGGGATGCACCAGCACGCCGATCTGGCATGCTCCGGTGATCCTCCGCCGGGGGAGCCCTAGCAGCACCTCCGCTTGTGCCGGCTGTTGGGGACTTGTTCTCAAATGCTATGAATTAAGAACAAGGCAACACAAGTTGTTAATGGTTAAAGACCTTCATCTTTCGAAGCATTATCTCCCTTAGGATATAATGATCTTTAGACGAAGGTTATGAAGGATGTACCTTCATCATCTCAGTATATAATAATGAAAGTAGAAGCATGTGAAACATGAAAAGTAACATGAATAATCATATGGCATTATTAGAACATTTTATTATATTATATGAATAAACATGAACAATATCGAGATACATTTATACCTTCGGTTTGACAGAAGGTGAAAATCCAAGTGTGACGTGCGAGTGAATACAAGTCAGCGTGAACAGTACGGTGTTACTGTTCATCTATTTATAGGCATAGGACGCAGCCTGTGTAAAATTACATCCATGCCCTTTATGTTTACTATTGACTTAAGGATAATCTATCGAGGACTAGATAGCCTTTTCCTCTTTAAGTCGGTTCCATTTTCTGCCGCTAAGCCGATGCTTCTCTACGCGTAGCTTCGGAACTGGTTCAACCTTCTTCGAGACCATACTTTTCATATCGTGTACAACTTCATTCCGAGGCCAAAGGTCCCTGTGACTGTACTATACTTGGAGAACATGTTAGTTGTGTTTTTTGAGGACCTTCGGAAGACGAAGGCCCCCAAAAGTAGCCCCTCGCAGTATTAATTTGTTATAACAATAAATTCAGACTGCGACGTGATCGAAGTCCTTAAGCCGAAGGTCCGAAAAAACACCTTCCCTTCGCTAGAATAGCGAAAGTCAATGACAAACGGGGCCGCCAAGTTGCAAAGTGCTAGGCATATAAATAGGAACCCATAGCGGCAGCATTTTGATGCGCCATTTCTGTTGTTTGCGTTATTTTCTCAAATTTTTAACTCTTGCTTACTAGCTCTTGCTTGATTTTCGAGCTTCGGTTTAAAGACATGCTTGCTCCATGTCTGAGGAGAAGATGATCGAGGAAAAAATGACTGAGGAGCAGAAGCTTACTGAGGAGAAGAAGCTATATAAAGAAGAAAGTTGCGAATCCTTTTATCGCTGGGTTTTATGAGTCCATGGCAAAGATGAATACAGAGAAAATTACTAAGGAGATAATGGAGGATTTGTTTGAAGATTCTGATGACAGTGATAGTTTTGATGTGGAGAGTGGAAATGAAGATTCTGAGGATCGGCCCTAGCGGCCAAGCCATACCATCTTCAGGAAATCAAGCATTAAACAAAGTCATATTGATGCCATGAGAGAGAGGTATTTTTGCGACACGTCTATTGTGAGGGTTGGAGGAGACGGCACTGCCCCTGCTCCTAAGGAAAATGAAGTTGTTATTTACCGAAGCTTCTTGAAGGCTAGCCTTCGGTTCCCTCTGAGCAAATTTGTGGTTGAGGTATTAAAGATATTCCAGATCTTTCTTCATCAGATTACCCCTGAAGCTATAATTAGGATGGGGATGTTTGTCTGGGCTGTAAGAAGCCAGGGGCTAGAGCCGAGCGCGAAGTGCTTCTGCAATATGCATGAGCTATTATACGAGACGAAGGCTACCGACAAAGAACAATACCACAACAACTTCGGTTGCTACGGGTTCATTGCCCGCTCTAATGCAAGTTACCCGGTGCCAACATACCAGAAAAGGTGGCTCGGGACCTGGATGGAGGAGTGGTTTTATGTTAAAAAAGATCTGATTAAAAGGGAAGACATCAAGGAAATTATCCAGCATCCCATCCGGTCTCGCTTTGGCCTTCGAAGGCCGAAGGTCACTATTGAAAGTGACGCCGAAGCATGCCAGAAGGCCTTTAGCAATGTTTGTGCCTTCATTGGCACAAGAGATATAATTCTAGAACACATAGCCTACAGAGTGTGGCCACTTGTGGAGAGCTGGGATATGCCGAAGGAGACTACTGCTGAATCCAGTGAAGGCGGCCTAGTTCGATTGAAATATACCTTCAGATTTAGAGAGAAGTTTGACGAACCAAATGATGACTGGTTAAAATGTATTGAAGCTACTAGCGACGAGCTGCTTGGGACATATTCCAAGGCCGAAGATGATGCCCTGTCCGCAGCTTTCAGGGGTCGGGGGAAGAAAAGATTGAACAGGGTGTTTGAGCAATTGGCTTCGTATACCCTGATTATCACTACCCACTGCGAAGGCAAGGAAAGAAGAGAAAAACTGCCGCTTCGGCCACCACTGTTGTGCCGAACGGTAAGAAAATAAAGGTTCTAACCCACCGACCACGGTATATTGAACCGGCCGTAGTGCCTGAATTTGGCGAAGGGACCTCTTCAACTGACGAAGCAAAACAAGCGGCCCCCAACGAACAGAGTGCTGAAGAATCGATTGTAGTGTCGAAGGTGCTTACAGTCGAGCCAGCTGAAGCCAAAGATGATGCGGTCGAAGAACCAAAATTGGAAAAACAGTGAAAATGCCAGAAATCTTGAATCCACCAGCAAAGGCAGAATTGCCTAAAGTGCAAAAGGCTCCTGCCGCAACTCCCAAGAGGAGGAGAATGGCCAGCGTGCTAGACGCCGTTATGGAGAGCACAAAGGCCTTGAGCCCTGCTCCTACAAAGAAAATTGCCGAAGCTGTTAAAGTCCAGGCCAAAGCGGAAGCTGGGCTTTTAGCGCCCCTTGAGATGAAGGATATCACGCCTGAAGATAAAGCTGATCAACAAACTTCAGATACCGACATGGCAGCAGGGCAAGATATGACAGAAAAAGAAAAATCTCCTACCCCCGAAGCTCCAGCCGAAGATGTTGACTACATTGTTCGACATGCTTCGGGGAAAAAATTACCCGAAGAAGAAATCCTAGAAGCCAGACACTGCGCCCAGAAACTAAAATATCCGAAAGGGGCCTTAGTGTTCAATGGCACTAACGAAGATGATTTCCTATATTGTCTCCCGGACAACAAAGAAATATCCATTTGCCGAGAGATAGCTAAAAGTATGGGATTTCCGAAGCTTGAGGAAGGCCTTTCGGCTATGTCGAAGGATGATCTTGCTGATAGCCTTGCGTACAACAGTATAAAGGTATAGAAGTCAACTTTAAAGTTGGAAATGAAGTACTTCGTTGTCATGCTTAATTCTTTCTTTTCCTTTGTAGGGCTTGATTCTTAGCAATGCCTTAAGGGCACAAAAGAGCACCGAAGATGAAAGTTGTACAATAGCTCTCAACAACCTTCGCTCAGAAGTAATTGAGCTGAGAAACGGAGGTCTAGAGAAAGACAAAATTTTAATTTCATTGGTGAATAAAATGAAAGAAGACGAAGCTAAGTATAATGCTCAGGCCAAAGCCCAAAAAGCCGAGGTTGAAGATCTTCGGAGACAACTGGCCGAAGCCAAAGAAAACTGTGAAGTTGTGAAGGCCAGCCAAGAAATAAGTGAATGGTGGAAGGCCAGGCTAGAGAAGAATATTGAGGAGCTTCGCGAGTCCAAGGAAAGATGCTTCGAAAAATCCTTGGACTGCGTGAAAAATTTGAAAAACAGCTTTGTAAAAGTTGGTGCCTACTCCTCTGAGGAAAACTTCATTCGAGGCAACCTCGAAGGCGTCATTGAGTGGATAAGCGGGGAAGCCGAAGCTTTTGAGGAGATTTTGAATGATCGTGGAGATATTTGTGCTTTCTCCAGCGCCCGGGGAGTCGCAGCTATTCTGGAGAAGGCTGGATGCGAACACGTGAAAGCTGCAGTGAATGCCGAAGCTGCCTTCTCCATAGACGATACAAAAGATCCTTCAGCCAAAGCGACTTTGATGGGTGGAAAATTCTATTCTGATATCTGGGTGAACGGTGGCCGAGAATTGGCCCATGAAATTATAAAAAAGAATGAAAAAGACACCCATGACGCCAGAGAAGAAGCTAGGCGAACTAAAGAGGCTGCTGAGCGAGAAAGGCACATAGGTATTGTTTTTTGAATTTTAAGTTTGGTACTTGCTTTATGGCTTTGCACTGATAGTTTATCTATTACAGCTGAGCTGAAACCGCTGCTAGAGCCGTACAATCCACTGGCTGATCCGGAGATGAAAGAAGCATTGGACGTTATAAGCATTGCAAATTCTATTATCGACGAAGTAGTAGACAAATTACTAAACGAAGCCGCAGAAAAGATCCTTAGAGAAGAATAGACTTTGTTGTAATAATACTTTGCAACTTTATTGTAACAATACTTTGTAACATTTGGTGTATGCAACAATTGACAAGACATATAATATATTTCTTTACGATGCGTGAAATTTACACACATACCGCCTTCCCTTCTTTTCATGCTGCGTAAAGAAAGAAATCTCTTCTATAACAATATGATGTATTTCCCGAAGCTTACTTCGTGCCTCAGCACATTTTGATTTTGACAAAGTATTTGCCGTAGATTTGCTTCGTATTCAATTTCTATGTCGTCAATGCAATATGATGTATGATGTAATGTTATGTGAAATGATATGATGATATGATGAAAAAATGATGAGGATGCTGAAGACACACACCCACGCGCCCACATTGGAATACACAAGACTCTGCATCCCCTTAGGAACGTCTTTTGAGTCTTTAAGCTCTGCATCCCCTTAGGAACGACTTTTGAGCTTCTTCACCTTCTATTTCGGTGGCATTTAAGCTCTGCATCCCCTTAGGAATGACTTTTGAGCTTCTTCACCTTATATTTTGGTGGTATTTGGCTTTGCATCCCCTTAGGAACGACTTTTGAGCAGAAAACTTAAGCTGCGCTCCCTTAGGAACGACTTTTGCAGCTTCGGATTGTAATTTTTGGCTCTGCATTCCCTTAGGAACGACTTTTGAGCAGAAAACTTACACTGTGCTCTCTTAGGAACGACTTTTGAAGCTTCAGATCATAAATTTTTGGCTCTGCATTCCATTAGGAACGACTTTTGAGCTTCGAAATTTATTTCATTTCCTTAAAGACTCCTTTCGAGCTTCGTGAATCTATGAGGAAGATATATTTCACTCTAGTGTAGGCATAATTATTACAAGAAATTGAAATTAAATTCTTCATTACTTGTTTCTCACACAGAAAATAAAACGACATAAAAGATAAAAGTACATCAAAAGTAGGATATTCCTCAGTATATATGCTTCTACTCGGGTACAGTGCTGTTGACTGTACGAGCTTCGGACTCTTCCCTGAAGTCGCGCTGCTGCTGGGCATGCTGGTGCCCTTCTGGCTGTTGGCTTCAGGTATGAGTAAGTGGCAATGGTGGTGGCAGTGGGAGATGAGGCCAGGAAGCTTGTGAATGGCTTGCCGAAGCAACAGAAGCTGTAGGTTGATTGCCCACATATTCTGGTATGTAGGGAGAGTAGCACGAAGCAGTATGTAAAACCTGCTTCGGCTGATTCTGCTGCGCTTCTGCTTCGGCAATCTCTTTTTGCTTCTGGATGGTGAACTGGCATGTTCTTGTAGTGTGGCCCTTGTCTTCACCACAGAATAAGCAATAGAGTTTTCTGGATTGATCCCCATATCTTCCTCCGAAACCCCTGCCGCCTCTGCCCCTTGGAGCTAGTGGCCTGAAAGAGCTTTGCTGTTGCCCTGAAGATTGTGAACTATGTTGTGGCCTCTGAAACTGGCTTCCTCTGTCATCACTCTAACTAGAGTTGTGGATTGATCTAACATGCCTAGGGTGGAGTCTTCCTCCGAAGCCCCTAGTCATCTCAGAAAACCTATAAGCTTCTTCCCTTCTCTGGCGGAAATCATTGTCGGCTCGGATGTACTTGTCCATCTTCTGAAGCAGCTTCTCTAGGGTCCGAGGGGGTTTCCTGGTGAAGTATTGAGCCGTAGGTCCTGGCCGAAGCCCTTTGATCATGGCCTCAATGACGATTTCATTGGGCACCATGGGCGCTTGTGCTCTCAGACGCAAGAACCTTCGGACATACGCCTGGAGGTATTCTTCGTGGTCTTGCATGCACTGAAACAAAGCTTGAGCAGTAATTGGCTTCGTCTGGAACCCTTGGAAACTGGTGACCATCATGTCCTTCAGCTTCTGCCATGATGTGATTGTTCCTGGCCGAAGAGAGGAGTACCAAGTTTTTGCAACATTCTTGACTGCCATGACGAATGACTTCGCCATGACTACAGTATTGCCCCCATATGAAGATATGGTTGCTTCGCAGCTCATCAGAAACTGCTTCGAATCTGAGTGCCCATCATACATGGGGAGCTGGGGTGGCTTGTATGATGGCGGCCATGGAGTAGCCTGCAGTTCTACTGACAGAGAAGAAGCATCATCAAAAGCAAAATTCCCATGATGAAAATCATCATACCATTCATCATCATCGTAAGAATTGTCTTGACGAAGCTCTCTTCATTGAGGTCTTCGATCCTGGTCATCTTGAGTGAGATGACACATTTCCTCAGCAGCTTCATCGATCTTCTTCTGTAGATCGGAGAGACGAAGCATCTTCTCCTTCTTCCTTTGGACCTACTGATGGATGGCTTCGAGGTCCCTTATTTCTTGGTCCAGCTCCTCCTCCTAAGGCGTTGGACTTGTAGCCTTCCTTTTTTGACTTCTGGCTTCACGCAGGGTTTCCTGATTGACGTCTAGTGGCTGCAATGCAGCCCCTAGCCCTGAAGCTTTCTTCGGCGGCATGACGAGGGTCGCAGCTTGCCGAAGGTGGTCGAATGAGTTCACCGGAGGTGGGCGCCAATATTGGGGACTTGTTCTCAAATGCTATGAATTAAGAACAAGGCAACACAAGATGTTAATGGTTAAAGACCTTCGTCTTTCGAAGCATTATCTCCCTTAGGATATAATGATCTTTAGACGAAGGTTATGAAGGACGTACCTTCATCATATCAGTATATAATAATGAAAGTAGAAGCATGTGAAACATGAAAAGTAACATGAATAATCATATGGCATTATCAGAACGTATTATTATATTATCATGAATAAACATGAACAATATCGAGATACATTTACACCTTCGGCTTGACAGAAGGTGAAAATCCAAGTGTTACGTGCGAGTGAATACAAGTCAGCGTGAACAATACAATGTTAATGTTCATCTATTTATAGGCACAGGAAGCAGCCTGTGTAAAATTACATCCATGCCCTTTATGTTTACTATTGACTTAAGGACAATCTATCGAGGACTAGATAGCCTTTTCCTCTTTAAGTCGGTTCCATTTTACGCCGCTAAGCCGAAGCTTCTCTACGTGTAGCTTCGGAACTGGTTCAACCTTCTTCGAGACCATACTTTTCATATCGTGTACAACTTCATTCCGAGGCCGAAGGTCCCTGTGATTGTATTATACTTGGAAAACATGTTAGTTGTGTTTTTTGAGGATCTTTGGAAGATGAAGGCCCCCAACACCGGCGTTTAGAAGATGAGTCCCTAGCCATTGGATTGATCGGGTGCGGGTAGGATTAGATCCTGATACCGATTCGGCCACGTTCACTCGTGACCGTCGATTGGAGATCCAAGGTTCCGGATGGGGTGCGTGGTCAGGTGGCCGATCGCCCATTGATCCTGCCACAGGTGGCTGGGATGGCATGGGAATACTTCAGTTTGGCAGATCTAATCTAGCGTTTCCAAATCTAATCCAACAGCCAGAATTGATGCATACCCCTTCGTGGATGCAATTTGCTAAAGAGTCTGTGGCCAAAGTGAAAATCAACCCGCCGTCCAAGGGGGGGTGTAGACTGAGTCTGGGAGAATTTTATGGTTTAACCCCGAGTTTCTCTATAATTCGTGCTCAGACCAGGGAATCAGGAAATTAGTAAAAACAGTATAGGAAATACTCTTTAGTACATAAATAAATCCAGAAACTCAATAAATTTATAGAAAATTCATATTAAATCCTTTTTGGTCCATTCTAGTGGCATTAATTTTGTTTTAATATTGTCTATCACTTAGTACCTCTGTTTAGCCATGAAACTTGAACTAAAATTATTCACATGAATTATGCTATTCTAGGTCCTAAATAACTTCGGAAATTCATAACTTAATAACCGTAGATCCGAATTAGAGAGTCTTGTTTCTACGATCTTGTTACGCAGCAATAATATCATGCATTTTGTTTCAATGTTTGGTGTGATGTTAATTTTTGCTATACCCTGTTTGTTTGTATTGATGCGAGTAGACGAACCAGCCACTAAGGATCCAGGGGTTCGGCAGGTGGAGACTACTGAGCAGGAGCTTGTTGAGGGCAAGTTGTGCCCTTGATCACTTCTTTATACCCAGTCATGTTCTTATTAATCATAATGATCTGCATAGGTTAATTTTGATGGGACCCAATAGGTTACCCCAGTTTGACTATCTTTATACCTTGATTCCATAGAACTTTTTGGGTAGTACTTGCTATTGTGGTTTTGGGTATAGAGATACACATTACTCATGATTATACATTTATTATCAGTTTATTATTACTGTTCATGATAAGATCATTATGTTAATTGAAACATGGAGCGACCACCCGGAAAAACAGTGCTACCACAAGGGTGGTATGTGATGCCCTTGGCTGACTAACTAGGAAAGCTAGTGGAGGACTACCTTACCCGAAAGGGGCAAGGGCAGTAGGGGAGTGGTCAGTGTAGGGAGGCCCTTGGGTTGATTTTGCTGCGATGGCGGTCAGGTGAGGGGTCCTTGCATTGGAGCTTCCTAGAAACTGTAGCGGGTTTTTTGAAGCTAGTGGAACTTTATGAAGGCCTTGTATTGTCACCCTGCCTCGCTTCCTTGGTAGAGGTGTATGGGATTCATGACCCCTTGGCAGATGAGTAACATGACTAGTGGGTAAAAGATGTGCAACCTCTGGAGAGTGTAAAACTGGTATACTAGTCGTGCTCACGATCATGAGCAACTCGAACCCTCACATGATTAATTTATGGAATTAAATTCTCGAACCCTCACATGATTAATTTATGGAATTAAATTCAATTTGTTATCTGCATCGCATTAGGATTATTTATTATTACTTTTATTCATTATTACTATGGTTTCGTATTTACTTACACTTATTAATAAATTTTGACCAACTTATAAAAGAAATGCTGAGCTTCAACCTTTATTTTGTTGATCAGCCTTACACTTCCCATGAACTCCCACATTTGGTGAGTTCATGCACATTATTCCCCACAACTTGTTGAGCTATGATCTTTTGTGAGCTCACTCTTGTGATATATAAACCCCGACAGGTGAAGAGCAGGTGGTCGAAGAGGAGCCGCACAACGAGGAGTTCGACTTGATCTAGATGGTGTCTCCCAATCAGCTTTGTGACACTAGGGA
Source organism: Zea mays (assembly GCF_902167145.1). Taxonomy (NCBI): domain Eukaryota; kingdom Viridiplantae; phylum Streptophyta; class Magnoliopsida; order Poales; family Poaceae; genus Zea; species Zea mays. The sequence goes on along the minus strand of NC_050097.1, from coordinate 154,868,104 downwards.
AATAATATTTAGTTCATTTTATATTTATCATTTATTTTGTAAGACTTCCGCTATGTAATAAGTACATTTATGATATGTATGGCATTTATCTCTATGCACTCTGTTGTTATATGTGTTGTTCTTCCTTGGCGCACATATGAGACGCACCCGGCTTTATCCTTTAAATCCGGGTGTGACATTGAGCCCGATAGCCTCCACTTGTGCCACCTTGATAGGTAGAGCCTCCTTGCTGTTGGTTGCTTTGTGAACAATGGCATGCGGCTCGTAGAGAGGAAGCGGTCCGTTTGGCAATGTCATCAACGTACCTAGCTCCTTCACCATCATGCGTCCGTGAATTTTCTGAGAGTTTCCTCGGGCGTCATTGTCACACCCAGTTTTGGAAGGCAAACCGAACACGAACCATGTACGTGCCAGGATCAAAAACTCACGTACACGGCGATTACATAATTGGATATCATCACATATTGCTCGAAATAAATAGCGGAAAAGGTACTTTATTACATCAAGATGTCCAAGACATCCATAGAGTCTTTAACATAACATTGCCTGAGTAGCGGGGACAGCTACCACTCCCGACCTAAGATCCACCAATCTTGTGTTTCATGTCCTCCATCTCTCGGCGCTTCCTTTCAGTCATTTTGGCTCTGTCGATCAAATGCTGGAAGGTATGGAAGGTGTGGTTCATCAGCTGGTAGTGAAGGGGATCAATTAAGCCTCTTAGAAAGCGGTACTGCCTCTTAGCATCTGTATTGACATCCTCGAGTGCATAGCGTGACAACTGCAGAAACTTGTCCCTGTACCCGCTAACAGATAGGTGGCCTTGCTTCAACACTAGAAATTCCTCCTTCCTCACGATCATCAATCCTTCAGGCACATGGTAATGATGGAAGTTTTCCCTAAACTCCTCCCAGGTGATGGCTTCAGGGTCGGCATGGGTGGCGAGGTAAGACTCCCACTAGGACTGTGTTGCTCCCCTTAGAAGGAGGGGACCATACAGAACCTTCTCACGATCGTTGCATCAAGTAGTGTGCAACACACGCTCCACGATACACAGCCAATCTTCGACGTTCATGGGGTCAGCAGAATGGGCAAAGACAGGGGGATGACCCCTCATGAACTCCGCCCGCTTGTCCCTGGGCATCTAAGGCATCTGCACTTGCATCTGAGGTTGAGGTGGGGATTGCTACTGCTGCACCTACTACATTGCTGCTAAAGTCTGGCCAATCGCTTGGACTGCCCGTGTTTGCATCAGGATCATCTGTTCAATAGTCATTGGGGGTGGCGGTGGCAACTGCTTCTGAGGTGCCTCCTCTTGAGGTGCCTGCTGCTCCTGCTGAGCACGCCTTCCACCTCTGGGCCTATTGTTTGGCATCTGTAGAAAGCATACACACATCAGATCTGACTCTGCATTATTTCAGCATAGGAAAAGATATATAGAAGCCTTCACAACACTGAACACATGAACATCTTCACTGACTCAACACAGCCAAACATAGCTTCTCAGATAAAGAGGAGAGTGGAAATAGGTTGCCCAACTAGCTAACTGACTTTATTAATAACCACACCAAGTTGCAGGGGATGCCCACACCTTGATGACAGTCATTACAAAAATCCAAATTCATCACGAGTTCATAACGACAGACATAGAAAATCATGATAAGCAAACTAACACTAACCAAGACTAACTAAGACTAAGACACTGAATTAAGCATTATTACAAACTCCGACACGGTAGATCTATGGCTCCAAATCTATCTGGGTCCTGCAGTCAGGGGTGCCATAAGCAAAGCGACCACAGGGCGGCGAGCGGTAAGGGTGCTGAATCCTAACGGGAGCGGGGGAACCACCATCCTGATAGTGGCGCGCCGCGTGCTCAGCACGCAATTTCTCAATCTCCGCCTGAGCCTTGCCCAACTCGTTAAGGGCGTTGTCCAGCTCGGTGTTGAGCACGACGACCAGGTTGACCATGCTGTTCAGCCTGGCATTGCCCTCACCAATGGGCGAGACAATCACACCTCCAGCACTACCGGTCGAATGGCGAGGGTAGTACTTCAGGTCGAGGCCGTTAGCTACCCCGATGAACAATGAGCAGTACTGCAAAATCTATGCTGTGCAACATCTTGCATGGCTATCTTGGCAGTGTCCCTCTCAGTGATAGAATAGTGCCTTGAGAAGGCCTCTTCACCCCGGAGTTCATCGTCCGGACGACCCACCAAGCAAGTAGCCTCCCACTAGTCCGGGTATAACCCGCGACGATGCTAGTAGACTACACAACGGTACTGAATGGACCAAGTGTGTCGGTCAAAGGTCCGATGCAGCAAGGTGTCAAGAGCGTCGTGGAAGTGACAACCGCGAGCGGCGTCACGAGTGATGGGTCTAGCGATCCATCCCTCTGGCTCCTGCTCCTCTGAGAGCTCCATGCTGTGGCTCGAACTACCACCATCGTCATCATCTCCATCTCAGTCAGGGTCTCCTCCAGCAGCTGGGATACCCTATAGTGGTGTAGAGGCATCTCTGGTTGAGGTGCAGGGGAAGGCTGCCTCCCAGACTCCACCTCCTACTGAGGCGAGGGGAAGAGTCCTGCTGCTCCTGCTCCTGGTGTCGGTGCTCCTACTCCTCGTGCAGGCAGCGATGCAGTCTCTCCAGGTGGCTAGATTGACCTGTCACCGTGCGACGCAGTGGGCGCTCCACAAGCCGAGAGGGCAAAAAGGGGATCACTGACTTACGTGCAGTGCATCTAATACGTGCCATCTACAAAAGACATCGTAAGCACAAGAGTGAGAATAGAACTATATGACCAGCAAGTAAACCAAAAGTAAAGTGGGATAAAAATTATGTGAGATGATTATATAGATAATAATATAACATAGAATTGGTCAAGATGACCAACTTTTGAAGTGACACCAAAGGTCAAGGTAAGGGTAGGGGTCTATAGTCCTTAGGGCGACCATTCTAGTCTAGGTTAGCGGTCCTACAGTCAGCAAGGCTTTTATACCACTTATGTCACACCCGGTTTTGGAAGGCAAACCGAATGTGAACCATGTACGTGCCAGGATCAGAAACTCACCTACACGACGATTACATAATTGGACATCATCACACATTGCTCGAAATAAATAGCGGAAAAGGTACTTTATTACATCAAGATGTCCAAGACATCCATAGATTCTTTAACATAACATTGTCATTAATATTATCAAAGTGCGGAATACGAACGTAGAGATAAGGCCTTCATAGGCAGCTGACTAGGGGTTTGCCACTAGCATATCTAGAACTCATCATAGTCCTGGAATTCCTCAAAGTCCTCCATGTTGCCTGTATCTCCTCCTGAGCATTGAATATAGTGGGGACAACCTAGGGTGGGGTTGGTTTTTAAAGCAAGGGTGAGTACACATCAACGTACTCAGCAAATGTCCCGTTTGGCTAAAGTGGACTAGCTGTATGTGGATTTAAGGTTAAAGCAGTTGCTTTTAGTTGGTCAAGTATTTATTACTAGTAGTAAGCCAAGTTTTAGTAATAAACCTAGTTATTATCCAAATATACTCCCTCTAAGAGGAAATACTAGAGATCAGAATTGTATTTATCATCATTAACCATAATCATAAAAAGTATCCAAAGTTCTTCAAATCAAAGAGGACCCTAAGGCTGCTCTCAATCGTGAACACAGCTGATATACCAGTTTCTAACACTCTGTAGAGGTTGCACACTTTACCCATGAGTCGTGATCCCTTTTTGCCTTGGGTCGATCAAACCCTCAAACACTACCAATGTGAGTAGGCAAGGTTTCACTATGTAGCCTTTACAAAGATTCCCCAGAGGTCACAGCCGCCCGTTAGGTTTATCCAGTTTGATAAACACAATACTTCTCCCCATAGGAAAGGTGACTAACAAAACCAAATCGAAAGAACCTCGACAGAGCAAGTACTGTGCCCGGACCCCATTGATGGCCCTACGGCGAAGCCAACTACACATCAAATTCCTCTAATTAATCAGCTAAGGGCGTCCCATTCCACCCTCATGGTTGTACTATTACCACGGGTGGTCACTCAACGAACAGGTACTTACGGAGAGGTACTCAGGGAAACAGCCTGAGTCCCCTAAAGTATCACAAGATCATCATCAGGATAACATCATCGTATCATGTATGTTTACATCATGTTCGTTGTTTAAGGTAAAGCAATATCATAAAGCTAACCATGAAACCCAAAAGGTAAACAAGGATAAGGTAAATACAGACTAGTCAATCCTTAGGTTTCAATAAAGTAATGTGGGACAATGAATTATAAAGTAAGTAGGACATAATAGGTCAGAGGACACTTGCCTTCACCAGGTTGTTGCTCAGGAAGATCTTCGGCAACACACTCAGGAACCACAGGCTGCTCATTGTCTAAACAAAGCGATCATGCATTCAATACATTTGGATAAAGACAAATGAACAATACACCAAACATATACAATCAAGTGAACACAAGTTTGATAGAACAGTATAAACACAAAAGGTAAACTCAGGTTCTAGGGCGAACTAGCACACTTAGAAGTTTGTGATTCCTTAAATATTATCTATCTCCATAGATTACATAATTTAATTCCACTTATTTTAATGAGACACAAAGGAATTATGCCAGGGGTGGATTCATACACTACATATTATTAATCTCACAAAGTTAAACATCTAATTACCATTGGGGTTTTCCTTTTTATTTTTCTTATTAATTAAATAAACCATTACCTAAACTGACCTATAGTCTAGGCATAAAATTAATATGTGCACACAATGAATGATTATAATTTACATAAACAGAGAATAATCCTATGAACATTTTGCAATTTGAATCACTCAATTTGGAGTTCATTGCAAAAGATATGAAATAAACAAGTTTTGGAATTTAAGACCCTATATTAGGTATAATTCTGTAATTAAATAAAAGTCTAGGATTCTATATGCAAGAATACAGGGGCATGCGCCCGAAAACCAGGGACGACGGGTTGTTTTCCGGAAAACCAAGGGTTTCTTTTGCAAAACTGCCGCGCGAAGGGGTATCGGGTCTCCTCAGCTGTCAGATCTACGATCAACGGTCGAGATTAGATCCGAGCGTGATCGCGCATGCGTGGACGGGCGAGCGCTGCTGAAAGGTGGGGCAAGGATGGCAGCGACCTAGGGTCAGCGGGGCTGACAGACCGGGCCCAGCAGTAGAGCACGAGCGAGGGCGCGGATCCGAGCGACCATATCTAAATCGGACGGTTGAGATCTGGTCAGGTTAAATAGAAACCATGCCATTAGATCCCAGACGGACGCCTAAGATCTAATGGCGGGCTCGAGCTGGGTGGCTGGCCTGCTCGTGGCGGCGCCGCCCGTCTCCGTGGTGAGGTTTTGCCGTAGGCAAGGGCATGACCACAGTGAGGGTCTAGGGCACTAGGGAAGGGCTCGGGCGCACTCGGCTTGACATGACGGACTCAACCATAGGCACGACGCCGGCGTGGGGGCACTAGAGGGCGTAGTCCACGACGGAGTGGCCCAACAGCGGCACAGACCCACTCCGGCAAGCAATTGCGCGAAGGACATGGCAACACATGGGGAAATAAGGTCGTGGGGGAGTTGCTGACCCCGAGTGGAGACTTTGGAGCGCTTGGGCAACGACAGGGACGCAGGGAGGCCTCGGGTCAACAACGGTGGAGCTGCGGCTGCACGGGAGGAGGCTGGTGAGAGTGGACCAGGCGAACAGAGGAGCTAGGGGCGAACCAGGAGGTGTCCAACGTTGCTCGCGAAGGGGCGGAGCTCATCGAGGCAACGGGCGCAGCAAAAACTCAATGGCAGCCACATAACGGGCGGAGGACCACGTTGAGCTTCACGGGCGCGCGCGCAGAGCGAGAGAGAGGGCGAGGGTGCTCGGCTGAGGGCGCAACTGAGTGGGGGAGGGTGATTGAGTGTGGGCGGGCTCTAGAAAAGGCTCGGGCGCATGGGGGCGTGGCCGGGAAACGTGCGGTCGTGGGCACGTCCACGGCAGAGAGCGTGAGTGGTTCGGGGGGGGGGGATGGTTCCGACATGCAGAGCCCACGAAACAGAGAGAGCATGCGAGCGAACGGACAACCAGGCTGATGAGAGGGGCCCACGGGACAGAGGGAGCAGGCGCGCATGTGCGGAGGGAACCGGCGTTAACAGGTCGGCCCCACCGGGCAGCGAGAGGGAGAGAGAGCGCGTGCGGGATGGCACTGACAGGCGGGGTCCGCCTATCAGGGAGAGGCGGGCGCGCGCGGGGCTGGGCTGAGATGGGCATGCTGGGCTGAAATAGGTTTTCCTTTTTCCCTGGATTTTCTAATTGCTTTTCTTTTTATTTTCTCTATGGATTTCAAATCAAGTTCAAACCAAATTCAAATTCAAACCATTTCAAACTTGTGCGTCAAACAAAAGGAAGATTTAGGCTCAGCATGATGTAACATTTCACGACTCACATAGTTTTGACAAAATAAATAATTAATCCCTCACCTAATTAACCTAATTTTAATCAAAAGGAAGAGAGAGAGAGAGTCTAGAGGGAGAGAGAGAGACAAGAGGTAACACCTGAATTAGGTAGGCATTTAGAGAAGAAATTTTATACCCAAAATTTAGGGTGTTACAGTCATCTTGGTGTACCTAGGATTTTCATGGATGAGGTTTACAAGATGAGGATCAATAACAGTAAATGACCTTAGCATTAGTCGAACGACATCATGATCCGTCCATCTTGTACTTCCATAGCTCCGGATCTTGTTCACCAGAGTCTTGAGCCTGTTGTAGGTTTCGGTTGGCTCCTCTCCCCGTTTCATGGCGAACCTTCCCAGTTCTCCTTCTACTAGTTCCATCTTGGTAATCATGGTGGCGTCATTACCGTCGTGAGAGATTTTGAGGGTATCCCATATTTGCTTGGCATTGTCCAAGCCACTGACTTTGTTGTATTCATCTCTGCATAGAGTTGCTAACAGAACAGTAGTAGCTTGGGCATTTTTATGTATTTGCTCCTTAATAAAAACTGGATTATCACTACTATTAAAATGCATCTCGTTTTCCACTATTTCCCAAATACTAGGATGAAGAGAAAATAAGTGACTACACATTTTATGGCTCCAAAAAGAATAGTCTTCTCCATCAAAGTGAGGGGGTTTACCGAATGGAATAGACAATAAATGAGCATTCAAATTATAATGGATGCGAGAATAATCAAAAGAATAGTTTTGGTTAACCGTTTTCATTTTCGGCGAAGAGTCTTCGTCGTCGTCATCCCTTGGTGAAGAGGAGAAGGCATCGCTGTCACAGTAGATGATATTCTTGATGCGCCTCTTCTTCTTTCCATCCTTCCTCTTGTTGTTTGAGCCTGAGTCGGTGGGCTTGTCACCTTTTAGCTCATCAACATAGAGAGTCTCCTTCTCCTTGTCATTGATCATTACTCCCTTGCCTTTAGGATCCATCTCTTCGGGCGGTTAGTCCCTTGATGAAAAGAATGGCTCTGATACTAATTGAGAGCACCTAGAGGGGGGGTGAATAGGTGATCCTGGGATGATCAACTCTAAACAACACAAACTTGGTTTATAAATGTTAGTGAAATTAAAACCAAGTTATTGTGAATAGAGAGAGGAAGAGAACTCTTCACTTGATTGTTCCTTTGATATATGTTTTAAACATTGGGACAATAGTGCAAGTGAATATGTGAGAACTCTATGGAAGAAAGACAATCACACTAAGTAAATGCACAAGTGGCACGATGATTTTTATCCCGTGGTTCAGCCAATGCCTACTCCACATTGTGGTGACCTCCTTCGGTCAAGGATTGCACTCAATCCCTCTCAAGTGATCCAAAGATCAAACTTGAGTACCACAGTTTTTCCTTTTCTCAAGTATTCCCTTTGTGAGGAATATCCACAAGTTGGAGTCTTTCACCCTTACAAAATTGATCACAAGTAAACCACAAGAGTAAGGGAAGGAATAGAAACACACATAAGAACTAGAGTTGCAACAACAACACGCACTCAAGTCAAGAAACGAGCACATGAAACAACGCAGCGAAGTTACAGCTCAAAGAATTGCTTAAATCTCTATCACAATGAAACAAATGTGTGGTTGCGAAGTCTAGGCATTGTAGGATGTTCAATGGATGCTTGGTCTTGTGCTCCATGCGCCTAGGGGTCCCTTTTATATCCCGAAGGCAACTAGGAGTCGTTTGAGTCCCAATTGAAAGGCCCTGGTTGCCTTCTGTCCATGGGTGCACCAGACAGTGAACAGTGTGCGATTTCCTTCCTTGTTTGGCGAAGCCAACCATTGCAGCCACCGGCTCCGTAGCACACCAGCCAGTCCGGTGTGACCTGATTACCGTTGGCGAAGTCCACGTGTCACCCGCGGATTTCGTAGCCGACCATTGGCTGGGGGCTCGGCTGGCACACCAGACAGTCCGATGAATTTTAGTCGTGGCGCCCCCAACTTTTCCCGAGAGCAACAAGTTCACCGGGGTGCCACCTGGGCACTGAACACTGTCTGGTGCACACCGGACAGTCCGGTGTACCGCAGGCTAGTGCAAGTCTAGCTTGCTTAAGCCACACTTCTTCAAATCGATTTTTCTTATTTTGAGAAGTCTCCTAGCACTTAGTACAACAATGTTAGTGCCAGAAACAATTTACTAAGGCTAGAATCATACCTTGCTTTTCCATTTGCTTCTCTTTCACTTTAGCTCATTTTAGACAAAACAATATGTGTTGAGCATCCAAATCACCAAAACATAATAGGAATGGCCTAGGAGCACATTTCCCTTTCACCTTCGCCATATGAACAACAACTTGTAGCCTAATCACAGGTCCAGCCACAATTCTCCACACAAAACATGCCACACCACAACAGAAGGGAGCAATTTGAAGCTAGAACATTTAACAATGTGGTCCCTGAGTCGAAGCATATCTACTAAGAGCCTGAGGGGCTATGTCAAAATGACGAAATTAGAACAAAGTCCAAAAATCTATTGTAATTTTGGTCTTTTACTTTCCTTTAGTTCATCACCATTCCAAAAAACATCAAGGGAATATACCCTTCATCAAATTGTATATGTAATCCTGAGGTTACACCATCGAGTGTAACGAAAAGTGAATAAGGCTCCAAAGTCGTTCCTAAGGGAATGCGGAGCCCAAATGAAAATAACCTAGTAAAGGTGAAGAACATCTGAAGTCATTCCTAAGGGAGTGCAAAGCTCTGTAAGGATCTGGTAGGGGGGTGAATAGGCTACTTGTAAATTTTTAGCTCAAGAGACTGTTAAAACCTTGAGCGACAGTTGAAAGTCTCCTATAGGAGGGTGAATAGGTGAAACCTATAGATTATAAACTCCAAACACAAACTTCACCGAGGTTAGCGTTAGAATGAGTAATAATGAAATCAAAGTGCAGAAGATAGTTCCTCTTGCCACGAGTTGCTGAATCAATGCAAATAACTTTGAGAGCTGACTCAAAACAATTGCAAGCAAGAGAACTTAGAGAGAGAGAGTGGAGAGGAAGAATCAAATCACAATACAAGATTAACACAAAGACACACTCGATTTGTTTCCTGAGGTTCAGTTCCAAAGAACCTACTCTCCGTTGAGGAGGTCACGTAGGCCAGGTCTTTTCAACCCTTTCCCTCTCTCAAACAGTCACTTAGACCGGTTGAGTGTTTCTTCTTAATCTCGAGGGCCACTTAGACCCCATAAGGATCACCACACAATTAGGTGTCTCTTGCTAGCTTTACAAGTCACATAGAGTTTAGAAAGAGACAAAGAAAGCACGATAAAAAAACCAAGCAACAAAGAGCGACAAATGAAACACTAGCTCACACTCTCTAGAATCTCTCACAAGACATTTAATCACTAATGAGCACAATCACAATTGTTGCACTTGGAGAATCTTTGATGCTTGTGTGAGGCTTTAGAGCGAACTCTATCTCTTTGCAATGAATGTGGTAGTCGGAATGTTTGGTTTATTGAATGGAGGAGGTCTGGGTTGTATTTATATTCACCAACCACTTCCACTTTTTGTCAACTGTGGATGGTCCGCCCCTGCACATCAACAGTTGAAATCACAACGGTCAGCAGTAATGACTATATCAATGGCTATAAGTGCATTAAATGCATCGTTAGATGCCAGATAAAACAGCCGTGGACGGTCCAGCCGAGCACCCCGGATGGTCCGCGAGGATGCTAAAAATGAATTTTACCGAACCCGACACCTTTGGTTTTTTATGGTTTTCAATGGGCGGACGGTCCACACCAAGGGGTTGGGCAGTCCACGCTTGGTCTCGAATGGTGCTCTTCTCTCCTTCGGACAGTCCGTAGTAGAAATGTTAGTTTGCATAGTTCCTGTCCGAGGTGCATCGAGGTGTCGTGGACAATCTACTGAAAGGGCATGTATGGTCGACGCACAAGTAATTTCTCCAAAAAGCTCTCCTGTCCAAAATATTCTATGTTATTCCAGACAGTCGACTTAGTGTGATAGTGTATTGTGTATAGTGAAACCCTAGCTACATGGATACAATATATAGAACCCTAATGGGCCAGACACAATACATAAACACTCTAACACCCCCACACAGTCGAAACTCTAGCCAACACAGTTGTTGAGACTGGACCAAAACTCCACAAACACAATTGACAGAAGCCCCTTGGTGAAGACGTCGGCGAACTAGGAGGTGGTCGGGACATGAAGAACGCGAACAACTTTACAGGCGACCCATTCGCGGACAAAGTGAAGATCGATCTCGACATGTTTCATGCGCTGGTGCTAGACGAGGTTGGTGGAGAGGTAGACGACGCTGACGTTGTCGCAGAAAACCAGGGTGCTCATGGCCAGCAGACTATGGAGCTCTTGGAGCAGCTGACAGAGCCAGGCCACCTCAGCCACGTCGTTGGCGATGGCGCGGTACTCGGCCTCGGTGCTGGAGCGTGAGACAACCGGCTAGCGCTTTGACGACCAGAAGACGAGGCTGTCTCCGAGGAACACATCATAGCCTGAGATGGACCGGCGCGTGTCGGAACAGCCTGCCCAGTCGGCATCGGTCTAGACGTGAAGCTCCATGGTCAAGGACCAGCGTAGAAGGAGCTCGAAGTCGAGGGTGCCACGCAAGTACCACGGGATCCTCTTCATTGCGGTGAGGTGCAGCTCCCGAGGGTTGTGCATGTGGAGGCACATCTGCTGGACGGTGTAGGCGATGTCGGGCCTGGTGAAGATAGGTACTGGAGTGCCTCGATAATGCTCTAGTAGCCGGTCGGATCGGCGACCAGGGGGGCGGCGGAGACCTTGCCCTGCGTGTCCACCGGAGTCGCGTAGAGCTTGCACTCAACCATGCCAGCGTGCTCAAGGAGGTCGACTATGTACTGTCGCTGGTGAAGGAACATGCCCTGGGAACATCGCTCGATGGTGATCCCTAGGAATTGGTGGAGCACCCTAGGTCCTTCATCGCAAACTCCTGCTGGAGGTAGGAGATGATGCGAAGCAGGAGCCCAGGGGAGAAGGCGGTGAGCACAATATCATCGACGTAGAGGAGGAGGTACGCAGTGTCCGGGCCACGATAGAGGAGGAACAGGGACATGTCCGACTTGGCTTCGACAAAGCCCTGCGAACACAAGAAGTTGGTAAAGCGACTGTACCAAGCCTGGGGGGCCTGCTTGAGGCCGTAGAGGTATTTGTTGAGCTTGTAGACCATGTCGGGGTGAGCAGGGTCGACAAACACAACGGGCTAAGTGCAGTAGACCGTCTTCAGGGTGCCGTGGAGGAAGGCGTTCTTCACGTCGAGCTAGTGGACCGGGTAGTCCCTGGATAGAGCGAGAGTCGGAACTGTCCGGACGGTGGTACGCTTGACCACTGGACTGAAGGTCTCGTCGTAGTCGACCCCATGACGCTGGGTAAAGCCCCGGAGCACATAGCGAGCCTTGTACCACTCCAGGGACCCGTCAGCGTGTAGTTTCAGCTTGAAGATCCATTTCCCGGTGGCCATGTTGGCGCCATGGGGACGAGGCACTAGGTCCCACGTGTGGTTAGCCTAGAGGGCCTCGTACTCCTCTTCCATGGCACGCCGCCACTACGGGTCAGCAAGCGCACCACTAATAGTCATGGGCACCTACGGTAGGGTCAGAGAAGAGGTCACGGAGAGAATCAACCGATTAGAAGCCCGGAGCACACCCGTCGCGCGTCGAGTGACCATCGAGTGGATGTGGCGAGGATCCCGGTGGACGATGATGGAGTGATAGGCCGGGGGCTCGGCGCGAGAGCGAACCGGTGTACCACGGTGACCGCGACGCTAGTACGTCTGGATGGGTTCGATGTAGCGGGACGACGGGGCCATACGTGGCGGTGCGGGAGATGCCGGAGCCGTACGGGGCTGGGCGGGAGACGCCGGGGCCGCACGTGGCGATGGAGGGGACACCAAGGCTGCACGTGGTTGTGCGAGGGAGGGTGGCGCTGGTGGTGTCATGCGAGGCGACGTAGGGGTTGCCGAGGCCGCACGAGGCTGTGCGGGGGAGGGCGTCACAGGTGGGGCCGCACGGGGTGGCACGGTGGACGGACCTGCAGGGAAGGGGTGGACGACAGTAGGGGACACAAGGTTGAGATCGAGGAACACGTCGAGCTCGGTGAGAGAGGCACTGGAAGAAGAAGAGGAAAAGGGGAAATGCAACTCGTCGAAAACGACGTGACGAGAGATGAGGACTCTGTGTGAGGTGCGGTCGAGACACTGGTACCCCTTATGGTCGGGGGAATATCCGAGGAAGACACAACGAGTGGAGCGGGGCACTAATGTATGAGGAGCAGTGGAGGCGAGATTAGGGTAGCAAGTGCACCCGAAGACACGAAGATGATTGTAGGAGGGGTGGGTGCCGAAAAGAGCGAAGTAAGGAGTGGGGTGGGCAACCGCCTTGGTGGGCAGACGGTTGAGGAGGTAGGTAGCAGTGGTGAGGGCCTCGACCCAGTAGTGAGTAGGAAGGGAAGCCTAAAAGAGCAGAGAGCGCATGACATCGTTTGTTGTGCGAATCATGCGCTCAACCCTACCATTTTGAGGAGATGTGTAGGGGCACGACATATGGAGGTGGACGCCGCAAGAGAGGGAAAAGTCACGAGACGCATTGTTATAGAACTCGTGTCCGTTGTCACACTGGACACTACGGATGGTGCGACTGAACTGAGTGGATACCCAAGCAAAGAAGTGAGACAGGGTGGGATAAGTGTCCGACTTTTGACGTAAAGGAAAAGTCAACAAGTAGTGCAAGAAGTTATCGAGAATGAGTAAATAGTACTTATAGCCATAAATGCTAATTACAGGGGATGTCCATACATCACAGTGTACCAGATAAAAAATGCCTACTGCCCTAGAAGAAGAGGTAGGGTATGGGAGCCAAACATGGTGACCTAACTGAGAAGCATGATAGAGGTGCTCAAAAGATCCCCTACACCTAGAAACATGGGCACTAGAGGAGGTGGCCGCTGCAAGAACAGGTGGGGTAAAGGTCGATGTAGGGGAAGCAGGCAGGCGAAGTGTGTAGAGGGGCCTGGGGCTGTCACACCGAGCGAGAAGGGTCCTGGTGGCAAGATCCTTCACAGACAGACCAAACGGATCAAATTCCATAGAACAAGAGTTGTTAGTAGTGAACTAACGGACGGAAAGAAGATTCTAAATGATGTTGGAGGCGACAAGGACGCTGGTTAAACGAAAAGGACCAGGAAGGACTGTGTCACCTACTGAGGTGACGAGTAGGGTAGATCCGTTTCCAACAACGATGGAAGAAGGAAGGGAGGGGTGGGGGGAGAGGTGGAAGACAGAATACCTGCGTCCAGGGTGGTGTGGTAGGAGTCACCGGAGTCAGTCACCCAATCAGAGACCGAGGTGGGTGGGGCCAGCATCATCATGGAGAAGGAGCTGGCGAGAGACTGCGCGTCCCACCCATTAGTCTAGGCCCCCCACACGGGCTGGGCCAGAGGCCCCGAGAGTGGAGCAGCAAGGAAGTGGAGCAGCAAAGAAGATCTGTTGAGAGGTGGTGGGGTGAGGGGTCGAAGCACCTATGGACGGCCTGTGCCATTTGTGGATGGTGCCAGTCCACAGGTTGTAGAAGGATGGCCACTAAGAACCACCCGAAGAGCTACTCCGGCCGCCCGACATGCCACTACGTCCACTCTTGCGACCGCGACCCCCTAGAGCCAATAGTCTGCCGAAGAGTTCCAGAGGACAGAGGGGGGGGGGGGGGGCGAAATGCAGTGAATAGGAACCCCCCTCGGAGTTAGAGGGGGCAGCCCGAGGTGCATTGTAGAGCGCCATGGCGGGAGCGGCGGTCGTAGTGGCGGAGAGGCGAAGCTCCTCGAGAAGCAGATCGTTTTTGGTCTCCGCAAAAGTGGGAAAAGGCTTCATGCGGGTAAGAATGCACTTCACGCGATCGAAGCGAGGGCTCAAGCTGCGGAGGAGGTTGAGCACGAGGCTCTCATCGGTGATGGGGGCCCCGAGGGTATAGAGAGTGTCCGTCATCATCTTCATCTGACGGTAGTACTCGTCCACAGAGAGATCGCCTTGAGCAAGCTGGTGGAAAGCGGTCTCAAGGTACATGACCCAAGTCTGGCGGTTGCCGAGGAAATGAGCCTCAAGAGCACCCTAGATCTGGTGAGCGGTATCGTTCGGCACTCGAACGATGTCTTGAAGTTAAGTCGTGAGGGTGCCATGAATCCAGGAAAGCACCACCTCATCCATCAGTAGCTAATCCTCCGACGGGTCAGTGACCATGGAGAGGACGTGGTCGGTGAGGGCGTAGCGGCGGAGGGTCTACAGGACCTGGTCGCGGCACCAACGATACTGAGTGGAGTCGGGTGCGAGAACGTCGGTGACGGTTGCCCGAATGCTGGTGAGGGCCGCCGCCTAAGCGTGAAGAGAGGCACGAAGAGTTGAGGCTAGGGTGGGCGCAGGCTTGAAGGTGTCGGCACTGTGACGAGCGAATGTGGGGGAGCCATTCGACACGCCCTTGACGGCGAGATGGCGGTAGGTCTCGGTGTACTGGCGCTTGATAGCGTCAACAACTACCTGCTCCTGCTCAAGAGCACGGGCGACGTCCTGGGCCTTTTGGCAAGCCATCGTAACGGCTACCCGGGTGGCGGTGAGAATGGATGCAGCGTCATCCGAAGGAGCACGTAGGGATGAGGTGATGGCGGACAGCTAGCTGTAGACAGTCATCGGCGGGGGCAGTCACGCACGGGGGCCCGAACCATCATGCCAAGCGAGACATGGGAAAACTTGGCGCCAGCAGTTGGGAGCGAAGTAGGGCGACATCCGACAGGGAGAGCGCACTGGAGGGAAAGCTGGGGGAGAGGACTGTGACGGTAGGCACGGAAATAGCAGGGGCCGACCGAGACCCGTCGGGGCCAGGGACAGCCGCGAGGGGGTGGATGGGGTTGGTGCGGATCTGGCGAGGGGAGGGAAGCCCGACGCGGCTGGATCTGACGGTGGCATGGGCGGAGGAGGCACGTCAGGGGGAGATGGCGCAGCGGCGGCAAAAAAATGTGCCCCGGCGGCGCGCCAGCAGCGGGGGTGGCGCGCGCAGGGGCGGGCACGGGCGCGGTGAGCCCCAGCGGCGCGCCGACAGTGGGGGTGGCGCGCGCAGGGGTGGGCACGACCTCCAGGGGCGCGACGAGTCCCGGCGGCACGCCAGTAGCGGGGGCGGCGCGCGCCTGGTCGAATGCGGCCGCTAGGGGCGCGACGAGTGCTGCTCGGTAGGAGAGAGGGAGAGGGGGGAAGGTGGCGGCGGCGGCGGAAGGAGGGGGCGGCGGCCGGCCGGCCATGGTGGCGGCGGCGGCTGTAGGGAGGAGGGAGAGAACCTATGGTTGTGATACCATGTGATAGTGTACTGTGTATAGTGAAACCCTAGCTACAGGGATACAATATATAGAACCCTAATGGGCTAGGTCCACATACATAAACACTATAACACTTAGAATTGAGACGGATAGACTTATGCACCTATGAAACAATCAACTAGGCAAACTAGTTAGTCCATTAGGTTGTGATGATCATCAATTATCATAATCAATTTAGAGAAAATGGTAAAGGCCATTTCCCTTTCAATAGTGCCGCTCTTAAGCCCGGCACTGTTGCAGTCCGTCATTGTCGTGCAAAGGGCCGGTATTGCTGAACAACCTAAAATGTTCTAAATGCAGCCAAACTTTTATAGAATCTAATTGATATGATTTCTCACTTCTACCCAGAATATGAAGATCAAACTAGCAATGAGCAGTAAGTAGACAGAATCGAGTAGAGAGGCATTCAAATAAGCATAACTTAAATCCAAACTACACAAATAAGCAAATCAGATTAGCACATATGAATAAGGCATTTATCCCATGGTTTAGCTCACCACAAAGGCTTTCCTACCTCCACGTTGTTGAGGAGAGCCACTAAAGCCAAGTGTTAGACAAACCCTTCTTTGATCTCAAGCCAAGAGCTTTCACTCTGAGTATGAGATGTTTTTCACTAAGATTTGGGAAAACTTATAGTGTACCAAGGCTACAACAATCTTGTAGATCAAGAAGAAAACCACACGCTGGCTAGGAGCAAGCTCCAATATTTAATGAGAGATTGCTGGCCTTGAGAAGTTCCAATGCTCAAATGGGAAAGTTGAGGAAAACCTAGGGTTCTTGTTGTTCTTGAGGAGAAGCAACTGAAATTTGAGCCCAAGTGGAGCAAGTGAGAGAGAGGGAGATTCAAAGGGGACCAAGGGTATTAGTAACCCTGTCTGCTGTATCTAGATGTCAGGATATGCAACATGTTACTATTGGAAACATGTAGAACAGTCAAAACACAAGTTTTTACATTCGAACGGTCATTTAATGTCCAAAAGTGCTGGGGCACGGCAGTGCCGCAAATATGCCCAAAAGTGCTGCGCAACCCAAACTAATCAGATTGTTATAAGATTTTGGCACTGGCTAACTGGCTTAGGTAGAGGTGTTTTGTAGAGTTTGAGCATTGGAGAACCAAGAACAACAATCAAACTCATAGAAACTTGATAGTACGACATCTCTACACTAGTGAAGTAAATAAAATGTACAACATATTTTATAAACTCTTGAAGTCCCTCCTTTGCCATAAGTTTTCTCCCTTTTTGGTGCTTTTCCTGTCACATTGCTTAGTAAACAGATTAGACTTCAAATTGTGCAATCATTATCACCAAAACCCACAATTAGAGCATGATTGCACTTACAATGTCCCCCTTTTTGGTGATTGATGATAACAAAATTAGAGCTTACATGAAAGCATTATACACAAATTTATTTTAAACTATGGATGTAAAGCCTCCCCCCTGAATTTGTGAAGCAAGAATTGAATTCTCTCTTTGGCTCGAAATGTCAAGATTTCACAAATAAGAGAAATGTGAGATGTCACATCTATAGAAGCTTGTGGGTATAGTCAAATCAAAGTATATAAACTCATCTGCATAAGATGTAATAGATAATAGCGAAAGTAGCGGAAATAAATAACCACACAAGAATCTTAACATAAACATAATTCAACGACATGAGTGCATGAGACTTAAAATAGAGTATGAGAGAATACATTATTACAACACAATGTATGGGAGCACATAGCGCTAAGCTAACTATTCTCTCATCTCACAACTAAGCAATAGACAACCATGGCGAAGAAAACAAAGGTGACCCCTCTCTAATGCCATAACATTCTCCTCCTTTGGCAACAAGCACCAAAAAAGTGAGAAGTCAAAGGCAAAAGAGACTAGTCGTCCTCACAAACAATCTCATCCCATGGAATGTCATCACCAACACCTTCATCATCAGAAATCACAACCCTACCACCACGATGGGTAGCGCAAACACCTGGTGCGAGCTGGTTGAATCTCCTCTTCTTCTTCTTCTTCTTCATCCTCATCATCCTCTGAAATATCATTGTATGCTAGAGGAGGCCATGGATTAGGGATACGAGGAAGTCTTGCACGCTGACGAAGCTCACGGATCTCAAGACGAGCCTCATATGCAGTGTTAGCTGCATAAGAGAATGTACCAAAAATCTTGCAAAACCAACGTGTGAGCTTCCCTGGCTTCTTCCCATAAGATGATGAAGGATGAGAGGGATCTAGCCAGTCACTGGGAAAGAGTGCCTAGCTAGCTCTCCACCTAAAGATGCCCTTGGACGCTCATTAGCAGAAGAGCGAGCCTGAGCAGCAAGAGTCGAGGATTGGGACCTCTCAACTTGAAACGGCTGATGAAGGCACTCATGATTGAAGACATAACCGATCACCCTCTCGATGATGAACATAATATAAAGAGCATAGGAAGTGCTCTCCTTGCATCTTCTGAAGCCATCTGAATCTCAGCCCAAAGAAAGCGAGAGACTGAGAAAGGATCACCATTGCGTCTAGTCCTAGCAAGCAGATTTCTAGCATACACATAGAGATTTGAAGCTGAACTAATATCTAGGAGAAGAGTCTGCCTGAAGAGGTTGTTGAGGATACAAAAGAAGGACATGAGCCCTCTAGACATACCATCAGCAGTAGATGAGTCAGAGCATACATAAAACTAATCTCATGATCTGTTAGGTTCCTTTCATTATGAATCTCACTGAAGCTCTTGTCCTCTGCTCTAAAACCTAACAGACAAGCAAAAGTGACAAAATCTAGCCTATTGTGTCTGCCCTCAGTCATTCGGTGCATCACATCAGAGGATGACTCACAATAGTAGGCAGCAGCATGCTGATACAAGATCTCAGTGTTCCAGTTGTGTTGGAAACCCATAATGTCATACAATCCAAACCTCTTGAAGGCATCCACAACATTCTTTAGGACTTTGTCCACCTTGCTATCAATTTGCTCCCAATCAGTATACTTCATCTGAATCACTCTATCATGTCTTGCACTAAATAACATAAATACATAAAAGTTTGAGTGAAAAGAATTCTAGAAGCGATAGTCAATTTTCCTGTCTCTGGGTATGACATAGGGCATTCTCATGTGAGCTTCTCAGACAGAGCGATACTAATTAAAGTAGCTTACCCTATGCCTATCCTGAGTGTCCTAGGGCCTCCTGACTTTGACCTCCTCAGAAAAGTGAACCATGTAGGTGGAGTCATACTCATCGATATTCTCTGGAGTTTTAGGACAACCATCTCTTGGATTGATCTCCCATACATCTCAATTTGCATCTCTTGCTGAGATTGTTCTCTAGGACTTTTCCACTCCCCACAGCTGCTTCTACCACCGCGATGGGCTGGCTCTTTCATCTGTCCACAGTGTTCGATTCACATCTTGGTGCGACGCTCTCCTTCATCACCCTGACGCAACCAGTGGGATACTATCAGAAACTGAAGTTCAGGGAATATGTATAACCATGGATCGATGCATGAAGGAGAGAATCTGGGGTTGAAAAGGCCACATAGGGTTTTGGCACTGCTGACTAGAGACACGACATTGCAACGCTCTGGTGCGGCACTACCACACGTACTAGTGTGTCGTTTCAAATTCAGAGTTGCAGATCCATGCAACCAATCATATGTTTACACGTATTTGATCAACATCTTACTAATCAACCCAGAGTAACTAAACAAAATCAATAGAGAATGGCTAGGGTTTTGGAAACCATCACATTACCTTGGATTGGAGAGGGAAGAGGAGCAAACAATAGATCCTTGGGGCTTGGATCTCCTCCTGGCTCTAATGGGAGAGGGATGGATCCCCCACCATATGAAGAGCCTCCTCGGATTTGTGAGAGAATGTGGTGTAGAATGAGGAAAGGAGGAGAGAGGAAGAGGAGGAGGGTAGTCTCCTACGTGAGTCTATCGGTGAAATGGGGCTCACGCGCACAGAGGAGATAGAAAATGGTTAAGTCACATGTGCATAGAAGAAAGAGAAGAAAATTTGAAAATATTAAATGCTAGCACTACCGCGCTGGCACCCGACACTGTCACGCCAAGGAGCAGCACAACTGACACTGATTCCCTTGACTTGGTGTGTGACTCCTTCGATCGTCCTCAATTACATCCAACTGAGGCCCGCGAAGCTCCCATGGGAGACCCATCAGGGGCCTTGTAGGTGGCCCATGGAGTGTATCTGTGCCATGTTGACCTGAGAGATATCCATCCCCCATAGTAACACATTGGGTTTGACGTGTTTTCAAAGGATGTGGAGCATAGAGTGCTAACACAGAAATCCGAGAACAAAAGAGGAGATGATAGATATGTCCTTGGACCTGGTTAAGTGACCAAGTCAAGATCAAATATTTGACCTGATTGGAGATGCAATTCCTCTACATGGTAAAAAAAGCTATATAAAAATGAGGCACAAGGCCGATATGGAAGCCAATGCTTTCGCTAATCTTAACTGCCATATCTAGACAAGTTTCAATCTACCTCTAGCATTACAGTGAATGAAAGTAAAAGTACCCTTTGGTGGTACTAAGGACCTAAATGTCTCCTAGAGGGGGGTGAATAGGCGAATGAAAACTTTAACCAAAACTATAACTTTTCTTACTCTACTCGTAGAAGTGTATGCAACGGAATCCAATTGAGTAGTGTCACAACCCAACCAAGTTATCGGACCCACGTACACCAATCCTTGCCATCAAGGCCTCGGATAGATATGTAAGTGAATCAGATAACTAACTCGGGGTGCCGAGTTTCGATGAACTCGTTCATTTCCAAAGACCATTCACCCATAGTTGCAAATATTACAATAAACCGACATGAACATAGACTTTAAACACAGGAGTTGAGCGGAAGACTTTACAATAATATAATATACATTAGCGAACTTTTAAGTATACAAACCAAGTAGTATGTATTATTACTAGCCCGGGGTAGAGTCAAGTGCTAACTTATTACAACACCTGGGAAGAAGCCATCTTCCTGCAGCACACACATAATAAACATAAACAAAAAGTCTCCAGCGTGAGTTTAACAAAACTCAAAGGTGTTAATAGTCTCTCCTGCAGCAACAATGGGAATAAAACCCGGAGTATGAAATTACTCAGCAAGACTGACCCGACTAAAGAAAAGACTCGAAAGGACATGCTAGTTTGTTGGGCGTCAAGGTATATAGGTCATCAATGTTCAATGACTCAAGTTTTTGCATAATAGCTTACTATTACTTGATCCTTAGGCCAACTTTTAATTTTTACAGTTATGTAATTACCTTTCTCTAGATTTACCTGGTCTAGTTCAATCACTTGGCCTAGTCTAGCTTTCTTTTACTTTATGTAACCTTGTTTCATTTCTTATCTACGATGAGGGTCGAAGATCCAGTCTTCATATCCGAGAAGTTCGGTGATTCGAATCGATTAATACCCAGCTGGGGATCTCCAACCACACGACATATGTAGCACTTAACCCTTGCATATATCAACTCATACTCGGTTTTCTCAAGACCAGAACGGGTCCCCGCCAATCGAGAGCTCAATACCCCACCATCCAACCTCTTGCTAGGTGCATACCCGATACTCTCGCCATATCTCCGCTCCCATTGCGGGCCAGCCTTTCTAGTATTGGTCCAGCCGAGGCTAAGCTTACCCATGATGAGGCATGTGGCCAGTTAAAAGGTCCTAGATTAGCAGACAAACAATCATCGTGGTCCTTAAACGATATAGACGGGCGACCTTTCCTGCTCAATGTCTGGTCTCAAATTAAACTATTGCTGAAAACCTGGTACCTGTCAGAGGTACCCTTATGAGATGATGAAGTCATTAAGGCCTTTGATACCTTCATCATTCCATCCCCTTTTTCTTTGTAAAACATGATTCATAGATCAAAACATTTTGTTCCTAATCTATAAGCATACTAAGCGCATCTAGCTTTTCAAATCAGGTATCAAGGATGGTAATCAATAGTTCAAGGAAGTTATGCAACAAAGGTTTAATCATTCAACTCCTACCACCTAATGCAATATATAAGTGATAAAAGTTTTAAAGCAACAAGGAGGTGGCAAATGCACTGGGGCTTGCCTTGATGAGGAGGAGAGTTAGGCTCTTCTACTAGGATATTGCAGTTGGCAGCAAACCCTACTGGAGCACCTTCGGAAAGACTTTCAGGAACACCTTTAGTTAGAGAAACCTCAGATTGAGGAGCTGGCTCCTCTTCCACTTCCACTTCAATTTCTTCTTCTAGGTGCTCTACAAGTCGATTATAAGTATATGAATGCTCATGTAATGATATGCTATGCAAACTCTCAATTAGGGAGAGGTGGAAAGCTCACATACTCTTAAGTAAACATATGACAAGTATATTCCTAATTCTAGGTTGTATAGCCTTTGCCCAAAGGAATCAAATTAATATTTCTTTAGACAATCAGAGAACTATATATGTTCTAGTTGGACAATTTGCTGTTTAACACTATGTATGACTCAAGTTTGATCTAACCCTAAATTAGTACCAAATTTTAGGGTTTTAAATGCTTATACTTAGCTAGTTTCTGGTTTTATGGGTAAATCAAATCTAAACAGGCTCAAATTTTTACCAGGAGCTATTCTAAGGATATATAAATTTTCCACAAATTTCTATGATTTTTGGACCTACGGTTTTATTTCTAAAATTCTTTCAAGCCTCTTAAGGGTACTTTTAAATAATCAAAAACCTATATGTTGCTGCAAAAATCCAGAGAATAATTTTATTAGGAACTACATAATTTTGTGGACTCTTAAAAATTGGTTTCACTATTTTATCATTTTCCTACATTTTCTAGTGTAATTTACTATTTGTCAGGTAAAAGAAAAGGAAAAAGATTAAACAGTGACGAGCCGAAACCAACGGGCTCGGTCCATCAACACAGGGAAAACGCCCCCCGCACAGGCCGCTCGCATCCGCACTGCGCATTTTGCATGGAGACCCCTGCAGATTTGGTTAGCTGAATAAGAGGTCTAAGCACTATTTCCCCCACTCACTGACAGTTGCACAAAGGCCCTTCGCTTTTCTTACATTCACAAACTCCGGTCCACGGTCTAACCCCGGCGAGCGCCAGCCATCCGTCGCCTAGACCCATCGACGGTGACCATTTCTGATGAAATCGAGCCTACCAACGTGATCCTCGAGACTTACCTCCTATTTCCCCTAAGTTAAACAACCTCAAACTACCTAGAGCCTCACTAGCCATGTCGACGGCGGAGCAACGAGTTCCGATGAGGTAGACCAAGGTGTCAAGCACGGTAGGGTTCAATCATAGGTCACGACTAGTACCGGTGATCCATCAAGTATACGGTGCTCACCTGAGTTCGACCGGAGGAGCTACGGTTTGGCCGGTCGACGTGGACACTGCCCTCGACGACGTTCACCGGATAACACAATGATGTTCCGGGTAACCCTGCGCGGTAGAGTTCAAACGGGCAAGCGCATAAGCTTCACCAAGACCTATAGGTTACGAAACATGAGTCAAACAAACATGACCAACCTTAGGAAAGGCTGACCACACGGGTGCACCACTCGGCGACGCTGGTGACCATCGATGGGAAGAACCTGGTGTTCTTGGCTACCAATGGTTGAACAAGGAAAACAAAGGGTGGATTGGGTGTGTAACGGAGAGGCCAGACTGAGGGCACGCTCAATTTAAAGGCAGTCACCACGACGGTGGTCAATTTGACCGAGGAATCACGGTGGCGGCGATAGCCCGAGGAGCTCCACGTTAGCCTTTACAGTGTCCTCAGGCCAATAACATGGCAGACTTACCGCAGACCCTTTACGGTGGTTCAACACGAGGGACTCCAACCAGCCGCGTGGATGGCCGGAGCATCCGGTGGCTTGCTACGGCGGTGGTGAATGAAGCACGGTGAGGACACGTGGTGTCTGTGGCTAGAATGGTAACTCGTTCACCGAATCCGAACTCGAGATCTTTTACCACTTCATTGATCCATGTCTGAACGACACCAATCGTGGCGCGAGCTCGAATCACGGCGAAGGAACGTCGGTGGCGGATGCACTGAACTCGATCTTGTTCAGTTTACTGTTCATGTCATACTGAATTCAGAGTGCCTAACAGAGCAAATTGAGAGTAATTTTTCTTCGATTTTCATTCAACAAACTACCAAGTTGACTATAGCAAAGTTGTTCCCCTATATACTAGCTCCAATTTTGTTACAGAGATCTTGGTCAAGAATTCACTGGATTGAGCACAATTTGATTCCAAAGGTGATCCAATGCCACTGTCAGTTTGATGTCAAACTAATACTCGATTGACAGTCCAACTTCTAGTCCCTTTTACTCCAATTTCTGTACAGTTCTTGGGGCTCAATCCTTTAATAAAACTTGGACTACTATAATAACTCTACAAATTTGTTGTAGTGACCCATGGCAAAATCCCCATAGATTAAGAAATGTTAAGGCTTAAACTTGGCCTGATCACACTGTTTTCAGACTTAGCCATATATGTGCCTTTGGGACCTTTTTGCAATTTGCTCCAATTTGTTCCACAAAATTTGGAAATCTCCAAATATAAAAGTTGCTTAGTTTTTGTTACTTTAGCACTTTGATATATGCACTTTGGTCCAAAAGTGCATAGAAATTAATGTCACCTTATAGAGCACCAATTAGGGTTTCTATTAGGGTTTTAAGTGTTCTAGGGTTTAAGTGGCACTTAAACTTTCTAAGTTTAGCCTTTTTTGAACATCTTTACTAATATTTAGGGTCATATCCTAGTTCTCATCTCACACCCCCTCATGCTTCTGATCCTTGAGGAAGTACCCTATTCTAGGGTCAAAAACCTCTTTAATCAAGTCAAGTCATAACATCACAAGTTTGTTTTAAAATTTTTACCTAGTGGATGCACTCTAGGTTTAGCATTCATAATGAAATGCCAATGCAAATGATGTCATGCCAAAGTTTTAGTTCTAGTAACGCCAGGGGTGTTACATCCTTCCCCCCTAAAAAGAAATGTCGTCCCGAGATTAAAGCTTGAGGCTAAGTAATGGAAAAGGAAACGCGTCACAATCTCATTTCCTTATTTCTGTTTCAAGGCAAGGGTGTGGGTGCCCTAGGTGGTTTACATTAGAGATAGATTACAACAAACTTAGGACTTACAGGATTCTAAAAACTTAGGAAACCGACTATTTAGGAACTCTTCGGATTCCCATGTAGCTTCATCTTTAGAATGCTTATTCCATTGCACTTTGTAGAATTTGATAGTCTTTCTGTGGGTAATCTATTCTTGTTGAGCTACAATTTTAATAAGGTGCTCGGAATAAGTTAAATCTGGTTCTAGATTAACATCAGAAACTTCTACTACTTTATTAGGTACTTGAAGGCATTTCTTTAGTTGGGATATGTGGAATACATTATGTATGGCCGAAAGATGTTCAGGCAGTTTCACTTCGTAAGCCACGAATCCACACTGTGCTAGTATTTCAAAAGGGCCAACATATCATG
Organism: Zea mays; assembly: GCF_902167145.1. Lineage (NCBI taxonomy): Eukaryota > Viridiplantae > Streptophyta > Magnoliopsida > Poales > Poaceae > Zea > Zea mays. Next base: position 154,842,750 of record NC_050097.1, on the reverse strand, counting down.
GTGCCAATTTTCCCTTGATGCCAAAACGAGTTACTCCTTTGATAGGTGAAACTTTCAGATACACAAAATCGCCAACTTGGAAATACAGGGGTCGTCTTCTCTTATCAGCATAATGTTTGTGATGATGTTGTGCTATCTTCAAACGCTGTTGGATAAGTTTCACTTTCTCTTCCGCCTCCTTTACTAGATCTGGCCCAAAAAAATACCGTTCACCAGGCCCTGACCAGTTCAGTGGAGTTCTGCACCACGGACCATAAAGAGCTTCAAACAGTGCCATCTTGATACTCTCTTGGTAACTATTGTTGTAGGAGAATTCAGCCAATGGCAAGCACTCATCCCACTTTCCGAAATAGGCTAACACACATGCTCTCAACATATCTTCCAAGATTTGATTCAACCTTTTGGTTTGCCCACTGGTTTGTGGATGATAGGCTGAACTATGAATTAACTTAGTACCAAGAGATTTGTGGAAGTCTTCCCAAAATCTAGAGATGAATTGAGGTCCTCGATCAGACACTATGGTCTTAGGCACACCATGCAGACTCATAATCCGAGCAATGTATAGTTTGGCATAAGTCTTCGTTGGATACAAAGTCTTTACCGATAGGAAGTGTGCGACTTTAGTAAAACGGACCACAATCACCCAGATAGAGTCATAACCCTTGGATGTCTTGGGTAAACCTACGATAAAATCCATAAATAGGCAACGATTGCAATGGTCCAACAGACTTCAGATGTACAACCTTTACTCGTTGACAAACATCACACTTAGCAACATAACGAGCAATTTCTATTTTCATCTTTGTCCACCAGAATCGATGTTTCAAGTCTTGATACATCTTATTACTCCCTGGATGAATAGAATACCAGGAGGTATGAGATTCATCAAGTATCTGTTACCTCAACATCGGAACCTTTGGGACTACTAGCCAATTCTTAAACCAAAGAATACCTTTGTCATCAAGTTGGAAACACGTAGTGGGATCCACTGCCATACGCGCTTTAATATGGGCTATTCCGGCATCAGTCTTTTGAGCTTCCACAATTTGGTTAATTAAAGTTGATTCCAATTGTAGATTAGCTAGTAGGTTTGGTTGGAACATACTCAGATTCAGTCGTTCCATTTCTTGATAGATTGTGGTTTCGAACAAACTAGCCGACAAATGACATAAATGCTCCTTGCGGCTGAGCGCATCCGCGACCACATTTTCCTTTCCCGGATGATAATGCACTTCTAGATCATAATCCTTGATTAGTTCAAGCCACCTTTGTTGTCTCATATTTAATTCAGCTTGAGTGAAGATGTACTTGAGATTTTATGATCTATATAAATATGGCAAGTGTTGCCTAGAAGATAATGATGCCAGATCTTCAAAGCATGAACAACTGCAGCAAGCTCCAAATCATGAGTAGGATAGTGTTCTTCATGCCTCTTCAACTGCCGTGATGCATATGCTATTACACGGCCTTCTTGCATTAATACACATCTGGTGCCCGTACGTGAAGCATCACAATAGACGTCAAAGGACTTCTCAATGTCAGGTTGGGCCAACACGAGTGTCGTGGTTAGCAATTTCTTTAGCTTCTCAAAAGCTTCATTACATTCTGGTGTCCAATTAAACTTCACATTGTTCTTCAATAGTTCGGTAATAGTCTTGGAGATTTTTGAAAATTCAGAAATGAACCGACGATAATATCCAGCCATACCAAGAAAACTTCAAACAAGATGAACCGTGGTAGGCGGCTTCCATTCTAAAATATCCTTCACTTTACTAGGATCCACGGCTACCCCTTCAGCTGACAAGATATGACCAAGAAACGGAACTTGATCTAACCAAAATTCACAAATGCTGAATTTAGCATATAACTTGTGTGCCCGAAGTCGAGTCAGCACAACCCGAAGATGAGTGGCATGTTCTTCCTTACTCTTGGAATAAATCAGGAGGTCATTGATAAAAACCACCACGAACTTATCCAACTCGGGCATAAACATCGAGTTCATTAAATAGGTGAAATGGACACGAGCATTAACAAGTTCAAATGACATGACCAAATACTCATACAACCCATATCTTGTCGTGAAAGCCATCTTCGGAATATCCTTCGGTCGAACCCTAATTTGATGATAACCTGAACGGAGATCAATCTTTGAAAATATCTTTGCCCCAACAAGCTGGTCAAACAAAAGATCTATTCGCGGCAGTGGATACTTGTTCTTGATAGTTACTTCATTTAGAGGTCTGTAGTCAACACACATCCTTAGGGTTTGATCTTTATTTTTCACAAAAATTGCAGGACAACCCTATGGTAAGGAACTGGGTCAAATAAAACCCTTTTCTAACAAATCTTGCAATTGAGTCTTCAACTCTGCCAGTTCATTTGGGGGCATTCTATATGATCTCCGAGAAACAGGAGTTGTACTAGATTTCAGTTCAATAGAGAATTCCACATCATGTTCTAGCGGCAAACCTGGCAACTCTTCTGAAAACACATCCAAAAATTCTCGCACCACCGGGATATTGACTAACTCTTCGATTACCACACTATAGGCCCTTCCCGGAACTTCTTTTAGAGAGGACAACTAAATTTTCAATTGACTTTCTCCTAACACTGTATTTATCTCAATAGTTCGTTTTCTCGTGTCAATAATGGCTTCATGTTGAGCTAGCCAATTCATACCTAAGATCACATATATGTCTTGACCCTTCAACACTATCATATTGGTGGGGTAGGTATGCCCACCCAATTCTACTGGCACATGAAATGCTACTTCCTTAGTGCCTAACTTACCCCTAGGAAATTTTAAAATAACCCCCATGTTTGTTTCTTGAATTGGAATATCATGATCCACAACAAAGGTTCTACTAATGAATGTATGTGATGCACCAGTATCAAAAAGTACTTTAGCAAAATGATGGGCAACAAGGAACATACCCATCAGCACTGGATTCCCTTCTGGAGTCACATCAACTTGAGTATAGAACACTCGTCCAGTTTTCCTATTGTCCTTCCCTTTTGCATTGTTGTCAGGAGTATTCTTGTTCTGATTTTGAGAGCTATTTTTAGCCGGTCTCTGGAAACTGGAGTTATTTTGGCGGGGGTAGGGACAATCTTTAATAAAATGTCTCGCTTTTCCACAGTTGTAGCAAGGATATTTGGTGCCAGGGGGAGCAGGCAAGCGGGGAACTTGGCTATTTGTGGGTATGGATTGGCGTTGCATATTAGTGGGACGGATGTAGATAGGAGTTTTAGCAGGATAAGCGGCTAGGCAATAGGGAGTGTTGGTAGAGCCAGTTGTTCTGATTATTACCTTTTAACGCCTTGCTAGGTCCTGGGAAGACCTAGATCCTTTCCACATGCTTTTAACATTTTGGTGCACCCGCCTTTTTTCTTCCACTACAACCACCACACTGACAGCTCGGTTATATGTCAGGTCATAACATGTGGCCATTTTCTTCTGCAGTTTAAAACTCAGACCTCTCATGAAGCAATCTCGCTTTTTAACATCAGTGTTCACATGGTCAACAACATATTGAGACAAGTGATTGAACTTTCCGAGATACTGCATTACCGTGTCAAGACCCTGCTTTAGCCTTAAAAATTCCTCTAGTTTAATTGAAAACTCCATCACGAATATAGTGTGCTCGAAAAGCTTCCTTAAATTCAGCCCAAGTAACTTGATGTCGTGCTGGTTGGACAGCCACAAAGTTTGCCCACCAAGTGCTGGCGGGACCACGAAGTAACTGAGCCGCAAACTGAGGCTTCTGCACATCTGTACACTGTATCAGACCGAATTTTCGCTCCACCACCCAAAGCCATTCATTAGCTTCAAGTGGCTCCTCAGCTTTTATGAAAGTGGAAGGTCGAGTCTCCATGAATTCCATATAAGAAGCATTCCTAGCATTATTGGGAGGTACCCGAGCCCCATGCTAATTCTAATTCTGGAGCACTTCACGCAGTACACGTGCATTATCAGCCGTCGCATTCACCAGCGCGGCAATTGCATCAGCCAGTGTCAGAGGAATTGATGGCGGTGGAGGATGAGGATCAGCTTCTGCACCACTCTGAGAGGTGCTAGCCACATCAGATAATCGAATACGCTTAGGCATCTGAAATAAAATAGAACTCATAAATGTGTGTCCACAACAAGGAATATATTACAAAAGTGTAATACATGATCCTTAGTGGCTACAATACCAAAATGTCAATACTACTGCTGGTACTAATATTACAACAGAGGATATACTCATATACCGGGTGCCCATTTTATTCCTCTACGTCAGTGTCTATCTTCCTCTAGGTCTGCATCAGGCTCACCCCATCAGCTAACACAACACCACCCTCTGCCTCCGCTGCTCCTGGCGCGTCATCGGGGTGCAGCTAGTAGTAAAGCTGGTGAACTTCCTCATGCAGCTCATTAGAGTAATCCTCCAGATCATTGTAAGCTAGGACCAAATCCTGGAACCGGCCCCTCAGATGGTTCTCACGGGCAAACGCTGCCTCCCTGGATCGCATTGTTGCGGCCAGTCGTTCCTTCTGCTCATCTAACTCCTTCTGAAGCTGCTTCTTTTCTGCTAGGAGCTCAAGAATATGAGCGGCGTCAAGGAACCGCTCATTGAAGGACATATTTAGATTCTTTTGTAGCTGCTCCACTTGCGACTGGGGTGCACGACGGCCACTGTCTGCCTCCACCTACAACGGAGGTGTACGACTGCTACTGCTAGTCTCCATTGTACGGGCGGCCATATGAGGCTTGGGCACACCTCGTGGTCCAACCCGCATATGGGGTGTCTGCTTAGGGGGAGCCATTCTGAATTTTTAAGGAATAATGATAAAAGAAAAGATCAAAGAACTAGTAGGATTAGTAAGAATAATTGGAAACCCACATATATTTTGGTAACCATCTAGCTTTAGGGGGAAACTTTTTATTAAAGGAGTGAATGTTATTATGCATGCTTCGTTTCCTATTCGCCTCTCAACTACTGCCAACATATATGGCTATCACGCTTTATGGCGGTGGCAATCCTACTCACTCCGAAGTTAACTAGTCGTGATCATCTAAGGTTTTGTCAGTGTACCTGCAAAAAATTCTATTCCAGCCTAAGTTGTGGGTTAGTAGTTAGTGCCTCAAACCAAGCCACCTATTAGTCCTTAACTTACTATAGTACTAACTGCACTTTTACTACCAGGCATGTAATCCTAGTTTCGATTTTTCCAAAAAAATCATTTGAAGTCAATTTCCTTTAAATGAATGTTCGGACGATTATTCTATTACTTGCAAAAATGTGTGAAGGGCTCTGATACCAGCTGTCACAAACCAACCAAGTTATTGGGCCCACGTACACCAATCCTTGCCATCAAGGCCTAGGATAGATATGTAAGTGAATCAGATAACTTACTCAGGGTGCCGAGTTTCGATGAACTCGTTCATTTCCAAGGACCATTCACCCATAGTTGCAAATATTACAATAAACTAACATGAACATAGACTTTAAACACAGGAGTTGAGCGGAAGACTTCACAATAAGATAATATACCTTAGCAAACTTTTAAATATACAAACCAAGTAGTATGTATTATTACATTCCTGGGGTAGAGTCAAGTGCTAACTTATTACAACACCTGGGAAGAAGCCATCTTCCCGCAGCACACACACAATAAACATAAACAAAAAAGTCTCCAGCATGAGTTCAACAAAACTCAAAGGTGTTAATAGTATCTCCTGTAGCAACAATTGGAATAAAACCCTGAGTATGAAATTACTCAGCAAGACTGACCCGACTAAAGAAAAGTGTAACACCCAGAATTTAGGGGTATAAAATTTCTTTCTTATGATCATCTAAATTCAGGTGTTACTCTTCTCTATCTCACTCTAGTTTCTCTCTCTCTTTAGTTTTCTCTCTCTCTTTTTCTTTTAATTAGAGATAGTTGTATTAGTGAGGGATTATTTAACTTATTTTGCCCAAAACATATGAGTCATGGAATATTGCATCATATTGAGCCTAAATATTCTTTGAATTGTTGCACATATTTGATTTGGTTTGAATTTGAAACTTGATTTGAATTTCAATTGAAAACCCTAGAGAAAATAAATAGAAAAGGCAATAGAAATTCTAGGAAAAGGAAAAGGCCATTTCGGCCCAAGCCAGCCCAATAAGCCCAGGCCGCGCAAGCGCGCTCGCGCGCCCCCTGTGTCTGACAGGCGGGTCCTGCCTGTCGGCGCCAACCCGAGCGCGCTCACTCCCCCCTCTCTCTCGTTGCTCTTTGGGGCCGAGATGTCGGCGTTGTTTCCCTCGCACGCGCCCGCTCCCTCTCTCTCTTTCCCGCCGTCCCCACCTGTCAGCCGTCCCTAACCTCTTGCCCACGATCTCCCCGCCGTGGACATGCCCACGTCCACACGTTCTCCGGCCACGTCCGAGCCCCCCGCGCCCTGCTCGCCCACATCCCCTCTCTCATTTGCGCCCTTTGCCCAGCTCTCTCGCCCTGCCCACGCAAACAGGGAGCTCCGCCACCGCCCGTCGATGCCCACCTCCTGTTCCATGGCCACCGTTACGTCCGTGCCCCGCCCAGTGCCACGGTGAGCTTCGCCTTACTATCAGCTGCTCGGGACATCCTTCGGTGTGCCGTGTGCCCTCTCCCTCCCTGCTGCGTCTGGTCCTCGCTCACCGGAGCGTTTTCTTGCGCAGCCGGAGTCCGCCACCGTTGTCCCGTCGAGCCTCTATGCCTTCATCGTTGCTTCGCGACGCCAGCGCTTCTGCTCGAGGTGAGCAACCTGCCCATGCCCTTAATTTGGTTATCCCCAATCTGTAGCTCACGCGATTGCTCGCCGGAGCAATCCGGCGCCGTCGTTAGCCTGCCCCGCCGTGGTCTGCGCTCGCTGGTGCCCTCGCGCCGGTGTGAAGACCATGGCCGAGTTCGCCAGACCGCCCTGATTGCGCCCATGCTAGTCCCCGAGCCTCTAGTGCCCCGCCGTGGCCGGCCTGCTCGTCTCCGGCGAACTCTCGCCGCAGGACTGAGCGGCGCCACCGCGCCCAAGCCAGTCCTATCCGTTAGATCTTGGCCATCTGTCCGAGATCGGATGGTTCGGACTCAACCCGACTAGATCTAATCCTAGCCCTTCGATCGGGATCTGATCGCCCCTCTCTCTTCCCCCTCACCCGCGTCTCTGCCTCTAGGCCCGGCTGGTCAGCCCGCCTTGACCCGCTGACGTCATGGCCCCGCTTGTCAATCGCGTCCGCGCGCCCGCGCGATCTAATCTGGGTCGTTGATCTCTGATGCGACGGTTGAGATTACCCCGTACCCCTTCGCGTGTGAGTTTTGCTTAAGAACCCCCTGGTTTTAGGAAATCAACCCGCAGTCCTTTGTTTTAGCGCATAGGTCCTTGGTTTCTTTAGAATAGTCCCCTGGACTTTTATTTAATCACAGATTTAGCCCTAATTTCATATTTCAAACTTTAAAACTTGTTTATTTCATATCTTTTTCATATGAACTCCAAATTTAGTGGTTCAAATTGCAAAGTGCTCACAGAATTATTCTCTATTTAAATAAAATATGACCAACTATAATCTGTATATTTTGATTTTTACACTTAGTATATGTTGATTTATTTATTTAATGAAATAAATAAAAGGAGAATCCTAGGAATAAAATATATTCAATTTTATGAGATTAGTGTTATGCAATACATGGATTTATTTTTGGCTTAACCTTTAGGTCTTAATGACATAAATAGAATTTGGAATGTAGTTATGGATAACACTTAAAAGATAATCAAATTCCTAAATAAGAGTAGTTCACCTTATAATTTAATATTTTCTTGTTTAGTTACTACTTAACCTTTTGAGCTATGTCCCAAGCACTTAGAGAGTAATCAATTCTCCAATTAGGATTAGTCCATTTTATAACTTGATCTCATTTCCCTATACTTAATACTATGCCTTTTTGAGTTGTGTGCCAATGTTTGTTCATGTGTGATGTGATGTTCATTTTTACTTTCCAAATGTATTGAATGTGTGCTCGCTTTACTTAGACAACGAGCAGCTCGTGGTTCCTGAGTGTTTTGCCGAAGATCCCTCTGAGCAACAACCTGGTGAAGGCAAGTGTCCTCAGACCTATCATGTCCTACTTTACTTTATAATTCACTGTCCCGCATTACTTTATTGAAACTTAAGGATTGACTAGTCTGTATTTACCTTACCCTTGTCCACCTTTTTGGGTTAATCATGGTTAGCTTATGCTATTGCTTAACTTAATCAATGAACATGATGTGATTATTTATGATACGATGATGTTATCCCGATGAGGTTCTTGTGATTACTTTAGGGGGCTCAGGCTGTTTCTTGAGTACCTCTCCATAAGGACCTGTTTGGGGAGTGACAACCCGGGATAACAGTGCAACCATGAGGGTGGAATGGGACGCCCTTAGCTGATTAATTAGAGGAACCAGAGGTGTAGTTGGCTTCGCCGTAGGGCCATCAATGGGGTCCGGGCACAGTACTTGCTCTTCCGAGGCTGGTTGCAGAGGTTCTTTGATTTGGTTTTGTTAGTCACCCTTCCTTTGGGGAGATGTACTGTGTTTATCAAATTGGAGAAACCTAACGGGCGACTATGACCTCTGGGAAATCTTTGTAAAGGCTACGTAGTGAGACCCTACTGGGTCACCTTGGTAATGATCAATGGGGAGGCTAGAATCCTGGGCAGAATGGGAATCATGGCTTGTGGGTAAAGTGTGCAACCTTTGCAGAGTGTTAGAAACTGGTATATTAGCCATGCTCACAGTTATGAGCAGCCTTGGGATCCTCTTTGATTAGAAGAACTTTGATTACTTTTATGATGATGATGAGTATTGATGGTTATAAATCTGATCTATGATATTTTCCTCTTGGAGGGAGTGCCTCTGGGTAGTAACTGGGTTATTACTAAATTTTGGCTATACTTATAATAATAAAACTTGACCAACTAAAAGCAACTGCTTAACCTTAACTCCACATACAGCTAGTCCACTTTAGCCAAATGGGACATTTGTTGAGTACGTTGATGTGTACTCACCCTTGCTTTACAAACTACCCCACCCCAGGTTGTCCCCATTGTACCCAGTGCTCAGGAGGTGAAGTTGGCAACATGGAGGACTTCGAGGAGTTCCAGGACTATGACGAGTTCTAGTTTACTTTAGTGGCAAACCCCTAGTCAGCTGCCTGTGTAGGCTTATCTTCTATGTTTCGTTACTCCGCACTTTGATTTAATGTTAAACACTATGTTTATGTAATAGACTCTGTGGATGTCTCAGACACCTTGATGTAACTAAGTACCTTTCCGCTATTTAATTCAAGCATTGTGTGATGATGTCCAATTATGTAATCGCTGTGTACGTGAGTTCTGGTCCTGGCACGTACATGGTTCGCATTCGATTTGCCTTCAAAACTGGGTGTGACATAAGTGCTATCAAAGCCTTGCTGACTGTAGGACCGCTAACCTAGACTAGAATGGTCGCCCTAAGGACTATAGACCTCTACCCTTACCTTGACCTTAGTGTCTTTTCAAAAGTTGGTTATCTTAACCAACTCTATGGTATTTACTTATCTCAAAAAGTTTCGTCTCACTTTTCTTTCTGTTTACTTTCTGGTCTCATAGTTCCACTCTTACTCTTGTGCTTACGATGTCTTTTGTAGATGGCCCGCATCAGGTGCACCGCACGTAAGTCTGTGATCCCCTTTTTGCCTTCTCGACTGGCGGAGCATCCCCTGCGTCGCACAGTGTTAGGTCAGTCCAGTCACCTAGAGAGACTGCATCGTCGCCTGCACGAGGAGCAGGAGCGCTGACGCCAGGAGCAGGAGCAGGAGCAGCAGGACTCTTCCCCCTCGCCTCAGCGGGAGGTGGAGTCTGAGAGGTCGCCTTCCCCTGCACCTCAGCCAGAGATGCCCCCTGCACCACCTCAGGGCATCCCGGCTGCTGGAGGAGACCCTGATGGAGACAGAGACGACGATGACGATGATGACGCCGGTGGCAGTGCGAGCCACGGCATGGAGCGCTCGGAGGAGCCGGAGCCAAAGGGATGGATCGCTAGACCCATCACTCGTGACACTGCTCGCGGGTGTCACTTCCACGATGCTCTCGATACCCTGTTGTGTCGGGCCTTCGACCGACACACCTGGTCTATTGAGTACCGTTGTGTAGTCTACCAGCATTGTCGTGGGTTATACCTGGACTAGTGGGAGGCTACTTGTTTGGTGCGCCGTCCGGACGATGATCTCCGGGGTGCAGAGGCCTTCTCAGAGCACTATTCTATCACTGAGAGGGACACTGCCGAGGCAGCCATGCAAGATGCAGCACGACGGGCACTTTCTCAGTATTGCTCGTTGTTCAGCAGGGTAGCTGATGGCCTTGACCTGAAGTACTACCCTCACCGTTCGACCGGCAGTGCTGGAGGTATGATTGTCTCGCCAGTTGGTGAGGGCAATCCCAGGCTGAGCAGCATGGTCAACCTGGCCGCTATACTCAACACAGAGTTGGACCACGCCCATGACGAGTTGGGCAAGGTTCAGGCGGAGGTTGCGGAATTGCATGCTGAATGCGCGGCACGCCACTATCTTGATGGTGGCTCTCCCGCCCCTGTAGGGATTCAGCATCCTTACCGTTCACCGCCCCGTGGTCGCTTCGACTATGGTACCCCAAACTGCAGGACCCGCATAGACTTAGATCCATAGATCGATGGAGTCGGAGTCTGTAATAATGCTTAATTCAGTGTCTTAGTCTAGTTAGTCTTAGTTAGAGTTAGTTTGGTCATCTTTTGTTGGATGCTTGTCATGATGAACATGTAATGAAGTTGGATCTTTGTAATGATTGTCATCAAGGTGTGGGTATCCCCTGCAACTTGGTGTAGTTATTAATAAAGTTAGTTATTTAGTTGGGTAATCCATTTATTTCCACTTTCCTCCTTATCTGAGAAGTTGTTAGTGAAGATGATCAATTGTTCAATGCTGTGAAGTTTTTCGTAATTCTTTTCTTATGCTGAAAGACTGCAGAGTCAGATTTGATATGTCTGGTTTCTACAGATGTCTGAGAACAGGCGTAGAGGTGCGAGGCGTGCTCAGCCAGAGCAGCAAGCACCCCAAGAAGAGACAGCTCTGCAGCAGCATTTGCCACCGCCACCCCCGATGACCATTGAGCAGATGTTCATGATGCAAACTCAGGCAGTTCAGGCTATTGGTCAGACCTTAGCAGCGATGCAACAAGTGCAGCAGCAGCCACCCCCACCTCAGCCTCCAATGCAAGTCCAGATGCCACAAGTGGCCAGAGACAAGCGGGCAGAGTTCATGAGGGGCCATCTCCCTATTTTTTCCCACTCTATTGATCCCATGGATGCAGAAGATTGGCTATGTACCGTGGAACGTGAGTTGCACACTGCCTAGTGCAACGATCGTGAAAAGGTGTTGTATGGTCCCCGACAGCTGAGGGGAGCAGCACAGTCTTGGTGGGAGTCTTACCTCGCCACCCATGCCAACCCTAAAGCCATTAATTGGGAGGAGTTCAGGGACAACTTACATCGCTACCATGTGCCCGAGGGACTGATGATAGTGAGGAAGGAGGGTATCTCGCCCTGAAGCAAGGTCCTCTGTCCATTAGTGAATACAAGGATAAGTTTTTGCAGCTGTCACGTTATGCCCCAAAAGACGTCAACACAGATGCCAAGAGGCAGTACCGCTTTCTGAGAGGATTGGTTGATCCCCTCCATTACCAACTCATGAACCACACTTTCCCCACCTTCCAGCATTTGATAGATAGAGCAATCATGACTAAAAGGAAGCGTCGGGAGATGGAGGATAGGAAGCGCAAGATTGGTGGGCCTTAGGCCAGGAGTAGCAGTCGTCCCCGCTACTCAGGCAACTCACCCCAGCAATTCAAGCAATGTCACCAGCACCAGCATCAGCACCAGCACCAGTACCAGAGGCAGTTTCCTCAGCAGCAGCAGTAGTATCGTGAGAGCACCCAACTTGGAGGAAATCAGTACCAGCGTCAGAACAACCAGGCAGCTCATCTTCCTGCCCTAGCAACCAACTAGAATGGCCAAGCAGCCCCAGCACAAGGAGGTCGTGCATGCTTCTATTGTGGAGAACAAAATCACTGGGCGAAGAACTGTCCCAAGAAAGCAGCTCATCAGCCGCCAGCAGTCAATGTCCCAGCAAGACAAGGAGCACCACAGCAAGCACCAGGAGTCCGTGGTCAGGCCTACAACCGTGGAAAGGTGAACCACCTGGAGGCCGAAGCAATCCAGGATGCTCAGGACGTGGCAGTAGGTATGTTTCCAGTCGAATCCTACCCAGCAAAAGTACTATTTGATACTGGTGCCACACATTCTTTTGTTTCTATATCTTGGGTAGAATCACATAACATCCCCATAGAACCAATGATCCCGCCTTTAAGAGTTAATTCAGTTGGGGGAAAAGTTCAGTCCGATAGGATTTGTGTGAATCTAAGGATTGAAATAAGGGGGATAGACTTCCCTCTAGCCTAGTAGTAATGGGAACTCAAGGGTTAGATGTCATCCTAGGGATGAATTGGCTACACAAAAATCAAGTCATTGTCAGTTGTGACAAGAGGACAGTCAAGTTGTTGTCCCCATCCGGAAAGGAAGTAGTAACCAAACTGTACTTACCTGAACTAGAGGAAGGAGCCTGTCACCATTTATCAGTAGATGATATGGAGTCCAATCCGATTGAGGCAATTAGTATTGTGTCAGAATTTCCCGATGTATTCCCTGAAGAGTTACCGGGCATGCCACCTGAAAGCAAAGCTGAATTTTCCATAGAGCTTATCCCAGGCACCGCCCTTTTTTCCAAGAGAGCCTATCAAGTGTCCGGACCAGAGTTGGTGGAACTCAAGAAGCAGATTGATGAGTTGTTAGAGAAAGGCTACATCAGACCAAGTACCTCACCTTGGGCAGCCCCAGTATTATTTGTGGAGAAGAAGGATGGCACGAAAAGGATGTGCATCGATTACAAAGCTTTGAATGAAGTCACTGTCAAGAACAAGTACCCCCTGCCTCAAATTGAAGACTTATTTAATCAGTTGAGAGGAGCCAGTGTGTTCTCAAAGATATATCTGAGGTCAGGTTACCATCAGCTCAGAATCTGACCCGCGGATATACCGAATACAACATTCATCACCAAGTATGGACTATATGAGTTCATGGTTATGTCATTTGGATTGATGAATGCGCCAGCTTACTTCATGTATCTGATGAACAGTGTGTTCATGGACTATCTCGACAAGTTCGTAGTGGTGTTCATTGATGATATTCTCGTATATTCCTAGAATGAGCAAGAGCATGAAGAGCATTTGAGGAAGGTACTTCAGAGGTTACGAGATTGCCAGTTGTATGCCAAACTTAGCAAGTGCAAGTTCTGGATTAGCGAAGTTCTATTCTTGGGTCATATTTTAAACCGAGATGGACTAGTTGTGGATCCAAAGAAGGTAGCAGCGATTCTGGATTGGAAAGCACCAAAAGATGTCCGAGGAATCAAGAGTTTTATTGGAATGACCGGTTACTATCGGCGTTTCATTGAAGGTTTCTCCAAGATTGCCAGACCAATGACAACCTTACTAGCAAAGAAGGTTGAGTTCAAGTGGACCCCAGCGTGCCAAGAATCATTTGAAATGTTGAAGCAGAAGTTGACAACAACACCAGTTTTGGTTCTGCCAGATGTTCACAAGCCATTCTCGGTCTATTGTGATGCTTTGTACACCGGACTGGGATGTGTGTTAATGCAGGAAGGGAAAGTAGTGGCATACTCGTCCCGACAATTGAAAGTTCATGAGAAAAATTACCCCACTCATGATCTGCAGCTAGCAGCAGTGATTCATGCATTAAAGACCTGGAGACATTATCTTTATGGGCAGAAGTGTGATATCTACACGGACCACAAGAGCCTCAAGTACATATTCACTCAGTCAGAGTTAAACATTAGGCAGCGAAGATGGCTAGAATTGATCAAAGACTATGAGCTAGAGATCCATTATCACCCAGGCAAAGCAAATGTGGTTGCAGATGCTCTTAGCAGGAAGAGTCAAGTCAATATGTTGGCCACTCACCTGATGCCGATTGAGCTAGCAAAGTAATTCGACAGGTTGAGTCTCGGATTTCTGAACAACACTCAAGGAGTGACAATTGAGCTAGAACCCACCCTAGAGCAAGACATCAGGAAAGGTCAGAAGGATGATGAGAATAACAATGAGATCCGGCAGCTAATCATCAATGGGAAAGGCCCAGATTTCCATGAAGATGCAGAAGGAGTGGTATGGTTCAAGGATAGGTTGTGTGTTCCCGACATCAAATCGATCTGGGAACTGATTCTCAAGGAAGCTCATGAGACAGCGTACTCTATACACCCTAGTAGTGAGAAAATGTACCAAGACCTGAAGAAGAGATTCTGGTGGTACGGAATGAAAAGATAGATAGCAGAGTATGTGGCTAGATGCGACAGTTGTCAGAGGATCAAGGCAGAACATCAGAGACCCGCAGGTTTGTTGCAGCCGTTGCAGATTCCGCAGTGGAAATGGGATGAGATTGGGATGGATTTTATAGTTGGTCTGCCCCACACTCGAGCTAGTTACGACTCCATCTGGGTAGTAGTGGACCGTTTAACAAAGGCGGGCCATTTCATACCAGTTAAGACCACCTATAACAGTGCAGTGTTGGCAGAGTTATACATGTCTCAGATTGTGTGCTTGCATGGTATTCCAAAGAAGATAATATCGGATAGAGGCACCTAGTTTACTTCTCATTTTTGGCAACAACTACAAGTTAGGTTGGGACAAGAGACTACCTGTTGGGGGCCTTCTTCTTCGCCGAAGGTCCTCCAAGCGAAACATCTTCGGCAGTGTGATATGCGAACTGACACAACACGAAGGTACAAGCCGAAGCTACAATCTAGGGAGCTTTGGCATGACAACGCCTTGAGACAAAGGGCAGCACCGACTTAAAGAGTAAAAGACCGTTTAGTCCTTGATAATTTGTGTTTTGGTTATGATTAGTTATCAAGGACACTAATGTAATTTTGTCCGGGCTGCGTCCCGTGCCTATAAATAGGTGAACAGTACCCTAGTACTGTTCACGCTGACTTGTATTCACTCGCACGTCACTCTTGGACTCATACCTTCTGTACATAATGAGAATATAAATAATTTGACAATTCAAGATAATTGCTCACATTATTTTCCATGTTTCATATGCTTCTCTACTTTCTTTATTATATGCTGAGATGATGAAGGTATGTCCTTCATAACCTTTGTCTGAAGATCATTATATCCTTAGGGAGGTAATGCTTCGAAGGACGAAGGTCTTTAACCACTAACATTTTGTGTTGCCTTGTTCTTAACTCATAGCATTTGAGAACAAGTCCCCAACATTGGTGCCCACCTCCGGTGAACTCACTTCCACTATTGAGCTGATGGCTTCATTCAACAACGAAGTTGTAGCATCTTCGGTTACGAAGCTGGTGCTCCCAATCACGGACGGTTCAAGTTCAGAGCCAGCCAACAAGAAGCAGAAGAAGGAAGTGCAGAGAAGAGTGCAGCATGTTGGGGGTGCAAGGACCCTTCGTTAGGTCCAAGTGGTCCCATATCCCAATCACCTTCTCCCAGGAGGATCTTCAGCTAAAAGACTATCCTCACAATGGTGCTATGGTCATATCTTGTGTCATCAAGGGATTTCTGGTCCACAATGTCCTGGTTGACACAGGCAGTGCAGCGGACATTGTATTTGCAAAGGCTTTTAGGCAGATGCAAGAACCAGAAGACAAGATTCATGATGCTACACACCCTCTTAGTGGCTTCGGAGGACGGCAGATTGTGGCACTTGGCAAAATCACAATGTCAGTAACCTTCGGTTATGTCCACAACACAAGAACTGAGCAAGTTGTTTTTGACATTGTTGATATGGAGTACCCGTACAATGCAATCATTGGGTGAGGGACACTTAATGCCTTCGAAGCAATACTTCACCCAGCATACTTATGCATGAAGATACCTTCGGAACAAGGGCCCATTGCTGTCCATGGAAGTCAAGAAGCTGCCAAGAGGGCTGAAGGGAGTTGGACAGATTCAAAGGCAATCCATAACATAGATGGAGCCGAAGCTTGTCAACAATATAAGCACAAAAGAGAGAAGGCTGCTTCGGCAGAACAGCCGAAGCCTATGCTCCTATGTGAAGATATAGAAGATCAAAGGGTATTGCTGGGATCTCATTTATCTGATGAGCAAGAAAAAGCCCTGATAAGGTTTTTATTCAACAATAAAGATGTCTTCTCTTGGACAGCCAACGATCTTTGTGGTGTCAACAGAGATGTCATCGAGCATTCACTTAATGTGGATCCTTCTTTCAGGCCTAGGAAGCAAAGACTTCGGAAGATGTCTGATGATAAAGCTGAAGGTGCTCGGAACGAAGTAAAGAGACTTCTCAGTGCTGGTGTTACTAGAGAAGTAACATATCCAGAATGGCTAGCTAACACTGTTATGGTGAAGAAGGCTAATGGCAAATGGAGAATGTGTATTGATTTCACATATCTCAACAAAGCATGCCCAAAGGACGAGTTCCCATTACCAAGAATAGATTCCCTTGTAGATGCAGCAGCTTCTTCGGAGCTCATGAGTCTACTGGACTACTACTCAGGCTATCATCAAATTTGGATGAAGAAGGAAGATGAGCCAAAGACTAGCTTCATAACTCCTAGTGGCACTTATTGCTACCTTCGGATGCCTGAGGGGCTCAAGAATGCTGGAGGAAGCTTCAGCAGAATGATAGCCAAGGTCCTTCATTCTCAAATAGACAAGAATGTGCTGACTTATGTTGATGACATCATAGTAAAGAGCACGAAGCAAGAGAATCATATTGCTGACCTGTAGGAGACATTTGCCAATTTCAGGCAAGCTGGTCTGAAATTAAATCCAGAAAAGTGTGTTTTTGGAGTAAAGAAGGGCAAGTTCCTTGGTTGTCTAGTATCAACAAAGGGAATCGAAGCTAACCCAAATAAGATTGAAGCTATCCTTCAGATGGAGCCGCCAAATACAAAGAAGGGGGCCCCACGGTTGGCAGGAAGGTTGGCATCGTTAAATAGATTTATATCCAGATCAGCAGAAAGGAATCTACCATTCTTTGAAATACTGAAGTCAGCCGAAGTTTTCCAATGGGGTCCGGCTCGGCAAAGGGCTTTCGAAGAGTTAAAGCAATACTTGATTTACTTGACAACTCTAACTCCACCTTCGCTAGGGGCTCCATTGCTCTTATATGTAGCAGCCTCTCACTCTGCAGTCAGTGTGACGCTTGTACAGGAGAAGCAAGACGACTAGGTCAAAAAACAAGCACCAGTATATTTTGTCTCTAAAGTTCTAAGCTTATCAAAGAAAAATTATACAGAATTGGAGAAGGTGCTATATGATGTGTTGATGGCCTCCAGGAAGCTTCGGCATTACTTTCAAGCATATCATATAATTGTTCCTTTGTCACAACCTTTGAAAGACATAATGAGGAATAGAGAAGCTACTGGGAGGATTGGAAAATGGGTTGTCAAGCTCAATGAATTTTCTATTGACTATGTACACAGGTCCTCAATTCAGTCCTAGGCGTTAGCGGATTTCATCGCTAACTGGACGCCAGGGGCTTAGGAAGAAGTAATAAAAGATGCCGAAGCCTGGACAGTCTTCTGTGATGGTTCTTGGGGAACCTTCGGCGCAGGAGCCGCTGCTGTCCTAGTAGCGCCCTCTAAAGTCAGAACATGCTATGCAGCAAGACTGGATTTTAGTTGTACAAATAACATTGCTGAGTATGAAGCCCTTCTGTTGGGCTTCAGAAACTAAAGGCAATGGGAATCAGAAGGGAGATCCTTAAAACTGACTCCCAAGTCATCTCTGGCCATGTAGACAAAAGCAACAAGGCAAGGGATCCGAAGCTTGAAAAATATTTGGACACAGTCCGAAGGTTGGAGGCCTCTTTCAAAGGTTTTTCTGTAAAAAATATTCCAAGAGGGGAAAATGAGCATGCAGATCTACTAGCTAAGTCAGCAGCACAGGGGCTCCCTCTACCTTAGGAAGTATTCTTTGAGACAATAAAAGCACCTTCGGTTGAACTTATGGAAAGAGCAGTGCTCGCAATATCACCTGTACATAGTGAAGATTGAAGGACTGAAATCATATCTTTCCTCCAAGGTAACTGTCTTTCGGATGCCGAAGTTTATAATAAAAGAATGGAAGCAAGGACAAGACCATATGTCATGATAGAAGGGGAGTTATACAAACATGGAGTTTGCTCTCCACTTCTCAAGTGTTTATCCAGAACCGAAGGTATGGAGCCAATGAAGTAAATACACGCAGGTTTGTGTGGATCTCACATTGGGTCCAGGCCTTTGCTGGGAAAAGTTTTTAGGCAATGATTTTATTGGCCGAAGGCAGCTTTGGATGCAGCAGACCTGGTTCAAAAGTGTGAAAATTGACAAAAATGTGCAAGAGACCAGAAACAACCTTTGTCGCTAACTCAGTTAATACAACCAACTTGGCCATTGCAAAGATGGGGCCTAGATTTGTTAGGTCCACTCCCACCAACACAAGGCAACTTGAAGTATGTTGTAGTGGCAGTGGAATATTTTTCCAAGTGGATTGAGGCAAAGCCCTTAGCTACAATAACTTCGGACATGGTCCAAAAATTCTTTTGGCAGAACATTGTTTGTTGCTTCGGTGTGCCAAAGGCAATAACTGTGGACAATGGCACATAATTTGATGTCGAAACATTCAAAGATTTTTGTGATCGAATTGGTACGAAGATTCATTTTCCATCAGTTAGGCATCCAGAATCAAATGGGCTGGTAGAAAGAGCAAATGACATTATAATGACAGGAATAATGAAGCTAATCTTCAACCAGCCCAAAGGTAAGTGGCCAGACGAGCTGATTAAAGTGGTGTGGAGCCACAACACAACTGCGTCAAGGTCAACAAGATTTACAACCTTCAAGCTCCTATTTGGTGACGAAGCGATAACTCCAGAAGAAGCAAAAACAGGGTCAATAAGAACAATAGCTTCGGCAGAAGACGAAGCTGATTATCAAGTAACAAAAGATACTATAGAAGGGACCAGACTTTAGGCTATAGAGCACATCAATAAATATCAGGCCGAAACAATAAAGTGGCATGATAGAAAAGTTCGATTGAAAAACATCAAACCAGGGCATCTGGTGCTTCGGAGAGTGGCCAACCCAGACACAATGGGTAAGCTGCAACTGAAGTGGGAAGGTCCTTTTCTGGTAGTATCTTCGTCAAGACCCGGTTCTTATAGATTGAAGGATATGGACGACAACGACATACCCAGATCTTGGAATGCAGATGAGCTTTGGCGATACTATGTGTAATGTGATGTAATCTTTTTTTATTTTTTCTATGGCACCCTTTTCCTTTCAAGAGGGGAGAAAGGTTTTTAACGGGGCCATAGCTTGTAATTTTTCATTCTTATTTAGCCCTACGAGGGCCAATTCCCCCAAAGATGTAACATGTAAAATCTGAGCAGGCACCATTGAGTGCAAAAAGAAAAACAGGGAGAAGCTCAAAAGACGTCCCCAAGGGGATGCAGAGCATGACGAAGCTGCAAAAAGTCATTCCTAAGGGAGCGCAGCGTAAGTTTTTTGCTCAAAAGTCGTTCCTAAGGGAATGCAGAGCCAAAAGCATGACGAAGCCGCAAAAAGTCGTTCCTAAGGGAGCATAGTGTAAGTTTTCTGCTCAAAAGTCGTTTGAAAGGGAATGCAGAGCCAAATACCACCGAAATAGAAGGTGAAGAAGTTCAAAAGTCATTACTAAGGGGATGCAGAACTTAAATGCCACCGAAATAGAAGGTGAAGAAGCTCAAAAGTCATTCCTAAGGGGATGCAGAGCTTAAGACTCAAAAGTCATTCCTAAGTGGATGCAGAGTCTGGGTGTGGTTTTGTGTGTGTGATTGGGACATTCATTTGCATATTACATTACATAATTCATTGCATTCATATACATTCATGTAGACATTTGTAGGATCGTCATCATCATAACATAAAGCATAAACAGATACTTCAGCTTTGATAACAATGCTTCGATGAGCACGAAGAAGCGAAGATATGCTTCATTGTGTACGAAAAGAAGGGAAGGTGTTTTTAGCCTTCGGCTCAAAAGATACAAGTTTCGTCCACAGCAAAGCAATTTACACATGGATGAAAAGGTAAAAATATATTACAAGGTATGGACAAATATACACAGTAATGTTCAATTCTCGATTACAATGTCTTTTACAGAGATAATACAAATGTCTCTAAAGATCTATGCAGGCAGGCCTAAAAATAGCTTCAGCGGCCTTCGGAATCTGCTTCGGATTATTAATCTTCGGCATCATCACCCTACACACAACAAAGTCGTATAAGGTAAAAAGTAATCACAAGAAAAGGTAAGCAACATGTATAAGTTTCATATCGGTTTAAGTAAGCTTCGGGCCTCATCACCAACCAAATCCCGACCACCCTTCGCCCAAATTTGTGTTATAAATATGCTCCCTATGCTTTGGGCCTCGCTGGGAATGTCAACCAAATCCGTTGAAGATAGGCTGAAAGTTGGTCTATTGACAATCTTCCTGTGTGTACAGCCAGCTTTCAGAAATGCTGCAGCTGTGCCTCGAGAAGCTAGCAGGGCACAGAAGTCACCGTGCTCCGCTATTACTTCGTCAAGCGCCTCGACTTCACCTTCAATGTGTTTGAAGGTGCTTGATATGTTTTCGGCTGAAGGGATAAACTTTTCTGTGCTAGCTCCAATTGAGTTGAAAACCTTCTTCAATCGCTGTACGCAGCGGCTGCCAAAACCCAGACACATGTTCCGAAGCTCTTTCAAAGATTGCTGCAGCTTTGTATTTTCGACAGCTTCAGCTTCGTATTTTGTCTGCAAGTTTTTTCTTTCTTGTTCGAAGCTCTCTAATTTTTGGATAAGTTCCCTGTTTAATCTAGCATTTTTGGTTTGCGCTTCTGTAAGGGAACCTTCCATTGCTTGGAGTAGGAAATCTTTCTTTTCAAGAGAAGCTTCGTATACTTTAATTTTGTTCTCTAAACCCTCGATTATGATTTTGTTCTTTTTATCCTCGAGGTCTTGTTGCATTTGCAGTGCTTTGCTCAGCAGCATACTCTGTACAAATAAACCTTCATCAGCAAACTTGCTTCGTCACAAAAATTAAAAGTAAAATTTTGCTTCATCACAAGAATTTTACCTTAAAGTTGGAATAAAACAAACTACTGACGATATGTTGTCAACGGTAGCTGCTAAAACCGACACTCTTCGATAGAGTGCTGATTACCTTCGCCTCGGTACGGTCGGGAACGCATCCCAAGGCCTCTTCATCGATCCCACCAAAGAGCATGGCTCCTGGCTGGTAGCCACAGGAAATGCCATATTCCTGTAGCTCCTTTTCGGCCTCAGATAGTTCTTGTCCGATCAGGTTCCGAAGGTCAAAATCTTTTTCTTCTGAAGCAGCATCGGCAATTGTCTTCCCTTTGTCAGGCACTGGGGCCATGACCTGTTCTGCAGACACATCTGTTTCTTCTGTAGGCATACCCAATATCAATTTATCAATTCCATATAGGGTGACCTCCAAATTGGCAGCTTCGGTGGCAGCTGCAGCTTCGACAGAAATGTTTGCTTCGGCAGTGGCCGAGGCCGATGGTGGTGTCCGTTCAATGGCTTCCATTACGGTGCCGATCCTTTGCTTTTTCTGCCTGTTGGGGGTCTGCTTCGTCACCGAATGTCCTGTAAGAAGAAACACCTTCGGAAGATCAGCACAGAAATAACACCGAAGCTACCTTCCAGGGAACTTCGACATAACGACATGCCTTCAGACGAAGGGTTGCACCGACTTAAAGATGAAAAGACAGATCAGTCCATGATAATTTGTGTTATGATTCTAATCGGTTGTAAAGGGTACAAATGTAATTTCACACAGGTTGCGCCCTATGCCTATAAATAGATGAACAGTACCCCCGTACTGTTCACGCTGATTTGTGCTCGTTCGTGCGTCACGTTTGTACTCTTACCTTCTGTCAAGCCGAAGGTACAAATGTAATCCTGTGTTATTCTCATTCATTCATGGTTATATAATGAAAGATATATTATGATGTCATATGATTATCCATGTTATTTCTCATGTTTCATATGCTTCGTCTTTCATTGATATATGTTGTGATTATGAAGGTACGTCCTTCATAACCTTCATCCGAAGATCATTATATCCTTAGGGAAATAATGCTTCCAATAACAGGCGGCTCAGGTTCAGAGCCGGATAACAAGAAGCAGAAGAAGGAAGCACAGAGAAGGGTACAACATGTTGGGGTGCAGGGACCCTTCATCAAATCAAAATGGTCCCACATCCCAATCACCTTCTCCCAGGAGGATCTTCAACTCAAAGATTACCCTCATAATGATGATATGGTCATATCTTGTGTCATCAAGGGATTTCTGGTCCATAATGTTCTGGTTGATACAGGCAGTGCAGCGGATATCATATTTGCTAAGGCATTCAGAGAGATGCAAGAACCAGAGGATAATATTCATGATGCTACACATCCTCTATGTGGCTTCGGAGGAAGGCAGATTGTAGCACTCAGCAAAATCACAATGCCAGTGACCTTCGACTTTGTTCATAACACAAGGACTGAATAGGTTGTCTTTGACATTATTGACATGGAGTATCCCTATAATGCAATCATTGGTCGTGGGACACTTAATGCTTTCGAAGCAATACTTCATCCAGCATATCTATGCATGAAGATACCTTCGGAACAAGGGCCCATTGCTGTTCATGGGAGCCAAGAAGCTGCCAGGAAGGCCGAAGGAAACTGGACAGATTCAAAGGCAATCCATAACATAGATGGAGCCGAAGCCTGTGAGCAGTATAGATACAAAAAGAGAGAAGACTGCTTCGGCGGATTAGCCAAAGCCTATGCTTCTATGTGAAGATATAGTAGAACAAAAGGTACTGCTGGGGTCTCAATTATTTGAAGAGCAGGAAAATAATTTGCTAAGATTTCTATTCAACAACAAAGATGTCTTCGCTTGGTCAGCCAATGATCTCTGCGGTGTCAACAGAGATGTCATTGAGCATTCACTCAATGTGGATCCATCTTTTAGGCCAAGAAAACAAAGGCTTCGGAAAATGTCTGACGACAAAGCTGAAGGTGCTTGGAACGAAGTGAAGAGGCTTCTTAGTGCTAGCGTTATCAGAGAGGTGAAATACCCAGAGTGTCTAGCCAACACTATTATGGTGAAGAAGGCCAACGGCAAATGGAGAATGTGCATTGATTTTACAGATCTTAACAAGGCTTGTCTAAAGGATGAGTTCCCATTGCCAAGAATAGATTCTTTAGTAGATGCAGCAGCTTCATCGGAGCTCATGAGTTTACTAGATTGTTACTCAGGCTACCACCAAATCTGGATGAAGAAGGAAGATGAGCCGAAGACTAGCTTCATAACCCCTAGTGGCACATATTGCTATCTTCGGATGCTTGAGGGGCTTAAAAATGCTGGAGGAAGCTTCAGCAGAATGACAGCTAGAGTCCTTCATTCTCAAATAGGCAGGAATGTGCTGACCTATGTTGATGATATCATAGTTAAAAGCACGAAGCAAGAAAATCACATTGCTGATTTGCAAGAGACATTTGTCAATTTCAGGCAAGCTGGTTTGAAGTTAAATCTAGAAAAATGTGTTTTGGGGGTAAAGAAGGGCAAGTTTCTTGGCTGTCTAGTATCAATGAAGGGAATTGAAGCTAACCCAAGCAAGATTAAAGCTATCCTTCGGATAGAACCACCAAGTACAAATAAAGGGGCTCAACGGCTGGCAGGTAGACTAGTATCATTAAACAGATTCATATCCAGATCAGCAGAAAGAAATCTGCCATTCTTTGAAATACTGAAGTTAGCCGAAGTCTTTCAATGGGGTCTGGCTCAGCAAAAAGCCTTCGAAGAGTTGAAGCAATATCTGATTGATTTAACAACATTAACTCCACCTTCGCCAGGGGCTCCATTGCTCTTATATGTTGCAGCTTCGCATTCTGCAGTGAGTGCGGCACTTGTACAAGAGAAGCTAGATGGCCAAGTCAAAAAGCAAGCTCCAGTGTACTTCGTCTCCGAAGTTTTAAGTCCGTCTAAGAAAAATTATACAGAATTGGAGAAGGTGCTATATATTGTGTTAATGGCCTCCAGAAAGCTTCGGCATTACTTTCAAGCATATCGCATAATTGTTCCTTCGTCACAGCCTCTGAAGGACATTATGAGGAACAGAGAAGCTACTCGAAGGATTGGGAAATGGGCTGCAGAACTTAATGAATTCACCATTGACTATGTGCATAGATCCTCAATTTAGTCCTAGGCGTTAGCAGAATTTATCGCTGATTGGACGCCAGGGGCTCACGAAGAAGAAATAAACAAAGACATCGAAGCTTGGACAGTGTTCTGCGATGGTTCTTGGGAACCTTCGGTGCAGGAGCGGCTGCGGTCCTAGTGGCACCTTCAAAGGTCAAAACATGTTATGCAGTCAAGCTTGACTTCAGTTGCACAAATAATATTGCTGAGTATGAAGCACTTCTGTTGGGGCTTCGAAAGTTAAGGGCAATGAGAATAAGAAGGGCCATCCTGAAAACTGATTCTCAAGTCATTTCTGGCCATGTAGACAAAAGTAGTAAGGCAAGAGATCCGAAGCTTGAAAAATATCTGGATACAGTTCGAAGGTTGGAGGCTTCTTTCGAAGGTTTTTCTATCAAGAATATTCCAAGAGGTGAAAATGAGCATGTAGATTTGCTAGCCAAATCGGCGGCTCAGGGGCTCCCTCTACCTTCAGAAGTATTTTTTGAAACAATAAAGGCACCTTCGGTTGAACTCATGGAGGGAGCAGTGCTTATTATTTCTCCAGTACATAGTGAAGATTGGAGGACTGAAATTATATCTTTCCTCCAAGGTAATTGCCTTTCAGATGATGAAGCTTATAATAAGAGAATGGAGGCAAGGACAAGACCGTATGAGATAATAGAAGGGGAATTATATAAACATGGAGTCTGTTCTCCACTTCTCAAGTGTTTATCAAGAGCTGAAGGTGTTGAATTAATGAAGGAGATACACGCAGATCTGTGTGGATCTCACATTGGGTCTAGGCCCTTGCTGGGAAAAGTGTTTAGACAAGGATTTTATTGGCCGAAGGCAGCTTCGGATGCAGCAGAACTAGTCCAAAAATGTGAAAATTGTCAAAAATGTGCAAGACACCAGAAACAACCATCATCTCTCACTCGACTAATACAGCCCACCTGGCTGTTGCAAAGGTGGGGCCTGGATTTGCTAGGCCCACTTCCACCAGTGCAAGGCAATTTAAGATATGTTTTGGTGGCTGTAGAATATTTTTCTAAGTGGATTGAAGTGAAGCCTTTGGCTACAATAACTTCGGTCACACTCCAGAAATTCTTCTGGCAAAACATTGTTTGTCGCTTCGGCGTGCCGAAGGCTATAACTATGGACAATGGAACACAGTTTGATGCCGAAACTTTCAAGGAATTCAGTGATTAGATTGGCACAAAGATTCATTTTGCATCAGTCAGGCATCCGAAGTCAAACGGACTTGTCGAAAGAGCAAATGGCATTATAATGACGGGAATAATGAAGCTAATCTTCAATCAGCCTAGAGGAAAGTGGCCAGATGAGTTGATTAAAGTGGTGTGGAGCCACAATACAACCTTATCAAGATCAACAGGTTTTACACCGTTCAAATTATTATTTGGCGACGAAGCTATAACCCCAGAAGAAGCTAAAGCGGGGTCAATAAGAATATTAGCTTCGGTAGAAGATGAAGCTGATTATCACATGGCAAAAGATACCATAGAAGGGACCACACTTCAGGCTATGGAGAATATCAGTAAATATCAAGCCGAAACAATAAAATGGGCGCGATAGAAAAGTTTGGTTGAAAAATATTAAACTAGGGCATTTGGTGCTTCGGAGAGTGGCTAATCCGGACACAGTAGGCAAACTACAGCTGAAGTGGGAAGGACCTTTTCTGGTGGTATCTTTGTCAAGGCCCAGTTCTTATAGATTAAAGGATATGGACGGCAACGACATTCCTAGATCTTGGAATGCTGATGAGCTTCGACGATATTATGTGTAATTTGATGTAATCTTTTTTCCTTTCTTCCTATGGCACCCTTTTCCTTTCCAAAGGGGAGAAAGGTTTTTAATGGGGCCATAGCTTGTAATTTTTCTTTTCTTATTCAGCTCTTTGAGAGCAAAATCCCCCAAAAGAATGTAAAATGTAACATCTGAGCATGTACCATCGAGTGCAGAAAAAGAAAAAAACTAGGGAGAAGCTCAAAAGTCGTCCCTAAGGGGATGCAAAGCATGACGAAGCTACAAAAACTCGTTCCCAAGGGAGCGCAGCGTAAGTTTTCTGCTCAAAAGTCGTTTCTAAGGGAATGCAGAGCCAAATACCACCGAAATATAAGGCAAAGAAGTTCAAAAGACGTTCCTAAGGGGATGCAGAACTTATACCGCCAAAATAGAAGGCGAAGAAGTTCAAAAGACATTCCTAAGGGGATGCAGAACTTACACCGAAAAGTCAACGGTGAACACAAAAAAACGGTGAAGAAGATTCCAAAGTCGTTCCGAAGGGGATGCAGAGTCTGGGTGTGGCTTCGTAAGCGTGTGTTTGACATTCATTTGCACATTACATCACATCATTCATTGCATTCATACACATTCATTTAGACATTCGTAGGATCATCGTAATCATATCATAGTGTACAGATAGTTGCTTCGGCTCTAATGACAAGGCTTCAATGAGTATAAAAGAAGCAAATTTTACGCTTCGTTGTGTACGAAAAGAAGGGAAGGTGTTTTTCGCCTTCGGCTCAAAAAATACAAGTTTCGTCCACATCAAAGCAGTTCATACATGGATGGAAAGGTAGGAATATATTACAAGGTATGGACAAATTTATAGAGTAGTGTTCGATTCCTAAATTACAGTATCTTTTACAAGGTTAATTCAAAATTTTCTCTAGAGCTTTTTCAGAGCAGTGTCTTCAGCTTCATCACTTCATCACTATCCTCAAAGCTTCGGATCATTGCTCTTTGACTTCGGCATCCTGTACATAACGAAGCGGTATAAGGCAAACACAAATCTCAAGCACAAGGTAAGCAATAGGTACAAGTGTATTACCGGCTTGAGATGACTTTGAGCTTCGTCACCAGCTAAGTCTTGCCCACCCTTTGTCCAGATTTGAGTTATGAATCTATTTCCAATGCTTCGGGCTAGACTAGGGATGTCAGTTAAATCTGCTGGTGACAGGCTGAAGTTTGGCCTGTTCACGATCTTCCCATGCATGCAACCAGTTTTCATGAAAGCAACAGTTGTGCCCCGAGAAGCTAACAGGGCACAGAAGTCACCGTGCCCATCTATAACTTTGTCAAGAGCATCAACTTCGCCCTCAATATGATCGAAGGTGCCTGGCAGGTCTTCAACCGAAGGTTCAAATTTTTCAGAACTGGCTCCAACTGAGTTGAAGGCCTGCTTCAGTCGTTGCACGCACCGGTTGCCAAAGTCTAGACATTTATCCTGAAGTTCCTTCAATGATTTCTGCAAATTCGAACTCTTTTCGACTTCAGCTTCAAACTGCGCATCAAAATTCTTCTTTTCTTGTTCAAAGTTTTCTGACTTCGTGAGGAGTTCACTATTTAATTTGGCAATTTTGGCTTGGGCTTCTGCCAGTGAACCCTCCATTATTTGGAGAACAAAATCTTTCTTTTCAAGAGCAGCTTCATGATCTTTGATTTTGCTCTCTAAGCCTTCAATTATAACCTCATTTTTCTTATCTTCGAGGTCTTGTTGCATCCTCAAGGCTTTACTTAGTAGCATACTCTGTGCAAAGCAACCTTCATCAGAAAACACCTTCATCGTAAAAACAATGAAAAGCCGAAGAAAAAATTTTACCTTGAAATTAGAATAGAATAAACTACCGACGATATGTTGTTGTTGGTAGCGTCTGATGTCAGCCTCAAGCTTCGGGAAACCAACACTCTTCGACAGAGTGCTGATAACCTTCGCTCCAGTTCGGTCTCGGATGCATCCTAAGCTTTCTTCGTTAATGCCGCCGAAGAGCAACGCTCCTGGCTTGTAGCCACAGGATATGGCATATTCTTGCAGCTCTTCTTTCTTAGTCTTAGATAACTCTTGACCAATTATGTTTTGAAAGTTGAAGTCTTTTTCCTCTGAAGTATCTTCGGCGATCTCTTTCCCTTTTCCAGGCATTGTATCTAGGGTTTCTTCGGCAGCTGCAGCAACTTCTTCCGCGGCCATATCCAAGAGTATTTTATCAATATCAGAAAGTGTGCTCTCCAAATTCGTGGCTTCGGCCCTTGTAGCTTCGGCAGTTGTAGCTTCGGTGGGAGCAGCTTCAGTAGCTATAGCAGCTTCGGCAGCTAGTGTTATTTTTCACTATGAGGCCAGCGATGGCGTTTCTTCAATAGCTTCAGTTACAGTAATAATCCTCCACCTTTTTGACCCAGCAGACTTCTTTGCTGCCGAAGGCGCCTCCTTCTTCTGTAAAAGCTTCGTTAGATGCGGCCCTAGTGACTTAGCTTGATAGGTAAGGATTTGGTCATTACCTTTAGAATTTCTTCTACGTCAGCAGCAGAAGGTGTTGAAGGAGTCTCTTCCTCTATCTCAGTTGTTTTTGGCTTTGGAGCCGCAGCCTTCCTCTTCTTCGGAGCAGCCACCTTCGGCTCAGGGCTGGATTTTCTCTTTTTAGAGTTTCTTCATCTTCTTTCACTATCCTAGCAGCTTGTCTGCTCAGAACACTAACAATCCTTTTTCTCTTTTGCCCTTCGGCACCCTTGTTCAATCGCTCATAGTCGGGATATTCAAAGTTCAAGGCATCCATCACTCGGTTCAACCTTCGTTTTGGTCGGGAGCCGAAGGCTGCAGTCATCAGCTGATCTTTTTTTAGTGTAACTACCCAAAATTTCGTTGCACATAGTTTCTATCATTTCTAACCATTCTTGGCATGGCCCTTTGAATTGTTTCTCAAATTTGAACCGATAAGGCAGTCGCACAAGTTCATTCTTTTCCTTTGTCCCCTTTAACTTCGGCATATTCCATTCACTCAGTGTCGGAAACACCTTATAGGTCAGATATTCTTGGACTAGATCTCTGGTACTGATCTGCTCGGCTACCACCCTGAATTCTGCCACAGCTTGTTGGCACGGTGACCCCGACGTCATGCGACACAAGGGCCTAGTCAACCCGAAGCTTAAGCTCAGCGGGCTCAGCACTAGCGTCTTTAGCTTCTCCCTCTTCTTTTCATCGGCCTTAACATAGAACCACTCATTTTTCCAACCGGTTGGCCACTTGGTGCGATAGCTAACCACTAGAGCCTTCATATCTTTGCGGTAAGCGAAGTTGTAACAACCAAAATTCTCATGAAGCCCATCTTCTCTGGCCTTCGTCTGATAATGAAGCTCATGCACTTGGTAAAAAGCTTTGGCATTCGGGTCTATTCCTTGGCTTCGGAGTGCCCAGATGAAGACACTGAGCCTAACGATAGCGTTAGGAGTCAGCTGATGAAGATAGATTTCGTAATTTTCCAAGATTTCCCCAATTATCTCGTCCAAAGGAAACCTCAATCCCGCTCTGAAGAAACTCCTGAAAACTACCATCTCATCATTTTCCAGTATCGGAGAGGTTTCTTCCCTGGCAAAACGAATCAGCTTCTTCTCAGCTTCTCCGAAGTAGCCTAGCTTTATCATCATGGGCATATCAGCCTCAGAAACAGTAGATTTTCCAAAGTCCAAGTGGCTGGGTTTGGCTAGCATGAGAGTGTTATAATCTTCCTCTTCTTCATCAACATCATCTTCTTCGACGTCAGCCTGTTCAGCTTCGGCAGCAGGTGCACCTTCGTCAGTAGCTCCCTCTGTCACAACTAGTCCTGATTGTTTCATCACTTCAGAGATTGGGGCAGTCTCTGTGGCTTCGGTCTCCTCTCCGTCATGGGTCACCCTAGCAGTTGAACGTACTCTGGCCATCAGGTGTTGAATTCCTTGCAGTTCTTACGAATGTTGATGATTTTTACAGTTTTGACGAAGCTCCCTCTTATGCCGAAGCTAGATTAAAATGATGCTTTGCTTGAGAATGCGATAAGAAAGCTTTGGCTATGGTCAAATTTTTCAGCAGCATAACAGTGCAATGGTAATGAATGCTATGGTAACTTCACACCTACCCGTCTGTTTATATAGTGCTGCAGGTGTGAAGGTGAATCGTCAAGTCGCACGCACCTGCTCAACAGTCACCCGCACCCACTGAACGGTGGACCACGACGCGTGGGAGATGAATCGCTAGATCACGCGTACCCTCCGCATGGTGGGGCCACCTCGCACTCGGAATATTTTAATCGTTTCTCGGCAACGAACTCAGGGAAGGTGTTTTTCGGACCTTCAGCATTCCGAAGCCTAGGACAATTTTTCACGGATCAAGCTCGTTATGAAAAACGATCTAGCACCGCAAAGGGGCTACTATTGGGGGTCTGCTTCGTCGCCGAAGGTCCTATAAGAAGAAACACCTTCGGAAGATCAGCACAGAAATAACATCGAAGCTACCTTCCAGGGAACTTCGGCATAACGACATGCCTTCAGACGAAGGGTTGCACCGACTTAAAGATGAAAAGACAGATCGGCCCATGATAATTTGTGTTATGATTGTAATCGGTTGTAAAGGGTATAAATGTAATTTCACACAGGCTGCACCCTGTGCCTATAAATAGATGAACAGTACCCCCGTACTGTTCACGCTGATTTGGGCTCGTTCGTGCGTCACGTTTGTACTCTTACCTTCTATCAAGCTGAAGGTACAAATGTAATCCTATGTTATTCTCATTCATTCATGATTATATAAGGAAAGATATATTATGATGTCATATGATTATCCATGTTATTTCTCATGTTTCATATGCTTTGTCTTTCATTGATATATGTTGTGATTATGAAGGTACGTCCTTCATAACCTTCATCTGAAGATCATTATATCCTTAGGGAATAATGTTTCGAATGACGAAGGGCATTAACCTTTAACCTATTTTTGTGTTGCCTTGTTCTTAATTCATAGCATTTGAGAACAAGCCCCCAACACTGCCCATCCACCTTTTTTGTAGTTGAGGTCTCATCCTTCTTCTATAAAAGCTTCGTCAGTTCTGGTCCAAGAGGACTTAGCAGCTTGATAAGTAAAGATTCAGTCATTACCTTTAAAATCTCTTCCACTTCGGCAGGAGGAGGTGTCAAAGGAGTTTCCTCTTTCACCTGAGTCACCTCCGGCTCTGGAGTTGTAGATTTTCTTTTCTTCAAAGCCACCACCTTCGGCTCGGGACTGGATTTTCTCTTCTTTAAAATTTTCTCATCTTCCTTCACCATTCTGGCTGCTTGTCCGCTCAGAACACTAACAATCCTTTTCCTTTTTGTCCCTTCGGCACCCTTGTTGAGTTGCTCGTAATCAGGGTATTCAAATTTTAGAGCGTCCATTACCCGGTTTAACCTCCGTTTTGGTCGCGTGCCGAAGGCTGCTGTCATTAATTGGTCTTCTTTTTTGGTATAGTTCCCCAAAATCTCATTACACATAGTTTCAATCATTTCCAGCCATTCTTGGCAAGGTTGCTTGAACTGTTTTTCAAATTTGAAGCGATAAGGTAACTGAACAAGTTCATATTTTTTCTTTGTTCCCTTCATCTTCGGCATCACCCAATCACTGGACGTTGGGTACGTCCGGTTAGCTAGGTATTCCTACACCAAGTCCCTGGTGCTGATTTGTTCAGCCACTACCCTGAATTCTACCTTGGCTAGCTGGCATGCTGACCCTAGCTACATGTTGCACAGGGGTCTAGTCATTCAGAAGCTTAAAGTCAGCGGACACATGACCATCGTCATCAGTTTCCCCCTCTTCTTCTTATTGGCCTTGATATAAAACCATTTACCTTTCCAGCCAGTTGGCCATTTGGTGCGGTAGCTAAGAACTGGAGCCCTCATATCCTTGTGATATGCAAAATTGTAGCAACCAAAATTTTCATGCAGACCGTCTGCCTTAGCCTTCGTTTAGTAATGCAACTCATGCACCCGGTGGAATGCTTCGGCATCTGGGCTCATCCCTTGGCTTCGAAGGGCCTAGATGAAGACACTAAGCCTAACAATGGCATTAGGGGTCAGCTGATGAAGATATATTTTGAAATTTTTCAAGACTTCCCCTATCATCTCATTCAGAGGAAGTTAGAGTCCTGCTCTGAAAAAACTCTTGAAGACCACCACTTCATCATCCTTCGGCGCTGGGGTGGTTCCTTCTCCAGCAAATCGAACAAGTTTCCTTTCAGCTTCGCCAAAGTAGCCAAGCTTCATCATCATTGGTATGTCCACTTCAGACACAGTAGACTTTTCAAAATCTAGATGACTCGATTTTGATGGGATCAAAATACTATAATCTTCTTCATCCTCTTCAACATCTTCTTCTTCAGCAATGGTCTGTTCAGCTTCAGCAACAGGGGCACCTTCGTCAGTAGTTCCCTCTGTCACAACTAGACCTGACTGTCTCATGACTTTGGAAATTGGAGCTGTCTCGGTGGCCTCGGTCTCCTCTCCTTCATGAGTCACCCTTGCAGTCGAACGCACTCTGGCCATTTGATGGATTTTTTGCGGATTTTACGAAGTTGATGTTTCTTTTTGCAGCTTTGACGAAGCTCTCTTTTTTTGACGAAGTTAACTCTAAATGATGGTGTACACTTGAGAGCGCAGTGAAAAAGCTTCGGCTATGGTTAAATTTTTTAACAGCACAACAGTGCAATGGCAATGAATGCTGTCGTAACTCTACACCAACCCATCTGTTTATATAGTGCTACAGGTGGGAAGGTGAACCGCCAAATCGCCCACACCCGCCGAACGGTGGACCACTCGTCGCCTGGAAGGTGAATCGCCAGATCGCTCGTATCCGTTGAGCGGTGGACCACCCGACGCTTGGAATATTTTAATCGTTTCTCGGCAACGAGCTCAAGGAAGGTGTTTTTCGGACCTTCAGCATTTCGAAGCCTTTGAGATTTTTTCGTGGATCGAGCTCATTACTGTGACAGAACCTCCCAAGTCATTAGGCCCACCTACATTTGTCCTTGTCCATCGAACCTCGGACAACCCTGCAGGTGCACCTGATCACTTGATAAGTTCGGTATCTGTATTCTTTACCTTGCCCAAGAGCGTTTCACCCGTCACGCAGATATTACAACACATCGGAGGTACGAGTATGCGGAAGCAGTTACAGCAACTTATTTTATATTAAAGTTTAGAAAGAGTACTATTATTACAGACCAGTAAAATATAAGAGTGCTGGAGTAATATTATTACAACCCTAGGATGCAAAAACCCCTCCCGATTAACAGTAAAAAGTTTTTAAAGGAGGACACTTCCTCCCGAGGCTTCAGTCTTGGTTTTCTTCCTTAGGCACCACCTTGGAACAAAAGCAACAAAAAATTGCTGCTTCCTCACCTACAACAACATGGGTTCGAAAACCATGAGTACGGAGTGTACTTTCGCAAGTCTTACCCATCAAAATAAAACACTCTCAAGGATATGCTGTCTTTTGGGAATCAAGGTATGGCTTATCAAGAATCAAAGACTCTATTTGCAGCAATGCTTACTAATAGTGGATCCTTAAAAATCCAGTTTTACTTGTCAGGTTAAGTAAAGTTACCTGCATCTAGAGTTCTTTCTACCCTAGTTCAAGCACTTGACCTATACTAGCCAATTTCTTATCAACCCTTCTTGTTCACTGGAATGCTACGTGTAGGTCAGTGACCAAGTCTTCATGTCCGAGAAGTAACGGCAATTCGAATCGATTAATACCCAGCTGGGGATCTCCAATCACACGACATATGTAGCACTTAACCCTTGCATATGTCAACTCGCCACCGGGGTTCTTAAGACCAGATCAGGTTCACGCCAACCAAGAGCACAGATACACCACCGTCCAGCCTCTTGCCACGGAGGGTACACGCTACTCTGGCCATCTCTCCACTCCCATTGCGTGTTATCTTATTCTGGTATTAGTCTGCCCAAGGCAAAGCTTACCCATGATGAGGCATGTGACCAGTTAAAAGGTCCTCGATCATCAAGCCTACATCGAGACGGTCTTTAATCGACTAAGATGGAGACACTACACCAAGACTCCCTTCTCATGCAAGTCAATCGCCCGGTCTCAGCTTTATTATTTTCAACCCAAAGTTTGGTACCTGGCAGAGGTACATCTTTTCCGATGTTGAACCCATCACGGCCATGATGGATCCACCATCAAGTTTTATTTTTGAAAACATCCTACCCACTTGAAGCATCATCTTTTGTCAAAAACAAAACATTTTGTTTTTCTAGAGCAAGGCTAAGCATAAGAAAACCTTTTTATAAAACAGGGGATCAAGGTAAGGTAATTGAATTCTCAAGGAAGGAAATGCAGCAATTTGTTTGGCACACAATTCCTATCACCTAATGCATCAAGGAAGTGAGAAAGATTTAAAATAGCAAGGAGGTGGCAAATGCATCGGGGCTTGCCTTGTGTTATAGGTGAGTCGGGCTCTGCTCCACAGATGTCAAAATAAAAGCAGTTCCTAGCCGGTGGTTCTTAAGGTGGTGGTGGAGTAGCTCTTGCTTCTTCAACTTCTACTTCTACTTCGTTTTCTATATATATATATATCACATATATAACCATGAATGCTCATGTAATGCTGATGAAAAAGCAAAGATAATAAAAGTATATTATCTAAGGTCTTGAATACAATTTTCCTTCACAGAACTCCAGGAAACTAAGGTTTGTGGAGTCAGAACTGAAGTTCCTAGGGCAGGCATTACTTAGAAGATTAAGGTTTTGGGGGTTTGGGCAACAAACATTGTCCAAATCTTACCCAAGGCTTCTAAATAATATTTAAAACTTATCTAAAAGTTTAGTGATTTTTGGAGTTATTAAACAATTTCTAAAATTCCAGGAGTATAAGTTTTGGCTATTATAAATACTCTATAATTCCCTATTTTGACTAAAAATCATGATACTATTTTTATTAACTACTATAGAAAATTAGGAGCCTAGCAAAATTATTCTTGTATTTTAAGTTTTTCTACAATTTCCCTTATCCTGGCAGAAAAAGAAAAAGAAAAAGAGCCAATAGTAATGGGCTGAATTTGGCCCGAGCCGGCCCAGCCTAGGCAGAACGCGCCCGCGCGCGCGCCTGCACGGCGGTTTTGCACCAAAGCCCTCAGGGGTTTGAACAACTAGGGAAAAATCCTGAGCACTGTTTGACTCGGTCACTGACGTTTGCAAGTAAACCCTTGCGCTTCTATTTCTTCACAACCCGAGGTCCACGACGCGGAGCGGCGGAGAACCGAGCTCCGGCGAACTCGTACCGGCCACGATAAGCAATGGTCGGTGCCCTAACTTGGCTGAAACCTAATTCAACACGTAACGAGCGTTTTCCCTCGATCAATTGCACAGTTCGAGCTCTAAATCACTCTGTCCATGGAGGCAGTGCAAACAGCGGATGAACAGAAGTGTTCACAGTGATCTAGGGTAGTCTAGCTCAATTGAATGGGTCGAGGAGCATTAGTGGCATGTAAGAGTGCTGAAACAAGAGAGCAGAGGACAAGATTGGACCTAAATCGAGCTAGCCACGGCGAGGACCTTTTCACGGTGTCGGAAACCTGATTTGGGGGAGATGAGCAATTTGTGGTCTCTGGTGAACAATTGGAGGCAAGTGCTGGTGCTTTGGATGGGTAATTACCCTACGGAGCCCATGGTGTGCTCAATTTATAGGTCTCCTGAGCGGTGGCCAGTGAATTTGTAGGAGACGCGCGACGGCTGGAGAGAGGGAAGAGCATTGGCGCAAGCGATTGGTGGCATTTACCGTGGCGGGCTCACCGGCGATGACCGGATGTGCTAGAGCGAGTCACTACGACGAAGTATTGCGTCTAGGCACGTGTCATCCGAGCGGCAGGCGGCTAACTCCAGTGAACTTATCTGAATTTGGCCGTGAGCCAAGCGGACACGGCGGTTGGCGGAACAGTGCCTTAAGCTCAATAGCGGTGAAGATCTTTCCACCCCGAGGCGTTATCCGAGCACCAATGAGCACGAATCAATTCGGCAACGTGAATCTACGCGCGGGGGTCACCGGCGGCAAGTTCACTGAAACAGCAGATCTTTTTGGTTACTGTACCATCAAGAACTTCTTCAGTCAGCCTGACAGAGTGAATGGCAGAGAGATTTGCTCCAAATTTCATGCAGTGACTCGATCATCTCACTATATCAAAGTTGTAGCCTAACAAACCAGCTTTCACTTTGTTACAATGTTCACTATCAAATAGTCACAGGATCTTACTCAAAATCGAGCTCTAAGTTCATCCAACTTCACTGTTACTGAAAATTCAGACTTAAGGCTGACTGACAGCACAACTTTGAGCTTATTTTTCTCCAAACTTTGTATGTAATCAAAGCTTAGTTACTTAAGCAAAGTTGTTCTCCTATTATAGCTCTAGACTTTTGATGTGTTGACCCTAGGCAAATTCCTAATATTTTTAGAACTACAGAGCCCCAAAGTCAGCCCTGTGCCCTGAATTTCAGACTTAACCACATGAGAGGAATTGAATGGCTTTTTGCAAACAAGCCCAATTCACATCTTTTGACTTGAAAATACTCAAATGTGTGAACCTTATGCTTTGGGGTACCCTAATACCTTGGTTTTTGCACTTGGATCCAAAAGTGGTCAAAATTTACATATAACCCCCTAGGGTTTCTACTTGGGGTTTTTAGTGATCCTTTTTAGGGTTTCTGGCACTTCTAGGGTTTGAGTGTCACTTAAGTCCATTAATGGTGATATCTTATGAGTACTTCTCATGAGTTTTGTCATGCTTGGGCTTTATTATCCCTCCTAAGCCTGGTTTAGGGTTAGGTACCCTACTCTAGGGTTTCACCCATAACTAGTCACATCAATACAACTTGTTTGAAATTTTTGCCTAGTTAATGCACTCTAAGTGTAACAAGCACATGATATGCTAATGCTCATGATTTTATGCTCAAGTTTTAGTGACAGTAACACCAGGGGTGTTACATCCTTCCCCCATAAAAGAATCTCGTCCCGAGATTTAAAAGTCCTAGGGCAAGTAATGGAAAAGGTAATGTGTCATATTTTTATTTCCTTATTTCTTGTACAAAGAAGGGGTGGTATGGGGTTTATTTCTCTATTACAACAAGTGTACATATCTCACAATCTACATGAAGCTAAAAAGCCTAGGAAATTTTTTCTAAAAAGTCTTGAGTTTCCCAAGTAGCTTCATCTTCCGTGTGTTGGTTCCATTGTATCTTATAAAACTTGAGAGTTCTCCTTCGAGTAATCCTGTCCTTTTGATCCAAGACTCGAATAGGATGTTCTGAATACGTCAAGTCTGGTTCTAAGGCAACATCCATTACTTCAACGGTTCGATCTAGAACCCGAAGACACTTCTTCAATTGGGATACGTGGAACACATTGTGCACTGTAGACAATGTTTCGGGTAATTGGAGTCGGTATGCCACTGGTCCACATCTTACAAGTATAGGAAAAGGACCAATGTACTAGGGTGCAAGCTTCCCTTTTACCCCGAAACGAGATACACCCTTCATTGGTGAGATTTTCAGGTAGACATAATCTTCAACTTGAAAGTGCAAGGGTTGGCGTCGTTTGTCTGCATAACTCTTTTGGCGAGCTTGGGCTTCTTTCAAATTATGTATTATTCGTTGAACCTTCTCTTCTGTTTCCTTTACTATATCCGGCCTGAAAAACCATCTTTCTCCTGGTTCAGACCAGTTTAACGGAGTATGACACCGTCGTCCATACAAAGCTTCAAAGGGTGCCATTTTGATGCTCTCTTGATAACTATTATTATATGAGAACTCCGCTAATGGTAAGCAGTCATCCCATTTCTGTGGGAATTCCAGAACACATGCTCGCAACATATCTTCAAGTATTTGATTTACTCTCTCAGTCTGCCCACTAGTTTGAGGATGATAGGCCGAACTGTGGAGCAACTTAGTACCCAAGGATTTGTGAAGTTCTTCCCAGAATTTGGATACAAATTGAGGTCCACGATCCGACACTATTGTCTTGGGAACACCGTGCAAACTAAGGATGCGAGCAATATACATCTGGGCATAAGCGATGACCGGGTAATATGTCTTGACTGGCAAAAAATGAGCGATTTTCGTAAGCCGATCAATTATAACCCAAATAGAGTCAAATCCTTTTGCTGTCCTAGGTAATCCCACAATAAAGTCCATGCTTATGTCCTCCCATTTCCCAGTCAGGATCGGTAAAGATTGCAATGGACCAGCAGTTTTCATATGTATGGCCTTGACACGTCTGCAAGTGTCGCATCTCGCCACATAGCGTGCAATTTCAATTTTCATCTCCGTCCACCAATAATGCTGCCGGGATACATCTTAGTGCTTCCGGGATGAATAGAATAGCGACTAAGATGTGCTTCATCTAAAATTTGTTGGTGGACTTCATTATTCTTGGGCACAACTATGCGGTTGTTAAACCATACAATGCCTTGATCATCTTTTTTGAAACAGTTTGCCTTACCGGCCTCTATTTTCTCATGAATGTGTTTCATACCCTCATTATTTCTTTGTGCATCAATTATTCTTTGCAGAAGAACCGACTCAAGCTTTAAGTGATTTAAAGTTCAATGTTGAATCATTCTCAGGTTCAACTTCTCCATTTCTTGCCATAATGTAATGTCAGAATTCTTCATCGTAAGACAATGACAAGAAGCCTTGCGACTTAGTGCATCTGCCACTACATTGGCCTTGCCTGGGTGATAGTGAATTTCCAATTCATAATCCTTAATCAGTTCAAGCCATCTCCTCTGCCTCATATTCAGCTCTGACTGGGTAAAGATGTACTTCAAGCTTTTATGATCTGTATAAATATGACAGATATTCCCCAGTAGATAATGACGCTATATTTTCAGGGCATGAACCACAACAGCTAAATCCAGGTCATGAGTTGGATAATGTTCCTCATGCCGGCGCAACTGTCTTGAGGCGTATGCTACGACTCGGCCTTCTTGCATCAAGACATAACCTAAACCACTGCATAATGCGTCACAATACACATCAAAAGGCTTTTCAATGTCCGGTTGAGCTAATACCGGAGCTGTGGTCAATAACACCTTCAGCTGCTCGAAGGCTTCATCGCATCTTGAAGACCAGTTAAATTTTGTATCGTTCTTCAATAAACTTGTGATTGGCTTCACAAGCTTGGAAAAATCTGGAATAAATTGGCAGTAATAACCAGCCAGTCCAAGGAAACTTCGGACTTGATGTACAGTGGTTGGCGTGGTTTCCACTCCAAAATATCCTTGACCTTGCTGGGATCAACCGCAATCCCCTTAGCAGACAATACGTGTCCCAGAAATTGGATTTCCTCCAGCCAAAACGTGCATTTACTGAATCTAGCATATAGTTGATGCTCCCTTAAGCGTGTTAACACGATCCGCAGATGCTGAGCATGCTCCTCTTCATCTTGGAATAAATCAAGATGTCATCAATGAAGACCACCACAAATTTGTCCAACTCAGGCATGAATACCGAGTTCATCAAATAGGTGAAGTGGGCAGGAGCATTTGTTAATCCGAAAGACATAACCAGATATTCAAATAATCCATACCGCGTAGTGAATGCGGTCTTGGGTATATCTTTGGGTCGAATACGGATCTGATGGTAACCCGACCTGAGGTCAATCTTGGAAAATACCCGAGCTCCGGTAAGCTAATCAAATAAGATATCAATCTAGGGAAGAGGGTACTTATTTTTTATGGTGACCTCATTAAGGGGTCTGTAATCGACGCACATCTGAAGTGTTTGATCCTTCTTCTTGACAAAGATGGCTGGACAACCCCAAGGTGACGAACTAGGTCGGATGAATCCCTTTTCCAGTAGATCTTGTAATTGTGTCTTGAGCTCTGCCAACTCATTCGGAGGCATTCGGTACAACCTTCTAGAAACAGGAGCCGTACCAGGCTTTAATTCAATCACAAATTCTACATCTCTCTCTGGAGGCATTCCAGGCAGATCTTCCGGAAAGACGTCCGGGAATTCACATACTAACGGAATATCTTGGATCTTCGTTTTGATAGCTTCATAAACTCTGCCAAATGGTTTAGCTGTAGTAGCTACGTGAATGGACAAGAGAACCTCTTCCTGGCCATAGCTCAACCTGATGGTTCTCAGATCAGTGTTGAGGATAGCTTTGTGCTGGGCTAACCAATTCATGCCTAGAATTACATCTATATCTTGGCCTTTCAAAACAATCATATTTGTGATAAAGTCCCATTCAACCAATGTTACGGGCACATGGAAAGCCACTTCTTTAGTGAATATTTGTCCCCCAGGCGAATGAATAATAAACCCTTCCCTTGATTCAATGCAAGGAATGAAATATTTCTCCACAAACTTCTTGCTTATGAATGTATGTGAAGCACCAGAATCAAAGAGAATGACTGCAGGGTGATTAGCCACGAGAAACGTACCCATCATGATCGGCTCTCCCTCCGGTGTCGTGGCTACTTGTGTATAATAGATTCGCCGAGTTTTCTTCATATTCCTGCCCGCTGCATTATTTGTCGTGTTTCCCTTGCCTTGGCCTGAACTCCCAGGGTTCTGCTGATTATTGGAGTTGTTCCGCTTCTGATATGGGCAGTCTTTGATGAAATGTCCAGACTTCCCACAATTGAAGCAGCCAGTTGATGAACTCGGGAGTGCGGGAAAACGAGCACCAGGGGCACTCGGCTGAGTTGTTGAAGTGGCGGCAGTGGCAGGGCGGATGAATACAGGTTGTTTGAAGGGGTAGGAGGGTGGACGAGGTGAAGAATATTTTTGATTGAAAGGTCGGATCACCAACCTTTGTCGCTTTTCAGGCCCTTGGTTGGACCTGTCACCTCCAAAGCCCTTTGATTTTCCTGGGCCTGCATACTTAGCTTCAACTGCCAGCGCTGTGCTGACATCCCTGCTATAGGAGAGATCAAGACAGGTGGCCATCTTTCATTGTAGCCGGTCATTGAGGCCTCTCATAAAATAGTTCCTCTTTTTCAGGTCAGTATTGACCTGGTCAATTGCGTACTGGGACAAATGATTGAATTTGTTAATACCCTGCTTGAGTTTCATGAATTCCTCTTACTTCATATGCAGCACTCCTTCTGGAATGTAGTGCTCACAAAATGCCAATTTAAATTCGTCCCAGGTGACTTGATGTCTGGCAGGCTGAATAGCCACATAATTTCCCCACCAGGTGCTGGCAGGGCCTCTTAACTGCTGAGCCGCAAATAATGGCTTCTGGGTCTCCGTGCATTGGATGAGTCCAAACTTCTGCTCAATGACCCGAACCCATTCATCAGCTTCGAGGGGATCTTTGGTTTTGATGAATAGTGGGGGACGGGTTTCCGAGAAATCCAAGTACGAAGTTTCGCAGGGTCCTTGCGGATAAGCCCTCCCGCCCTGTTGCTGAAGTTGTTGTCCCACCATTTCACGCAGGAAACAGGTGTTATCAACGGTCACGGTGACCAAGGCAGCGATAGCCTCGACCAGCGTGGGCGGTACCGGCGGTAGATTGGGTGTATCATCTTGACCACGAGATGTTCCCGCGCCGTCATGTGCACAGGTTCGAGATGGCATCTGAAGCAAAGAAATATTTGGAAAATATCACATGCTGATACATACCATCATTTTACATTACTTAAGATGTAATGTTACAAACTCAATGTACAACATGACTTCATTACCTATTTTACATTAACATTATTTCTAAACTATACTACTGCTATTATTTATCATCCTTAGTAGCTTCGTTGTCGGGTGTAGGGGACCATTCGTCAGCCAGGTTCATTGAAGGAGGGGGCTTGAAAAGATCCAGTTCCCCACCAAGTGCTTCACCTACTGTTCCAGAAGGTCCAGCTCCCATCCCGACAGGGTCGGCAGGTACGTCGGGGTGCAGTCGCGAATACAATTCATGAACTTCCTCATGTAATGTATTGCAGTACACCTGCAAGTTATCAACGGTCGTGCTAAGCTCCTCCACGCGGGCTCGAGCTTTGGCTTCCCGATCCCAAGCAATGGAACATGATTTGACGGCCCAATCGAGTGCCAAATCTCGTTCGGCAAGCTCGTCTTGCAGATGTCGGATGTCAGTTCTTAACTCATTTATGCGCTGACCATCCTCAACCCACACACTGTTTCTGTGACGTAGCTCCGTTCGAAGCTGCTCCACCTAGGCTTCTAGATCTCCAATGGGATCATTGTTGCCGCTGCTGCTATCCTGATGCCTTGGAGCCAGCTGATGGCGAGGCACGCCAATCGGTCCAGTGGACTTGCGCGCGGTTTTCCTCGTGCGTGGCGTCATATCTCCATAAGGGGAAAACTTTATTAGTATAGTTTTTAACATGATGCATGTATAATTACAGAATCAACCTTAGTTGATTCACAACCTTCTATACATTGCACTCTACTATCTGGTCTTAAAATAAGTACTTCAGAAGGTAGTTAGATAAGAAGGAAAGAAATTTTCTTAGATAAGTCTTTGAAAATTATTTTTGAAAATGCCTCATAACATCTGCAGAGATGGGCTTCGCTCTGATACCAGCTGTGACAGAACCTCCAAAGTCATTAGGCCCACCTACATTTGTCCTTGTCCATCGGACCTCAGACAACCCTGCAGGTGCACCTAATCACTTGATAAGTTTGGTATCTATATTCTTTACCTTGCCCAAGAGCGTTTCACCCGTCACGCAAATATTACAACACATTGGAGGTATGAGTATGCGGAAGCGGTTATAGCAACTTATTTTATATTAAAGTTTAGAAAGAGTACTATTATTACAGACCAGTAAAATATAAGAGTGCTGGAGTAAAATTATTACAACCCTGGGAGGCAAAAACCCCTCCCAATTAACAGTAAAAAGTTTTTAAAGGAGGAAACTTCCTCCCGAGGCTTCAGTCTTGGTTTTCTTCCTTAGGCACCACCTTGGAACAAAAGCAACAAAAATTTGCTCCTTCCTCACCTACAACAACATGGGTTCGAAAACCCTGAGTACAGAGTGTACTTTCGCAAGTCTTACCCGTCAAAATAAAAGAATCTCAAGGATATGCTGGCTTTTGGGAATCAAGGTATGGCTTATCAAGAATCAAAGACTCTGTTTGCAGAAATGCTTACTTATAGTGGATCCTTAAAAATCCAGTTTTACTTGTCAGGTTAAGTAATGTTACCTACATCTAGAGTTCTTTCTACCCTAGTTCAAGCACTTGACCTATACTAGCCAATTTCTTATCAACCCTTCTTGTTCACTGGAATGCTACGTGTAAGTCAGTGACCAAGTCTTCATGTCTGAGAAGTAACGGCGAGCCGAATTGATTAATACTCAGCTAGGGATCTCCAATCACACGACATATGTAGCACTTAACCCTTGCATATGTCAACTTGCCACCGGGGTTCTTAAGACCAGATCAGGTTCACGCCAACCGATAGCACAGATACACCACCGTCCAGCCTCTTGCCACGGAGGGTACACGCTACTCTCGCCATCTCTCCACTCCCATTGCGTGTTATCTTATTCTGGTATTAGTCTGCCCGAGGCAAAGCTTACCCATGATGAGGCATGTGACCAGTTAAAAGGTCCTCGATCATCAAGCCTACATCGAGACGATCCTTAATCAACTCAGATGGAGACACTACACTGAGACTCCCTTCTCGTGCAAGTCAATCGCCCGGTCTCAGCTTTTTTATTTTCAACCCAAAGTTTGGTACCTGGCAGAGGTACATCTTTTCTGATGTTGAACCCATCAGGGCCATGATGGATCCACCATCAAGTTTTATTTTTGAAAACATCCCACCCACTTGATGATGAGGACATCCTCCACTATTACCTGTTGGCAAAGACGCAATTGGCCCAGTTGGCCCAATTGTAGTCGGACGGTGACCGTGTGAGCCTCAGAATTATCCCACCTCGCTTAACTTGGGAGGAGGAAGCCACTTTAAAAGGGAGAGACACCCTTCCCCCATTAGACTAGTCTTTTGGGGCGATTGGGCCTTTCCCTAAGTTGGGTGTGCTTAATGAACTGTTGGGCTCCGGGCAACCCTAATTTGTTGGGCCTCAGCCAACCCCACCTGGGCTGGGTGTATCACTTGAAGCATCATCTTTTGTCAAAAACAAAAAAAAAATTTCTAGAGCAAGGCTAAGCATAAGAAAACTTTTTTATAAAACAGGGGATCAAGGTAAGGTAATTGAATTATCAAGGAAGGAAATGCAGCAATTTGTTTGGCACACAATTCCTATCACCTAATGCATCAAGCAAGTGAGAAAGATTTAAAATAGCAAGGAGGTGGCAAATGCACCGGGGCTTGCCTTGTGTTATAGGTGAGTCGGGCTCTGCTCCACAGATGTCAAAATAAAAGTAGTTCCTGGCCTGTGGTTCTTCAGGTGGTGGTGGAGTAGCTCTTACTTCTTCAACTTCTACTTCTTTTTCGTTTTCTATATATATCACATATATAATATAA
Organism: Zea mays; assembly: GCF_902167145.1. Classification (NCBI taxonomy): domain Eukaryota; kingdom Viridiplantae; phylum Streptophyta; class Magnoliopsida; order Poales; family Poaceae; genus Zea; species Zea mays. Next base: position 154,798,099 of record NC_050097.1, on the reverse strand, counting down.
CCATGAATGCTCATGTAATGCTGATGAAAAAGCAAAGATAATAAAAATATATTATCTATAGTCTTGAATACAATTTTTCTTCACGGAACTCCAGGAAACTAAGGTTTTTGGAGTCAGAACTGAATTTCCTAGGGTTGACATTACTTAGAAGATTAAGGTTTTGGGGGTTTAGGCAACAAACATTGTCTAAATCATACCAAACTTTACCCAAGGCTTCTAAATAATATTTAAAGCTTATCTAAAAAGTTTAGTGATTTTTGGAGTTATTAAACAATTTGTAAAATTCTAGGAGTATAAGTTTTGGCTATTATAAATAATCTATAATTCCCTATTTGGACTAAAAATCATGATACTATTTTTATTAACTACTATAGAAAATTAGGAGCCTAGCAAAATTAGTATTGTATTTTTAGCGTTTTTCTACAATTTTCTAGAAACTCCCTAATCCTGGCAGAAAAAGAAAAAGAAAAAGAGCCAACAGTAATGGGCTGAATTTGGCCCGAGCCGGCCCAGCCTAGGCAGAACGCGCCCGCGCGCGCGCCTGCGCGATGGTTTTGCACCGAAGCCCTCAGGGGTTTGAACAACTAGGGAAAAATCCTGAGCACTGTTTGACTGGGTCACTGACATTTGCAAGTAAACCCTTGCGCTTCTATTTCTTCACAACCCGAGGTCCACGACGCGGAGCAGTGGAGAACCGAGCTCCGGCGAACTCGTACCGGCCACGATAAGCAATGACGGTGCCCTAACTTGGCTGAAACCTAATTCAACACCTAACGAGCGTTTTCCCTCAATCAATTGCACAGTTCGAGCTCTAAATCACTCTATCCACGGAGGCAGTGCAAACAGCAGATGAACAGAAGTGTTCCCGGAGATCTAGGGTAGTCTAGCTCAATTGAATGGGTCGAGGAGCATCAGTGGCATGCAATAATGCTGAAACAACAGAGCAGAGGACAAGATTGGACCTGAATCGAGCTAGCCATGGCGAGGAGCTTTTCACGGTGCCAGAAACCTGATATGGGGGAGATGAGCAATTCGTGGTCTCTGGTGAACAATTGGAGGCAAGTGCTGGTGCTTTGGATGGGTAATTACCCTACGGAGCTCATGGCGTACTCAATTTATAGGTCTCCTGAGCGGTGGCTAGTGAATTTGAAGGAGACGCGCGGCGGCCGGAGAGGGGGAAGAGCATTGGCGCAAGCGATTGGTGGCATTTACCGTGGCGGGCTCACCGGCGATGACCGGATGTGCTAGAGCGAGTCACTACGACGAAGTACTGCGTCTAGGCACGTGTCATCCGAGCAGCAAGCGGCTAACTCCGGTGAACTTATCAGAATTCGGCCATGAGCCAAGCGGACACGGCGACCGGGCGGAACAATGCCTTAAGCTCAATAGCAGTGAAGATCTTTCCACCTCGGGGCGTTATCCGGGCACCAGTGAGCACGAATCACCTCGGCGGCGTGAATCTACGCGCGGGGGTCGCCGGCGGCAAGTTCACTGAACCAGCAGATCTTTTTGGTTACTGTACCATCAAGAACTTCTTCAGTCAGCCTAAGAGAGTGAATGGCAGGGAGATTTGCTCCAAATTTCATGCAGTGACTCGATCATCTCACTATATCAAAGTTGTAGCCTAACAAACCAGCTTTCACTTTGTTACAATGTTCACCATCAAATAGTCACAGGATCTTACTCAAAATCGATC